>NC_065573.1:37669500-38354000 GCF_937616625.2 Mercurialis annua | reverse complement strand
ATCTCCTTCCATTAGCCACGAGCCAGTACGAACAAACCGATCACCCGATGATACTCTGCGTAAAACATCGATCAGTAACGCTACTGCTATATCAGCAACGTCCTCCGCAAAAGCCAAACTGGCGTTGGTAATAGTAATTCCACGGCGACGGCAGTCCTGCAGATCGATGTGATCAAGGCCGGCACTGGTTGCCACTATGAGCTCCAAAGAAGGTAGGAGACTGAGAATTTCTGAGGTTATGGGGATCCAGCCGGCGCAGATGAGGACTCTTATAGAATGAGCATGGCTGGATAAGAAGGAGCTGATGGAGTCTTGTGAATCGGCCGAGTCAAGGAGGGGGAAATGAGAAGATAGCCGGTCTTTTAACGGAAGAGTGAAATCGGAGCGGCGGTGAAGAAGGACAAGGGGAAGGTTTTCCATTGAATCCAAATGTTGAAATTAGTAGGTGCCCAAATTTAGTTTATGCCAAGTAATAGACGAAAGGAAGACTCCATATTTTAGAGCATCCCCAATGGACTCTCTAAAATTGTCAAACTCTTTAAATTAAAGAGTTTAATAATAAATTAAGAGTCCAATGGACTCTCTATTCTAAATATTTAGAGTAGAGAGTGAAAATGGCTCTCCACACTCTACTTGATTTTTCAAATAGTAAAATTTTAAATTTTAAAAAAATAAAGTGGTTATTTTTACTTTTAAATATTATATTTTTAATTTTAGTCAAGAAACTGAATAAATAAATGAATAAAAAATTAAATAAATAAAAATTATTTTATTAATATTTAATATTTTATTAATATTTTATATAAAAACAAAATAAAATAAAATTTAATATTAAAGAGGCAATTAATTTAATATTATTATTTAATATTTTTATTTTATTATTAATTATTAAAATTATATACAATAAAAAACTGATATTAAAGAGTCCATTGGAGTAAAATTTTAAATATCACTCTTTATCTTTAAGATGCTCTTTATTTTACAAAAGATGCTCTTTATTTTAAAGAATACCTAACTAGCCAATTAAATATTAAATGAATGGGGTAATGTTAATAAATTATATATGTTTTCTCAAATTAATCATAAATTTTAAAAACGTCTCAAATATATATAAGAACTTTCATTTTTTTTTCAATTTGATGCATATGATGACGTGACACTCATTTATTTGTGTAATTTTGTTGAGGTGGACATCATTTTTGGCAGCCACATCATCATATTATGACTCCATGTATCGAATTGAGAAAAAAATGAAAGTTCATGCATACAATTGAGACGTTTTAAAATTTGTGATTAAATTGAGAACACATGTATATTTTATGCATTTTGATAACATTATCCCTAAAAAAATTTACATATTTTTAATTTTTATTTGAATCTTTTTGTCCTTTTCTACAAAAATCAATTTCATTTGTCATTTGCATACACTTTTTAATAATAATATTACAAGAATACCCTCATTTTAATGAGGTGTTATGATATGTTTGGTTTATTCCATGGATGACGTGGTAGGCCGAGTCTATCTAAAAATTTATCCTATATTATATATAAAAGCACAGACGGTGGGGGGGAGGGAACATGCAAATTTACTGAATAATCTTTTTCAGTTTACTACTAAATAAATGTTTTATAGTCAGTAACTAATTAATTATTTAATTAATTACTATTGTAATTAAAGTTCTAATTAGAATATGTAGCTAAATTATCTCCAATTTAGTTTTTAGTATGTAAAAAATAACTAAATTGTCTCCGAATTAGTAGGAATACCTATCTTTTAATTTGATTGAACTACAAAATTAAAATACTGTGGTCAGTATATTATTATTTAAATTTCTATCTTATTATTTTTTAAAGATATTATTAATCAAATTAAGTTAATTATTTAGTTATGGTTATTATGGGGACAGACATACTGAATAATCTTTTTCAGTTTACTAATAAATAAAGGTTCTATAGTCATTAACTAATTAATTATTTAATTAATCACTATTATAATTAAAGTTCTAATGAGAATAGGTAGCTAAATTATCTCGAATTTAGTTTTTAGTATGTAAAAAATAACAAAATTGTCTCTAAATTAGTAAGAACACCTATCTTTTAGTTTGATTGAACTACAAAATTAAAATATTGTATTTGGTCAATATAATATTATTTAAATTTCTATTTTATTATTTTTAAAGATATTATTAATATAATTAAGTTAATTATTTAATTATGGTTATTATAAAATCAAAAGAAGAATACATTCAGTATGGAAAAAAAAATTTAATAACTGAATATATTATATTTATTTTTATAAAATTTTGTAACTAATTTAATATTAATTATAAATAAAAAATTAATATAATTATAATAAATTTACTAATATGTTTATTGACAAGTTGCGTTATGAGCCACGTGCATAACACGTAATGTGAAACTATCCTCTTTAAAAGCACAACACCAAGATCATAGTTTTGACGCAACAGTTTTTGGCCGGAAATTCCCTCCCCTGTTTCTTTGCTTAGTTTATATTTTATAAATTAAGAAGTATGTTTTATTTAATTTATAATTTATAAAATTTTATATTTCTTGTTTGCTATAAAAAAAAAAAAGACAACCTAAAGCCAATTACACAAGTGCATCAAGAGATGCGTGCAAATCATGCCTCCATAACTAACAATTATGACAAAAGAAAAAAATTTACACATACGTAATACGGTTATGAGATATTCATATATCGTGGTTAAGCTAATGGATTAAATTAGGAGGAGGCCTATCATGATAAATAACAGCGATCAGCTGCAAAATTTGCTTTTCTGTATACATGGATAACACGAACACACTAATCCCGAGAAGTTAGAGTACGAATCGCAGCTAAAATATTAAAATAATTCCCAGCATGAATATTTTTATTCATAGCTTCTCATATCTATACGGTAAGACAAAATCTCTCCTACTTTAAACGGCTGAATGATCATTTTTTAAAAGAGATGATTTTAGGCGGAAAACTATCTACTAACTTTAACTAAATTAAAAGTCTATAATTAAGGTCTTTCTTCTTTTGAAACGATTAGAAAGATTATCAGCCTATTAAAAAATTGGAGATTTTCTTGATCAGATTAATATGCTCAACTTAAAAATTAGAAGATTTACATGCAAATTATATATGATTTATTCATGAATATATTAGTGAAACAAAAAATATTAATTGATGATTTTTTATCTAATTATATTTTTTAGAATAGAAATACACAAGTAAAATATCAAACATCTATCCATAAATTTATAATTCAAGATCAAATTACTTATTTTCAGTTATCTTGATTAATTAAAGATAAATTTTTCTATTTTCAAATCAATTAAATATAATTTTCTCTATCTTTAAATCAAATAAGGATATTATGATATAATTGGATTCTACCGATTGCCAAATTTATTTAAATTATACAATTTTGTCCTTAATATACTTAAACTTATGAGGATTGTTTTTAATCGATCAAAATTGCTGGAAGTAAGTTATTTAATTTTAGTTATAAATTGAAGAATCGATTTAATTTTTTGCTGGAAAACAAACACATTTTAAAAATATTTTAATTAAATAAGTAGTCATATAGACGATGGATGATACTACTACATAAAGTAAAGTACTCCAAAGATGCGTGAAGCCTAAAATAAATAAGGCATGAAGTTTTGTTTGACGGGACGAGAAATACAAATATTATTTTGACTGTAGTACTACTGAATAGCGCAAAAACAAAACTAGGGCTTGTGCTTTCAACTGTTTTTTTTAACAGACTTATCACCAAAAAACGAAGAACACTCTCACTCTCTCTACTCAACCGCAACACAAGATTTTACTCTAATTCATTCTTCACGTTTCTCGAGGTACTGTGTTTTTGAGCTGGTAGAATTCGTGTTCCTGGAAATTCTATGCTAATTATTAATTTAGCTTACTGTGGTTCATTTTTGAATTCTGTAGCAAGACCAAACTAATTAATTAGCTAATGCTTGTATTTTGAATGTGTTCATGGTGATGAATTTGCCTACATTTATGTTTATTAATCTGCTTTTATGCTAATTGTGAATTTTATTTTGTCAAAGACTAATTGTGAATTGAAACTGCTATAAAATGGCTATCGTGGTAAATAGTGCGTATGTTTGTAGTTTATTGTTACCACTGCAATTAATTTCTAAAGATTTTCTTGTTTTTACCTTCGAGTTCGGTGCAGGGTTTGCTAGAACACTTGTGTTTTGGTAGTTTCCTAATGTATTCGTTCAATTGCAATCAGCTTTGCTTGCGTGCTAAACTGTTGGTTTTCATAAAAAATGAACTAAAATCTTTTTTCGCCTTCTATGTTTTTGATGCAGGAGTCGGTAAACACATGTCTTCTGATACTACAAAAGAAAATGCATCGGTGGTAGATTCCTCAGTAACTGACTGGAAACATGATATGGGGAATTTTGATGATCCAGGTAATATTGCGAGATCTTATTTTCCCATATGAATATATGATGTACATTCTACTGTTATTATGTTACAAGAACGTCGGTGCGTGCTAACAATCTTTAAATCTTTGTCTTAGTGAAATCGTTTCTTTTTGTGTTTCTTCACTGTTTCGCTAGTAGGATCTCTTGATGATTCTTGATGCGTTTTTATGTAATTTGGAGCGACTTTCTTCCACTTTATGAGTAAAGCATTTGTTAGAATTCTTCTCAAATGAAAGTAATAGATATATATTGGATGTAATAAATTTGTATATTTTCATTTTTTTTGCTGTGGATGATGTTTAGATAGAGGGCAAATATCTATTTTGCTGGGAACCTACTATGTTTCATTTTTTTCTAGGGAGTCAGAAATTGTCAGTAGTTGCAAAAATATGAAATTAACACAAAAGATTGCCAGATGAGTGCCCAATAATTTCTAAAACAATGCCCTTAAATGCTGTAAACATGAGAGAGAATTAAGTATAGCGACCAAATGGATTTGTTAAGTCACTGCAAGCTGAGTCACATCTAGTCTAGGAACAACATTGTGAATCATTCACATCAAGGAATTACGCTCTGTAAATTGGTCTTCATTAAGCATGTGCTGGAAAACAGTTCACTACTGAATGACAAGACGTCTGTGTCTGCTTATCATTCACACACCATTTTAGAGAAATAAAAATAAGCTCGCATCTAAATGTAATAGATTCTTGCGTTAAGAACTCGTTTTTTCTCTTCTTTTTTTGTGGTCAATTACAGGCCATTTCACTCATTTAAGCTTTTACTGTTTTAGACTTCTAGCTTCTTTTTGAGCTGCGAACATGAACACTTGATATAAATTGAGATCATTATGTGCTGTATGTCTATTTTTTACTTCACATTTCCTCTTTTCCCCTCACTGAAACTAATTGTAAGTACTGCAGAGCACATTTCCTATATGCTGTATGTCTGATAGCGTATTTAAATTTCGTTGCACTTTTAGAGCTCATATCTCTATTTTTGTAGTTCTCAGTGTGAATTTTGCAGACCACCTTAACCTTCCATATAATTTCCAAGGATACGCTTTCTAGTTATACTTAATTATTCCTGTATTAAAATGTTAATAGTGACATAGGAGGCGGAAAAAAAAATTCTATCTTAGCCCTCATGTCTTTCAGCTTTACATTTCCTTCCTTTTTATTATTTTCTTCTCTCTTTATTCATTATTAGATATGTATACCTAAGTGTTCATATAAAGAAAACTTAAAAGTTAAAACTGTCTAATTAAGGATTAGGTTAACCTAGTTTCTGCTCATTGTCAGAGAGCCCGATCTACAAAGGTGACGAAGATTGCTATTCTCTCAGCCTCAGGGCTGAAAAAGCAGGTCACAATCAGGCAAAAAATCCACCTTTAAACAAAAAGGGTAAATTGTATAATGCAAGGTATTTCATCATTAAGAGTTTGAACCATCATAATATTCAACTCTCAGTTGACGAGGGAATTTGGGCTACTCAAGTCATGAATGAACCAATTTTGGAAGAGGCCTTTCGTGTAAGATCATGCTATTTTAGTGTCATATGCTGCTTTGTCAACCTTGATGCTTTATAGAGAAATATATGTCTTGCAGAATTCTGGTAAAGTCATTCTTATATTTAGTGTCAACATGAGTGGTTTCTTCCAAGGATATGCTCAGATGATGTCAACAGTTGGATGGAGGCGTGATAACATCTGGAGCCAAGGGTGCAGTAAAAATAATCCTTGGGGCCGCAGCTTTAAAGTTAAATGGCTGCGGCTGAATGACCTGCCATTCCAAAAGACACTTCATCTCAAGAATCCACTAAATGACTTTAAACCTGTTAAAATTAGTAGAGATTGTCAGGTATCATTTTCTTTGCAGGGTGTGTTTTTACCCTTTCAGCACTTTGAAATTGTTATATGACTGCAATTCCTTATTGAAGGAATTACCAGAAGATATAGGAGAAGCCCTTTGTGAGTTAATTGATGGGGAAGGTGATATTGATGACATGCTAAAAAGGTATAATTTCCATGCAAACTGAAATCATATGATTTTGTCTAATTTAAGTTGATGAGTTTGCAATTTGACTCATTGTAATTGCTGTCCTGGGGTTGACATTCCTATAAAAAGGCCTTTTACGGACCCTCCATGCTCGCTTGGGGATGGAGAATATAATGTCCTGCCGATGCATATGCCATGGGTTAGGACACCCAGCTCCTATCCTTCCTTTCTTTATCAACATCGTGCTGGAGCAAGTAAATCTCATTTGGCATACCAGGGATCTAGCGGTGTTAATCTACCTCATTCTGCCGGTGCATCGAAACTATCAAGGATGATACATCCTCAAGTGACTGGAAATCGTGCCAATTTGCAAGTACAGCACGACATGCCTTCTCAAACTGATGCCTGGTGTTTGACAGCAGAAAGTCCTCTTGCTGGTACCCTGAGCGAGGATGATTTTCTTGAAATGGTATATGGGGTTCCATCTTAGCTTCTCTGTGCTTACTGAGCATGATTGGTATGAGCTATGCGGTTTTCTTATTGAAGTTGTATTTTAAGTCTTGTCAACCTTCCTAGTAATTATCCATGCCATCATGAATGAAGATAGTGTAATATCTTAAAATTAACTATCTGAGAAGATAAACAGGTATCCGTGAAGCAAATTATTGAAAGGAATAGTTATTGTATGTTATTATTGGTGTTCTTTATTCTTCTTGTTCTTACGTATCAGTTTCTGTTCCCATAGAAAGAAAAAATTAATTGAAATTTCTCAGAAGTATAATAAGTAGAATTGCTTTCTCAAGTTTCCGAAATGCTTTGCTAATTCATAAGCTTTTCCCTCAACAAGAACATAGGACCCCTACATTCTGATCAACATAGCCAGGAGCACCTAGTCATCAATTCCAAAATTTCAATTTCGTGCATGCTCTTTCCACAACTTGGATGATGCATTATGCCCATGAGGAGTATATTTGTGTACAGAAAAGTGCTTTTGGTATACTTACCATTGGACATACTTGTCCCTTGTCAGTCAAATATGTATTCTGTAATTTACTCCCATGCATCAAAATAGTGATAGCACCATGTTGTTGTCATTTCTTATACTTGTATGCTGTATCTTCTACCTATTTTTCAGACTTATGAAGAGTACCTGGAAGAGCATAGCAGGAGCATCAAACAAGTAAATCTCCCGGTCAGTATACTTTCTGATGCTTTTAAATTATAGTTGGTTATTGGCAGGTATACAATGTTCTAATGATGTTTGTTTCTTATCTCAAAAATGTCTGATGCCTATAGAATAAATTTAATTATCGACTTCTCGTAGATCAGTTGATGAAGTGCTGTTTCTGAAACCCTGCTACCTCATGTTAGATTCTCTGATTTCACTTTATTCACTTATTTGCACTAATGGCCTGCCCACATATTGCTTATAACCGATCTAACTTTTCTTCTTGTTGTTTATATCTTGTGGTTTTTTTCCGCATTAATACTTTTGTCCTTGGTAAAAGAGATAAATGAGATAGTTGTGCTAGAATGATAGATTTTTATCTGCTCTAGACACCAAGTTTCTGCTTATAAGATTGGAATGTGGTTGATAATGACTTTATAGTATCTTATCGTGTTTCTTTCTTTGATCGATTTCTCCCGTCTCATATGGATCTGGTTTAGAATCTAAAATAATGATAGATGTGTACTGCACATTTAGTTTAATTAACTTTAGTGGAGCCTGTTTTATGCTTGTGCGCGGCATTCAATTGGGCCACTAGTGCTTTTCGAGATTAACTGTTTGAGTTTAGGAACACAGTTTAAATAAAATGGAAACCAAATCAGACGTGGATGTCGATGAAGTTTTAGCGATTAAGCTTTAGCGTACTTTATCTAAACCTTGTACTAATTTTGTGATATACTTGTAGTTTTATATTCCATTTCATTTCTTTCGTGGCAGGTAGTCGGATCATCCCGAACTAAAGAGGAGCCATCAAGATGTGTTAAACATGACGATGATTCGTAAGTTTGTTTCTTTGATTTTAATTTCAATCCTGCAAGTCTTCCCGTCATCAATTTATCATGGACTTCCTTTGATTCATCACGAACTTTCTTTGATTCACCACGAACTGTGCAGAAACTCGAGTTTTGCAACTGAACGGCGCCACTCACGGAAAAGGATACATCATTAAACGTAGAAATGATTGAATAGTCAGATGGCGTGCTATTCTTGGATCTTTTACCTGATGATAGTACTTGTACATTTAGAGGAGAGATTCCAATATGCTGCAGAGATTTGTTTAAATCTCTGAAATTGTTATATCATATATGTTCTGTTGTCATATTGTACACTTAGATGTACTTCAATTTTATGTTCTGTTGTCATATTTGTACAAAATTTAAACAAAAGTGAACGGGATTGGTCGATGATAATAACTCCTGATTTTAGTGGGCGTAGCAGTATCTACTAAAAGTAGATACTAGAGAAGAATGTAAATAAAGAAATAGATTATTGTTTTTTTTTTAATTCATTGGCCCGTGTGAGGTATATATTTGGTCTACATAGAATAATATATGAATGTGGTATTAGGAGGCTCGAACTTGTGAAATATCAATGGAATGCTTCTTTGCAACTTATGAAGGAGCGAGAGTTGAAAAAAATTAGGAACTTGACATGTAATATTTTCTTAATGAAATGTTTGAAAATAGTTTTTCTTGCCATGATGCTTTTCTATTTTCATCAATTTTAGTACATTTTTTAATTTTTACTTTCAATTATAATTATTTGTTTAAATTATATAGAAAAATGTTCAAATAAGTCTCCTGTATTGCTGTATTTTTGAAATTATTTATGATAAAAGTATAAATTGGAACAATATAAAATGATATAAACAATATTTGAATTTTATTTCACTCAAATTTGGACAAATGACTATAATTGGAAGTAAAAATAAAAAATTGGATTAAAAGTGAAAATTTTAAAAGATAAAGCCATAAACAAAAAATAATAAGATGGAATATTTTTGGCTTAATCACCAAAAAAAACCCCACCTTTTAACCCCTTTTCAAATGCACCCTGACGTTGCAATTTTATCAATTGCACCCTAATTCGCACCTTTGGTTTTCAATTCCACCCTCAAGTACTAAATTGATCTCTTTTTCATTTGAAAAAAGTTAAAACAAGTCATCCATTTTTAACTTTTTATGTGGAAAAGAGTTCAAACGAGTACTTTATAAGGGTTTTTATGAATTTTTCCCGAGTGAAAAAGAGTCCAATTTGATTTTGAGGGTGGAATTGAAATCCAAAGGTGCAAATTAGGGTGCAACTGACAAAATTGTAACGTCAGGGTGCAAATGAAAAGGGGCTAAAAGGTGAGGGTTTTTTTGGTGATTAAGCCAATATTTTTTGGTTACTAAGCCTACAATTTTTATTCAAACCAAAATAAATTTGGTTGAATACGATTAGAATTTAGAACACAACATAAATTTTTATGAGCAGACGCTGCCAGTAGGCTTACCAACTGTTTGGTCAAGGTACAATTTGTTGTTAGCAATCAAGAATGGCTATGGAGAGAAGCAAGAGACCAGAAATCAACAAAGAAGAAGTAATCGCCAAACTTAAAGATGACGGCGACTTCGATAATCTCCGTCTCAAAGTTATCCGCAAGCTCAAAGATAACGTATAATTCATTTCCCATTTCTTTTAGGGTTTTCTTTTGATTAATTAATGATTTTAAAAATCATCCCAATTTACAGGAAGAATTGCGCAATAATCTTATTTCCATTATAAGGCAGTCAGCTGCACTTAATCGTCCAGGAGCTGACAATATGAAACCTAGACAACTCTCTGATGCTATCTATGAAGAGGTTGGGTAAGTCTTTTTTGTTTAAATTGAAGAATATTGTTTTCAATAGTGTGTCTGAGCTGTGTTTTTAATTTTAATCGTTAGGAGTGAAGCTATGAGCAAGATTTCTGATGGTGTTTGGGAGATAATTAGATGTGCTGATGGTATGAAAAATGAAATAACTGAGACTGTACAGTCTGTTTATGATAAGTTGGTGGAGCCTGAAAGGAAAGGAAGGTGTGAATCTTCTAATCGTGATATAATGCAGGCTGACAATGATGTCACTGTGAAGGCGGCGGCTGCTTCTGCGGTTGCCTTGGGTGGTGAGTCTTCTGACGATGAACCGCCGGGGTTTCCTTTGCCCGGTAGTCGTCAGACCAACCATGGAACTGAGGAGTTAGAGTTGCCTGTGCATTGTGGGGGAATTTTGGAGAAGGAGAAGGAGAAGGAACAGCCACGGCACTCGAAAGATATGATGGAATCGGATGATGCTGATCCTAGTGTACCACCAGGCTTTGCTGCAGACACTAATGGTAATCAGCCATGCCATGATAGTGATGAGGACTCTGATGTGCCCCCTGGTTTTGGTTGATGAATCTGCTTTAAAAGCAATTTTGCTGCTGCTATTTGTCAATCTGAGTTCTTGATAACAGCCGTACATGGAATGATTTAGCCCTGAATGCTTTGTGGAATTCTCTTTCCCCTCCTTTGAAGTGTAGACAGAATGATACTTGAAGGTCAGATGCTTCAGATGATTTGATACCTGCTGATACAGTAAATGTTTCTGTTGTATGGTCTTTGATTCAGAATGCTTACTTGGAGTTACAGTAGAAAAGCTAATTATGAGAGTCGAAGTGCCACTTGATTATTTTTTTTCTCATGGATTGATGCATTATACAGAATATTTGAGGGGAATTACAAGGAACGGAAGTTCTTCTCCCCTGACTTTTTGGTTTGTTAGTATTCAGTCTCATTTTTCATTTTTGTCCGCTATTATTCCTATTAGCCAATTGCTAATAGTCAACTGTAGACATTTCTTCAGTTAATGCCTGATATGGAATATTAATTTTGCAAGTCGACCATATTATTGTAAATTGATTTCATTGCATTCGGTTCTTGTTGCTTGTGCATTTGAACTTTCAGCATTTCCTAATTTAGCGAAGCCCTTAAGCTGGCTTATTTGAACTTTATGGCCTGATGTGTGAATGAACAGATATAGTAGCCAGGCTTTTGAGGGCAAAGAAGCTTAATACTGTTCAGTAATCCTTTTTAAGGTTAGTTTTACATACTATATTTTCCTAATACTACATATCTGCTTTGTGGCATTGCACATAGAAGGGTGCCAAGCTACTTCTCTGTATTCTGATGATGAGATATTTTTGGTAAATATGAATGCATAATGCTTTTCTTACAGCAGGGTTCGCCATTTGTTGTTTTAAAGATCACTTGCACTTGTTCATTATCTACAAGAAACTTTGAATGACTAGTGGTTCAGAAGCGTCCTTCTGTTGTAAAACACCAGGACCATGAGTTCAGACCATCATGTTGGGGTTGTTATGAGAATATGTTAAAGTTCGAAGGAAATTTTATAGCTGAAAAATATCACTGTTTGCAATGAAATTTACCATAGGGAGTTAAAGTTGTTCAATGCAAATCATTGCTTGTCTACTAAGTGTAATACAAGTGCCTCATTTCTCAAATGAACCCCACAGATATTGGACTCCTAACAGAGTAGTTAGCAGAATCCCAAGTTATATATCCCTGAACAAATTTGCCGGTTTTGGCACCGGATCCAGTATGGCTGATTGTTACTGAGTACGTCGCTTTCTGGTTCACCTTGGAAAAATAGAGCCTGGAGGGTTTGACACTTATAGCGACTCCTGGTGGAGAAGTAATTGTTACCTTGTAAACTGAATTTGCATAACCCACATTTGTGACGGTCCGTGTGAATGTCTGTGAAGTTCCCAATGTAACAGAAAATGAAGGATAATTCAGCTGCCCTTCAGGTATGGCTGGATATTTTGAGCACGCAATTGGTTTATGTGCAATTATGCTTACTTGCTTGTCCGCGTAGCCCAGGCCACACAAATAAGGTATATAATCATCCGGTTGGATGTCATAAACTAATCCTGGGTCATTTGCCTTAGATGGGTTCACATGGCCTGCACCAACGGCGAAGAAATCTGCAGGTTGATCTGTTTCATCAACAATGTGTTTGTCTTCCAAGTTTAAGATATCTGCAGTAGTCATAATGGCAGATTTAATGGCAGCAGGTGACCAGTGAGGATGAGAGCTCTTGAGCAAGGCTGCAATGCCACTAAGATGCGGGCATGACATTGAAGTCCCTGACATTATGTTAAAGGTTGATACTGTTTTTGTATTATTATCAAGCGGGAAGGGCCATGCTGCTATAATGCTTACACCGGGGCCAATTATGTCTGGTTTGAGAATACCAGGGCTTGCGATGCTGGGACCTCTCGACGAGAATGAGGTAACAGCGGGAGCTGACGGGTCTCCTATGACAGTTCCTTTAAATAAGATTGTTGCCATTGGTGTTTTTGTCGAATTAATGTACGATTTGATCTTCAAACCTGCATCGAAGCTTACATGGGTTGCAGGAAGGACATGAGCATCAACTATTGTACTGAAGCCATTAGGCTCGTCATTCATGAGTATCATCACAGCACCCCCAGCATTTTTCACTTCGTCACCTTTAGCGATTCTGCCTATTCCCGCTCCTCTTTCACACAAGACCACTTTGCCTTTCACATCCATGCCTTCCAGCGCTCCCTCACCGCAAAAAGCCGACTCTGGTTTATTGTTACTACCAGCATAAACAAGGGGTAATAGTGTCGTCGGAAAGTTGCTAGGTTGGAACATAGATTCTCCAACTAGTTCTTCTCCGTTTCCAAGCTTTGCGGTGGCAACAATTTTTCTATCAATGGTACTTGCTCCAACAGTGAGGATCCATGGGGCTTCATTAGATAATGTGCTGTTGGAAGGGCCAGAGTTTCCAGCTGAACAGCTCATAAATATTCCTTTCTGAATTGCAGCAAAGGAGCCTATTGCTGTATTATCTTGAAAAAAGGGTACTGACACGCCACCGAGGGAGAGCGAGAGCACATCCACACCATCCTCCACTGCTGCATCGAGACCAGCTAATACATCACTTTCAGGACAATCATCATCAGGGTCTCCAAAGCACACTTTGTAAATTGCCAGATGAGCATAAGGTGCCATGCCAGCTGCTGTGCCTTTGCCATTTCCGAGCACGTCAGCATTGTATACAAAGCTACCAGCAGCTGTACTCGCTGTGTGAGTCCCATGGCCATCAACATCAATTGGTGTTTCAGCCAATGACCCCTTTATGGCCTTAGCTGCAAGGTTGAAACTTCTTGCTCCAATAAGTTTGTTGTTACACGCTGATGCATTGAACTCACATCTGCCTTTCCATTTGGCCGGAGGTGGCGGCATTCCTTTGTCATTGAATGAAGGATGGCTGGGGAAAACGCCACCATCTAGTACTCCAATTATCACACCTTTGCCGAAATTTGATTCTTTCCATAATCCCGTTTGCTGGTGCAACCCCAAGAAGGTAGGAGTATGTGTAGTCTGTAGACGTAATTTTCTTTCGGGACTTGCAGATACAAAGCCATCAATCTCTTCCATGGCTTTCACTTCCTCCGGTGTCATTCTTGCTGAAAAACCGCTGATTATATTCTTGTATGAGTAAATCATACGACGCTCCTCCTCCTCCTCAGAGCTTGCTGTGCTAAATGATAAAAATGATTTGTGCCATTTCTTCAGATCTTCTAGCTGCGAAAAGGTTTTTCCTTCTGGTTGACTGACATGGATAATGTAGGTCTGCAAGTTGCTAGTTTCTTTCATTTCATCTGTGTATTGAGCTGATCGAGCAATCTGAGGATAAAAGTTGAACAAGAAAATGAGAAAAAGTCGGACAGCCATATTTGGTAACAAATTACTTTTCTTTTTGAAGTGGAATAGAGCAGAACTGCTCAATTGCTGTTGTTTTTGTACAATTTGAAATGTTGAAAGACCAATATATATAGCTAGGGAGGTTGAAGAAAGACAGCCGGCAAATTTTAATTTTTATCAAAGTGTGGTTTGAGCATTGCTGTTGGAGCATTATGACCTGGCCGGTCTTTCTATTTTATCTAATCCATTTAGCAATCCAAAATTGATCTTTTGTTCATGTTGTAACTTGTCTATAGTTTAGTTGCATGTCTACATCATCTCAGTTTAGCAATTAGAGGTTTAGTAAAGTTTCTGACTTGGTCTTGAATTCTCGAATCATAAGTATCAAGGTCTTCTTCTGATTGTTTTTATTGTAATCTTTTACATGATTAGAACATTCCTCTAGAAAAGCCTTTGCAAAAACATCTAAATGTGGAATATTAATACGGCTTTTGCCAAAAATCTAAATTACACAGAAACCTGTCGAGGCCTACGTCTAGCCGTATTGTGTTCAGAAACACCTCTAAAATTCAGATTTTTTACATTGTATTCTAGATGAAGAAATCAAGAATACTGACGTTAAACCTAATCATTTACTTCCTAAGAATTCTGATAAAAAACGAATGTGTTACACTGAAAACAAATACAAAATGATAAGAAATGTGAGAATTGGCCTGTTTTTTTTACTTGCTCTGATGATATGCATTTAGAATAACCAGATGGGGCCCAAAGAAAGGTATCTTTTTTAAGTTGGGACATGGGATAGTTCTGTAGCTATGCCGTAAGAATAAAATGCAGAGATAGTTTTCTAGGATTGGAAAAGTCAGGTCATAGATGCTCATTTAAAAATTCATTTTCATTGTTTGATCCATTTTTTGTCTGTTTTCTCAGAATAAGTAAATATCAGTTCCTGTCATGTCGATCTTAGAGAAATATTCTTGCTAATCGATTCCGATCCTAATTATTGCACGGTATGGAATTTTATCCCTTATTAAACAATGTAGCTTCGTAGAATATGCTGTCTGCGTTCTGATGATTTATATAATTTGTAATTGGATTTTTACTATTGTTGTTTATTTGATGCTGTAACTAACAGACATATCATTTTAATTATTAAAGATGTCGGCGTCTTCCAAGATTGCCATCGCCACCGTGACCTAGTCTTCATTTGAGAACAAAACTAGTATTGGACTTCTAACAGAATACTGATCAGAATCCCATTTCAGATATCCTTGAACAAATGGATCACTGTATACTTTGCCTGTGTTGGTAAATGTGACAGTGTATGTTTCTGTTTGTTTCACCTGAGTGAAAGCAATCTTAGACGGTGTGACAGTGACGTCCACTCCTGGCGGTGGAGCAACTGAAACAGTGTAGGATGAGGTAGCAGGGCCGACATTGGTTACTGTTCTGGTGTATGTCTGAGTTTTGAAACCAAACACAATTGAGAAAGAAGGGTAATTAAGTTGTGCTTCAGGTATGCTTTGGACTTCTGAACATTTGATTTTGCGCTGCACAATGTATGTAATGTCCCTGTCTGGGTAACCTAAGCCACACAAGTACGGAATGTAATCGTCGGGTTGGATATCATAGACGAGCCCTGGATCACCGGCTTTTGATGGATTGACATGGCCGGAACCGGTGGCCAAAATATCAGCAGGAAGAAGCCTTTCATCAACAATTGGTTGGCCAGCTAGGTTTACTGTATCAGCAGTGGTCATAATAGCGGATTTGATTGCAGCGGGAGACCAGTCGGGATGAGCACTTTTCAACAAAGCCGCAATGCCGCTAAGATGGGGGCAGGACATTGAGGTACCTGAGATCATGTTAAATGTTGCTTTTGTATTTGTTTTGTTCTCTACAGAAATTGGCCATGCTGCTAGAATGCTTACGCCTGGACCGATGATGTCTGGTTTTAAGATTCCCGGGCTTGAAAGGCTTGGTCCTCTAGAGGAGAAGGAAGAAACCATTGGAGCACTTTTCACACCGATTACTGTGCCTTCAAACACAAACAAGGCTGTTGGTGACGATGTTGAGTTTATGTAGGCTTTGATTCCCATTCCATCAGAGTAACTTACATGCGATGCAGGAAGGACATGAGCATCGGCTATGGTGTTGTAGCCTTCATCCTCCTGATTCACAAGAATCATACCAGCACCACCAGCATCCGCTACTACCTGTCCTTTCTCGACTCTTCCGGCCGACCCGCCTCTATCACACAAAACTATCTTGCCTTTGACTTCAGAACTTTCCAGTGATCCCTCTTCACATAAAGCTGATGACTGATTGCCATTCTTGCCTGGATAAACAAGTGGCCAAAAGTTTTGGGTGGGCTTCTGTGGCTGGAAAAGTGACTCACCAAAATATTCTGCGTTATTTCCAAGCTTTACTGTTGATCTTATGCTTCTATCAATGGTGCTAGCTCCGACAGTGAGAATCCATGGAGCCTCATTTGATAAAGAGGAATTCTCTGGGCCAGAATTCCCAGCTGAACAACTCACGAAGATTCCATTTTGAATAGCTCCAAATGCACCCACTGCAATGCTATCCGCAAAAAACGGAGAGGAACCACCACCGAGTGAAAGAGAAAGAATGTCCACACCGTCATCCACGGCAGTATCCATAGCAGCTAAAATGTCACTTTCTGAGCAACCGAAGTCCGAGCAAACTTGGTACATGGCCACGTGAGCCAAAGGTGCCATTCCTACTGCTGTGCCATTGGCATTGCCAAAAACATTGGCACCTTCTACAAAATTACCCGCTGCTGTGCTTGATGTGTGAGTACCGTGCCCTTCATCGTCGAATGGTCCTGGAGGTCCATATCTATGCTCATTTGATAGGAAAGTTCTTGCACCAATGAGTTTGTTGTTGCAAGCTACAGTTCCATTAAATTCACATTTCCCTCTCCATTTGGCTGGTGGAGGCGACATTCCTTGTTCTCCGAACGAAGGGTGATCTGGTGTTATTCCGGTGTCTAAAACTCCAATAATCACTCCATTACCATAAGTTGAGTTCCTCCAGAATCCTAAATTTTGGTGCAGCCCCAAGAAGTTGGGACTATGAGTTGTATGCAAGGGCAATATCTTTTGAGGACGCGCCGACACTAACCCGTCGTTTGCTTCCATAGCTTTTGCTTCATCTGCTGTCAGCTTCGCAGCAAATCCACTAACCACATTTCGGTAAGAATATACTATGCGTTTTTGCTGATTCGAATTTGAGATGCTGGTTGGCAAAAATGATTTATACCAGCTTTCCAAATCTTGAGACTGCTTCAAAAATCCGTCCTGTGGCTTTGTTACAAACACAATGTAAGTTTCTAACTTTCGCTGGCCAAAGAATTTGTTGCTCTCTGTTCCTTTACTAATGATTGCTTGAGAGAAACTTGATAAGCAAGTAAGACAAAGAAGGATAACTGCCATGGCTGGCGGCAGTTTAAAGCTGTTGGTCTCCATGGTGATAGAATTAGGATTTTAATGGTTGTATTCACTGCAAGAACCTCATTCAAGTATTTATAGTAGAATGTTAATATAGGAATATTTCTGTTTGCAGGAGGCAGAGCTGTCGATGATCGTCGATGATAGTTTCTTGACATAGTTTTAACCGAAGATGCAAAGAAAGGACAACATCTTAGAGCTTCACACTTGCAACTTGGTGAGTTTTGCTGAACTGTTTAGTGAAAAACAATGTGGTGATAATACTTAGAAATTGTTGTTTCTTTATCATTGTTCTTTTCTGCTGCTTTATTGCTGATTGGCGAAGGAGTTAGTGAACAATAAGTTGAACTTTCATGTGAGGCATAACCATTTGGGTTCTTTTGACTAGCTTCCACTATTAGAGAAATTAACATTATACTGCTGCTAGCCAATTCCTCTACAAGTTAGAACTATGAAATAATACAGTAGCAATGGATGATAAAATAAAAATGAATCAATCATTTTATAAAATAATAAATCTCTCTTTTTGGATTAAAAATAATACGTGTGTGCTCAAAATTTAATTTCCAAACTGAATCGAAAGGAATCCTGTAATTTTAGAAAAACTCAATTTTTTTAGCTTTCTTTGATCTTGAGTTTGTTTAACATAATTTATTAGTCAATTAAGTGCAGGCCACTCTATTCAGCATTACAATTATGTCATTCTAAACTTCTTATTCAAATAAAACAGCAATTGGACTTCCAACACTATACCCATCAGCAACCCATTTCAGATATCCCTGAGCAAAAGAGCCATCCACATTTTCATTTCTACTAAATGTTACGGAGTATGTTGCTTTGTTGCTTGCTTCACTGAAACTAATAGAGCGAGGGATCACCTTAACATCCACACCTTCTGGCTCGATAATTTCAACGTTGTAAGTTGAATTCGCCCGCCCAACATTCGTAACAGTTCTTGTATACATCTGGGGAACAAAACCCAATTTGATGGAGATTGATGGATAATTCAATTGGGCTTCCGGTATGCTCCCAACACTGGAGCACCTCACTTTGTGCTGAATAATGACTTTTACTTGTTTGTCAGAAAATCCCAAACCACATAGGTAAGGAATGTAATCATCAGGTTGGATCTCATAAACAAGCCCTGGATAGTTTGCTTTTGATGGATTCACATGGCCAGCACCCATGTCGAAAACTGTAGCTGGAATGAACTGTTGATCAGAAATGGGCTTATCTCCAATGTTATTTAGATCAGCGGTGGTCATGATGGCTGATTTTATAACTGCAGGAGACCAGTCTGGATGGGCACTTTTGAGTAGAGCAGCAATGCCGCTAAGATGAGGGCATGCCATTGAGGTGCCTGACTCTATATAAAACCTGTTGGTAGTATAATCTTTTGAAATTGGCCAGGCAGCTAAAACTTTGACCCCAGGACCTATAATGTCTGGTTTTAAGATTCCAGAACTTACATTGCTAGGACCTCTCGAGGAAAAAACAGCAACTTGAGGAGCCTCTTGCAATCCAATTACAGTTCCTTTGAACAAGATTGTAGCTGTTGGCGATGATGACGAGTTTATATAGGATTTGATTGCTAATCCAGCCTTGTAACTCACCCGTGATGCAGGAAGCACATGAAACTCTGGCTCCATAACAAAGCCATCATCCTTGCTATTCATCTCAATCATGGCGAACCCACCATTGTCTTTCACTTCTTGGCCTTTGTAAATTGTGTCGATGGAATCTGTTTCCACCTTGCACAACACTATTTTGCCTTTGACATTAATATTTCTTAGTGATCCTGTCTCGCAGAATGCGGATGATCCTGAATTATCGCCAGCATAGAGAAGGGGTAACAATCTGGAGGAGAAGTCATTTGGCTGGAAAAGAGATTCGCCGTTTAACTCGGTATTATTTCCAAGTAACACTGTTGCTCTAATTTCTCTATCTATAGTACTTGCTCCTACTGTTAAAATCCAAGGTGCTTCATTGAACATAGAACTTTTCCTAGGTCCAGAATTTCCTGCCGCGCAACTCACGAAGATCCCTTTCTGAATAGCTGCATATGCAGCTATGGCTATCACATTATCATAAAAAACATGAGAACTAACTCCAAGAGAAAGTGAAAGAACATCAACACCATCCTCAATAGCAGCATCCATTGCAGCCAACACCTCACTATCCTCAATACCTTTATACATGGCCAAGTGAGCTAGTGGCGCTACGCCACTTGCAGTTCCGTTAGCCTGCCCAAAGTAATTAGCATTTTGCACATGACTTCCGGCTGCTATGCTAGCTGTGTGAGTTCCATGCTTGTACTCGTCCCAAGTGTTGTTGCTCTTCATGACAAAATTTCTTAAACCAATAAGTTTGTTGTTGCATAGTGTTGTATCATCACATCTCCCTTTCCATTTTGCAGGCGGTTGAGGCATTCCATCGTCGCGGAATGCAGGGTGATCAGAGGCTATTCCAGTGTCGATAAGTCCAATAATCACTCCTTTTCCGTAATTTGAACGCTTCCAAAATCCTGAGTTTTGATGGAGCCCCAAGAAGCTAGGACTATGGGTGGTAAAGAACTGTATCTGTTTTTGCGGACGTGCTGACAAGAACCCTTCCTTCATCTCCATTGCCTTAACTTCTTCCTCCGTGAGTCTGGCGGCAAAGCCTGTTATGACATGGCGGTACGAGAAAATCAAACGAGAGCTCATCTCATTCGGCAAAAAGGATGTATACCAGCTTTCCAAGTCGTATTGCGTGTCTGGCTTGTCTACGATGATAATGTAAGTGTCAATGTTTGCTTGAGAGTAGAAAGCAAGTAGCATCAGGAAGGTGAAAATGATGATTTTTTTGGTGGTCTGCATTTCCTTTTCTTGGATTTTTAGTTTAGGAACTGAGAAATAGAAATAAAAGTGAAACAAGGTATAAAAGAAAGTTGGAAGAAGACGAAGATTAGAGGCAGAATGCAAGAAAAAGAGAGCTTATAGAGAAGCTAAATTGAACTACTTGTTTATACATTACAGAATATGATCAAATGCATCTATTTAACAATGATCAAGTTGCCTACTTTGGCTTCATTTAATTTAAACTGCTAGTGCTATTCCAAATTTAAAAATAAGGCCTTTAGTTGTTATTCCACAAATGTATAGGAATACTTAAAATGACTCGACATTTGGTATGCATATGAAATCGTATATTGCCAAATTAAATGTGTAAAAGTGACTCATTGCTGTAAATATTCTATATTGACTAATAGTGACCGATAACGTTTTTGATACCCCAAAATTGATTCATTGATGTGCCAATGCTTTATCTTTAAAATTCATGTAAAGCCGTGTTTTATAATTTGATTTCATTCTTAACAAATAAGTATTTTTTGGTACCAGGGATGGTCCGATGTGTGGGAGTTTTCGCGACTAATTCGGACCGAGTCAAATAGTATCCATTACGGTGATAAAAAAATTTAAGAAGATTTTTTCTTTAAATTGTTTCATATTCAGAGGTTAGACTCGAGACTTTTAACTAAAAGGAGTGAATTTTATAAATAGAATAATTCAGATTTTTGATATAATTGTCTCAATTTATGAATTTGACAGATTAGAATGTGCAAATTATTTCTAGTGAAAAAAGAAATAGACGTCAGAGTTTTTTTTTTTCTATTTGTCTTTTGGCTGCTATCATTGGTTTATTTTTACATTGACAGTTATGTAGTTTTACTTTTATTTAATAAGGGATCTACAAATAGTGTTATGAAAATAATTATCTATACAATTTTTTCTATATTAGGTTATTTAGGGATGGTTACTTTAGATCGACTCAAAAAATTCTAACCTTATCAATTAAGAATGCTTGTGACGCTCACAAATTTAAACGGGTCTAAATGAGTTTCATATAACATAAAATAATAATTTGTTTTTTTATTATATTAGTTTTGTGTATTTTAAAATTGAGCATATATTGTCTTCATTAGTTACATACTAAAGTTTAAAAAAAAAAAACTTGAACTCTATCAAATATTACAATCCTCTAATTTTAATTTTACTTTTTATTGCATTTAAATCGACACAGTCACACTTTTCTCTCTTTTTCTATTTTTTTCCTCTCAAAATTTTATTCTCCTTTCTTCTTTTCATTTCTTCTTCTCTTCCGTTCGTTCTCTCAACTTTCTCTTTTTTTTTCATCCATTTCCGCTGCACATCGATTTCTTCCATCTCAACATCGCGCGTCTTCCGGTGAATTTCTCGTTGTGGTTTTCTCGTTAGATTTCTCATCGCCGCGATTCTTCCATTGATCTTCTCGTCAACGCGTTTTTTCTGATGAATTCTTCGATATCTTTTTAGATTTTTTTATAATTTATTAGGTTTTTTGTGATAATTTATATTTTTTGGTAAAGAGATTGTTGTAAATCTATTATTTTATTGATTTATAAAATTCTTCTATTTTTCATGTAATTATTTTATTTTTCTCTTATTCATAGATTTGTTTTTTTTATTTTGAAGCTACTGATTTTATAAAAATGAATTGATTTATGGTGTATTTACGTTGTAGTGTATGTATGGTGTATTTTTAGGTTTTTTCTGATGTATCTATATTTTTCTGGTGTATTTACAGTGTTTATGGTGTATTTATTGTATTTTTGTGGTATACAATATAAAAACGGGAGTAGATCCCCTCAAGTCCAAATTTTCTCAATTTTCCTCAAGTCCATTTAGATGAATGACACATAAAAAAAATGATAAAAAAGATTATTACATTAAATATTTTTTTTCTTATGTGTCATCCATCTAAGTGGACTTGAGAAAAATGGAGAAAATCTTGGACTTAAGAGGATCAACTCCCAATAAAAATACTAAAAAAAAATACTATAGTTACATTATATATACACCATAAATACACTATAAAAATATTATAATTATACTAAAAACACCATAAATACACTATAAAAACACCATAGTTACACTAAAAATACAATTAAAAAAATACCATAAAAATTTTCAAAAAAAATCTATAAAAAAGCACAAATCAATAAAAAGGTGAAAAAAGTATTTTAAATTTTTTAAAAAAGGTATTGTTGGTAAAAAAAAGTATAACCATTAAATAGATTTGAAAACAATATAAAGTTAAAAATAAAATATAAAAAAGTGTATATAGGAAATTGCCTCACTAATTATTTCAAATATATCATACCATATATACTATATTTCTCAATTAATTATTATTATTTTTATATAGATATTAAATGTTTATCTTTCCTTTTATATTGCTTAATTAATTCTAAATCATTAAAAATATCAATTAATTTCTATATTTCTTTGAAAGATATTAAATTCATTATTTTGATTTTATATATAAATCAAACATATATATATATATATATATATATTTCTTTAATTATTATTTGACAAAATGCATATATATAGCAAGTATTTAAAATCTTCAATATACCATACAAGAAGCATATTCTTCAATTCTATAACTTCAAAAGTTTAAAAACGGTAAAAAATCTTAAATATCCATTTCAGGATTTCATTTTCCTACTTTTTCTCCGATCAAATATGGTAGCTAGAGTATTAATAAGTTATGAATAAAAATTTCCTCCTACCTTGGCAGCAGGAAACTCCTACAACTTGATATGTGGCTGCCTCCTATTGGTTGCTGCACAAGCCTCTTCCTTTCTCATTTGAATGGTTAATTAGCTACTGTGAACCATACATTTCGTTCTTTTTCCATTTCTACTTCCTATATAGTATAAATCAATGGGAGGCTCTACCATAGTGTACAGTATAGTTTATCTGAATTATACAAAAAGAACAATAACCATATAAAAAAGCTTATCTGGTTACAATTTATTATTGCTAAAAAATTTAATACAATTATAAAATTACAAAGTACAATATTTTATACTTCCTTTATTTTTCTATTATCTAATTGAAAGAATATATTTATTTATAGATATTTGTCTTTTTAGAATTTACAATTGATTTAACAAATATTTTTCAAAATAGTCCTTTCTAATACTCTCTCTGTTCCAAAACGATAGACCGGAAAAATACAATAATAATATATTACATTGGTCAAAATTTGTTAGTTTGTCTATTTATTCAATTTTATACTTTGATAATTTTTTTAAATATATAAATAATACATTAATGATTAATTCTTTATTATTAGTATTAAAATGACATTTATTTTATATTTGAATATGAATCAACTAATTCATTTAGGAATAATTTTTCATATTTATTAGAGAATAAATAAGACTTTAATTTTAAAATTGCTCACTACAAATAAACGGTGACATATAATTTGAAACACTAAAAGTAATAAGATAGCATATCAATTCGGGATGGACGGATTAAATAATTTCATAATTTAATTTATCAAGCATTTATTAACTAATAATTTAATTAATAAAATTATATTAATCTTTGTATTTGTACTTTAAAATAAAATTAACTTTTTTTAATATATACTGTCTTAACTAGATGAATAAAAAAAGTGGAGAATATAATAGTGGAAATGATTAATTAACAAGCATTAGACCAGTTAATTAACCACTTAATTAGAGAGGCATGTGCAGCAGCCAATAGTAGGCAGGCACATGCCAAGTTGCAGGAGTTTCCTGCTGCCTAGGCAGCAGGAAATTTTTGTTCATAAGTTATAACATCAAATCACTAACTATAAAAAAACTATAAAAAGAGACATGTATTTGTTTTGTCAAATCAGTAGACTCAAATAATAATAATAATAATAATAATAGCATATTCTTCAATTCTATAACTTCAAAGTCTAAAAACGGTAAAAAAATCTTAAATATCCATTTCAGGATTTAATTCTCCTACTTTTTCTCTACCAAATATGGCAGCTAGACTATTAATAAGTTATAACATCAAATCACTAACTATAAAAAGAGACATGTATTTCTTTTGTCAAATCAGTAGACTAAAATAAGAATAAGAAAAGGAAGAGCTCTCTATAATTCTCTAATCTCATGGCAATATTAGCATCAAAGGTAGTTGCAATTTTATTTATTGTTATAGCAATGGCAGGTCTACTCTCACCAGGACAAGCATTCGAATTCCCACCGTGTTGGTCCCCGATTAGCAGCACTGGAATGTGCATCGAATTACTTACAATGGGACTTATAAATAACGATCCTACTCTGCTACCACCTAAATGTTGTTTAGGTCTCAGGAAAATAACTCAAGATTGTTGGTTTCAGGTCTATCCTCCATCCTCAAAATATGCTTACCACCTTACATATTTTCAAGATCATTGCTCTATCTAATTCAATTTATATAGTGCTATGCTATCGAAATTGTGGTCCGTTTGATATTATCAATAAATGATTTTACTTTGTTGCAACAATTTGTAGAGCGATTTTTCTTTTTATCTTTCTAAATATTCTAGCAAAATCACTCTCTTCTATTCTCTACTAGTATTGGCCATTTCTGACATCACGAGTCCCTTAATGTCAGTTTTCAAATGTTTTTAATTGTTAAGATTTTCATTTGGAATGGTATCTAGAATTATAACCGAATCTGAGTCAACTCACAAACTAAGCGAAACTGACTCATAAAAAATTTCAAAGTCAACTTGAATAATATCGAATCGAATTCGAGTTTGAACTACTCGATTAATTGTCGAATCAATTTCGAGCTTTAAAAATACCGCTTACTAGCTTACGAGTGTAGTTGAGCTTCAACTACCTTTTATCTATTATAATTATGTACATTTACAATAATTAATATTTAAATATTTTATAGATAATAGAGTCGAGTTTGGATTCCTAAAATGAAATCCGATTGCATTCTAGTCTTCTTACATGCTTTAAATTTTAGAGTCGAACTCTTGAACTTGATACTGTTTAACTCAACTCGATTTGATTACATCCATAACGGTACTCGTATTTAGAGTCGAGTTCTTGAACCTGACAATATTTTTCTTTTAGTATGTATTTTAAAAGAAAAATGTTGATCGAATATAGTTTGTGTATTACTTAACTTGTTATGTTATTTATGTATTTTAATAAAAAAACAATTAAAAAACAATAAATTTTAATACCATATTATCATTGTATATAGATAGAATATAAAACTAATATCGAAATTAAGGTAAATAAATAATAATAATCTTAGGCTAATTTGTGTGTATAGACGAGCAGAATAGAAACCAAATTAGGCTAATTTGAGGTTAAATTTGAGTGTGTTATACAAGTTCGAATTTGAATAGGTTAAAATTAAATCTAATGTTGAACTGTCCGATCTCTAATTCGATATGGAATTTTTAAGGAATAAAAAAATCATATTTTTGATTTGATTTAAAAAAATATTATAAATTACTATAAAATTAATCAATTTGTCACGACCTAAATTTCAGACCGAGACCAGCACTAAAGAATGAGAGTGGAAGCACCAAAATCCATATGAAGTTTGAAAATCACTATAATTTTTTTTTCTTAACAATATTTAAACATTAAATAACTTCGGCATAACAACTGCTATCAAAACAAGCATCGAAATATTAAGCAACTGTTTGATTTAGCTGTTTTTTATAGCTAGTAGACGAAGGGACCAAATTTTGATAGAAAAAAAGAGGGATCACATCTTTTGATTTTCAAACAAAAAGAATTAAAATGTGAATGATGATAAACATGAGAGGTTTTGTAGTTATTTGTTTTTTTTTTCTTGATAATCGCTGTAAACCATTATTATGTTATTGTTATTTTTTTAATACTAAACTTGCTACATTACTAATTTTTATTGTTTAATTATTATTTTGCATACTTCAAACTTTTTGTCATGGCATTAGTTTATTTACTTAATATCTTTTTTAATGAATACACATCATTTAAAATGATCGAAATTTATTGAAAAAATAATTTATATGTATTGAACATAATTAATATATTTTTGTAAGATATAATCATATTGAACAAATTTACAATATTAATTACTAATTAATAATAGTTCATATAATACATTTAGAAGTTAAATTGAAGAAATGATAATACTAATAATAATAATAATATGTTTTCAATATTAATTATAGTTTAAAATATATGAAAATTAAACTTACTATTTTATCAATTAAAATTTAATATGTGATGTAAAATGATACAATTAAAGTATTATTAAGCTATTATAACAAAAACTATTTTTATTATAGATGTTAATTTTGATAGGTTATGCTACGGTGATATGGAGTTATATATTACGTTTTATAAAAAATCAATTAGAAAATTTAATAAACTCTAAATTGAGACAACAAAATTAAAATTTAATAAAATGATAATGAAATATAATTAAAATAATAAATCTTATGATCCAGATAATCTTTTAAATTAACAATTAATAATTATAGGATATGGAGATCATTTATCTATTTTTACATTATTTTTCTCTTTTTGTCGTACTTTTTCTTTTTAATAGGTTTTTTTAAGATTATTAAATTTTTACTTATGTTACATTAATATTAAATTAAATTATATATATAAAAAGAGTTATTTAAAATTAATTACGATGTCAACTAATAGTATATTATCTTCATTTTAGAAGTTATATTCTTTAATTAATATAAAATTAACTACGAAGTGAGAATAATTGTGTGGGGACTGTACAAGGGGGTAATATATATATGGAAATACACTATCTAAATCTTTAGTGAAGTGCAATTTATAATTACTGGAGCGTGAAAATCCGCATCCTTATTGTTGAATGAGTAATAGGGTAATTAGAGAAATTTTGTAATAAACCTTTCATTGCATTTTTGTAAATCTATAATCATTTAAGAAATAAAATTATGAAAAATCCAAACCTAACCATTTTAGGATTTCATTTTCCTATTTTATTCACTAACCAAATATGCTAGTAACACTAACTAAGTATAAAAAGAGCCCTCAATTTCTTCGATAATTAAAACAGTCATAATATATTTTATACAATTTTCTTATAACCATGGCAGTATTACCATCAATGAAAGTCGCGTTTTTGATGATTGTTGTAGGAATAGCAGCTCTTGTTCCGACAGGAAGTTCGAGTTCAGTTCGGGATGCAGGTGTACCGAGTTCAGTTTCACGTCCAGGTGTACCGAAATGTTGGGTAGCTATTGATGAAATGTATTGCGTTCCTATGATCGAGGAGGCGATTTTGAATAGAGATGCTAAATCAATACCCTATGATTGCTGTAGAGCAATCAAGAAAATGACTCAGGATTGTTGGTCTCAGATATTCCCTCCACAGTCATTGTACGGTGATGGCCTTAGATTTCTTCAAGATCATTGTCTTGTCGGATGAATTAGTATTAACTTTGATGCTTGTATCCAAATCTAATGCGACTTTTATATTACAATAATTGATTTTCATTTGCTACATAGCCATATATATTCACTAATATTCATTTTATATTTAAGATCAGAACCACACATTTCTTAAACATTGAAAGCATCTACATTAATTTAAATCTCGATTGTAACTAAAATCACATTATATGATTTTATATTTAACCAAACCAACCCATGCATGTCATCGAACACAATGTCTCAATTTCATTCAATTTCAAGCGATGGACAAAATTATATGGAAATAATACGATTTTGGATATAATTAAGATTTGTCTACTCGTCTCATAGTGTCGCCTCATCATAAACACGTTGTATTTAATGAATAATTATAAGATATTCATTAGAGGTGTTATTTTTGTTAATTTTTTTGATTTAGTTTGCTTTGTTCTAAAATATAATTAATTTATTTTATATTTAAAATCGAAAAAAAAGTTGGTTTTTAATAATATTAAATCTATCGAATTTGTCAATTCATTTCGGTTATTTTGTTTAATTCAATTTTTAGTTTAATAAACTTCATTGGATTTTTGTTTTATGAACTTCAAAAGGATATTATAGTGCCATTAATCCATAAATTATATCTACTTTGAATTATTTTCAGTACAATCACATAAAACTATTATATACTATGTTGAATGAGTAATGGGGTAGTTACATGAATTCTGAAAAAGGATTTTGAATAAACCTCTCATTGCTTTTTTGTAAATCTATTATTAATTTATTATAAATAAACCTCTCATTGCCCTTATAGAAAACTTGTTTCTTAAAGAAAAAAAAAACTAAAGGGTATTCCAATTTGGAATAAAATTTATTCTCTTTGTAATTTTTCATTTTAATTTCTGAATTTACTAATTTAGTGCCTAAATATAAAGTTAACCAATAGAATAAATTCCATTAAGATCCTCTAAAAAAAAAACTTGAAATTGAGGTCAGGACTTGGGCTCGGGGCCGAGACTCCATATTGGACTTAGGACCCGATTGTGATTCGGGCTTTTTATATGTTTTACCGTTTTTTCACGGACATTTACTTTTATACAGTGGACTCTAATTATTTACATTCAGCACCAAATTAGTTTTCTTTTTAGACCTAACTTTTATATTCTTTTCTTTTCTACGATTTTATCTGTTTTCTCTCATTTTCTGTTGTTTTTTTCTCTTCTCCTCGATGGGGAAGACGAAACGGTAGTGGCGGCGGCGACATGGTGAAAATAGAACGGCGGAAACAGTTGAACGATGGTGAGGCAAAACGGCAGCGGTAATGGAGAAGGCAGAACATCGGTTTCTTCTCTCTTCTCCATGATTTTCTGAACCGACCGACTCTTTCTCCACCGTCTAAGTTGTTGTCGGCTGCACATACTCCGAGAATTGATGCTCCAGCGCATGTGCCTGTTCAAGCTCCTACATATCACTTACAATGTCGTCGCCGTCTTCACCATCGTTTGTTTCTGCCCCGTTTCGCTTCACCGTCGTTCTGTTTTCGCCGCCGATCTGCTTCACCATCATCCTGTCTTCGCCGCCGATTCGCTGCAACAGTTGTACTGCCTTCACCATTGTTCTAGTGCACAGCCACCATTACGCTGCCTTCACCCTTGTTTGAATTGACTGGTAATTTTTCTTCATGCTATTGACTAATTTTATTTTATACTTTATAATGTCAAGCTGTTTATATATTTGAATTTCTTTACTAATTTGATGGATTTTACATCTGATGTGATTAGCATTTTGTTAACGCTGTACAATTTAACAAAAAAAATATGAATGTCAAACAATTTAATCATATGTTGATTAGCATTTCAGTATAATTCATCTATTTAAAATAAAACAAAGATTCATAATGACTTACCAGAAGAGTAAATCACCACTAGATGCCAATTTCTTTGAAATCCAATCAAGAACTACTTCAGTTAGCAATTCAAGCTGTTCTTCAACTTCTCCTGTGAATACAATGTAAAATGTTTTGATCTTAGCTCATGCTTTCAACAATCAGATAACAAATCAACCACTGATTATGAGCACTTATTGCTATTTATATACTTACGTCTATCAGAAATATTGGTATGGCCGGCAATTATCTTGTGTATAAGTTCATCTTTCGTGATAGCTGATCGCTTTATTGATTGAAACAAGAAATGCATCATGTTGAACAGCTTGGGTAGGCAGGCAATAATCTGTTTCCGTCTCTTTGCTCGAGAGATAGCAGGATCTCGCTCTTCTTGCGTCTTTCTTTCTTTCTCTATTATCTATCAACACGTAATAAAATTTAGGAAAACAATATTGATTCCGAGGTAAGATTAGCATTAAAAAATTTGATGGGTTTTACATATGATGTGATATATGTTAATCTGATTTCAGACTCTGACTTAGCTGGTATACTAGATTAGCTGTAAGATTTATAATTCAGTATTTGGATTTATCAGATTAAAACCTCTAATTGTATATGCAATGCAGGCAATCCCAGTACAGAAACTTCTGTTGCAATATTTGCACAGCAAATGTCTTTGCTTTGCTGCTACTGCACCCTTCTTGTTACTCTCATCGCTAGTTGATGATTCCAAAATACCAAAATGGCCCAGCAGATTAAGCTCTAGGTTGTCGTTACTTGAGAGGCTAGGATCAAGTAAACAATCATTTGCCTTGATGCCTTGGTTCTTGTCTTGATCAACATCTGACAATTTTAATATTTTGACCTACATGGAGCAGGGGTACTACTGATACACAATTTATGTACAATTCAAATAATGAATTTTGCATCTTATCATACATAGAAGAAAATCTACAATGAAATATGCATATTCATTGAAATGGTAAGATTGGTAAACATAAGTTTCGCTTCATGAGTGCAATCCAAAGTAGTATTCAGCCATACTTGTGAAAATATGCCAACTTACAACTAAGCCTCTGTTGTACCATCATTTTATACTTAGTTACCAAATACATTTTAATGCATACTTATATTGTCAAATTTGGGAAATGTCTTATCACTTATATGCATCTTTTTTAATACTAATTTTTATTTCTCCAACATTATTTCAATTTCAATTTAACTTTTAGTTTTATGATTTCTTCACGTACAAACCTGTTTTTTGTATTAATGTTAAAATCACCCTAATATCAACCGAACATCAACACAATATCAACAAAATATCAACAATATTTAATAAACTAGATAATATTAATTTTTAAATCGTTTTTATATTAATTTTTAAATTTTTTAACATTAATTTTTATTTTTCCAGCATTATTTTAACTTACTTTTCATTTTTTGATTTCATTTCACGTACAAACTTGTTTTTTTACTAATGTTAAAATCACTCAAATATCAACCAAACATCAACAAAATATCAACAAAATGTCAACACAATATCAACAACATTTAATAAACTAGGTAATATTAATTTTTAAATTTTTTAACACTCATTTTTATTTTCCAGCATTATTTCAATTTAATTTTTTTGATATTATTTCACGTACAAACTTCTTTTTACTTATGTTAAAATCACCCAAATATCAACTGAACATCAACACAATATCAACAAACTGTCAACACAATATCAACAAAATTTAATAAACTAGGTAATATTATTTTTTAAATCTTTTAATACTAATTTTTATTTTTCCAGTATTATTTTAATTTAATTTATTTTAATTTATTTAATTTCACGTACAAACTTGTTTTTTTTACTGATGTTAAAATCATCCAAATGTCAACCGAACATCAACACAATATCAACAAAATGTCAACACAATATCAACAACATTTAATAAACTAGATAATATTAATTTTTAAATCTTTTTTATAGTAATTTTAAATTTTTTATATGTTTTGTATCTTTATTTTTTGCTTATTATTAATCAGCATTTATTAGTTATCATATATTTAATTTTAATTTTTTCATATATCAACATAAAATCAACACAAAATCAACAACTGTAACTAATTGAAATTTAAAAATTTTAACACTAATTTTTAGTTTTTCAACATTGTTTCAATTTAATTTTTATTTTTTTATTTTATCTCACGTTCAATATGGTCTTTTTTGCTAATGTTAAAATTAACCAAATATCAACATAATATTAACACAAGATCAACAACATTTAATAAACTTACTAATTGAACTTTTTAAATATTTTCTTACACTAATTTTACTTTTTTTATATATTTTATAATCTTTATTTTAGGGTAATATTCATTTTTAATTTTTTTTATATAATAATTTAACATTATTATTGTATTTTTGTTAGTTTTAATATCAACATAAAATCAACACATAATCAACAATATGTAATAAACAAGCTAATTTAAATATTAACCTAACATTAACAAAAACAATTAACATATAATTATTCAGTTTCAATTTAATTTTAATTTTTTTAGTTCATATTACGTACAATGTTATCTTCTTTATCAATGTTAAAATTAATAAAATATCAACCATAAATCAACATAATGTCAACATAAAATCAACATAAGATTAACACTCTATCATTATAACCATTCAAAAACAACAATAATTCATATTTAAAATGACTGATTATAAACAATGTCATTACATTTAATTTCAGGATAAATTATATCACAACTGAGAGCAAACTGAAGAGCAACTTTAATAAATTACATCATCAAACTCAACTTTTGTTTTATATCTAATTGAGCACCCATTAACATATTCAACTTCCCAAACTCTAACTTCTTCATTTTCGACAAAAAAAAAAACTTCGTCAGTAATTTCTACCATCTGCTTCTCTAACTCCAACATTTGCTGCTGTTTTGAACCCTCAATTCTCTCATAAATTTCCCCAAATCTCAAAAGACTGGAAAGACATCGCCGACATCAGCATCAGTGGCGGAACCAGAAAATATTTTCAGCCCGGGCTAAACGACACCTAATTAATTTGATTGCGTTAAAATTTGCCCGAATTATTTTATTAGAGTTGACATTTTTTAGTATTATTACAATAAATGTATTCATAATCTAGAATTTTTTTTAAAAAAATAGACAAAAAATTCATAGAGAATTAATAATTAAATTTGAGAATTGTTGGCCGGGTATTTGGATACTGGGTTTGAAAATTTGAATTCATAAAAAACACTGCTAAAATTCTAGGAATATAAGATAGTTTATCTATATATAATTAAACTGAAAATTATTTCTACATAATTAGTTTATATTTTAATTTAAAATTCAATTAGTATCAATAATAGTAAGGGGTATATTAGTCAGTTCAATCATTTTGGAGTGTAAAAAGTGAGGTCTGACAATATGCAGCTTTATTTTGAACACGCTAATAATTGTATTGAACAGTCTAACATTTAACACGCTAATAATTTTTTTTCTCTCTGATGGAGGACTGTCTTCTGAAAGAAAATCGGGAACCGGCAGAGGATGATAGGTCGACTAAAAAGGCGAAATTCAGAGAAGATGGAGGGGATCTTGCGCCACAGAGTGGTATGTCTTTCAGAGATAAGCTTGTTCAGGCTGATAAGGAGATGGAGGATTCGTTAACAGGGCTCACAGATGATTTTGAAGTGGATGATGAAGATGTGCTAGTTGTCCAGGGAGATGGTATGCCCTCGATTACCTTCTCAGAAAGGATTCAGGAAGAGCTGTCGAAGCAATGGCGGTCAACAGCTGTGGTTAAACTCTTGGGAAGGCCGATTGGTTACAGAAATCTCTGTAACAGGCTGGATAGGTTATGGAATTTTGTTGAATCCTTTGATGTCATTGATCTTGATAATGATTATTTCCTCATCAAATTTAAGAATGGCGATGATTTGAAGTCAGTGTTAACCGGAGGGCCGTGGGTTATGCTTGGCCATTATTTGTCCGTCCAAGAATGGTTTTCAGAATTTGATTGTTCTACTGATCAAATTCGGTTCATTAACGCTTGGGTTAGATTGCCAAGAATGCCTATTCATTATTACAACAAGAAAGTCCTCAGATATATTGGGGAGGTGATTGGAAGGGTTATTAAGATTGACTATTGCACGGAAGCGGCCGAAAGGGGGAAGTTCGCTCGTATAGCTGTGGAATTGGATCTTAAAAAACCTTTGGTTTCACAGTTTCGTTTGGATGGAAGGGTTCAGTATGTGGAATATGAATGTTTGCCCCGTATTTGTTTTGAATGTGGTCGGTTTGGTCATGTCAGAGATAGCTGTCCACACATCATCAGTAATAAGAGGATTGAAGGTGCTGGTAAAGCAGCCATGGCTGGTACTGAGAGTCCCAGTAAAGAAGCTTCGACCAGAGTTGATGGCAAGATTGGTAGTGATGGAGTTAAAAATGGTAACCCTAGCTACGGTCCTTGGATGATGGTAGGAAGAAAAGGAAAGTTGGGAGGGAATAACAGTAATTTTAGAAGTGGTCAAGGGTCTATTCCTCACAAAGAAAAGAATATCCCTAGCAACAGATTCAATGCTCTAAATTCGGAGGAGATTGAGGAAGATATGGGAGAATATTCAGCTCCACAGATTTCGGAGAATATTGCTGTCCATAACAAGAATTATTCTGGCCCTCCACCGAAACCTAGCGATAATATGCCTCATGCAGAGAAGGACAAAACTGCCCCCAAAGGAAACCGTGCTCTTCATGATAAAACTAATGAGATTAGCAGGCCTGCTAACCAAGCCCAGAAACCTAAAGCCCGGTTTGTGGTTAACAAGGCTACCACTTCCTTGGACACTGTTCACCATTCAGTGGTTACTGTGAGATACAATAATGAGAATCTTAACCCCGACTCCCATCCCAGAGAGCTGGGGAATATTACTACCGGCAAGGATATTGTAGAAACTATTGACATTGATCCAGGACCCCTTATGTTGAACAGCATATGCCCTGAAGCTACGACTCAGTCATGCAGTGAGTTGGAGCAAGACGGTGGAAGCAATTCAGACATGATAATTTGTGAAAATGCGAATGGTGAGAATGATGTTCCCTCAGATGCAGTGGAGGAGATGGATGGGATTTCGCATAGCCCGTTATAATCATGCTGTTCCCCTTTTTTCTTAGTTTTTTAATGTCTGAAAACTTAAGAATAATGGTTTGGAATGTGCAAGGAGCAGGTTCGAAGGGTTTTAGGAGAATTTTTAAAACCTTATGTAGAAAGTATTCTTTTGATATTGTGGGTATTCTTGAACCTAGAATTAGCGGTGATAATGCTGATTTCTTTATCAAGAATAGTGGCTTTAGTTGTTCTCATAGAGTTGAAGCGGTTGGATTTTCTGGTGGCATCTGGATTCTGTGGAAGCAGGAATTCAAGATTGAGGTGGTTGAGAATAACAAGTATTTTGTGCATTTGAAAGTCTTTGATGGTACAGACGACTTTTTCTTTACCATTGTGTATGCAAGCCCTAACGCAACGCTAAGGAATCACCTCTGGGCAGATTTGGATATTTTAGCTAAGTCGGTCTCTGGCCCCTGGATCCTTGGCGGGGATTTCAATGCAGCTCTACACGATGATGAGAGGAAAGGTGGAGCAGCTGGCTATATCGGAGGGTGCAAGAATTTCAAAGGGTGGTTTGATCGTAATGAGATGATTGATCTGGGTTTCTGTGGTTCTAAGTTTACCTGGAGGCGTGGAAGTCTTTTGAAGAGACTTGATCGTTTTATTAGTAACGACAGCTGGGTGAGGAAATTTACGTATCATTTCGTTCTTCATCTGCCTAGAATCCAGTCGGATCATAGTCCCATCTTTGTTCGCTTTAGCACTCATCGAGATAAAGCTTCTGGTCCTAAGCCTTTCAGATTTCAGGCGGCTTGGACTGGGAATATTGGGTTCAAAGACTTAGTCCAGCGATGTTGGGACATCTCTCAACCCTTGTCTGACTCTATCTCTAACTTTACGGTGGAAGCTAGGAGTTGGAATGCCAATATTTTTGGTAACATCTTCAAGAGGAAAGATAGTTTGCTAGCTAGAATTAGAGGTATCCAACGTGCTAGAGAGAATTATAATTCGCAAAAATTGCATGACATTGAGGCTCAACTTAATAATGAGCTGAATGAGACTCTTTTCCAAGAAGAGTTATTATGGTTCCAGAAGTCGAGAAATGATTGGGTTGTTGACGGAGATCGTAACACGAAGTTTTTCCACGGGAAAGTCACCAACAGGAGGAGACATAATAGAATTAAAGTTTTACAGAATGGGAATGGTGAGTTCATAGATGATCAGACTACGTTAAAGCAGATGGCAACTGAGTATTTCTCTAGTCTCTATTCTAAGAGTGGCAGTCCTGAACTTCCGTTTCCTTTGAAGGGCTGCTTCCCTGACTTAGGAGAAAAGTTTAGCTCGGATCTTGCTAAGCCTGTTACCTCGGAGGAGATCAGAGGAGCTCTTTGGGAGATGAAACCGTTGAAAGCTCCGGGCGTTGATGGTCTACATGCCATGTTCTATCAAAGTCAGTGGGACATTGTAGGTAACAGTGTTTGCAATTTTGTGAGAGGCATTTTTGATGGCAATCCGTTGCCGGAAGATGTCAACAGTACCTTAATTACTTTGATCCCGAAATGCAATAATCCTATCTCTCTCAAGTCTTTTAGGCCAATTAGCTTATGTAATGTCAGCTATAAAATCATTACTAAGCTTATTGCTAATAGACTTAAGGTCACTATGCCGCTTCTCATCAATCCAGCACAAACGAGTTTTGTTGCGGGTCGCCAAATCACGGATAATATTATTTTGGCTCAAGAAGCACTCCATTCGATGCGGAATAAAAAAGGTTGTAAAGGGGTTATGGCCATTAAAATTGATTTGGAGAAAGCCTATGATAAGATATCTTGGGGATTTCTTAACGATACTCTTGATGAAGTTGGTGTTCCAAGGTACTTATCGGATGTGATTATGAAATGTGTGACTACGCCCACCATGAGTATTTTGTGGAATGGGAGCCCGTCTGATTCGTTTTCTCCGACTTGTGGGTTGAGACAAGGTGACCCGCTCTCTCCGTATCTCTTCGTTCTTTGCATCGAAAGACTGGGCCATCTTATCAACAGAGAATGTGTTAATAGGAGCTGGAAACCCTTAGTCATGAGTCGTAACTGCCCTTCGCTGTCCTATTTGTTCTTTGCGGACGATCTCCTGCTGTTTTGTGAAGCTTCCTTGGATCAAGCGGCAGTGGTGAATAAAGTGTTGAATACTTTCTGCAATTCGTCGGGCCAAAGAATTAATAGAGAAAAGACTAAGGTCATTTTCTCTCGGAACGTCCCTAGGGATACTGGTATTGCTGTAGCAGGTAGGTTGGGATTTGAGATTACGTCAGATCTAGGAACCTACCTGGGAATTCCTCTTCTCCATGGCCGTCTAACGAAGAAGCATACAGGTAGCATGATGACGCGCATAAAGACCAGATTCTCTAGTTGGAATACCAGGGCCTTAGCTATGGCGGGTAGAGCCACGTTGGCTAAATCGGTCGTAGCTGCGATCCCCTTATACACCATGCAAACCCTAGCCCTTCCTAAGGGAGACTGTGATGATATTGAGCTGATGTGCAGAAAGTTATTATGGGGATCCACAGATGAGAGCAGGAAGATGAATTTAGTTAAGTGGGATACTATTTGTCAACCGAAGAAGCGTGGTGGGCTTGGCTTTAAACATATGACTTCTATGAATCACGCCCTTCTCATGAAGCTTGGATGGCATATCATTACGAGCCCGGAGAAGTTTTGGGTTCAGCTCCTTCGTTCCAAGTATTCCTTTAATGTGGATAATTTTCGTAACCTGGCGAGAACCTCTGGGGCTTCTCATCTTTGGAAATCCCTTCACAAGATTTGGCCTATGGTTTGTGCTGGTGTGAGATGGGCTCTAGGTGATGGGGCCAAAATTCGCTTTTGGCTTGACCCGTGGCTAGGGGATGGCAATAGTCTCATTCATCTTACTACTAGGCCGGTTCCTGTTATGGATTTGGAATCCACTGTTAATTGCTATGTCAACGATAATGGTGACTGGAATTGGGACAAGATCTCGAGTTTCCTTCCTAATAACCTGCTCTTGAAGATTGGTAGCTTCATTCCTCCGAAAATTGGTTATGGTGAAGACTTTATTTTCTGGGGTCATTCTCCTTCGGGTCTCTTTTCTACCAGTTCTGCCTATAAAGCCTTAGAAGTTAATGATTGGGATGATGAAGACTCGTCTTGGAAGCTGGTCTGGGATTGGCCAGGACCGGAGCGCATTCGCCACATGCTGTGGCTCACCCTGCATGGCAGACTCTTGAGTAATGTTGAGCGGTGTCGTCGTCATATTTGCAACGTTAGTTTGTGCATGCGCTGTCATGGAGAGGACGAAGATTTAGACCATATCTTAAGACATTGTATCTACGCTAAGCAGGTGTGGCTACGTCTTATTGATCCAGATGCGAAGGACGGCTTTTTTGATCTGAATTTTAAGGATTGGATGTTGCAAAATTTGTCAGGTAGGAATAGCTTGAACTCTGCAAGGAATTGGAGTTGTCTCTTTGGAGTTACCGTTTGGAGGTTGTGGCAATGGAGAAATAGCACGGTTATTGGGAATAAAAGCTTACCTGTGAATATAGTGGTGGAAGATATTTATCATCGTTTTGAGTATATTCAGCTTGCGCTAGCAAAGAGTCATCTTCACTCAGGTCCTAGCCGTACGAGACGTGATATAGATGTAGGGTGGAGCTGCCCTCCAGAATCATGGTTAAAGATTAACACAGATGGGGCTTATAACACGGCAATTGACGTGGCGAAAGCTGGGGGAATCATCAGAGAGAGTTCGGGCTCTTGGGTTGCTAGTTTCTCTTCCACGCTGGGTTCCGGATCTGTATTGGAGGCGGAGTATCGAGGTGTGTTCTTGGGGTTGCAGTTGGCATGGAGATTGGGTTTGAGAAGGGTCATCCTTGAAGTGGATAGCAAGGCTGTCGTGGACAAGATTTCGAGTCAAGCTGATGCAGGTAATATGTCTAACATAGTTAATGCCATTCGGGAGTTGATTAGAAGGAATTGGGAGATCAAGGTATACCACATCTATAGGGAAGCAAACTTTGCGGCGGATCACCTAGCTTCGATGGGTGAAGACTACGTTATCGGGTGTACTTATCATGACAGCCCTCCTCCGAGTCTCAGACATTGGATTTTGCATGACCTCTATGGTACCTCTTATAGTAGGAATGTTAGTTCCTAGTTGTCTTTAGGCGTTTGCCTCTTTCCCTTGTACCAAAAAAAAAAAGAACAGTCTAACATTTAAGATTGATAATACAAATTTCAATGTCATTTTTTTAAAAAAACAATTCGGTAATATTATATCAAATCTGAAGTAGTCACTTGTAAGAAATTTAAAAATGATAAAAATTAATTCTGATAATTTGACATGGAATATGTGTTTTGCGCTAAATATGTGCCGCCTCATTCATTCACATGATCGATAAATTACTAACACATGTGCCGCCTTATTCACCTAATCGATAAATTCTTTTAGTGTTATTATACAGTTTCTGCTGTCTAAGTGCTGAAATGGAATATGGGCAATATCAGCCACAAAAGTTGGAGCTAAAAATGTTATGGCTTCCACTATTATTGGCACTCTGTCATAGTCTCATTGGCTGTTTATTGTCTTTATTAGGATGTTAAAGATGGGTCCATATGTCACCATAATTGGAAATGTTCAATCACATTCCTTGTCAAAGTCATCTATGAAAGAAACAGCCTATCAATTCACATTATTAATAATTAATTATTGAAATATATAAATTGAGATGGTCTAATGTCTTAAAAAACCCCGACTTTTTAGCCCCTTTTCAATCATACCCTGACGTTGAAAATTTGTCAATTGTACCCTATTTTGTATTTTTGTGTTTCAATTGTACTCTGAAAAATTAAATTAACGTCTTTTGCGTTTGGAAATTTGTTTAAAACATTCTCCATGTCTCGCATATATTAATTGTATATTTTTAAAATTTATTTAAATTTAGTTAAATTAATTAAAAATTTAAATTAGTGTTAATTTGATTATGGTTTTTAGTTAGTTTTTAAAAATAAAGGACTTATTTGTACTTTTTTGAATAAAAAAGAATTTAATTTCATGTTTAAACTTAATTAATTGAATGATTTCATCATTTCAGTAAAAAAAATTAACAAAAATTAAAATATTGGGGTACAATTGAAAATGGAAAATTCAAAAGTGGGTAAAATTGACAAATTTTCAACGTCGGGGTGGAATTGAAAAAAAAATGAAAGGTGAGGGGTTTTTGAGTGATTAGGCCAATTGAGATTAAATGCAGAAACAGCTTATCTTGGGTATGTTTACTATTATATTTTGTTGATTACAAGTAAATCACTCTTTTCAGCATTACAATTATACAATTACTTATGCACTGCTTATTCAAATAAAACAGCAATTGGACTTCCAACAATATACCCATCAGCCACCCATTTCAGGTATCCTTGAGCAAAATGTAGATTAGCATTCCCTTTTCTGCTAAATGTTATGGAGTATGTAGCATTCTGTTTTACTCCGCTAAAACTAATCGTGCGAGGGATGACCTTAACATCGACATCTTCAGGCTCGACAATCTCTAGATTGTAATTTGAATGTGGCCGGCCGATATTTGTGACAGTTCTTGTGTATGTCTGAGGACTAGACCCCAATTTGATGGAAAATGAAGGGTAATTCAGCTGAGCTTCAGGTATGCTTACAACATTTGAGCACTTCACTCTGCGGTTTACAATGACTCGTATGTGTTTGTCGGAATATCCAAGACCACATAAGTAAGGAATGTAATCATCGGGTTGGATATCGTAAATAAGCCCCGGATCATTTGCTTTTGACGGATTCACATGGCCGGAACCCATATCGAAGACAGTAGCTGAAACGAATTGTTGATCGTAAATAGCCTTGCCTCCTAGGTTTTTTAAATCTGCAGTGGTCATAATGGAAGATTTTATGGCAGCTGGTGACCAGTCAGGATGGGCACTTTTGAGCAGAGCAGCAATGCCACTAAGATGTGGACAAGACATTGAAGTGCCTGATTCTGTATTAAACCTGTTTGTGGTATTATCTTCTGAAACTGGCCAGGCGGCTAAAATTCTGACACCGGGACCGATTATGTCAGGTTTCAGGATTCCAGGGCTCGCAACGCTAGGACCTCTCGATGAAAATTCTGCAACTTGAGGAGCATCTGGCAAGCCAAATACTGTACCTTCAAACAAAATTGTCGCCTCCGGTGATGATGTCGAGTTTATATATGTTTTAATTGCGGATCCTGAACTGTAACTTACTAATGATGCAGGAAGATTATAAACATCTGGATCTATTTGAAACCCATCAATCTCATCGTTCATTAAAATCATGGCAGCTCCCCCGTTGTCTTTCACTTCTTGGCCATCGGAAAATCCGCCCTCACATAAAACTATCTTGCCTTTAACATCAACATTTTTTAATGATCCTGGTGAGCAGAATTTAGCCGATGCATTTCCATTTGCGCCTGCATAAACAAGCGGAAGCAACTTTGAAGGAAAATCTTTTGGCTGCGTAAGTGATTCACCGTCTAATAACTCTGTTTTGTTTCCTAGTAGAACTGTTGCTCTTACAGCTCTGTCGACAGTACTTGCTCCTACCGTCAGAATCCATGGAGCTTCATTTGATAAGGAGCTATTATTAGGCCCCATATTTCCTGCCGAGCAGCTGACAAAAATACCCTTCTGAATAGCTGCATATGCACCTAATGCTATTACATCATCGTAGAAAGGGTGAGAGCCAGTTCCGAGTGAAAGCGAAAGAATGTCAACACCGTCGTCAATGGCAGCATCCATCGCAGCCAGTATCTCACTCTCCCCTGCTTTTTTTGCTCTGCCGGAAACTTTGTACATTGCCAAGTGGGCTAAGGGCGCCACACCAATCGCAGTGCCGTTGAATTGGCCAAAGTAATTGGCACCTTCGACGGGACTTCCTGCTGCTGTGCTAGCCGTGTGTGTTCCATGGCGGACTTGGTCCAACATGTCATTACTATTAGTAGCAAAATTTCTTGCACCGATGAGCTTATTATTGCATGGTGATGTCTCATTCAGTTCGCATTTTCCTTTCCATTTTGCCGGAGGACTAGGCATGCCCTTACCTGTTATAAATAAAGAGAAAATTAGGAAAAATACTCTCTTTTTAAAAATAATATGATTTCCTACCTCAATAAGAAAAAGATAGAGAAAATACCTCACCCTTTTAATATAGTTATTTTTTTACTCTATAACATGTTTATATTAGAATTATACCTACTTTTTATTATTATTTTACTCTAATCCTATTTCTTTTACTCTAATCATATTTTATTATACCACCTGTCATTTCTTTGTTCTCTTTCTCTTTCTTCTCTCTTTCTTCTCTCTTTCTCTTCTCTGCTTTCTTTTTTTATCGCCATTTTTCTTCATCTTTTTCTTCTTTCTTCTTCTTTTCTTCTCCATTTTTATTCCTTTTTCCGTCGTTGTTCCTTCATCGATCCGCCGTTGCTCCGCCATCGTTACGTCGTCGCTCCTTCGTTCTTTCATATTTGATTTTAGCGATTTTTTTCTTAATTCGTGGTAATAAATACAATTTAATTTAACTTTCAGATCTATATAAATTAATCTTGATTTTTTTAACTTTGGATATAAAAATCTGCAAAAAAACGATGTTATGATGAAAAAAACGATTTTCTGCACAAAAAAACGATTTTCTGCAGAAAAACAGCATCTGATTATCATATGATTATCACTGCATTATCATGCTATTATCATAAAACTGAAGAGAAAAATATTTTTTTTTATAAAAAAACAACGTCTGATTATCATATAAGTATCACTGCATTGTAACACTATGATAACGAAGTATGATAAAGTTATGATAATTGGATGATAACGTACGTGAAAATATACTTACAAAAAAATTCATGAAATCAGTGATAATCATATGATAATTAAATAATAAAGTTATGATAATAGTATGATAATATGATATCTATATTAGAAAAAAATACAGAAATAGTGTCATATGATAATGTTTTATCATATGATAACGAGATGATAATATTTATGGAACATATATGATAATATCTATGATAATGTATGATAAAATAGTTTCTGATTATCATATCGTTATCATAACACTGGAGTATGATAATTAGATGATAATGAATTATTGATAAATTTATTATAACTGGATGATAACGTACGTGAAAATAGAATTATAAAAAGATTCATGACACCAGTATGATAACCAGATGATAATAAAATAATAAAGTTATGATAATAGTATGATAATATGATACCTATATGTAAACAAATCACATAAAAATTATGATAATGAGATGATAATGTAAAGATAATAATATGATAATATGATACATGTATGAAAAAAATAATTACAAAAAAATTATGATAACGAGATGATAACGTGAAGATAATAGTATGATAATATGATACATGTATTAAAAAAATAATTACAAAAAAATTATGATAATAAGATGATAAGGTGACGATAATAGTATGTTAACATGACCTTATTATACTTCATTAAATACTATTTTTTTCATATTATCATCTCGTTATCATAATTTTTATGTAATTTTTTTCATATAGGTATCATATTATCATACTATTATCATAATTTTATTATTTTGTCGTTGTCATAACATTATCATTTAGGTACAATAATACATTATCATGTCGGTATCATATGATTATATTATGATAATGAGATGGTAATACAGTGATAACAACATGATAATCAATTTTTAAAAAAATCTTCCTTTATGCAGTGTTATGATAACAACATGATAATACAGTGATACTCATATGATAATCAGAGACTGTTTTTTTTATATATATATAAAATCATTTTTTCTGCAGTGTTATGATAATCATATGATAATCAGATGCTGTTTGTTGCAGAAAATCGTTTTTTGTGCAGAAAATTATTTTTTTCATCATAATATCGTTTTTTCATGCAGATTTTTAGATCTAAAATTGAAAAAAAAAATTAAGAGTAATTTATTTATATTTGAATGTTAAAAAATCGCAATAATCACCATGAACTAAAGAAAAGTTTGCTAAAATAAAGAATGAAAGAACAATGGAGCGACGGTGGAGCGACGAAAAAACGGCGGCGTAGCGATGAAGGAACGACAGAGAAGAAAGAAAAAAATGAAGAAGAAAAGAAGAAATAAGAAAAAAAATTTGACGAAGAACAGAAAAGAAGAGGAAGAAGAAGAAGAAGAGAGAGGAGAGAGGAGAGAGGAGAGAGAAAGAAAAAGAAAAGAAAATGTGAAAATATGACAGTTGTCATATGACAAGAGTAAAAATATATACTTGGAGTAAAAAATAATAAAAAGTAGGTATAATCATAATATAAACATGCTTTAGAGTAAAAAAATAAAAGTATTAAAATAATGAGGTATATTTTCTATTTTTTCCTTATTGAGGTAGGAAATCAAATTATTTTAGAAAATAGAGTATTATCCTAATTTTCTCATAAATAAATGCGTTAGAATGAATTTCGGTCCAACTATAAACAAAACAACTACTGTTTGTCCATTACTTCTATAAACTCATAATCATTCTATTCTTTGTATTTTAGCAACGTGGGATATTTTTATATTACCGCTAAATGAGGGATGATCGGGAGTTATTCCGCTATCAATCATTCCGATTATCACTCCCTTGCCGTAATTCGAATATTTCCAGAATCCAGAATTTTGCTGCAGACCCAAGAAGCTAGGCGTATGAGTCGTATGCAGAGGTACCATCCTTTCGGGGCGAGCAAACACAAAATTTTCACTTTTCTCCATCGCTTTTGCTTCGTCTGCCGTAAGTTTTGCAGCAAAGCCAGCCATCACATGGCGGTAAGAGTGAAGCAAGCGTGGTTTGTCCGAGTTCAATTTGGAATCTGGTAGAAATGTTTGATACCAGTCTTCTAAATTAGCAAACTGTGTGAACTCTGTTTCTTCAGATTTCTCTAAGACAACAATATAAGTCTGTAATGAGTTGCTGTCTTGATTAGTGATTGATGAACAGAAATTGAAGAAATTAAGGACAAGGAGGCACAATAAAAACAGTGTTGTTTTCTCCATATTGTTTGGAGGGAGAAACAAAGAAAGCTGTTGTGAGCTTCTTACAGTCATGTTGAAGCTTCCTTTTATAAGTAGTATTATATGTTTTAGTTCATTGGGTTCGAACTCATAATCCCATAATAAACACTTCAGATGGTCCCAATACATCAACTTTTGTTAGTAAATGCCAACAACTTTTTCACAAAAGTCATGAAATGTGTTGTCCGTTTGTTTTTTTTAATAAAGTTAGTTTTTTAAGCACTATACTAAAGAGATTTTATTAATTTTAAATATATCGGTGAGAACCTAACTTAATGGTTAAGGCGTCTTGAAATGCATTGCGACTAACATCTAATAATTGAGATTTTAGTAGGTCTATCTATGTGAAAAAAATTAAATATTACTAGAGGTTAGACTAGTAATCTCCTTTTAGTTAAATAGATAATTGTTCATCTTATAAATTTAATAATCTTATCGGCATTAAATTTAATAGCGTAATTATATCCATTTTCTAATTTTTTTAATTTAGTCATCTTTATAAAATAATAATTAAATATGAAATAACTTTAATTTTGTACTGCTGAATGGGCATCTACATTCGACACCCATTCTATTTTCTAAATTTGTTTATATAGTTGACGCACTTTGTTTTTAGTGTTACGCCTTATAAAACTTAAAAGGGAGTTGGCCCTGGCGTGCTGCCAAAAGTAAGAGAATAATTAGTTGTGGTTCACTAGTCTTTGCAGCGTCAGCCGTCAAGTGTGAAGTCGTATATTGTTCTTCATTATCAATTTGATTATTCGTCAAAAAATTGGCCACAAATACCACTTGAAAAATGCTTATAAATAAGCTTAATCATTGGAAAAACTGGATTCTATCTTTTTATTTTGTGTGAATTCAATTGGATTCTATCTTAAGAAGCTGTAGAAGTACTAATTAAGTATATATTCCAATTATTCATAAAAAAGAAGTGTATATTCCAATTCCAGTAGAGGTCTCAGTTATAAGATATAACACATCTACAATGATTTCCACTCAAATAAGTGGAGTAGAAATTTCTTTGTGTTTTTTTTTAAATATTTGGTGATTTTAATTTTGCACAGAAAATAAAACTTTTATATTTGAATTGGTCAAGAAAATTACAAAAATTATTTAAATTTACATTTATAATATAAATAAATTGATTTCGTATGGAATGAAAAAACTAATATTTTAAAAAATCAAAAAATAAATAAAAAAGAATTGATGTCTGAAAAAATATTTAAATTATATATATATATATATGGGTGATTAATCCGTAGGGTATTCATAAAATAAATAAATCCTTAGGGTATTTAAACTATCATTTTTCTAATTTTGTGACTAAACTTTAATTTTTTATATTTTGGTTAGTAAACTTTAATTTTTTTTATTAACTCGTGTGAGAAACGGGTGATCACTCATGGTGACAGTGGAATTAATTCGAGGTGTCAAGTTATAATTAATTGGCCATTAACGTCTAAAAATAGAAAGTTGACAAACTTTAATATATCTTCTGTTGTATGCAGTAATTAAAATTAATTTATAAATATGAGAATTAATTGAATTATAAAAAACTCATATGAATCATTATCCTAAATTATTCATAATGTTTATTTTTTATTTTTAATAATTTAGTCAATAAAACTTCAAAAACCATTATTTTTAGTTTAAATAGTAGAATACTTGATTTATTTGGTACTAAACTTATTATCTATGGAATCGATACTTTACTTACTTTTTATTACTTATTTGCGATAAACTTTATTCATTAAAATGCCAGTGGTTCATCAAGTCTTCAAAACACTGAAAGCATCCATATTAATTTGAGTTAAGGTATAAGTGTAAGGTTTAATGATAAGAAAAATCAAAACTAACAAAAGCACCTCTAACCAAATTTTATTAAATTTTTTAATTATAACTAAAATGGCATTATATGATTTTATATTTAACCAACTCATTTGTTTTTAATTGCAAGGATTGAATAAAATTAAACTATTATATTGTCTTTTAGTAAATCTATCATTTATGAAATAAAACCATAAAAATCCTAAATTAACCATTTTAATTTTAGGATTTCATTTTCCTATCCTTTCACCAACCAAATAAGTCAGCTAATTAAAGTATCATAACGTCCACCAAAGCATCAACTTATAATAGCCTTCGATTTCTTTTATAAACCACACAACCAAAAAGATTTCTACAATTTTCTGATTTCCATGGCAACATTAACATCAAAAAAAGTTGCATTTTTTATGATTGTTGTTGGAATAGCAGCTCTTGTTCCAACAGGAAGTTCGAGTTCAGTTTCGCATCCAAAATGTTGGTCGGCTCTTGAAAAAACGTGGTGCGTTTTTATGATCGAGGAGTCGCTTTTGAATCGAGATGCTGCAACGCTGCCCCATAATTGCTGTAGAGCAGTCAAGAATATGACGCAGAATTGTTGGATTCAAAAGTTCCGTCCATCTTCCAAGTATGGTCGTGGCCTTAAATTTCTTCAAGATAATTGCTTTGAGGGAATGAATTAGTATTACCTTTGATGTTTGTATGGAAATCAAATGCAACTTTTTTATTATCAATAATTGATTTTACTAAAGGCATCTCCAACAAACAAGGGTCATCAATATTAATTTGATGACTCCATACCCTTTTTTCATACATTCTATTATCGAATTATGCGATTTTTCTTTTGTATCACCTAATCACTATTCATAATATTGTATTATTTGATTAATTTACATTTTAATACTTGTAATTTATCTTTTATTTGATTGAAGACTTTATTTAATTAACGACTTTAATATAAATAAATATTATACTATTACTATATTAATATAAAATAATTTTACACACGAATATAAAAAATATCTTAATCATATAAATAATTTTACGGGACGATAACTTAAATACAAAACATACTACTATGATATTACATAAAAATATTATATTAATTGGATGGATATGTAACAAAAATAAATTTATGGGCGTAATTGGTAAAAAAAATGTATATTAAGTTAGAGATAAAAAATGATTAAATGATTAAATCTAAAAAGATAAATTTTTTGGCATTGGTTTAAATAATCATTGTTTGAATTGATATTTGATTATCTAATTTTGATGACTCTTGTTGAAGATAAGTGAGTTAGCAATTTTGAGAATCTCCATTAAGTCGCCATTTGGTAGCTATGATGCATGAAAACCTTGAAAAAAACTGTCTTTTATTTTATTTTCATCAAAACTCTCAAAAACTTGTATAAAATACTTTTGGCCGTTTTAATAAAATATAAGAAATTAATTTTTTTCTTGAAGAAAACTTATTTTTTAAAGGGAAAAAAACCTAAAGGACAACAGGTGGTATTCCAATTTGGAATGAGAATTTTATTCTTATTCTAATTTTTCATTTTAATTTCTGAATCTAGTACCTAAGTATAAAATTAAGGGTTAATTACATATAAAATCACTACCTTTACACGAATTTTCAAAAATAACACGACCTTTAAAATGTGTCAATTCAGGGCATCACCTTTCATTTCTTTTCAAAAACAACATGGGCACGTTTTTTGATAAAATTTTGCTGACTTGGACACCCGATGAGAGTGCCATGTGTCACGCAAAATGCCTTTAAAAATGTGCCCATGTTATTTTTGAAAAGAAATGAAAGGTAGTGCCCTGAATTGCCACGTTTTAAAAGTCGTGTTATTTTTGCAATTTCGTGTAAAGGTGGTGATTTTATATGTAATTAACCCTAAAATTAACCAATGAATATGATTCCACTAAGATCCTTATTATACAAAATAGAAAAAATATTAATATCTATAATAAAAAATGGTATTAAGATGGCATTTCCTTTTAATTTCTAAAATTTAATGATAGAAAATTAAAAATAAAATTAATTAATGGGTCATGAATCGATTTAGAATCAGACCTTGGAGTTGAGTTGGGATTAGGGCTCAATGTTAGAACTCGATTCATGATTCGGGGTCAAAACTCAAAATTCAGGTTAGAATTTGAGACTCGGGGTCGGACCGGGACTCGATTTAAGGTCATGATTCACTTTATAATTTGATGTAGAAACTTTTAAATGAGTTGGTTCTTGATTTTTTAGAAAAATTAGGATGTCTACTTTTTCTTTTATGAAGAACAAAAACTCGTTATAAGTCTCTAAATAGTCCAAAATCGTCAATTACTGCACAGGGGTCAAAATCACAAATATGTATTTGTGCTCTCGGCGTTTATTTTCTTCATATCTACGAACAACTTTCAATTATACTCACAATTATGATCATGATGGCTTATATAATGCTAAAAATTCTTCTAAAACATCAACAATGTGCTTGAAATATTTATGAATCAAATGAAACACGAAACACTCAATATAAACAACAATTATATGATATAGTCGCCAAATTACACATGAATTATAAGAGTAATTCTACTCCTATCACTTGCGACCTCAAGAAGCAAGCTTGTGACCGCAAGAAGAGAACTTACGACTGCAAAAAACCAAGCTTGCTATCGTAAGATAGCTTTGAAGTGCCTTGCGCCATGGCTTGCTATCTCATGCAATCCTGGAAATGCATTCTGCATTTGGGTGAAATGTCTTGTGATCGCAAAGGCATAGCAAGGCCTCAATCTTCATCTCAACACACTCAATTATACTCTTCTTAGCTCCGGCCCATTCAATCCCAGACACTTTGTTTGTGCTCCGAAATGCTTCGAACATTTGACCTTGAAAAATGCTCAAACATAATAATAAGATATATAACACTCTAAAATACGCAACAAATTCACAATTAACAATAATAGAACACCTAAAGAATATGAGCATTTCTACTTCTATCTAAGATCAAGGTCAAAATTCGGGATTGGGGCCGAGATTCGATATCGGGTTTGGGGCCCGAGTTTGATTCCTAACTCGACCGAGACTAGAATTTGTGTTAGACTCGAGACTTATATTAAAGTTAGGGTTGGCTCCAGAGACTTGGATCGATGGTCTAACATTTAAACTAAAATTGGTAACTTTATAGTAATTAAATCTTGTTTTATATATAGTAAAATATACCAAATTAAAGTGTCAGATTTCGGGTAATTTCTTTAAGAATTTCTCACATATACAGAGAAAGAAATCTAGTGGTAAACTTGATAGCTAAAAAACAGGTTTCTTCTAGTTCGTTTCTTTAGTGGGATTTAGCTCCTTTTTTTGTAATTATTTAATTCAAAGAGATTTTAGTAGGCAGACATCTTATAGATTCTGTCAGTCTCTTGTTTTTCTTTATTTGACATTTGATTTTTATTTTTTATGATATTTTAGGATTTTTAAAAGCGTGATGTAAACGCTAAAAAGGTGTCAATCTAGCTAGTTGAGATGCTTTCACTAAAAAAAGATGATGGTACAAAATGTATCCAAAAAGGTACCTAAAAGTAAAATGGGATATAAAAATCTGAAAATAAATAAATTAGTTTGATACTTCTACCTATAAATAATTACATAAATACATTAATAGAATAATACGTATAATTAATTATCTTTAAATTTATTATTCGTATTATCCACAAATCACAAATTAGAATTCTTGTTCTTCTTTCTTAAAAATATATATTACTACAAGTTATTGATATAAGCAGCATTCGAGTCCTTCCAAATGCACCAAATTTTTCCTTTCAAATTGTAATAAAAAAAATTCTAAATTATTATTGTTACAAACTTAAACTTTAATTATATTCAGGTATTAATTTTATTAATTGTCAAAAAATGAATAGTAATTTGTTTATATGAAAATATATTTTTTAAATACTAGTAATAAATTTAAATACATCATTTTTTTAACTTTTTAATATTTATAATTGTATTTTGTAGTTATATTATTTATACGTTTTGATTTTATATATTTTGAATAAATCTATTTTTTTCCCGGTTTAACGTAGCTTGGTGGTTGAAAAAGTGATTAAATAAAAAAAATTTAACTGACACTAATTTTGATTTATTGTTGGCAGTTTTCCAAAACTCCAACAGTTCTGAGTTGATCCACATCTCATCTAAAAATCTTCAATACCATTAATTTTAATATTTTATTTAAAAAGTCTAACGTTGAAGAATACTAACACAATTTTGATGTCCCAATACAATTTCTGCTTGCCAATTGCTGAAATGGATGGAATATGGGCAATATTAGCCACATAAGTTGGAGCTAACATGTTATGGCTTCCACTATTATTGGCACTCTGTCTCATTATGGTCTTGATTTCAATGATAAAGATCGGTTCATATGTCACCATAATTGGAAATGTTTGATCAATTTACTTGTCAAAGTCGTCTTTGAAGAAAATAGCTTATGGATTCACATTATTGATAATTAATAATTGAGATATATAAATTGAGGTTAAATGCAAAAACATAGAACAAGGATAGAAATTTTCATTTTAGCTTTCTTTCATCTTGGGTCTGTTTGATATTATTATTTAGTTAATTAAAAGTAGATCAATCTTTTCAGCATTACAATTATATATTTACTTATGTACTGCTTATTCAAATAAAACAGCAATTGGACTTCCAACACTATATCCATCAGCCACCCATTTCAGGTATCCCTGACCAAAATGTTCCTTAGCATTTCCTTTCTTGCTAAACGTAACCGAGTATGTAGCATTCTGTTTTACTCCTCTAAAACTAATCAAATGAGGGACAACCTTAACATCCACACCTTCTGGCTCGACAATCTCGAGTTTGTAAGTTGAATGTGGCTGGCCGATATTCGTAACAGTTCTTGTGTATGTCTGTGGGATAGAACCCATTTTGATAGAGAAAGAAGGGTAATTCAGTTGAGCTTCAGGTATGCTGACAACATTTGAGCACGTCACTCTGCGCTGTACAATAACTCGTACGTGTTTTTCCGAATAGCCAAGACCACATAAGTAAGGAATATAATCATCAGGTTGGATATCGTAAATAAGCCCTGGATTGTTTGCTTTCGATGGATTCACATGGCCGGAACCCATGTCGAAGACAGTAGCTGAAACGAATTGTTGATCGGAGATTGGCTTGCCTCCGAGGTTTTCTAAATCAGCAGTGGTCATAATGGCGGATTTTATGGCAGCCGGTGACCAGTCAGGATGGGCACTTTTGAGCAGAGCAGCAATGCCACTAAGATGCGGACAAGACATTGAGGTGCCAGAATCTGTAGCGAACCTGTTGGTAGTATTGTCTTTTGACACTGGCCAAGCAGCTAATACTCTGACACCGGGGCCGATTATGTCAGGTTTCAGGATTCCGGGGCTCGCTTTGCTAGGACCTCTTGACGAAAACTCTGCAACTTGTGGAGCATTTGGCAAGCCAAATACTGTACCTTTAAACAAAATTGTCGCCTTTGGTGATGATGTCGAGTTTATATATGTTTTAATTGCGGATCCTGAACTGTAACTTACTAATGATGTAGGAATATTATAAACATCTGGATCTATTTCAAATCCATCAATTTCATTATTCATTAAAATCATGGCAGCGCCCCCATTTTCTTTCACTTCTTGGCCGTCGGAAAATCCGCCGTCGCATAAAACTATTTTGCCCTTGACATTAACATTTTTTAATGATCCTGTCAAGCAGAATGTGGCTGCTATATTTCCATTTCCGTCTCCATAAACAAGCGGCAGCAACTTTGACGGAAAGTTGTTTGGCTGCGAAATGGATTCACCGTCTAACTCTACTTTGTTTCCTAGTAAAACCGTTGCTCTAATAGCTCTGTCAACAGTACTGGCTCCTACCGTCAGAATCCATGGAGCTTCATTTGACAAGGAGCTATTATCAGGCCCGGAGTTTCCTGCAGAGCAGCTGACAAAAATCCCCTTCTGGATAGCTGCATATGCACCTAATGCAATCACATCGTCGTAGAAAGGATGAGAGCCGGTTCCGATTGAAAGCGAAAGAATATCAACACCGTCTTCGATGGCAGCATCCATCGCAGCCAGTATCTCACTCTCGCCAGCTTTTTTATCCCTGCCGGAAACTTTATACATTGCCAAGTGGGCTAATGGCGCCACACCAATCGCAGTGCCTCTGTATTGGCCGAAGTAACTGGCGCCTTGGACCGGAGATCCTGCTGCTGTGCTAGCCGTGTGCGTCCCATGGCGGACTTGGTCCAACATGTCATTACTATTAGTAGCAAAATTTCTAGCACCGATGAGCTTATTGTTGCAGGGTGATGTCTCATTCAGCTCGCATTTTCCTTTCCATTTTGCCGGCGGACTAGGCATGCCCTTACCTGTTAGAATTAAATGCGTTCGAATGTAAGAGTCCGTATGCATATAAAATGAATTTGGATCCAACTATACACAAAATGACTACTGTTAGTCCATAAATTTTATAAACTCATTGTATTCTTCGTATTACCGCTAAATGAGGGATGGTCAGGAGTTATTCCGCTATCAACCATTCCGATTATCACTCCCTTGCCGTAATTTGAATATTTCCAGAATCCAGAGTTTTGTTGCAGACCCAAGAAGCTAGGCGTATGAGTCGTATGCAGAGGTATCATCCTTTCAGGGCGAGCTAGCACCAAATTTTCGCTCTTCTCCATTGCTTTTACTTCGTCTGCCGTAAGTTTTGCAGCAAAGCCGGTAACCACATGACGATAAGAGTGAAGCAACCGTGGTTGGTCCGAGTTTAATGTGGAGTCTGGTAAAAATGTTTGATACCAGTCTTCTAAATTAGCAGACTGTGTGAACTCTATTTCTTCAGATTTCTCTAAGAGAACAATATAAGTCTGTAATAAGTTGCTGTCTTGATTAGTGATTGATGAGCAGAAATTGAAGAAATTGAGGATAAGGAGGCACAATAAAAACAGTGTTGTTTTCTGCATATTGTTTGGAGGATAGACAAAGAAGCTGTTCTCTGCTATTTGTGAGCTTCTTACACTCATATTGGAGCTTCCTTATATAATATTTTATGTTTTGGGTTCATCGGGTTCAACTCATAATCCCATAAACACTTCAAATGGTCCCAACCCAATACATCAACTTTTGTTAGTTAATGGTAACATCTTTTTCACAAAAAATTTGGAACGTGTTGTACATTTGTTTTCTTTAATAATGTTAGATTTTTAAAGAGGTCTAACTGTGCCAAATTATCAATTTGCTGGAAATATATTAAATTTTTCAAAAATTTAAAATGACCAATTGTCTACCATATATTTTTTCATAAATTTGTTTAGGTTCATTCTAATCATATTTAAAAATCTATAAAATCATTCTGTCAATAAATTTCATTGGAAATCTATTTCAGTCGGTTCAATATTTTTCAAAATTAATTTATTTGATATTACAAATGATAATTTTTAATCTTTTATAAAAAAATTACAAATTCATAGACACATATGTACAAGTAAATCAAAATATAACTTTTTAAATTATCTCATTAGTATAATATTTAATAGCGCAATTTTATTCATTTTCTATTTTTTAAATTTAATCATCTTTATATAATTATATGTTGTTGGAGAATTATTTGATTACACTGCTGAATGGGAATCTATATTTTGACACCCTTTCAAAATTTGTTTGTATAGTTGACGCACTTTGTTTTTTGTGTTGACGCCTCATAAAACTTGAAGCGGACTTGGCAGTGGCGTGCTGCCAAAAGAAGAAAGAGGATTATTAGTAGTGGTTCACTGGTCTGTGTAGTGTCAAGTGTGAAGTTATATATTGTTTTTCATTATCAATTGAATCAGAAAAAATTAGAAAAAATACTCTCTTTTTAAAAATAATATGATTTTCTACCTCAATAAGAAAGAGATAGAAAAAATACCTCACCCTTTTAATATAATTTTATTTTTACTCTAAGACATGTTTATATTATAATTATACTTACTTTTTATTATTATTTTACTCTAATCATATATCTTTTACTCTAATCATTTTTTACTATACCACCTGTCACTTTTCTCTCTCTTTTTCTCTTTATTTTCTCTTTCTTCTTCTTTATTCTTCTCTGTTTTCATTTCTCTTTGCCATTTTTTTTTCTTCTTTATCTTCTTCTCTTCTCCATCTTTATTCTTTTTTCGTTGTCGTTTTTTCATCGATCCGCTGTCGCTCCGCCATCGTTTCGTCGTCGCTCTGCCGTTCTTTCATATCTAATTTTTAGCGATTTTTTTCTTAATTCGTGGTGATAATTACAATTTATTTTAACTTTTAGATCTAAGCAAATTACTCTAGATTTTTTCAACTCTAATCTAAAAATCTGCATTAAAAAGGATGTTATGATGAAAAAAACAATTTTTTGCACAAAAAACGATTTTCTGCAAAAAAAAACTGCATCTGATTATCATATAATTATCACTGTTATCATATCATTATCATAAAACTAAAGAGAATTTTTTTTTATAAAAAACGTCTGATTATCATATGAGTATCACTGCATTATCATGTATTTATCACAACACTGCAGAAAAAAAAAGATTTTATGCAGAAAATAATGTTTGATTATCATATCGTTATCATAACATTAACATGTAGTTATCATAATATTATCATATGATACCGAAATGATAATATTTATGGTACCTATATGATAATATTATGATAATATATATGATAATGTATGATAAAATAGTGTCTGATGATCATGTTAATATCACTACATTATCATGTCGTTATCATAACACTACATTATGATAACTAAATGATAATGAAGTATGATAAAGTTATGATAATTGGATGATAACGTACGTCAAAATATAATTATAAAAAGATTCATCATATCAGTGATAACCAAATGATAATAAAATAATAAAGTTATGATAATAGTATGATAATATGATACCCATTTCATAAAAATTATGATAACGAGATGATAATGTGAAGATAATAGTATGACAATGTTAATAATAAAATGATAATAGCATGATAATATGATATATGCATGGAAAAAAATACAGAAAAATTATGATAACGAGATGAGAATGTGAAATAATAATATGAGAATGTTTTATGATAATAGTATGATAATATGACACCTGCATGAAAAAAAAATTACAAAACAATTATGATAATGAGATGATAATGTGAAGATAATAGTATGATAATGGTAATAATAAAATGATAATAGTATGATAATATGATATCTCATAAAAAAAATTACAAAAAAGTATGATAACGAGATGATAATATGAAGATAATAATATGATAAGGTTTTATGATAATAAAATGATAATAGTATGATAATATGATACTTGCATGAAAATAAATTACAAAAAAATTATGATAACGAGGTGATAATGTGAAAATGATAATATGATAAGATTTTATGATAATAGTATGATAATATGATACATGCATGAAAAACAAATTACATATATAATTATTAAATAAAAAATTAAATGTATTCAAATATTTTAGAAATTTATTTTTTATTATTAACATTCTCTTAAGTAAATTAAAAATTAAAAAATAAGCTATATTAATTCTGTGAAAATATTATAATAATATTATTTTAAAAAATTAAAAAGATATAGGAAAAAAAACATCATGTAATTAAAAAAAATTTATAATTAGTTTAAAGAATGAAGGGGAAAAAATGAAAAAATTGAAAAAAAAAGGTCAACAAGTAATTTAAAAAAGAAAAAAAACACCAACAGGTGTTACTTAAAGATGAGTAAAGAAATTGGTAATTAATAAGAACAGAAGAAATATAGCATGTATGTGTAAAAGCTGGCGCACAAAGAGAGAAAGAGAGTGTGAGAGAGATTATTAGATAGAGAGCATAATCACAAATATTTATGACACAGGGAGTAATATTCAAATAAAGTTAAAACTCTGATGTATTTGTGCTGACTTTTCTATGTTGAGGTATAAAATCCTATTATTTCTTTATTTTAGGTAAATTCTTAAATCTCTCATTGAATTATTCGTCAAAAATTGGGCCACAAACACCATAGGTTTTTAGATAGTGGCACTATCGTAATTTTGATTATGACCTTTTTATATTTTTAAATGGTAAAAAGTCATAATCAAAATTACGATAGTGCCTGTTGACCCATAAATTTTGGCCCATGAAATAAATTGGGCTTAATATTATTGGACTTTTAAATATATTTAATAATTTAAAATTAATTATTAAATAAAGTCTAAATAATATTAAATGAATCATTTTGGGTAAGTCAATAAATCATACTTACCTAATATTAAAGAATATACTAATCTTTCTATTAGTTAAGTGAATATTCTCATTTAACTAATTAGAATAAATTAATTATTCTTTCCAAGTATAGAGATATGTGCATAAATACATATTCTCTACACTCCTATAAATAGGAGAGTCTTCACAACACAAAAAACACAAGATATCACTCTCAAGTCGTGGAAACTCTGCAAACAAAGCGATAAAGAAGCTCTGCATAATTTCTACAAAAAGGAGACACATAATTCTCTAGCCGGAATTCTGCAAACAAAGCAACATAGAAGCTCTGCATAATTTCTTCAAGCGACTACATCAAATCAAGCCTCCATATTCGAATCTTCATACGTTGTGTTCATCACCCGTCGAGGATTCAACCAAGTGACTACATATCAAATCAAGTCTTCATATTCGAATCTTCATACGGCGTGTTCATCACTCGTCAACGATTCAACAATTTCCTTCACTAAATCGAAGGAGATTCTACAACGGATTCAAGAACAAGCTTCAAAAGCCTTTGATCCGAAAATATTGAAGGAAAGCATCAAAGGATTTAATTTCTACACGTGTAGAAATTACCCCATAGAGATTGTACTCGCTTTTTTGATTAAATTCAATAAAATTGACATTTGTGCATACTTTCTTGTTTCTTAATTTCAGGACAAGAAATTCGTGTTAACAGTGCCACTATTTTAATGACATGTCATAATGTGATAGGTTTAGTCCATGAATGACGTGGTGGACTGAACCTAACTAAAAATTTCTCTATGATATATATAGTGAAATTGAATTCTATAATATTTAACTTTTATTTTAACAATATTTATCATATCCATAATATTTGGAGTAGATTTTTTTTTTAAAAAATATTTGGTGATTTCAATTTTGCGGAGAAAATAGATTTTTTTTTTATATTTGAATTGGTAAAAAAATTACAAATATCATTTAAATTCTCATCAATAATATAAATAAATTGATTTAGTAGAGAGGTTGATGGAATGAAAAAAAAAACTAATATTATGAGCACTTTTCATATTGATAATTTCATTGGTTATCATAAAGAAAAGGATTTTATATGTTCTTCCATTTTCTTGATTTGAATGGTGAAGTTGGATCCACATATGAACAATATGACATAAATTTTCTTAGAAATCATTCTCCTACACAAATGCTGATAATGGAATTGATTCAAATATCAAAGTCAGGTACTTAGAGAAATAGTTCCACTAGCATATGCTGTCCAAGTGTAATTAATTACTGTTACTTTTGATACGGAATGAGTGATGGTATGATGAAGATAGCAAGATAAAACTTACCAATTGAAAACAATTTGCTTCCAAAATTATCAACTGGAGTATTTAATAAAATATTTTTTTATTAATTTATAAGTTTAAATTCAACCTATAAAGAAATATTTTTTCTTTTATTAAAGTGTATTTCTATTTTTGAGGATTTAATTGGAAATTTTCTTTGAAGTTTAAGATCAATTTTTCGAATTGAATTTGATTGTAAGTATATTACATATTTTCTGGAGGCAATAAAGACATGGATTTATCAATTTAATTAATATTTTATCCATTATTAATTACCTCATTATTTTACTTAATTATACAAATCAGGTAGTTATTTGCAAAAATACATAATTTGTATAGTATTATGATAACAACAGGATAATACAGTAGTACTCATATGATAATTAGAGGCTGTTTTTTTTTTATAAAAAATCATTTTTTCTGCAGTGTTATGATAATCATATGATAATCATATGATAATCAGATGCTGTTTTTTTGCAGAAAATTATTTTTTGTGCAGAAAATTGTTTTTTTCATCATAAGATCGTTTTTTCATGCAGATTTTTATATCTAAAATTGAAAAAAAATTCAAGAGTGCTTTATTTAGACCTGAATGTTAATAAAATCGCAATAATCACCATCGGGTTTAGACCGAACCCATCGGGCTTTTTTATTTCTTAAATAAGCCCAAGTCCGACTCGAGTCCAAACCGGGCTTCATTTTTACTACCCAAATCCAGCCTTTATACTCTATTTTTGTGGGCCAAGCTGAATTTTTTAGGGCTACTTGTAAAAATGATAAAAAAAAAATCTGACCTCGCCTACAAAATAAAATAGCGGGCATTTTTTAGAGTCGGGCTCGAGCCGGGCTTGGAACTAAAAATTAGTGTCCATGCCCGACCCTAAAGAGCGGGCATGATATACCGGTGTGGGTATATCATAAAAGTGTATGCTGGCGTTAGCTTGCCAACATTTGTTACTGTTATTGAATAAGATTTTGAAGCTGAACCCAAATGAAGGATAATTGAGTTCGGCTTCATGTATGGCTGATTCCTTTGAGTATTTTACAGTTCTTTGCACGATATGTCCCACTTGTGCGTCAAAATAATCCAATCTGCATAAGTACGGAATGTGATCTTTAGGTTGGATATCGTAAATGAACCTTGGATTATTTACTCTTTGTGGGTTTACATGGTCAGAACCTATGTCTAAAACAGTAGTACGAACAAATTCTTGATCTGAAATAGGCTTGCCTCCGAGGCTATACACTTGTACAGTGGTCATGAAGGCATATTTTATGGTCGCGGATGACTAGTCATGATGACAATTTTTGAGCAAACCACATTGCCACTAAGATGTGGTCATAACATTGAAATTCTCGAGATCATATCAAACTTATTGGTGGTATTATCAATTAAAACTGGTCAAACAGCTAAAATTCTGACATCAGGGCCGTTTATGTTAGATGTCAAAACTCTAGGAGGCAGGGGGTGAGCCCGTGCAGCCGCCCCCCTCTCACCGAAAAGGTCCCAAGACCTACGATTATGCCGATTCTTCTGCCATTCTTTTTCTTTTACTTGTTAATGTAGTCGATTTAGGGCAAAATCATAGGACATGGACAAAATTTATATGGGCTTTAGTTTTTAAGTTTTGCTTTAAGTCTGATAGGCTTTAGTCTATAAACATATAAAAATCTAATGGCTTTATTTTCAGGACAACACTATTTCCAGAGCAACGTTTAATAAGATTAGAGTATTATTTTTAGTTTGACAAAATTATCTTTTTTTAATTTGAATATGATTTCATATATATTATCATTAAAATAGGGTGATTTTGTTAGAATAAAAAATATTATTCTGGCTCCATCAAATGTTGCTCTAACAATAGCGTCATCCTATTTTTATTATAAGTAATAAAAATGGTTCTTTTCCTTTATATCATTGTTAATGAATATAATTTTTTTATTTTTATTTTGTAAATTTTAAAAATAAACTTAAAGAATGAGTTAATTTCTTAAATTTATGGTTAAAATCAAAATTCAATCTAAAAATTAAACCAAATTTTTTCTATTTAACTAATTAATTTAGTTTACTTTTTTACTTTTTATTAATTTTATTTGATTCAATTTTAATAATTACATTAGAATAAATTAAACAAACCATCATATTATATATTTTTAATTTTTATTCTATTTTTATTATTTTATTAAAAAAAAGAGGTGTGCACATTCATCAGCTCAATTAAATTGAAGTGAAATCCCATGTATAATATGGGAAAAAGAATCGAACAACATATTTTCCACCCCTGATTAAATCGCATGGCCCCGCCACTCCCAAAAAGTGAAAGATAACGGCATCGCCGCCATGATTGTAACGAATGACTTTGAATTTATTACGACGCCACATCTTCATGTTCTTCCCGCGTCAAATGTAGATTATGTTTCATGACCAGCAATTAAATTATACATAAACTCAACATCATCTCTAAAAGCTATAATCTTGTTTAAAGGAACTGTTGTTGGATTGCCATATGCTCTTCAGGTTGCAAAGTTTTCATCAAGAGGTCCTATCATTGCAAGTTTTGGAGTCCTGAAACCTGACATAATCGGCCATGTGTTAGAATTTTAGCTGCTTGACCAGTTTCAGTTGATAGTACCACCAAAAAGTTTGATATGATGTCGGAAACTTCAATGGCATATCCACATCTTAGTGGGAATGTGATTTGCTCAAAAATTCTCATCCTGACTAGTCATCCACCGCCATAAAATATGCCTTCATGACCACTGTACAAGTGTATAGCCTCGAAGGCAAGTCTATTTCAGATCAAGAATTTGTTTGTGCTATTGTCTTAGACATAGGTTCCGGCCATATAAACCAAAAAAGAGTAAACAATCCAAGCTTCATTTACGATATCCAATCTAAAGATTACATTTCGTACTTATGCGGATTAGATTATTTTGACGCACAAGTAGGACTTATCGTGCAAGGAACTGTAAAATACTCGAAAGAATTAGCCATACATGAAGCTGAACTCATTTATCCTTCATTTTCAATCAAATTGGATTCAAATTCAAAATCTTATTCAAGATCACTGACAAATGTTTGTAAGCATACACTCCTACGATATATCCACCACAGGGCGTAGATATGAAAGTAGACATGTTCATGGGCTTGGATACCCGTCTGGACCGCCCAGGCTCGCTCCCCTGGGGTCGGGCTTGGCCACTAATTTTTTGTTCGAAACCCGGCCCGAGCCCGAATCTGAAAAAGCCCACTATTTTATGGGCAAGGTTTAGACTTCTTTTTTCATCAATCTTATATAGGCCCAAAAAAATTCGATCTGAGCCCACAAAAATAAAATGTAAAGACCGAATTTGGATAGTAAAATTGAAGCCGATTTTGGACTTGAGCCGAGCTTAGGTTTAACTAAGAAATAAAAAAGCCCGGTAGGTTCAGTCTAAGCCCGACCCATAAACAAGTCTATATGAAGCCAATGTGACGTCCGATATGATTTATTTCAGTGGTATGAATCAGAAAGCCATGTACACAGTAACATTTAGCAGAAATGGGAACGCTAGTGGAACATTTTTTTAGGGTTATCTAATTTTGGTGTGTGGAGGCTATAGTGTTACAAGCCCAATAGCTGTCATTTTTGAATAAGCAGTCATTCATTATTTATTTTTAACGATATATAGAATCTAATTATATCATAAGTGAGCAGGGGGTCAATGGGAATTAATTAACAGACAATCAATAGCCTGGTGAGAGTCGGGGTTCGGACTTCCAGCCTCGGGCACTTGGAAGGACTTGGCCATTAGGCCAAGCCTTCATTGGCAGCCATCCATTGATTAAATTGTTTAAATTATTAATTTAATTAGATTGTTCATATTATTAATTATGCTGAAGTTAATTCTGATTTTATGTAGCATCTTATTATGCTTTTTTTAGGTAAAAAGTACAAAAAAAACCCTCATAGTTTTTGCAAAAGTATATATCAGCCCTTTTACTTTTTTGAGGTATAAGTAACCCCTTTTTATTTTCAAATAGAACAAATAACTCCTTTCTGCCAACATCATTAGAAACATTCGTTAATAGCTGACATATCTCTCATAATCATATAGGAAAAATGTTCAAAAATAATTTTAATGTTTAAAATATTTATCAAAAATTTGAGGGGGTAAGTGTCCCAAAAGTAAACTAAAAGGGTTTATTTTTGTTCGATTTTAAAACAATAAGGGTTTAATTGTTCAATTTTAAAAACACAAAGGCTTAATTGTGCCCAAAAAAAATAAAAGAGTTGATATATACTTTTAAAAAAAAGTCGATGGTTTTTTTGTACCTTCTGCCTTTCTTTTAAAGGTCAATCCCAAGAAAATGTATACTAATTTATATGAACATTAATCTCATCTCCTCTGTTTCAGGATTATTAATTTATCGGCACCGTACTACGTAAAGTAATTGTTGTAAGAACTAAATTTTCCTGCTCCTCCAGACTATGTGCACATAGTCTTATTAATAAAACATGAATGTGCACAATGTTTAATTAACCAATTCATGTTTTTTTTTCCCTAAAAAAAACATGAATTGGTTAATTAAACATTCCAATCCCTACTCTTAACTCAGTACATCATCTTTATGCCAAGTAAAGTTAATTGCTAACGAGTTTGCTTGTGTTCATCAAACAGATGTTTGGTTGCCTCATTTGAGTTTTTTTTTTAAATGAAAAATAGGCCGGTCTTCAGATTTGCCAAAAACTGAAATTTATCTATATTTTAGATTTTTTATTTTATTAATTGTTAAAAATATATGTTAACTTATTTGTAAGAAATATAGTTACATATAATAAAAATAAAATTTTATTATACATTTTGAAATTTTATTATTTATACGTTGTCATTTTACATATTTTAAATAAATCAGTTCCAATTTATTTTTCAAGTTCAACATAGCTTGGTTTTTTTTTTCTCCAGTTCAATAACTTTTCATTTTATTGAAAAGTCTAACATTGAGGAATAACAATACAAACGCTCCTCCTCTCTAATTATATATAAAAAAAACACAATACAATTTTGATGTCATAATACAGCTTCTGCTGATCAAAGTGCTGAAATGGAATACTGGCAACATTTGCCATACAAGTTGGAGCTAAGATGTGTTGCCTTCCACCATTATTGGCACTCTGTCATAATCTTATTGGTTGTTTATTGTCTTTATTTGAATGTAAAGATGGTCCATATCATATGTCACCATAATTGGAAATATTTGATCACTTTACTTGTCAAAGTCATCTTTGAAAGAAAAAAAAACAGCTTGTGGATTCACATTATTAATTATTAAAAATTGAGATATGTAAATTGAGGTTAAAAGTTATGCAGAAACATTCAAGAAGAATAGGAAGTTTTTTGTTTTAGCTTTCTTTGATCTTGGGTTTGTTTAATATTAGTATTATTTAGTTAATAAAAAGTAAATCACTCTTTTCAGCATTACAATTATATAATTACTTATGTACTGCTTATTCAAATAAAACAGCAATTGGACTTCCAACACTATACCCATCAGCCACCCATTTCAGGTATCCTTGAGCAAAATGTCCATTAGCATTCCCTTTTCTCCTAAATGTTATGGAGTATGTAGCATTCTGTTTTACTCTGAGAAAACTTATTGTATGAGAGATGATCTCAAGATCGACACCTTCAGGCTCGACAATCTCGAGGTTGTAAGTTGAATGTGGCCCGCCAATATTCGTAACAGTTCTTGTGTATATCTGTGGACTAGACCCCAATTTGATGGAAAATGAAGGGTAATTCAGCTGAGCTTCAGGTATGCTTACAACATTCGAGCACTTCACTCTACGTTGTATAGTGACTCGTACGTGTTTGTCGGAATATCCAAGACCGCATAAATAAGGAATATAATCATCAGGTTGATCGCTCCATTTGCTTTTATAGTAGTTAGGGTACTTGGCAATTTTGTTATCTTGTCTTACATCATCAAGATTAATTTCGAGTATTTTTTTATGGTTTTGCAATCTGACTGATGCAAATTTTTTGAAGTATTTGATACAAACTAAAAGCTTGTTCTTCATTATGGTTTTACTTGCTTGCTTGGTAAATTGATTTTTTTTTTCAGTTTTATAAGGATCCACTGGTCATTAGCCTCAACATGTCATGTAATTATAGAAACTACATAATAGCCTGCTCAATAAAGCCAGAATCTTGAGGATTATTAATGTAAACAAATCTAATGAATGCCTGCTAATTCAAAGATGACAACAATTGGGCTTGTAACATACTTTCAAGTTAAAAGTAATACTAATATTAGTCCCATTTCCTCTGTTTCAGAATTATTTATAAGTAAAGCAATTTCTTAATCTGTTTTGCATGTGCTGCCTAAATATGCATTGCAGCAGGGGAGCATTATTGTTGGTGGTAATATCTTGTTAGCTAAGGAGCAAATGTAAATGTAAGAAAAGTGAGGTAGGTTGAATTACCACCAACACTTCATTCAAATAACATTTCTTGTTTCAAAAACGTGTCGGAAAGTCAACATTCTAGACAAGAAACTTTAAAATAACTCAGTTTTTTCCCATATGGAGCTGCTGTAAAGATGTATAAGAAAGAAAGAACAAAATGTAAAGAAAATTTCTTTGTCAGATTTTATTTGAAGGAAGAAAAGAAAGAGCATGATTTTCAACTCCATAAAACCAGAAATTGAGCATAATTAATGTAAGCAATCTAATGAATGCCAGCTTATTCAAAGATGACAGCAATTGGGCTTGTAACAGTATAGCCCGCACCCACCCAAGTCAAATAACCCTGAGAAAATATTCCACTAGCGTTTGCATTTTTGCTAAACGTTACTGTGTAAGTGCCTTTCTGATTCACCTCAGTGAAATAAATCATATCAGGCGTCACCTTCACATCTACGCCCGGTGGTGGGTATATCATAGGAGTGTATGCTGACGCAGGCTTGCCAACATTTGTTATTGTTCTTGTATAAGATTTTGAAGCAGAACCTAATTTGATTGAAAATGAGGGGTAATTGAGCTGAGCTTCAGGAATGGCCGATTCGTTCGAGCATTTTACGGTTCCTTGCACGATAAGTCCCACCTGTGCATCAGAATAATCGAGTCCACATAAGTAAGGAATGTAATCTTCAGGTTGGATATCGTAAATAAGCCCTGGATTGTTTGCTCTTTGTGGGTTTACGTGACCAGAACCCAGATCAAAGACAGTAGCCTGAACGAATTCTTGGTCGGAAATAGGCTTGCTTCCGAGATTATATAAACGTGCGGTGGTCATGATGGCGGATTTTATGGCAGCAGGTGACCAGTCAGGATGAGAATTTTTTAGCAAAGCAGCAATGCCACTAAGATGGGGACAAGACATTGAGGTTCCTGAGATCATATCAAACTTATTGGTGGTATTATCAACTGAAATTGGCCAAGCAGCTAAAATTCTGACACCGGGGCCGATTATGTCAGGCTTTAGGATTCCGGGACTTGCAATGCTGGGACCTCGTGATGAAAAATCAGCAACTTGAGGAGCATCTGGTAATCCAACAACAGTTCCTTTAAACAAAATTGTAGCTGTTGGTGATGATGATGTGTTGAGATAGGTTTTTATGAATGATCCTGAAACAACATCGACATTTGACGCGGGAAGAACATGCAGACTTGGTGCTGTAATAAAGCCATCTTCATTCGTTACAATCATGGCGGCGCCACCATTGTCTTTCACTTCCTGGCCTCTGGAAATTGATCCGAATTCTGCTCCGTCGCATAACACTATCTTGCCTTTGACGTCGACGTTTTTCAATGATCCTGGCAAGCACAATCCGCCGTAAACTAGTGGAAGCAATGTGGAAGGAAAATCTTTCGGCTGGAAAAGTGATTCGCCATTTAGCTCTTCACTATTTCCGAGAACCACCGTCGCTCTAATAGCTCTATCGACAGTGCTGGCTCCTACGGTTAAAATCCATGGTGCCTCATTTGACAAAGAGCTATTATCAGGTCCAGAGTTTCCTGCTGAGCAACTGACGAAGATCCCTTTCTGCATTGCTGCATATGCACCTAATGCAATCACATCATCGTAAAAAGGATGCGAGCCAATTCCGAGGGAGAGCGAAAGAACGTCGACGCCATCTTCAATCGCAGCATCCATTGCAGCCAATATCTCACTCTCCCCTGCTTCATTTCCTCTGCCAGAAACTTTATACATTGCTAAGTGGGCTAATGGTGCCATTCCAATTGCAGTTCCATTGGCTTGCCCGAAGAAATTAGCATTTACGACAGGGCTTCCTGCAGCTGTGCTGGCTGTGTGAGTCCCATGCATATAGTCATCTGAAGTGCTGTTACTGTCGGTAGCAAAATTTCTTGCACCGATAAGCTTGTTGTTACAAAGTGTTGAATTGTCACATTTCCCTTTCCATTTTGCTGGCGGAGCAGGCATTCCTTCACCGCTGAACGAAGGGTGATCAGCCGTAATTCCACTGTCAATTAGTCCAACAATAACCCCACTCCCATAATTCGAGTGGTTCCATAAGCCTAAACCATAATCCAGACCCAAGAAGCTAGGTGTATGGGTTGTATGCAGAGGCACCATCCTTCTCGGACGGGCAAACATGAACCCGTCCTTATTTTCCATTGCCTTGACATCTTCTGCTGTAAGTTTTGCAGCAAACCCTGTTGTCACATGGCGATAGGAGTGGACTAAGCGTGGTTGATCTGAGCTAAAGGTGTTGACTGGCAAAAATGACTCATACCATGAATCTAAATCTTTTGAATCAGTGAACACTGAGCTTTCTGGTTTCTTTAAGAGGACAATATAAGTTTCTACCTCTTTCACTGTTTCATCGGATGATGAATCAGTAATGGCAAGTGAGGAGGTAAAAAGAATAAAAAAGAACAGAACCAACATGGATAAATAAACTTTAAACCTTGTGTTTTCCATATTGGAGAAACTAGAAATTATATTGCTGATGTCTTATATCTGCTGCAGATTTATGGATGAACATACATTATTTATAGTTGACTATGTGATTATGGCCAGCATTAACATTAACTTTTTATTTTTCTCATGTATAGTAGTCCATGCATAAAAGTTGTGCAATTGGACCTGATTATTATTGCCGTCTGTCATGTTGTAACAAAGCTGCGATGTAACTTATGCAAAATTAAGGTTTCTTCATATTTTAATATTGGATTGGAAGCCAAATAATTTATGCCTTGTTTAGCAAGAAATTCTTTGAATATTTCTTCAGATGAGTCAAAATTAATAGAGAGTTTTCTAAGAAATTTCCATCAGTCTTGGTTTTGCCTCCAGAGTTAAACTCAGTAGCTAGGAGAACAAAAGATAATTAGCACCCAGTTTATACATACAGTGATTTGAGATTAGCAAAAACGTTATTATTTGAGCTTTGAATTGAATGTATGCAATAGCATTTTTAGTCCCACAAACGATAATTTAGACTGAACTTATGTTTTTAATCATGTAAATATAATCTCATCAATAAGTGGCCTGTTGGGCATGCAGCTATAATATGGTTGGCTCAGGATGATGGTTAATTGGTTGATCACTATGATCTCGTTGACTCATGATGCTACTAAAATGTGAACTGCTTTACCATTCTAGCAATTTAACTTATTAATATTATAGTTAACTTAATTGAAGGGTTAATTATTCTTTAGGTCACCGAACTACAATCGACCCTCTAATAGTTAATATTCTATAAATTAATAATTCTAATAATTAATAGAAAATTGAGAGAACCAACTTCATTCCACGTCGGATAATTAATAATTCTATTATTTAATAATTAATAAAATTTAAAATATATTCTACATGAATATTAATTATTAGAGAGATTTTTTAAAAGAAATATATAACAATTGATTATTTATTTGAGGCAATACTAACCTTAATTCATAAAGTGGAAGTTAAAATACCATCAAATTATGACTTTCTTATTCTTTTGAAATTTTTTAAAAGAAGCTATTAGATAAACAAATTAAAGTAAGTAAAGTATCTCTAGTATAAAAAATATTAAAAATTATTTTACTTTATGAATACAACTTCTTAATAATTATTTTTTAGTTTAATATCAATTGATATTTCTTAAATTGAATATAAAATTATTTCTTTTAAATTGAGTAATTGCAAAGTGTATTTTGTTAGTTTTTTTATAATATAATATTAATAATAGGTCTATTAATGTAGATGCTTTAAAATATCTTCTATAATTTTTTTATACAAATTCAATAAATTAATAAATTTTTGATCCACCATGTGTATTAATTATCAGAGAGTCGACTGTATAGTATTTTTACAAAATGGTTACCGAATTATAAAAAATTATAAAATAGTTACCGAAGTATAGTTTTTTTACAAACCGGTTACCGAACTATGAAAAGTTACAAAACGGTTACTGGAGTATTATATTTTTACAAACTGGTTACCATCTTGATGATGTGAACAAGGAATAAGATAACTTTTTTTGTAAAACAACAACAGTTCGGTAACCGTTTTGTAATAAAACTATAGCTTGATAGTCATTTTGTAACTTTTTATAATTCGGTAACCATTTTGTAAAAATACCATAGTTCGGTAACTATTTTGTAACATTTAATAATTTGGTAACCGTTTTATAAAAACACTATAGTTCGGTGATCTAAAAAATATTTAACCCCTTAATTGACAATAGCCATTATTGCTAGAGTACATCTGAAAAGTGGTTTGCTTTACTTTCTAGGGCAAAGGAAATTAATACTTGAAAGAGAACTACCGTCAAATCGTTCGAATCGCACACAGTTTCTAGTTTCAATTTTCTATTAGCATGTTGAATCATCATATTACCAGGAAAAAACGCATTCAAGTTGCTAATTAAGTCTGAAAAATTTACACTGCAAGTTTATCCTGCCATCAGAAGCAAAAGAGTTGATTTCGTAAGCTTTCTTATGTGTTGGTTGGCTATTGATTAACCCATTTAGAAATAAATCAGACAACATATTTTAATAAAACTAATTACTAAATATGTGAAATACAATTATAATTTATCAAAATTTATGTGTATATAGAATAATTATATTGTATGAGAGAAAAAACATAACTTTTAAAATTTTCATAAATGATAATTATTTAATTAAATAGCTAAAAGTAATAAATAGAAAATATGATACATATTTAAGTAAAAAATAATTTATAAATTATTTGGATGAAATAAATAATATAATAATTTGATTTAAAAGTATCTAGATTAATTAATATGTATGGAGAAAGAGAAAAAATGTATTAATATGACACAAAAAAAATTGTAATGTATGAAAGAGAATGTTATGTGGTTGTGTAAAAAATAAAAAAAAATTGACACACAGAAGGTTGACACATGTATGAAGGACCACACAAATATTCTCTTGGGCAAAAAAAGAGAGTTTTTGACCATTCTTTTAAAATCAAATTTGTCTGATTTCGGCCAAAACTCGGTTTTTTTCAGTTTAATCCGCTATTTGACCGATTTTTTGAAACTTTGACTTTGATGGCTGACCGAACCGGGCAGGATGATCGGTTTCTAGTTAACCCGGTTTAGTCGGCCGGTCTAGTCCGGCTTTAAAATTGATATGTGTTAAGGCTAAAAGTATACCTGTTCAAGGGCCGGACTCGGGCCGAGCTCAAATCGGATCAGTTGGGCTTTTAAATTTTTCATATAAGCTTAAGCCGAGTCTGAGCTTGGTTTCGTCTTCAAATTTCCTATTCAAACATGGGCCTTACACTATATATATGCGGGCTCGGGCGGGGTTTTTCAGGCTTACGTGGAAAATTATATAAAAATAAAAGTATAAGCCCGCCCGTGATATGACCGGATTTTTTTGGGCTCGAGCCAGACTTTGGACGAAAAATAACTATCGAATCTCGTCCCTAAGATGCAGGCTTGGGCGGGTCAGGGCAGGTACCCAGATCCATGAACAAGTCTAATTAAGAGTTACTCCCTCCGTCCGACAAAGATAGGCTGCATTTCTATTTTGAGCGTTTCAAAATATAGGCCAAATTTCTATTTGGGCGTTCTAAAATATAAGCCAAGTTGTCATTTCAATTTAGTTGGTTAAGTTGAAATGTCAACTTTATCCTTCATTTATTACAATCATTTATATCATATTATTTAATCACCATTTTTACAATTATTTCAATATAAAAAATAAAAACAAATTTAGTTTTTAAAAATTTATTTGTAGCTTAAACAAGCAATTGATGTTTTCAAAGTGTATAATTAAAAATATTTAAAATATCTAGATAATTAAGTTAAGAGCAAGATAGGAAGTTAATTAAAAATAATTAATCTAACTTCTATTGTTTAATTTCTGCGTAAATTAAACTTATTTTTGTGGGACAGAAGGAGTATTAGTCAATGTTTTCTCTCCCTCTTCCTGAGTTGTTGCAAATATATATATTTAAAAGAAAGAACAGTATATGAACAAGAAAATTTTTTAAGTCAGATTTTATTTAAAAGGAAGAAAATAAAGAGTATGATAACCTGGTACATATAACTAGAATTAATGAAATAATCAAATGAATGTCTGTTTATTCAAAGATGACAGCAATTGGGCTTGTAACAGTATAGCCTACACCCAACAAGGTCAGATAATCTTGAGAAAATGTTCCACTAGCATTGGCCTTTCTACCAAATGTTATTATATACATGGTTTTCTGATTCGCCTCACTAAAATAAATTATATCAGGTGTCACCTTCATATCTACGCCCAGTAGTGGGTATATAATAAGAGTGTATGCTCACGGAGGTTTGCCAACATTTGTTGCTGTTCTGGTGTAAGACTTTGTAGCATAACCCAGTTTGATAGAAAAATGAAGGGCAATTGAGCTGATCTTCAAGTGTGGTTGATTCGTTTGAGCATTTTATAGTTCATTGTGCGTCATAATAATTCAATCCACATAAGTACGAAATGTAATCTTTAGGTCGGATATCTTCAGTTACGTTGGCTTGCCCGAAAAAACTGGCATTTAGGACATGACTTCCTACAACTGTGCTAGCCGTGTGAGGCCCATGCATGTAGTCGTATGAAGTATAATTACCTTCGCTGGAAAACTTTCTTGCACCGATAAGTTTGTTGTTGCAAAGTGTTGAATTGTCACATTTTCCTTTCCATTTTGTTGGTGGAGTAGGCATTCCTTCACTGCTGAAAGAAGGGTGGCCACCCATAATTCCACTATCAATTAGTCCAACAATAATTCCACTCCTATAATTCGAGTGGTTCCGTAAGCCTAAACCATAGTCTAGACTTAAGAAGCTACGCGTATGAGTTGTATGCAGAGGAACCATCCTTCTCGGACGATCGAATACAAACCCGTCTTTTTCTCCACTGCCTTAACATCTTCTGCTGTAGGTTTTGCAGCAAATCCTTAATCATTGCTAAAGGTGTTATCTGGAAATAATGGCGCGTACCATGTTTTTAAATCTTTTGACTGAGTAAACACTATACTTGTTCATGGGCCTGGGTATCCCGCCCAGACCCGTTCGCCTAGGGCCGGGCTTGAGCATGATTTGTTATCTCAAGCTCATCCCGAGCCCGAAAAAAGCCTGTCATATTATGGGCGGACTTGGCCTTTTCATATTATAAAAAAATCAATATAGACTTGCCCAAATCTGGCCTGAGCCCATAAAAATGGTGTAATAGGGCCGGATTTGGGTAGTATATTTGAAGCTTGAACCGGGCTCAAGTCAGGCTTTTGTTTGCCTTTAAAAAAGTCAAGCCCGCCCAAACCCAGTCCATGAACAGGTCTAGTGAACACAAAGTTTTCTGATTTCTTTACGAGGATGATATAAGTTTTCGTCTCTTTCGCATTAGATGATGTATCAGTATTGGCAAGTGAGGAGGTATAAAAAAGATAAAGAAGAACAGAAAAAACACGGATAATTTAATTTGGACCTTATGGCGGGATAGATTACGGTAGATTAGGTTTAGGTTTAGATTTAATTAATTTTGATTAGATTAGTTTATCAGATTTAATCAAGTTAACTAGGTTACTTAAGATTTTAAATTAAAGTATTCATACAAAAGGTTATAATTAGGGATTAATTAATATTAAATATGATTATTAAGTGGGTTGAATTAACTATCCCATTCTCTTTTTTTGCCTGTGAATGAAACCGAATTAATTTTGTTAAATTCATGATAAAAATAAACCGATTTTGTAAATTCTGACCTTTTTGATTTTTGGTGCCAAGTTGAGAGGGTAACATGACCCTTTTTCTAATAATATAGTGGATGAATATGATTATGGTCTGCATTTACATCAGCTCGAATTTTTCTTGTATTTTCCTATGACATATAGTAGTCCATACATAAAAGTTACTCTATTTTTTATTTAAATAGAATCCATCGATAAAGATTAAATTATAAAAAAAATCATTTAATAAAAAAAAATATTATCTTTTAATCTTTGATCTAACAAATACTAACAAATAAAACAAAATACAAGCAATAAGTAAATCGAAAAAACGGCAAATTTGGACATAGATTCTGCATATTTGGACCGAACGAGAATTAAGAGTTCCGTCGAAGCAGATATTTAGATTTGTCTTTTTTCCGACTGACCGGCCATACACACGACCCACTTGATCCGTTGAAACTTGATCATTTTTTACAATGAGAATTTTGAAAGTTAGATTGACAGATTAAATCTACAAAAAACTGACTCTAAACCCCGAACAATCACTAAAGATTCTTGATCAATTTAAGAAAACAAACTACAAAATAAACATACAATCATAAAAGAATTCTTTCAAGAAAAGATAAACTCCATGACGGATAGATAAACTTCATATCGAAGAGATTTTATTGAAAAGAAGATTAAGATTATAGATTATATATTATTTATGAGCGGAGAGGAAGATGAAAAACAGTTTTTAAAGAGAAGAGAGAGCACAAAAATTTAGAAAGAGAAAAATTAAACACCGAATAAAATTACTCTATCTATCACAATAGAATTGTCCACTTTCATAAAAAATTTATCCCAAAACTCTTGTCCAATTCTAATAAATAACAATTTTTAAAATAATTTTTTCTATATTATCTCTATTTAAAACTCACTCATCAATTATTTATTATTAATATTTATTGTTATCAATCATTAAATAAGGGTATACTAAGGAAAGTTGATCTAAATTTGTAACATCAATAATATTAATTATGTTTTCTTAAACTGTGTAAAAAATGGAAGTGGGCAATTTTATTAGAACAAATGGACTATTAGGAGTGGCCACGGTTCATGAATCGACGGTCCCAATTTGGAACTGTCGGGTCACAGTTCAAGGTATACTTGAAACCGACCCTGAACATCCCTTTGGGTGGTTCCATGCCGGTTTAGAACCCGCCGGTTCCGGTTCACGATTTCGATTTTGACGGTTTGAAAAATAAAAAAACATATTTTATAAAATTAAATTTAAATATTTTAAAACAAGCTAAAATTGAAATTTTACTTAATATAAATAATTAATTATACTCAAAATTAAAAACAACATTTAATATATCATAAATTTTGATAATTAATTATTTTCATATGGTTGATATAATCATATATTGCTATAAAAATGAAATACAATTAGTGTTTAGTATTTAAAAGGAATAAAAAAATTAAAATAAATAAATAATCTTTATATAATTATAACGATATATATTATAAATAAATATAGTACGCTCTATTAATAATTCATCATATATATATATATAATAAATAATTTAAGGTATATATATATTTGAAAATATACGGTCCGGTTCCAAAAAAATACTGAAGCGGCCCGAACTGGCCTGCCGGCGGTTCTGGGCCGAGTTAGACACAATTCAAGATTTGACCGGATCCGTTCACAGTTCAACCCGGCCCGTTCACAGCTCAACCTGGCCCATGGCTACCTCTAGGGAGTATAAATTTGGACCAAGTTTAATTTGTTGGCTCTGTCCATGTTGTAACAAAGCTGCGGTATAAGTTATGCAAGATTAGGGTTTCTTTTTTGGTAATGTTGAATCTGGCTTTAAAGCCAAATAGTTTATAACTTGTTAGCAAGAAGTTCTTGAATTTTTCTTAAGATGAGTCAGAATTAATAGAGTTTTCTAAGAGATTTGCATTAATCAGTCCTTGGTTTTGCCTGTAGGCCATGTTTGGTTCATGGAATAGGTGCGGAATGGAATAGCTATTCCGTATAGAATGACAATTCTTTACTTTGGTTCATGGAATAGGTATTCTAAAGAATTGCTATTCCATGATTTTGTGGAATAAGGACTCCTCTCAAAAACTAAAGAATGGCTATTCCATTCCTTATGGAATAGCTATTCTATTCCATACTATTCCATTCCATGAACCAAACATGGCCGTAGAGTTAAACGCTGTAGTGAGCAGAGCAATCGAAAATTAACACCCAAACTATATAATAGAGATTTGGGATCAGCCGAAACATCATCATCGTGTTCTGGTTGACCCTTGATGCTTCTAAAATGTCAACTGGTTTATCTATTTTTAATTGTCAGTTGCAGTTTCTACTAGCTTGTTGAATCAATATATTATCAAAAAAAAATAGGCATTCAAGTTTTATAATTTTTGCAACATAATTTTGTTGTAGCAGTAGTATTGGTTTTTTGAGTTTTTGTAATTGATTTTTTATTTTCTTTTTAATATTAGGCAGCGAGAAATTTTAATTTCTTGACTGCAAATTTTACTTAAAAAAATTGTTAATTAAGTTGCATAAATGATCTTAGGATTAGAATAATTTATGTTGCAAGTGTTTCCTGCCATCAGAAGCGAAAAAGTAGATTTCGTAAAGTTTCTTATGTGATGCCTATGATTAAGCCATATAGAAAAAAATCAGACAGCTATGATCATTCAACACAATTATTAATTCTAGCAATTTTGAGCATTTCTTTAATTCTAAGCAAAAATGACAGCAATCGGGCTTCTAACAGTATACAGGTTTGTCTTCCAAGTAAGATATCCCTGAGAAAAAGATCCTGTGACGTTCCCATTTTTCGTAAATGTCACGGAGTATGTTGCTTTCTGGTTCACAGCATTAAACACAAGCTTATCAGGTGTAACCCTAATATCTATGCCTTGTGGTGGAGTAATCTCATTGTTGAAACTCGAACCTGCCACGCCCACATTTGTGACGGTTCTTGTGTATGTTTGTGGATCAGATCCCATTTTGATTGAAAATGAAGGATAGTTCAGCTGAGCTTCAGGTATACTGCTGCTTGAATCATCTGAAAACTCGGCGGTATGGTGCACAATAAGTCCTACCTGGCTATCAGAATAGCCAAGACCACGCAAATACGGAATGTAATCCTCAGGTTGGATATCATATACGAGCCCTGGACTATTTGCAGCCGTTGGATTCACATGGCCTGCACCAATATCAAAGACTGTTGCAGCAACGAATTGTTGATCAGAAATGGGATTTCCCGAAAGGGTAGATAAACTCGAAGTAGTCATAATGGCGGATTTTATGGCAGCCGGTGACCAATCTGGATGAGCACTTTTCAGCAAAGCAGCAACGCCGGTAAGATGAGGGCAAGACATTGAAGTTCCTGATATCATATTAAACCTTTTGTCAGAATTATCTGTTGATTCTGGCCAAGCGGCAAGAATTTTAACACCAGGGCCTATAATGTCAGGCTTTAAGATCCCAGGACTCGCCTGGCTAGGGCCTCGTGAAGAAAACGTAGCAACTTGAGGAGCCTCTTGCAATCCTGTCACAGTTCCTTGAAAGAAGATTGTAGCTTCTGGTGATGAACTGGTGTTTAAGTAGGCCTTGATGACTAAACCATCGACATAGTCAACATGCGATGCAGGCAGAACATGAAGATCCGCTGAGGTATCATAGCCACTTTCGTGATCGTTCACTAGAATCATGGCAGCACCGCCATTATTCTTCACCTCTTGTCCTTTCTCAATTATCTCTATATCACGTCCTCTGTCGCATAATACAATCTTCCCTTTGACATCACTATTGTTTAATGACCCTGTCTGACACCTTGATGCATCCCCGCCTAGATAAACAAGAGGTAATTGCTTTGCAACGAAGTCTTTAGGCTGAAAAAGGGATTGACCATTCAGCTTTGAGTTGTTTCCGAGTAACACAGTTGCTCGTATTGCTCTGTCGACAGTTCCGGCTCCTACTGTCAGAATCCAAGGTGCCTCGTTTGATAAAGAGCTATTATCAGGCCCGGAATTTCCAGCTGCACAGCTGACAAAAACCCCGTTCTTAATAGCCCCATATGCACCTATTGCAATCACATCCGCGTAGAAAGGGGCCGATTCTCCCCCGAGCGAAAGTGAAATCACATCAACACCATCCTCAATTGCAGCATCCATTGCGGCCAATACCTCAGCCTCGCCACAACCTGCATCTCCACAAATCTTGTAAAACGCCAAATGCGCTAATGGTGCAATGCCAATCGCAGTTCCGTTAACCTGACCATAATAACTAGCGCCCTGTACAGGACTTCCTGCTGCTGTACTGGCTGTGTGAGTCCCATGGCCTATATCATCCAATGGAGGTTCACCAGCAGAAACCAGATTTCTCGCACCGATTAGCTTATTATTGCATACCGTCCTGTTGTTGAATTCACATTTCCCCTTCCATTTTGCCGGCGGAGGAATCATACCTTGTTCGCTAAACGAAGGATGATCAGGTGTTATTCCAGTGTCAAGAACCCCAATAATCACCCCTTTTCCGTAACTCGAATTTTTCCAGAAACCTGAATTCTGATGAAGCCCCAAGAAACTTGGAGTATGAGTAGTATACAAAGGCAACATCTTTGACAGAATAACAGAAACAGAACCTTTCTTCTCTTCCATTGATTTTGCTTGCTTAGCTGACATTTTTGCAGCAAAGCCGGTAGCCACATTGCGGTAATGATGCACGATTCTTGGTTTGATCGAGGCCGAATTAGAAACAGGCAAAAGCGACTGATGCCATTTTTCTAAATCTGTAAAATGCAAAGAATCAACACCTTCAGGTTTCTCCAAGAAAACAATGTAAGTGTCTGCTTGATCCTCATTGATTGCTAGAGATAAACAAAATATTGAAATGAAACTAACTAAAAAAATAACCATTATTTTAGGTAAGGAGCTGCATGTTTTGTTCTCCATGTTTAGAAATTAGAATGGCATGCAATTCTGGGTTACTAGCTACAATTTACTGAACGTGTTCCTAAATTTATAGGTTATCTTTAAGAAATAAAGTAGAGCAAAAGTTGGTAGATTGTTGTAGAATTGAATTTGTTTTAAAAGCTGATGGCTTGTACAAATAACTGGGAGAGTGGAGATTTTGGAGCTTTTGGGAAAATTTGATCACACGATACATAACATTTGAAGTATAGGTCATTGGTTGAGCTTGATTTATTTCGTTAGGATTTTTGACAAATTTATTCCCCCTTAATTGGGGGAATTCTTTTTTTTTGTGTCCCATACATTTTCGTGATATAATTAACTTTTTTCTTAAAATCAACAATTTAAATTTTTTTAATAAGTATTTTTACGATAAAAATAAATTACGAGTGTAGCATTTTAACAAATAATTTTAATTGTTAATTGACTTAAAAATGGTAACTTTTCAATATTTAAGTCAAATATGATATTTATTTCCTACTTAATTATAGCAATATTTAATTTATATATAAGATTGTATAAAATAATTATATATGATAATATTTCTTTAATTTATTCTATTTTTAGCACTCTTTAATCTTAACTTTTTATTCCCTAATTTGACTATTCTTCTAATTTTGCGAGGAAACAAATATGGACATATATGATGTATAAATTATGGTGGGATGATTTGTTATATTATTGCTTACCTTTTTCAATCTTTTTCTTTTATTTATGGTAATTTTAAAATCATCTTTTTTATTAATTGCCATTTCTTTTCCATTATTATTATTTGTTAGACTTCTAATATTCTAAGAGCAATAACTTATAAATTTTTTGACTTCTTAAGATTAAAATCTTATATGTAATTTTGAAAATATAATAATACTTTAACTTTAATATCTTAATTAAAATTTAAAAAGATATGTCATTTATTTATTTTATTTATCATTTGGTAATGAAATCTTAATAAATAATTTTAATTGCTAATTGACTTGAAAATGGTAGCTTTTCAATATTTAAGTCAAATATGATATTTATTTTCAACTTAATTATAGCAATATATAATTTATATATAAGATTGTATAAAAAAATTTTAAAAATATAATTATATTTTAAATTTAATTTGCTAATTGAATTAAAATGCTGTTTTTTTTAATATTTAATCATTATTTTTTTATTTAATTTTATTCTATTCTATTTTTGACTTACTTTATTTTATATTTATGTTATTACATTTTTTAATTTATTCTATTTTAGCCCACTTTAATCTTAACTTTTTATTCCCTAATTTGACTATTCTCCTAATTTTGTGAGAAATACAAATATGGACATATATATGATATATAAATTATGGTGGAATGATTTGGTGTATTATTGCTTACCTTTTTTAATCTTTTTTTTATTTATGGTAGTTTTAAAATCATCTTTTTTATTAATTGTCATTTATTTTCTATTATTATTATTATTTATTAAACTTCTAAAATTAATTCTGCAATAATTTAACTATTCTTTTAAAAAAAATTAAAATTAAAATTTTTAAAAAAATTAATTATATCTTCTCAATGATTGGGGAGAGAGTCTCTCCAATCATTGGGAAGAGAAGCCCGCAATGGCCATTTTATAGATTTCTACAATGACTTTTTTAGAGGAAACACGGTCTTAGCACAAAATAATAAGAGAATTACGGCCTTAAGTTTCAAAATTGATATTTATCATTTCATCTTCAATTATTCTATTTCTAACCTTTCTAATTTCAATTTTTATACTTTTATAATTAGAAAAATACGATTGTAAACGCTAAGAGATTTGACGAGATCCTCGGCTTCCTTTTCTCCATTCAAATTATGGTTTTCTTTTCTTTCAAACTTCATATTTTAATATGTTTTCAGAATTTGAATTCATTCACAGTTTGTTGTTGTTGTTGGTGGTGTACTGGAGTCATCGGAATCGGAATTGGAAATTGCGGCGGTTGTTGTTGATGATTATGAAGCAAAGAGAGCAAAAACTCTCCATGGATCTCGTATGATGCGGCGGTGTGGATCATCGAGGAGCAGCGGCGGCGTGGATCATCATCGCCATCAACCAAAATCAATTGTTGCTCGGCGGCGTGGATCATCGAGGAGCAGCGGCGGCGTGGATCATCATCGCCATCGACCAAAATTAGTTGCTGCTCGGCGGCGTGGATCATCGAGGAGCAGCGGCGGCGTGGATCATCATCGCCATCGACCAAAATCAGTTGCTGCTCTCTTCTATTTTCCAATCAATCGCTGCTCTGCAATAGAGATGAAGTTGGCGCGTTGTTGCTATGGAGGCGGAGACGGCGCTATGTTATTGAACGGAGTGAGTTCGACGGAGGAAAAAAGGCGGAAGAGGAAGAGCTTCTGGTGTAGTGGTGGTGGCTTTGTTTACCGCTGCAGCTGTTAGTGAGTCACAAATTCAAATTGTTTGGAGATGAAGGAAGTTTTTAATTTGTAGTTGTTATGATCAGGTTTTCAGTTGGTTAACCAATGGTTAACTAATGGTTAACCAATAACAAGATGAAAAAAATGCTTATGAGAATAGAAATGCTTATGAGAATAGAACGTTAATGTGTGTTTATGAGAATAAAAATGCTTATAATAATGTCTGTTGATTTCTAGTGATTCAATCTCTCTCGATCCCTTTCATTTTTTTCTCGCTCTTTGATTTTGGTAATTAACATGGAAATTGATTTGCAGTGACTATGGTGGAAATTGATTTGCAACTGCTGGTTCGATTTTTTAGTACGCACAGCCTGCACTCTTGGTGTTTGAAGAAATGCTTATGAGAATAAAACGGTTATGTATGTAATGTTTTAGGTGTTGGTTGACCAATGGTTAATATTGGGTAAACCGTTGGTTAACTTGTAATAATTATGGACAGATGAAGATTGATATAAACATTGACAGCGACGAGGAGCTTGAACCAAAACTAAAATTGAAGACTGGTAGATTGAAGAAAAACTTTGAATAGATGTAATATAGTTGTTACTTTAGATGTTTTTGATATTTTTGTTTGTGTTTCAAACACACTTGATAACTGTTTGTGGAACACATTTGGGTACTAGTTGGTACACTCCAGTTTTTGGTACATATTTGGTTTCTATTTTGGATAACATTTGATACACAGTTGGTTCCTATTTGGTTATTCTAATATTTTGTGTTTTGTTATTGCACAATTTTTTTTTGTTATACAATCTAGTTTATAATTTGTATTGCATTGTGATTCAAACAATATATATCACTTTTTTTTACCAGAATTAGACTATACTTGATGTTTTTTTACCTATTACATACTGGTGAAGTTGTTAGTTAGTATATACATAGTAATCGTTTGGTTGATAACTGGGTAACTAATTAACAAATTGGTTAAAAAATTATAAACACCCCGCATATATTTTTAATTAAAAACACACATAAAGTTTTGCTAAATTTTTCTTTTATTATTTTTTATATGTCAAAAAATGGTTGAATAAAACAACCGCTAAACAATTAAGCAATGGTTATAACGGTATAACAAGCAACAACTAATAGCATACTACTCAGACCAAAAAATTGAATTATATCATATCTATAACTATTTTGATAGACCGCGACAAGTCTTTTATTATGTCTCTGATGTCCACATCGGCTGCGTTGTACGCTTTCATTATCCTCGACATCCAACGGCTACTGATTAGGTCTCAATTGATATCTGATTTCTAATTTGGTATTCCAACTAGTATCTTTCAGTATACTAGATATCATCCTGCTTAACTGTTCACAATTTATATCCTCTTTGACAAGCACTATCTTGATTTTATAATTCGAGTGCCTGAAACTCTCATCTCATACTCCATTGTAGTAAGTATTTTCAATGTTGTCATTCCTATAATTAAAATCAGTTAATAAGATTAAACGGAATTGTTTGAACAAAAATTTAAATTAAAACAATAGAATTTGTTAAAACTGAAAATAAACTAGGTTATTTAACATTGTTCATCATTGAACTAGTGTTCATCGTTCCAAAAACATAATCCAATTGCAGCTATAAACATTAAAGATCAAATCTTTTTTTTCTAAAATTGAATTTTAAAACAAAATTAAGAGCAAAAATATTTCATGATTCCGATTTGATTATCTTTGGGAGATTTGCGTGACTTTGATTCACTGATTTCTCTAAAACAAGAGGATCATTAAAGCAGAACAATTGTCGTCTCCACTAGTGGTGTCACTATTGATGGCGGGAAGAACGGCGACGCTTTCACTTCTGAGGAACGACGACGAGATGGAGAAGATGACGTCGTTGCTGCGTAGATGATACAAAGACGAGATGGAGAAGATGACATCGCTGAAAAGAAGGATGACCTTCATCACGGAACTCAAACCCACCACCGTGGCCTCCACAATCGCGACTTCCACGTCCGCCGCTGAATTTTCAACCTTTTTCTCTTCAATTGATTGGATTCTCTGAAATTTCTTACTTTACTCTCTGTTGTTTGATGGAATTCTCTGTAGTCTCTCACTTTTGAAGAACTGAATATCAACAGATTTCATGGGATCAAATATTTTTCTAATTAGGAAAGATTTGTGTGAATTAAAAATTGAGAGCAATTTTAGGGGAATCTTTGATCAGAGCTGTTTGTTACCTTAATCAAATGTTAATCGTATATCTCTAATTTATGAAAGTTAATTTTGCAAGAAAAAAGAAGGGAAAAATAATTATCTAAATGGAAAATCATAGGCGTATTTCTCTAATTATTTATGGTTAGGTTGTACAATTGTCAATTTTTATCGAGAAAATTACACCAAATCACCCAAAAATTCAAAAGTTTGTGTAAATCACCCAACTTTTTTTTTTTTGCAAAAATCCCTCAATTTTAAAAGATTCTTTTCATCTCTACCTTTTAATAGTTGTGATTACTATTTTATCCTTATGGTGTATTTTACCAATTGTGTTTCCATTACACCTAATAATTTCTCCTCATTTTACATAAACCGGACCATTTCTAACCGAACCACCACCGGTCGGACTATTATTGGCCGGTCAACGGCCGGACCACCGCGGTCAACGCCGGTCAACGGCCGGACCACCGCGGTCAACGCCGGTCAACGGCCGGACCACCGCGGTCAACGCCGGTCAACGGCCGGACCACCGCGGTCAACGACCGGACCACCGCGGTCAACGGCCGGACCACCGCGGTCAACGGCCAGACCATTACTGGTTTGTGGTCTAACCATTTTTAATGGTTGGACCAATTTTAGTTAAATAATTAAAAATTAAATAAAACACTTTTTTGTGGGTGAGGGGATTTAAACCCTTGACCTCTTATAAGGGAGAGCTTGTGCTTTGCCATTGAGGCAAAGGCTGATTGTTGTCAACCTTTACTCTATAATATATATATATATATATAACTGATTATAAATTTAGATTAACTTATTAGAATGAAATTAATTTATAATGCAAATTAAATATCAACTAAATATCAACTTAAATTAAATTTATTATAAATTTAATATTAAATTAGTCTAATTAAATTTATTTATTTTTTAAATATTTATACAATAAAAAAATAAAATATACATATATTTATATTTTATACAATTTATTAATACATAAGTACAACTAATAAAAATATTTCACTTTTAAAATTAAAAAATATAATGGTTTAGTGGTCGTGGTCGAATATGTGGTGGTGGGACCCCCGTAGTGTCCGAAAACTCAATAAAAACTCAATATAAACTCAATGATGACTTAATGTCAAATCAATGATAACTTAATGTCAACTTCATTATGTATATTATTAAAAGTAATTTATAATATTACAAATAAAGTAATAGTAATTTGAAAGTAAATTATTTAAGCTTTTATTAAAATAAAATAAACCGAAAGTAATTTTAATATAAGTGAACTGAATATAAACTTAATATTAACTCAATGTCAACGCAATATAAACTCAAAGTAAACTAAATGTGAACTCAATATAAATTCAATATCAATTTAATGTTCACTGAATGTTAACTTAAAGTAAATGTTTTGATAAATAATTATAATTTTAAAATGAATTTTTTTTATTATTATATAATTTTTTTTCTATAATTTATACTTTCAAAAATAAACTATAGTAGATTGAAAGTAAATTATTTAAGTTATTATTACAGTAATTTGTGTAAATTTAATGTCAACTCAATATCGACTCAATATCAACTCAATGACGACCCAATATCAACTCAATGTAAACCTAATGTCAACTCAATAATGTATTTTAGTAAGTATAGTTTTAAAAATAAACTTAATATCATCTCAATGTCAATTTAATATCAACTCAACGTCAATTCAATGTCAACTCAATGTAATCCTAATATCAACTCAATGTAAACTTAATGTAAATCCGAAGTACCTTTTTAGTAAATTATATTAATTTTAAAATGTAAATTAATATCAACTCAATGTAAACTTAATAAGTCAACGTCGACTCAATGTCAACTCAATGTAAACCTAATATCGACTCAATGTCAACTCAATATCAACTCAATGTAAACCTAATGTCAATCCGAAGTAATGTTTTAGTAAATTATTTTAATTTTCAAATGTAAATTGATATCAACTTAATGTAAACTTAATAACTCAACGTCAACTCAATGTAAACCTAATGCCGACTCTATGTCAACTCAATGTAAACCTAATGCCGACTCAATGTAAACCTAATGTCAATCCAAAGTAATTTTTTAGTAAATTATTTTAATTTTGAAATGTAAATTAATATCAACTCAATGCAAACTTAATAACTGAACGTCGACTCAATGTCAAACTAATGTCAACTCAATGTCAACTCAATGTAAACCTAATATCGACTCAATGTCAACTCAATGTAAATTACATGTCAATTTAAAGTAATTTTTTTAGTAAATTATTATAATTTTAAAAATTAACTTAATATCAACTCAATTAACATATATAATTTGTTTTGAGTTTATGTCGAGTTGATATTAAGTTGATTGTGTTTTTAATACATTAATTTATAAAATCTATTTTAACTTAGTTTACTTTAAGTTAATATTTAATTAGAATAAATTTTTTAAATTTTGACAAGCGTAATATCTTATTAGTGTTTTATAATAATATATTATTTATAATCAACCATTTTAATAGGTTGATATTTAGTTTATATGCTTTTTTATATATTATTAAAGAGAACATGTATATATATTAAAGAGTAAATAAAGACAACAAACATGTCTTGCCTTGGTGGTTAGGCACTTAGACAAAGAGTGAGAGGTCATAGGTTCAAACCCTACCAAGAGCAAATTTGTGTTTTATTAATTCTTTTAAAATCTCACCACTATAGTTGACCGCCGCTGACCGGGTGTTGACCACCGCTGACCGCCGCCGACCTCTGTTGACCGCCGCCGTTGACCTCCGCTGACCGTCATTGACCACCGCCGTTGACCGGCGTTGACCTCCGTTGACCGGCGTTGACCGGCGTTGACCTCCGCCGTTGACTGTGTGGTTGGACCGGAATTGGCCGGTGGTCGATTGCGGTCGGTTGGTTAGTCTAACCAAACCCATATTTGCCACATGTCAACATTTTATTGACTCAAATATAGACCAATAAGATATTGACAAATAGTAAGGACAATATTGTCTCATTTTCTTTTATTTTGGGTTATGGGAGATTTTTGAAAACTTTTCTTTTTTTTTGAGTGATTTTTGCTAAAATCAAAATGTTGAGAGAAAAATGGAACACTATAGCACTTTTGAGGGATTTATGTAAAAAACCCATTTTTATCTTCTACAATTAGAGTTTGTTTAGTGGACCGAGGGCCATTTTATAGATTTGATGTTAACGAGGCCCAATATGCTAACAGCCCATATTTATTTCCAAAATAGGACTATCACCATGCTTATAGGAAAAATTACAAAAAAAAACGAAAAAAATTATAAAATTAGGTACTTTTCAAAAAAAATTATATTTGATATCTAAAAAATGTACAAAAATACAAAATATGTTTTTATCTTTTACATATTATAGCAGAGATGTGTCAAAAATATAATTTTTTTGTAGTTAAAAAAAAGTACGTGAATTATGTAAAATATTCAATTTATAGGTGGAAGTGAATTTTTTTGACTAAGTTCGTATGTTTGTAAATAAAGTGATTTTTAGGATATTATTGTATTTGTAGTTATCCCATGCTTATTATATGACTTGCCAATTGTAGTTAAATCATTTTTGTTTGAGATATATGTTGATTTACCTAGGATTTTTTCGTCTTTCACATAACCAGTTGTCAAACCCTCATTTTCATTTTTATAAAATGTGAAGAAGATCTGCTATTTTAATGTATGAATTCTTATTTTATTTCAATGAATATTTCAATTTTAAAAATATATATCAAAAGAGCTATTTCTTACCACCAAACTATTAACAAAAAGATTTTGAATTACACATATAGGTAAGTGTGTTATTTGCATATACTATCATCATTTAATTACTAATATACTAAAAATAAAAGCAAAAATGACTTAATTTTATTTTTTAACATACTAGTGGCTGAAAATGATTAAAAATATTATACGATAAAAAAATCAAATACTAAAATACTAGTATATATTTGAAAGAATAAAAGAATCAAACACCGTTATCCTTTGAAAAAGGAGAAAAATTAAAGGGCATTGTTAAACATAAAATGGAAAAAAATAGAAGTAATTGATATTCTTTTTTATAAGATTCCGTTTGTACATGTCATTGATGTCAACATAATGTGATATCCATTAGTACATATTGAAGTTCAAAAAAAGAATAGTACATAGTTTTTTATGGAACATGAGTTAGTACATTAGTACTGAGAGGCAAGTACATGCAATTCCAAAAGTACATCCAATTCTAAATGAAGCCATAACGAATTAGGTGGACCAATCCACACCAGCTCAATGGAGAAATTCAAGCACCATCGATCTTTCCTACAAAATGTGAGCTTGTTATCAATATCATGCACACCACTTCATGAACATCACAAATTGAGCCATGCACATTAAGGAATTTGTAGCATTTAAAACATCGATTAATAATTCATTTTCACCCCATAGTGGCAACATCTACAAATCAACACCTGGTCAGTGGCAACAACAACAAATTCAAACCAGCTCAGTGGCAGCATTTGCTTCTCCCAATCTCAAACTTTCAGTTTGTAATTTATCTCCATTTTGCTTTGACCGAGTCAAGAGCTTGACTCACCGTTCCTCTGCAGCTAGCATGGCAGCACCAACATCTGATCACACGCTCACCTCTCAGGTTTCTTAATTAACCACTGCCCTTTTGTTTAGAAATTAATTTTTGTTGAATTTGGTTTTAAAATTTGATTTTTTTTCATGTTTTTTTATAGGAAGATGCAGTCTTGCGGCCTGAGCTACTTGTAAGTTTATATGAGTTTGACCTCAATTTTTTTGAGCTAAATTTTGGTTTTGGTTTTATGTTATGATTATGATTAAATGAATTGGTGACAGACGGAATTCATGGTGTATATGAATAGTGAAGGTTGTGTTAATGCTGTCAAGAATAAATTGCAGACTGTTAATGGTATGCTGTTATATTATTTTTAGTTTAATTGGTGCAAACAAGCATTGGTTGATGAATTAATGATATGTTAGGTTTTTAATTTTCTGTTTTTTGCCCTGTTGGTGAAATATTAGGAGTGAGGAAAGTGGAGGTGGATTTGGGGAATCAAGTGGTTAGGGTTCTTGGTTCTTCACCTGTAAAGATTATGAGTGAAGCTTTGGAGCAGACAGGTCGAACCGCCCGGTTGATTGGCCAAGGGGTCCCTGAAGGTTGGTTAGCCTCCAATTTGATGTGGATTACTTATCTATGAAAATCTGTCTCTTTCTGTGGATAAATTGACCAGAAATATAAGATTGCCTGCTAATAATTCATAAGCATAACTAGAAATGCATTTGTGATTTGGAATTTCTATATGAGTTGTGGATAGTGCAATGTTACATCTATGAAAAAAACCAGCATGGAAGTACAACTGAAACTTGGGAAATTAACATTTTTTCGTTTGTCTGTCATAGCATCAGCCTGGCCATGGCACTGTGATTATGGTAAATTTTTCTTACATATTATCAAATTTTACTCACAATTTTCTGGATTGATGCTCAGATTTTTCGGTGTCTTCTGCTGTCGCCGAGTTTAAGGGCCCAGATATTTTTGGTGTGGTTCAATTTGCTCAAGTGAATATGGAATTAGCCAGGGTTGAAGCCAGTTTTAGTGGATTGGCACCTGGGAAGCACTGTTGGTCTATCAATGAATTTGGTGATCTGACAAGAGGTGCAGCAAGCACTGGGAAAGTTTATAATCCTCTCAATCCAGGAACAGAAAATCAGGTCGCTTCACCGAAAACCTTCTCTTATTTTTCCTATACCCTGCCTGTTGCTTTGTGATGCTGATCATACAATGCAGCCGAGGATTCTTTCAATCAACCCCCTCGCAGTTCTCATTTCTATGTCAACCACTCTTGCTTTAACCTATGTTGCATAGAAATTGTCAAGTCCAATATTTAAGCATTTAGTTTTCTGAAATGCTTCTGAAATTTCCAAAACTTTTGATTTTTAACCTGTTTATATAAAAAAGTCTATTAGCCTTTTGTCTATGTCGGTGTTTTCCATTTCAACATTTCTGTTTCCGCACAACATAGCCTTTAACTCTCAACTTGTCCTATATTTTTTATTCTCTAACTAAACTCTCATGCTTTATCAGCCTCTAGGTAACCTGGGAACATTCGAGGCTTATGCTGAGGGAAATGCCTCCTTTTCTGGTACAAAACAGAAGCTAAAACTTGCAGAACTTATTGGAAGGTCGGTGGTGATATATGAAACAGAAGATAAATCAGACGGTGGTCTTACAGCAGCAGTAATTGCTAGAAGTGCTGGAGTTGCTCTGAACTGCAAAAAGCTTTGCCAATGTGACGGAAGCATCATATGGGAGTCGACTGTGTGTATTTAAGCACCAAATTCTGATAATATGCATACCTGTGTATATTCTCTATCTGCAAGTTGAATGTTAGAAAAATACTATGTATATCCGGATATAAAATGTACCATTTCTTTTTATTATTATTAGGCCTAATCACTCAAAAAACCTTCACTTTTAATTTTTTTTTTTCAATTCCATCCCGACGTTGAAAATTTGTCAATTTTACCCACTTTTTAATTTTCTGTTTTCAATTGTACCCCAATTTTTTAATTTTTGTTAATTTTTTAACTTAAATGATGAAATCATTCAATTAACTAAGTTTAAACATGAAATTAAATTCTTTTTTATTCAAAAAAGTACAAATAAGTCTTTTATTTTTAAAAACTAACTAAAATCCATAATCATATTAACACTAACTTAAATTTTTAATTGATTTAACTAAATTTTAAAAACGTACAATTAATATATGCTAGACATGGAGAATGTTTTAAACAAATTTCCAAACGAAAAAGACGTTAATTTAATTTTTCAGGGTACAATTGAAACACAAAAATGCAAAATAGGATAAAATTGACAAATTTTCAACGTCAGGGTATGATTGAAAAGGGGTTAAAAGGTCGGGGATTTTTTAAGACATTAGACCTTATTATTATTATTTCATCTCGTTTTGAAAAATTGAAAATCTTATGAAATTTTTTTCCCACTTTTATCATAATTATGGAAAATCTATAATATTATTTTTTAACCAAGTCAAAAAAACTTTATAGATGGTTTTTATAAACGTATTGTTTATTTTCCTTTCATATATGTATTGTTGTAAAAACAGAGTGTTATTGATTATTGCTTGAGGCGTGATGTCATTGGCTTTAAGAAATATTTCGCAGTATGTGCGATATCTCCCAGGATACAACAAGCTCTTCAGTTATATAACTGGAAGCATGAGAAGCAGTATTAAATATTTGATACGAATCGAGTATCTCCCCTAATCCAGCAAGCCACGATTTAAAGTTTAAAATCAAACTTAATTATCAAGTAAATGAATGTAGACATAAAATTGGTTAAGTTAAACAAAACCGAAAATCTTAGTGGAGGAGCAGTAATCAAACGTGGTTAAATTTAAATAAAACGTTTTTAATTAAACTGAAGGTAATAAAGTTTAGTCAAAGTTTGTTATCGGATTTTTAGGCCTCAACCAAAAATAATTTTACACATGCTAAAATAGGGCCTTCTCACATAAGGCTATAATTATTATTTAATAAATAATAAATAATAATAAAACCGGGTAGCAAAAAGATTAGTCAAGCCTCGGACAAGCCCACTTGACTTTCATCCCGAACCCCAACCCACAAGCCTACTCCGGAGAAGGGGGAGGGCGCGAGCCCATTGCTTCCCCCTCAATACACTTATGAGCCTATATTGCATAAATCCTTATAAACTCATTATTGAAGCTCTACACTTCCTATGTGGAGTTTATATTGTTTTGAAATAACACAAAATGACAAATTAAGAATAGGACAAAATTAAAAACAATTTTTCACCACATGTATAACATAAAGGGTTTTTTACATAAATCCCTCAAAAGTGCTATAGTGTTCCATTTTTCTCTCAACATTTTGATTTTAGCAAAAATCACTCAAAAAAAAAGAAAAGTTTTCAAAAATCTCCCATAACCCAAAATAAAAGAAAATGAGACAATATTGTCCTTACTATTTGTCAATATCTTATTGGTCTATATTTGAGTCAATAAAATGTTGACATGTGGCAAATATGGGTTTGGTTAGACTAACCAACCGACCGCAACCGACCACCGGCCAATTCCGGTCCAACCACACAGTCAACGGCGGAGGTCAACGCCGGTCAACGCCGGTCAACGGAGGTCAACGCCGGTCAACGGCGGTGGTCAATGACGGTCAGCGGAGGTCAACGGCGGCGGTCAACAGAGGTCGGCGGCGGTCAGCGGTGGTCAACACCCGGTCAGCGGCGGTCAACTATAGTGGTGAGATTTTAAAAGAATTAATAAAACACAAATTTGCTCTTGGTAGGGTTTGAACCTATGACCTCTCACTCTTTGTCTAAGTGTCTAACCACCAAGGCAAGACATGTTTGTTGTCTTTATTTACTCTTTAATATATATACATGTTCTCTTTAATAATATATAAAAAAGCATATAAACTAAATATCAACCTATTAAAATGGTTGATTATAAATAATATATTATTATAAAACACTAATAAGATATTACGCTTGTCAAAATTTAAAAAATTTATTCTAATTAAATATTAACTTAAAGTAAACTAAGTTAAAATAGATTTTATAAATTAATGTATTAAAAACACAATCAACTTAATATCAACTCGACATAAACTCAAAACAAATTATATATGTTAATTGAGTTGATATTAAGTTAATTTTTAAAATTATAATAATTTACTAAAAAAATTACTTTAAATTGACATGTAATTTACATTGAGTTGACATTGAGTCGATATTAGGTTTACATTGAGTTGACATTGAGTTGACATTAGTTTGACATTGAGTCGACGTTCAGTTATTAAGTTTGCATTGAGTTGATATTAATTTACATTTCAAAATTAAAATAATTTACTAAAAAATTACTTTGGATTGACATTAGGTTTACATTGAGTCGGCATTAGGTTTACATTGAGTTGACATAGAGTCGGCATTAGGTTTACATTGAGTTGACGTTGAGTTATTAAGTTTACATTAAGTTGATATCAATTTACATTTGAAAATTAAAATAATTTACTAAAACATTACTTCGGATTGACATTAGGTTTACATTGAGTTGATATTGAGTTGACATTGAGTCGATATTAGGTTTACATTGAGTTGACATTGAGTCGACGTTGACTTATTAAGTTTACATTGAGTTGATATTAATTTACATTTTAAAATTAATATAATTTACTAAAAAGGTACTTCGGATTTACATTAAGTTTACATTGAGTTGATATTAGGATTACATTGAGTTGACATTGAATTGACGTTGAGTTGATATTAAATTGACATTGAGATGATATTAAGTTTATTTTTAAAACTATACTTACTAAAATACATTATTGAGTTGACATTAGGTTTACATTGAGTTGATATTGGGTCGTCATTGAGTTGATATTGAGTCGATATTGAGTTGACATTAAATTTACACAAATTACTGTAATAATAACTTAAATAATTTACTTTCAATCTACTATAGTTTATTTTTGAAAGTATAAATTATAGAAAAAAAATTATATAATAATAAAAAAAATTCATTTTAAAATTATAATTATTTATCAAAACATTTACTTTAAGTTAACATTCAGTGAACATTAAATTGATATTGAATTTATATTGAGTTCACATTTAGTTTACTTTGAGTTTATATTGCGTTGACATTGAGTTAATATTAAGTTTATATTCAGTTCACTTATATTAAAATTACTTTCGGTTTATTTTATTTTAATAAAAGCTTAAATAATTTACTTTCAAATTACTATTACTTTATTTGTAATATTATAAATTACTTTTAATAATATACATAATGAAGTTGACATTAAGTTATCATTGATTTGACATTAAGTCATCATTGAGTTTATATTGAGTTTTTATTGAGTTTTCGGACACTACGGGGGTCCCACCACCACATATTCGACCACGACCACTAAACCATTATATTTTTTAATTTTAAAAGTGAAATATTTTTATTAGTTGTACTTATGTATTAATAAATTGTATAAAATATAAATATATGTATATTTTATTTTTTTATTGTATAAATATTTAAAAAATAAATAAATTTAATTAGACTAATTTAATATTAAATTTATAATAAATTTAATTTAAGTTGATATTTAGTTGATATTTAATTTGCATTATAAATTAATTTCATTCTAATAAGTTAATCTAAATTTATAATCAGTTATATATATATATATATTATAGAGTAAAGGTTGACAACAATCAGCCTTTGCCTCAATGGCAAAGCACAAGCTCTCCCTTATAAGAGGTCAAGGGTTCAAATCCCCTCACCCACAAAAAAGTGTTTTATTTAATTTTTAATTATTTAACTAAAATTGGTCCAACCATTAAAAATGGTTAGACCACAAACCAGTAATGGTCTGGCCGTTGACCGCGGTGGTCCGGCCGTTGACCGCGGTGGTCCGGTCGTTGACCGGCGTTGACCGCGGTGGTCCGGCCGTTGACCGGCGTTGACCGCGGTGGTCCGGCCGTTGACCGGCCAATAATAGTCCGACCGGTGGTGGTTCGGTTAGAAATGGTCCGGTTTATGTAAAATGAGGAGAAATTATTAGGTGTAATGGAAACACAATTGGTAAAATACACCATAAGGATAAAATAGTAATCACAACTATTAAAAGGTAGAGATGAAAAGAATCTTTTAAAATTGAGGGATTTTTGCAAAAAAAAAAAAGTTGGGTGATTTACACAAACTTTTGAATTTTTGGGTGATTTGGTGTAATTTTCTCTAACATAAATGGAATAATATGGCTTTCATATTTGTATTCTATTTAATTTAGTAATAATTTTTTGGTAAAACGCACATTTGAGACTTTTTATAGTATTATACTTTTCGGATTGGTCTCTCCACTATAATTTATAGGCCTAATTATTTAAAAACCACTAATCTTGTAACTTTTTTTTTATTTATACCATGACCCAGGAGAATTTCAATTGTCCCTATTTTCGATTTTTATGTTTCATCTCTATTCTAATGAGTTTAATTGACCTATTTTTTTTAAAAAAGAGTTTAAATTAGTATTTCATTTTTAACCTATATTCTGATAAAACGTTAATGTTAATCATTTATGTATCTTGTTTTTAATATTTTCATCCTTAAATTAATTAAATTATCAAAAAATTTAATTTTGGGGTATAAATGAAACATAAAAATTGAAAATAGGGTACAAATGAATTTTTTTTAGGTCATGATATAAATGAAAAAAATTATAAAATGGATGATTTTTAAATAATTAGGCCTAATTTATAAGCAGTCTTTTCATTTTTAATTTTGTAGAGATTTGGTTTTTCACTCACAAAAAGTGTTAATGTCTGTCTTATTCAACGGAGAAAAAAAATCGATCTTATTTCAACAAAAAAGCAAAAGTCCATCGATCCAATTAAAAATAAATTAATACAAAAAAACGAGTAAAATATCTATTCCAGTCACACTGGATTACACTCTGGGACAGAGAGATTTAATGTCTATTTAACTATAAGTGTATGGATTCAATCTTGACAAATAAAAGAGGAGGAACTCAAGTAGAAAAAGTTTGATATACGGGGACCTAAATATTTATTTTACCTAAATTAAAATGGAATAATATTTATCTAGAAACTTTAACTAGAACAAGGAGGAACATAAGGCAGCCCATGTTAGGTATTGAAAATGAATTTTCCATTGAAAAATAAGAATAAAAATGGCATTTTTAAGGTCAGTGGCAACAACCACAAAATCTGCCATAGCAGTCTCTGCTGCTCTACCACTTGCCTTCGCTCTCTCTTCTTCTAATCCAAATCCCAAATCCAAAACCCTTTCCTTCCATTCAATTTCTAATTCATCACTGTCTTCTTCCTTTGGCCTGGTCAAGAACTTGATTCAGCCCCCTTCTGCTGTTGGCATGGAAGCACCCACATCTGATTTCAAACCCATCTCTCAGGTTCCTTGTTTTTTAATCACTACCCATATTTTTCTATTAGCTAGATCTTTTAAATTTAGCTTTAAATTGTGAATCTTTTTTTTCTTGGCAGGAAGATGCAAACTTGCTGCCTGAGCTTCTTGTAAGTTGAATTTTTGTAATTTCAGATGATTTAGCTCTAATTTTGACAGAGTTAAGTTTATTTAGGGTGTTGATTATTATTAAGTTATGTGGATTCTACTTTGTTGGTACAGACAGAATTTATGGTGGATATGAAGTGTGAAGGTTGTGTTAATTCTGTCAAGAATAAATTGCAAACTGTTGATGGTATGCTATTATGTTAATTTGTTTTAATTGGTATAAACAAGCATTGATTGGTAAATTAATTTGATTTAGGTTTTTAATATCCTTCTGGTGAAATTTAGGAGTGAAGAATGTGGAGGTGGATTTGGGGAATCAAGTGGTTAGAGTTCTTGGCTCTTCACCTGTAAAGATCATGACTGAAGCTCTGGAGCAGACAGGTCGAACCGCCCGGTTGATTGGCCAAGGGGTCCCTGAAGGTTGGTTAGCTTTATTTTTCCGGATTTTCTATGATCTTTTAACAGCCTTGTTTACTGGATTCGAGATTGTCATTTGTCCACGAAAGTGTACCTTTGTGAATGAGTTGGCTACACATAAAATTTATTGGCATCATATGTAATTTCTATATGGTTTGTGTGTTGGCGAGAGCATTTTCATTTGCGGCGGAAGTACCCTAAGGCTAGGGTAGGCTCCAGCCCGGACTGTCGTCGGATTTTTTTTTAAAAGTTAGATGTAGGGCTTGTAGTGAATATAGTAGTAGAAGGAGGTTAAGTCCGGGCTTCCAAGAGGACAGAGGTGAACTAGAAGTTTAGCCCGGGCTGAAAAAAATTCCTGGATCCTCTGTTTTTTTCTGCTAGTGAAATTTTACATTTTTAATCAAAAGATTCTAGTTCCTTGATAGTATCAACCATTTTGAAACTTAGAGTTCCGCAGGGTATCATTCTTTAATAATTCTTCCATATTGTAATCATCTACTCCCAAGATGTTGGATAGAGATACATTAATTGAGGACCTATGTGCTCTTAAGGGGTAATTCTTAAAGAACATTTCCCAACATGATCCCTTTCCGCTTATTCCTAACCCCAACCTCTTATCACATGCAGTTCATCAAGAAAGACAATTTGATCAAGATAAATTTGTCTTTGTTGAACTTGCAGTCGCCTTATTTTCAACTTTGCCACAGAACTTCTAGTTAGGAAGTGAAACCCTTATATTCTGTAGTAATGTCCTATCACTTAGAAGTTGTTACCTCTCTAGATTCTGCTTTATCTTTTTTTTTTTCATGTGTCATACTGGACTGTCTGGATATATGAAATCAGGTTTAGTCGCCATTTGACCTTGGCCTCTCTTTCTATTTTATGTATCCTGCTAGTGTTTGAATGTGCCCTTCTCATTGCTGAAACTTCTGTTCTATACTGGTTCGTACATTTCCCTGAAAGTCTCGGTATTGTTTGTGTCATTATGAAAGGACTTCTTTGATTAATTCAAGAACTTGGCAATTAACATTTTGTTTGTTTGTCCGCAATGGTCTCTGGCTGTACCATTGTGTTTCTGGTGAAGCTTTTATCTGTGTATTTTTCCCTTGCACACAAAAAGGTTCAACATAGCAGAAAATCTTGCATATGTCGAAATTTATTTGCAGTTTCTGAAGTAATTTTATTTTATTTTCTTTTGCCGGTCAGACTTTTTAGTGTCAGCTGCTGTTTCTGAGTTCAAGGGCCCAAGTATATTTGGAGTGGTTCGGTTTGCTCAAGTGAATATGGAATTGGCAAGGATTGAAGCCAACTTTAGTGGATTGTCACCTGGAAAACACGGTTGGTCCATCAATGAATTTGGTGACCTGACAAAAGGTGCAGCTAGCACTGGGAAAGTATACAATCCTTCCGATCAAGGAACTGATGAACAGGTTTGCATCTGTATATGCCCCCTTTTTGTACATTCTGTAGTTTGCTTTTCATCAGATTTAAAGGTTTAGGCCGGGAATTTTGGCAATCAACCCCACCTTTCTCATTCTTACTTTTTGTGGTGTCACATTTTTATGTCAACTACTCTTGTTTTTAAATCTGATTAGTTACCATTATTACTTGCATTACGTCTCATGATAAATCAGCCATTGGGCGACCTGGGAACATTAGAGGTTGACGAGAAGGGAGAGGCCTTCTTCTCGGGCTCGAAACAGAAGCTACGAGTCTTAGATCTTATTGGAAGATCGGTGGTAGTACATGGAACCGAAGATAAATCAGACAGTGGTATCGCAGCAGCAGTAATCGCTAGAAGTGCCGGAGTTGGTGAGAACTACAAAAAGCTTTGCACATGTGATGGAACCACCATTTGGGAGTCAAGTAACAATGATTTTGTCTCCAGCAAGGTTTGATGATTCTAGTAAACCATACACATTGAGCCTTTAGGCAGCTTATTCAATTGTTGTCTTTATATCATACGAATCTATTGTAAGTTAAATGAAAGAAAATAACTACACAATTTTACATGTTTAAGAATAAATAATTGAATGGCGTTTGAATGTTCCAATGCCATGGTCGTGTGATTTGACTCCTTTGTCATTCCTATATTTTATTGGCAACTAATTAATGGCGATTTCAGACTTCTGTAATCTCGAATGTAGTAGTAAATGAGGGATAAGTTTTATTCAGTCTGCTAAATTATGCTAATAAAATCAGGATCTCCATCTCATGATTCAGTTTGGTGCTTTTGGTTTTTCCAATTTTCATCGCTAAAAAGCCGAGCCCAGTTCACTTTTTACACACCCACATGTGATCACAGCATGTGAATCATTTTGACTAGCGTAAAACAAAGGAATCCTTTATAACAAAGAATCTCCTGATTCGACAAAATGTAATAATAATAGTAATAATATAATCCATTCAGAAATTGATACTTTAGCAGTCGATCATCAAATCACAGGCAAAAATGGCCCCTTGGTAACTTGGATGAACCCGGGCTATAAAACCTTAACTACTAAAATTAGATAAACAAAACCAACCTAGCAGCTATACGCGGATTAAGGTTTTAAAGGCAATAGTCCCTCGTTCTTTGCCATCTCATAAAGTGCAATGGCCATTAGAACCTTAGCATCAGCAGTCATTTGCCAAAGTTTTCTGTAGGGAACCACACGAACCTTAATAAGTTCCCCATGATCACGAAGGCCAGTCTCTTTGCCTTGCAGTTCTGCAATAATTTCTTTATTAACACGTCCTCTATAGAGGAATACGCTAAGTTCTTCGTCACACCCTCCCTGACCACAATAAAGCACAAGTTACAAATATATAATTTTTCATAATGATTGTAAAAACATGATTTGGTTCCGTTTCCAAACAACAAATCCAAAAAATTCACATGATAGTTGCAGGACTTGAGGAAACATTGATGAGAAACAGAAGACTCGTACAAATGCAGTTCTATCCAACAATGGCTCAGATATGTTCACCAACAAAAAGCATAGAACAAGTCGCACATTAAACTGTTTGCTACATTTGCTGTTAATATTTCGGAAATAAAACCATCTGGTCTCTCTTCTCAACTAACTTTATATCAGATAGTTGAGAACTCATAAATGAAAAGAGATTAAATATTCATGGTAACGTACAGGAGAAGGAATAACTCTGCATCCAGTGGTCGGGTCCAGGAATGCAGTGAGGTCGATCATGTCTTCTAAATTTAAGCGAATACCAGTCTCCTCTTCGACCTGTCAAAGCCATCTGACAATGTCATGGAATAAGAACAATCTTAAACTTTGAGATCTACTGAACTCTCCCAATCTTCACTTCCAAAGTTAAATTACTCTATGAAAGGTTCCAAGGTGTTGTCGGGTTCTTTTCTCTATTCCCTAACAATATACCACGTGCTCACAAAAACCGAACTATAGAAATGCAGAGAAGAAAAAACCTCACGAACTGCAGTGCCCACAAAATCCCTCTTATCATCATCCAGCATGCCAGCAGGTAATTCCAAAACAAGCTTCCCGGTGGGGACTCTAACCTTAGAAATGTATGATAAATCATCAGGGTTCGTATAAAGTAACTGTACAAAAGTAGCCATCTTTGCAACTTGATTTCAGTATTGTTTACATGCATATCTTCAAAAAAAATTAAGATAACACATTATCTAAATACCTGTTCAGTAAGAACAGCATAAGTTTCGCCTTCAGCGTCCAGAAGAATCAGCACAGTCACAGCCGGTCCTCGTGCAAAGACTATACCTGGAACCTAAGCGTGTTTTAGTCCTTACAGAAAGACATTGGTCTCACCGTGCAAATCCTCATACAGCAGCACATAATAAAGGTACATTGACTATTGAAAAAACAAAGAAAGATTACCGTTTGCCCCGTCTCCTGATCAATAATATCTGCTTTGAATTTGAGAAAGCCAATGCGATATCCAAACATATCAACTCCCTGTAACAATGATAACAGTGTAGAATCATAGGGGTGGGGGGTTAAGAACAGGTGTTATAACTTTACTAAAATTGAATTAATTGAGCTGATTATTTGAGTTATAAATATAGAATTAAGCATAAAATGCGGTTGAGCTATACTTTGAAAGCGAGATTGACCTGAATAAGAACTCGTTTTAAAGAGAAAGAAGAAGTAGCTAGAATCCCAGTTGTTTCCGATTGCAAATTCTTTAGCCATTGTTTAAACAACGAGGAATCAATTGCACTCCTGCAATTCAAGCCAAAATTAAACACAATAAACTTCGATTCTCACTCACTCACGAATTTCATAATCAAATTAAAATTCGATATGATCATAAGAATAAGAAGAAATTAATTATTGTAAATTACAGGAATAGAATTGTTTTGCTTTTATCTATTGAATACTGACCGGAAACTGGAATCGGAAACCCCAGGTGCAGCGATGATCTCGACGGGTTGGTTTGGCTGAGTTGGCACTGTGAGGTAGTGAGTTAGAGGCTGCGGTGATGCTGACATTTTTACGCTCAGTAATCTCCTTCTGATTTTCGTAGTCTGTTGATGATGCACCGGCGAAAGAGATGGAGCCAAAACGGCAATGCGTTTTGTAAATGTGAGCACAGACATGGATATTATCTGGATCGCTTCACAGTCTTCAAGAATATTCTTTTCAACCAGAAACACAAACTTTGGCAATGTCACGTGTTTATTTGGCTAGGTGGAGTTAGAATCAGATGTACAATCATATGACAGCTAGGCATACCAGGTGTACTCGACTACATCTGGAAGACACGTAAATTTTAATTTGTTATAATTACAAAATCTATTAGAATTTAGAACTATCAATATTATTCCACAATTATATAAAAGTAAATGAAAGTAGTTTGTCAAAATTTAAACAAGAGCATTTAAAAATTATAGTAAAATATATATATTTTATGACAACTTAAAATAAATATTTTTATAGATACGTGGGACATAGGGATTATATGCTGCTACTCCCAGATTCACCGGATGTAAAGGCTTAATTCCTTAAAAAAACTCCATCTTGCACTTTTTCTTTATTTATACCCTGACCTTTTAAAAACACCATTTGTACCCAATTATTATTATTTTTAATTTTTTGTCGGAAATATTTTAAAAAAAAAAATTCGAAATATTTTTTAAAAAAATTAAAAAAATTATTATTATTTTTTAATTTTTTGAAAAAGATGGTATTTTTGTATTATTAATAATATTAATATCTAATTAGTATATAAGTTAAAAATTAAGGATTGTTTTAAACTTTTTTTCAAATGAAAAGAGTACAATTTAATGCTTTTGGGTAGAGATGAAACATAAAAACTCAAAATTGGGTACAAATGGTGTTTTTACAAGGTCAGGGTATAAACGAAAAAAAAATGTAAGGTGGGGTTTTTTTAAAGAATTAAGCCTATATTTAATTTGATTACTATATACATATAAACTATTACTACAATTCAAACCAGTTCGACCGGTGGAATAAGTTATTTTTATAAAAATAAATTTTAGACATTGCTTAAAGTCTATCTAAATGGTTCAATTATTGGTTCAATTAATGGTTCAACGGATCAACAGAGGGTTTAACTGATAGTTAGTTTGAGTTAACTGGTTCATCCTGATCTAATTTAATTTCTAATTTTCAAAATAAATCACCGGACAGTTGGTTTAAATTTTTGTTCAAGTCAGTCTGGTATTTTAATCGCCGGGTTCGATGACTCTATGTTAAAATGTTTTATTTTGAATCATATCTTAATATCTTCCTACCTCTAAACCATACATGCCCATAATCTAAACCATCAAAACCAAACCATCTTTCATGAATCAATGTTGTTCAGCACCTATCAATATCATATACTGACTCCTAAGAGGTTACCAATCAAAGATTGACTTTTAACAAATTCACACCCTATACTAAACAACAAAATATTTACATTTTACATGGCTTTCAACTACTTCCTAAATCTAAAAATGTATGTATAAAATTGAAACTTGAAACTTCTCAAAAATCAAATTGATTATGATTTGCAGGATCACAATTCACAGGACTAGAAAACAAAAATAGAAATAGTTCACATAAATGAAATAGTAATATTTCGATATTTCAGCATTTGTCCTAAAATATAAAAGTAACAAAAAAGAAAAGAAATTCTATTAAAAAGAGTTGGTCGAGTGGTTAAAGTTTTTAACTGTTACTAAACTATGGACTTTTTATATTTTGTTTATTATCGTTTTATTTTTTACATTTTAATAATCCAAATTTTATTTTCTCAAAAATGGGAGGTATACTCAATGAATTTAGGTGAATTATCGATTACGTACTTTTCCGATATGATATAAGTAAGTATTGACCAAAATTGTAAAATAACCTTTTGTTTTAGAAAAATGAAAGTTATATTATCATAACAAATGGAATGATGATTACATAAAATATCTCATATTTTCGACTTTCTTCGATTATACCTCAAACTTTCAAAATTGTCAAGTCTAATTTCCAATTTCAATTTCGGTTGTATCCATTTTTAAAATGACTTTTTCCACTCGAAAAAAAGTTCAAAGGTATTCTTTATATTTAGAATGTAGACTAAATATGCCCTCAATATTTAAAAAAAAGTAAGAAAAGGTTGTAATTCAAATTTCATATTTCATATTCACGAATTTCACATCACTTTTTAAATAAAAAAAATTAAAATTTTGAATTTTGAATTTAAATTTAAATTAATTATAAATTATATTATATTTAATTTTTATATAAAAGAGTTTAAAAAAATTGAAACAAAATAAATAAAACAAAAAGAACTAATATTTTTCAATTTTTCAAACTTGAAGACATTTTTGAACTCTTTTTTTTATTAAGTACCTATTTAGATTGTATGCCAAACAGGGAATTAAGACATCTTTGGGCCTTTTTCGAGTTGAAAAAGTGCAATTTAAAATAAAAATGATGCAATTGAAAATGAAATTTGAAAATTGGAGTATAATTGATAATTTTAAAATTAAGTTTTAAATGTAATAAAGAAAACTTGAAAATATGAGATATTTTTAGATGATTAGGTCACAATTGAATAACTGTCAGATCTTTTAACTCGTTAATTAGGTGAGCATAGACTATATAAATCTTGAAAGAGATCGCACTAATTCCTCAACAATTTAAACATTCGGTATAGAGAAAAATCAATGGACTTGTTGATCATTTTTTGCTTGGCATTAGCATTTGCTCATGCTCTTAATTTTGTTAAAAAGAGAAGCAAAACAAGTCCAAGCAAGCTTCCTCCTGGCCCATCACCTTTGCCAATTATAGGCAACCTCTTTGATCTTGGCGATAAACCACATAGATCATTAGCCAAGCTTGCCGAGGTTCATGGTCCATTGATGAGCCTTAAACTCGGCCGAATAACCACCGTAGTCATTTCTTCATCATCTCTAGCCCAAGAAATTCTTCAAAAACATGACCTAAATTTCTCTAACCGAACCGTGATTCAAGCAATCCAAGCACTTGATCATCATCAAGCTTCCATGCCATGGTTACCTACTGGCCCGCCATGGAGACATTTGAGAAAGATTTGCAACTCTTACATCTTCACAAATCAAAAACTCGACGCGAATCAAGATCTTCGGTTCAAGAAAATTCAAGAATTACTTTCTGATGTTCAACAATGTTGTTCTGCAGGTAGGGAACTCTTTTTCCGTATTTAATTCTATATCATATAATGTATTGGGGTTTAAAAAGTTACATAATAGTTATCATATCGTTTCATTTATAATACTTTAGTAGTACAATTTTCATATTTTATATCAACCAAATGTTTCTATAGTAATTCAAGTCAACAATTATTCATGCGGCAACAAAATTTTATATGGTTATCCAACATGTTTGTTGTCATATTAATAATATTTAATTTGAATTGCTATAGTAAATTTTTGTTGATATAGAAATATATAGTCAGTTACCAAAATATAACATGAAATGATGATAATATATGTAAGAGAACTATAATTCAATATCCGCATAGAACTTTAACCCTAATGAATTGCCTCCCTTCACTGTAAATATAAAATTTTACCCCTCGTAAAATATTTCTGGCTTCGTCCTGCAGGTGTAGCAATAGATATTGGCCAGGCAGCGTTCAAAGCTATGCTTAACACCTTGTCGAGCAGCGTTTTCTCGCTCGACTTGACCGATTCGAGTTCCGACACAGTTCGAGAGTTTAAGGACGTTGTGAGGTGCATTATGGATGAGTTAGGAAAACCAAACTTGGCAGATTTTTTTCCTGTGCTTAGAAAGATTGACCCACAAGGTATAAAACGTCGAATGGAGATTTATGTGGGCAGGATTCTTGATTTATTTGATCACATAATTGATGAAAGGTTGAAGTCAAGAAAAAAGTCAGGTTATATACCAGCAAATGACATGCTTGATACTCTTCTCGCTCTCAATGGAGATGACATGGAGCAAATGGACAGGAATCGCATCAAGCATTTATTCGTGGTTAGTTTCAACTCTTTAGTTCTCAGTTATAAAATCTTTTAATTTGAGTTTAATTTATACTTGGAAAAATGAATTAATAAAGTCAAAGTTATGATGAAATTGATAAATATATTATGGTAATTTTGTAAATTGTGTCAATTAATAAAAAAATTAAATGATCTAATCAGTAAAAAAAATATTTTTTAGTCCCTTTTCATATTTTATTGATAAATTAGTCTAGAATTTGAGAAAAACTTGTACAGAAGTTAATATATAATTTATCCAATTTTTGTTAAATTTATAAATTATTATCAAAAGAATTATGACTTTTATAAAAAAGATCTTTTTGATAATTGGGGAGGGAGAGTGTTTGTGAGGAATCAAACCCACGACCTAGCAGATTGTTGTTTAGCGCTTATACCATTTGAATTATAATTTACTGGTATTGACTTTTATAGAGTATTATTAAAACATGCATTTTTCCCCTAAATTATATATATCTTATTTGATCATTTATTTTTGGAAAAGGGTTAAGTTTACCCCTAAGGTTGGTTTACAAGATCAAGTTGGCCCTTAACATCCAGAAAGGTTCAAATATGTCTCTAACATCATAAAAAGTGATCAAGCAGGCCTTCTGATTTTGACAACCAGGCACCCAACGTCTCATTTATAAGTTAAAATAGGGACCTGTTTGTTCACATTTTTAGACGTTAGGAGTATATTTGAACTTTTCTTGACGTTAAGGGCTCATTTAATCCTATAAACAAACCTTAAAGGCAATACCTTTTTCCCTTTATTTTTTTAATTGGTGTTTGGATATAATTGATATAAATTGCAAAAATTATCAGCTATTTGATAACTACATATAATTTCATAACAGGATTTATTTGCTGCCGGGACTGATACAACTTCAAGCACATTAGAATGGGCAATGACAGAATTAATCTGCAACCCCAAGATTCTATCAAAAGCTAGAGAAGAGATTGAACAAACTATTGGAAAAGGAAAATTTCTAGAGGAATCCGACATTCCTCAATTACTTTACTTGCAAGCAATTCTCAAAGAAACCCTAAGATTGCACCCACCAACTCCGTTGTTACTCCCTCGTACGACACTAGCAGATGTCGAAATAAATGGCTTTACTGTTCCAAAAGATGCTCAAGTGTTCGTGAATGCATGGGCTATAAGTAGAGATACAAGTGTATGGAAAGACCCTGAATCTTTCATTCCTGAGAGATTTTTAGGGTTAGAGATTGACGCTCGAGGCCGGGATTTTGAGTTGATTCCATTTGGTGCCGGACGAAGGATATGCCCTGGATTATCATTAGCAATGAGAATGTTGCACTTAATGTTAGGATCGCTTATTATATCCTTCGATTGGAAGCTTGAAGATGGGATTACACCACAAAATATGGATATGGAAGATAAATTTGGAATCACATTACAGAAAGCTCAGCCCCTCAAAGCTATACCTATGCAGTTCTAACATGTCAATGTTTGGTACATTAAGGCTATGTATGATCTTAAGACTTATATATACATACAAATGGAATCCAATCAGATTGGAAGATATTAATATTTTTATAAGTGTAATAACTAACTAAAAATATATCCCCATATATAATAACTATATAGTGGTCCACAATGAACTTCATTCATTGAATGTTAATTACTGAAGTGTAAGCAAGTACGGTATGTATATAGGGACTCAATTTAAATAAAGAGAACTCCTTTTAAATAATATAACATAATAATTTCTGACATTTTAACTAAAAAGAAAATAGTGAATTATATAGCATCCCAATACAAATAATATTGATCAATAAACTCCTCATAATGATCGATTACTATGAGTTAAAACACCCATCATGATTATTATAATATCTCACATTCTTAAGCTAGGGATAGCTCGCATGGGCTCAACCTTTTGTAAAGTGAGGCCAAACTTATCTTCCATATCTATGTTCTCTGGTTTAACACCATCTTCAAGTTTCCAATCAAAGCAATTAATGAGTGATCCCAACATCAAGTATAACATTCTCATAGCCAACGATAATCCCGGACAAATTCTCCGTCCAGCGCCAAATGGGATGAGCATAAAATGTCGACCTCGAACATCAACATCCGACCCTAAAAACCTCTCCGGCTGAAACGATTCTGGATCATCCCAAAGATTTGGATCTCTCCCTATAGCCCAAACATTCACCAGAATTTGAGCATCTTTTGGAATTGTAATGCCATTCATTATTTCTACTTCTGATTTCGCTTTCCGGGGGAGTAAGAGAGGAACTGATGGATGCAATCTTAAAGTTTCTTTAACAACTGCTTTTAGATAAGGTAAATGATCAATTTGTGATTCTTGCAGCAATTTGCCTCTGCCAATGGTCTGCTCTATCTCAGCTTGAGCTTTCGTCAAGGTCGTAGGGTTACGGAGTAGTTCTGTCAGAGCCCATTCTACTGTGCTTGAAGTTGTATCGGTCCCAGCAGCAAATAGAACCTTCACATTATTTCTTTAGGTTAGAAAGCGCGTAATCATGTTGAAATGCTTTCGATAAAAAAAGTTGAAATATTGCTGTCAATATCTTGAGTAAACTTTGAACTTCAAAGCTCGAAATTCAATTGGAATTGAATTAAATTTTATTTAGAAGCTCAAATCCAATGGAATGATTAGGACTCATTGTCGACTTAATTATTTGTAGTAATACTAGAAATATTAACTCTATAATTTACAAAAATACTATATTGATTCAAAATAATAATAAAAAACTGAAGGAGACAGAGACAGAACTAATTACGTACCAAGAACAGATGTTTGATGCAATAGTTATCCAAACCATCATCTTCATTACTGAGGTCAAGAAGTGTATCTAGCATGTCATTTGCTGGGATGTAGCCCTCATTTTTCCTTAGCTTCAATCTTTCATTAATCAGACCGTCAATTAGACCTAGTATCTTCTTCATATAGATTGTCATTCTACCCCTTACACCTTGCGGATCAATCCCTTTGAGTAATGGAAAATAATCCGATAAATTTGGTTTTCCTGCCTCATCCATAATGCATCTCACAACCTCCTTGAACTCGCGTACTTTTTCCGAGTTCGAATCGGTCAAATCCAGTGAAAAAATAGTATTTGACAAGGCATTAAGCGTAGTTTTAAAAGCTTCTTCACCAATATCCATCGCCTTACCACTAGAGCAACATTCTTGAACATCAGCAATGAGATCTTGTATTTTCTTGCTCCGGAGATTTTGGTTGGCATCAAGTTTCTGACTGGAAAAAATGTAAGAGTTGCATATTTTTCTCTGTTTTCTCCACAACGGCCCAACTGGTAGAAAAGGCAAGCTGACTTCATAGTGATCACAAGCGGAGATAGCATCACCGACGGTCCGATCAGCTAAATGCATATCATGCGTTTGTAGAATTTCCTTAGAGAAAGTTTCGGAAGAAATGACTATGGTTGTTATCCGACCGAGCTTAAGACTCATTATAGGGCCATGAATCTTGGCAAGCTTGGCCAGTGACTTATGAGGTTTGTCACCGAGGTGAAGCAAGTTTCCGATGATAGGTAACGGTGTTGGACCGCTCGGCAGCTTTCTTGAACTGGTGGGTTTCCTCCCTGTTGCCAACAATGTCATCAAGAAGAGGAGGAAACACAGGACACTGGCTGACAAATACTCCATCTTGCATATCTCTCAATAACTGAGATTTTGGAATGGGAGGTATGCTTTAATGTCTGCCTACAATTTTGATACTTTATTAATCAAAACATATCAGTTGACAGTTGCCTCGTGAATTTTTTTTATCCGTTTGATTTATTTCCTCAATGCAAAAAACGCATTGTCCAATAATTGTGAAATTATTCATTTTTTCAATCAAAACAAATAATTTGTCATTTTTTTATTTTTCTATTTTGTTAATTATTTATGTATTAGTAATATTTAAAAATTCAAATAATTTTTAATAAACTCTTCATCATCATGTTTTACACGTTCTTCAGTATCATAAATAAAAAACATTTAGATAGACTCAGTTCACTGCGTCATCTGTAGACTAAGTTGATCACATAATAACACCTCATTGACGTGTCATTTTATAATAAACTTGGTCCACAAATAACATGGCGGAGTGAATCTATATAAGATTTTTTCATGATAAATAGGTTAAAAAGATAAGTATTAAGTATTTTCCACATTAACTGCCCAACTGGCATTGTATGTATAAATTTGTCGAGTGATGGTTGTCACATTTAGTGAGTGAGGGTCTACAGTGAAGGGTTAGTGTGTGGTTAGGAGGAAGAGATAGTGTGTGCGGTGGATTGCAGTATGATTTTTTTGGTTTATTTTCATCCCACGTCCTGACTTTCAAATCTTTTCTCTCAGACATCCCTAAGTTTTATTTTCGGTTTGTGAGACCCCTAAAACTATAAAAGTCTTATTAGTTTTTTGTTAGTTATGTATTTTTTATAAATAAAAATCAATTATACACGTTAAATGAATAGTAATTTAGTTAATAACAAAAATAAAATTTAAATCACAAAAAAAATTAGAAAAAATAAAACTATCTATCTATCCATCTATAACTATCTTATACTCCCTCTATCCCATTCTAATTGAGAAATTTTTTATTGCACATTGTTTAAGAAATTTTAGTAACTTTACTTTTATATTCTCGTATTACATTAAATGCTTCACCACTTTTTAGAAAAATGCTTTTAAAATGCATTAATTAATGAGGGTAAAAGAAGAAAAGTAGTGTGAAAAATATTCTATAAATAGAAGTTTTCAAATAGAATGGGACACCCAAAATAGAAAATTTGGTCAATTAAAATGGTACGGGGGGAGTATGTGTGTGGGGGGAGGCAAAATTACGATAATAAACTTTAATAATTAAAACATTTACAATGTTAATACAAGCCTAATTCTAATAACATCTGTATTAAATATAAATAAATTACTATTAGAAAATATATATAATCTATCTATAATCTATAACAAATATAAAAGTGTATTCGATGGGGGAACACTTCCATTCACGGACAGAAATACCCTCTACATATTTTATTCAAATTGATATTCGTAATTGTGACATATAAGAATATTTGTGCTTAAAAAATAGAAAGATGAAATTCCTAATCCATAAAGGAAACATATTAAAAACAATTATCGCGATACTACCATTATGCATTAAATTCCTAATTCTAAAAAGAATTGTACAACAACTATCATTATGTGTTAACTTCCTGATCCTAAAAGGAATTGCACAGATATATCACTATATATAAAAGAATATGACGACTTTTGTTAACATTAAATAATCATATTATAGTATTTGTGGTAAAACTTTGATATTTTTTATATTTATTAGTTATTTACTATGAAAAATAATATAAATTTGCTTCAATCGTACTATCATTTTTTAGTAACAACAATATCAAAAATTAAATATATTGTTTAATTCTGACTTTTTAACATTTCCAATAAAAGAAATTAAACTTTTATAAAATAAGTAAACAAAAACAAATAAAAACACAAGTTTAATAAAACTTAAATAATAATATATTATTAAAAAATATACAACTATAATTTTAAATAACGGGTCATATAGATATCGTTAACGTGCGTAGCACGTGGCCCAAAAACATAGTAAAACTAAAAACAGTTAACTAAGAGATTAAGTAGCATAAGAAGACCAATTGGATTAACGGAACAAAGAAAATAATATAATAATAATAGTTAAATACAAGATTTTAATTGCAATACAAGTTTAATTAAAATAGGAGATCTATTGTGAACTTTAGTATTAGTATAATGGGTTATTCTAAATATTGTTAGTTAAAAGAGGTTGCCGTTTTTTTTACATATTTGTTATTAATAATTGCATATATTTTTATTCCATCCCGATTATGATGAGATGTTATAATACCCTAATTTTAAACTACAACATAATAGTTACACCATTAACCATGGTGTTAAACTACAAATTATCAACGGCTCAAACTAATAATTTTAAACTACAAACTAATAGTTACACCACTAACATTCCATCCCGATTATGATGAGATGTTATAATACCCTAATTATAATACCCTAATGATTTTTCAGATGATTTATAATTCAAGTTAATATAATATATATATAAGTTCGGTGAGTGAACCTGCAAAACAGGGTAGAAGCTAACCGGACGGTGGTTGTCCGATTAACTCTCCGATGCTAAAGTCAGTCTAGAGCTTTGAGCAGCGTTTTGAGTATGTGAATGTAATTGTGATTCTAGGCATACCTCGTGCTCCTTTTATAGTAGTCGAATATACCTAGTAGAGTTGTATTAGGCAGGTGAATCCTACTTTGTAGGGATTCGGCCGTATCGTAGGGATTCTCCTGATTTGTCGAGATCTACCTTAATCTGATAAGAGTCCTATTTAGGAACGTCTTCCTAAATAGTCTTATCTTCCTAAAGTAGAGCTTATCCTTCCATATGTAGTGTTTGTGTCCAAATAGGACAATATTTCCATATTCAGTCGTTTACCCGAATCTCGGACCTGACGCGCTCTTGGCGGATCATGTGGGATTCGGTCTTTATTAGTGTATTACCGAATCTTAGAGATTCGGCATCTCCTCCGTATCTTTCGGTCTTCAGGGGGAGTCCGGCGTCGCCTGAGAGTGGATCCCCTGCAACTCGGCTCCATTATACTTTCAGTAGGATTCGGTATCCATCATTAGCCCCCCCGCAAGTGAGCTGAAGTAGTTTGGCATTTATGCCTTAGTGGATTTTAGCTCTTTTGGAGCTGAGTTCTTTTATACGGGCGAGTCGTTTCGTATTCCGGGCGAGTCGTTTCATATGTTTGTGGGCGGCGTTTCATCTTTAGTAAGATTCTGCGTTGCCACGTGTTGGCATTTAATGATTAAACGGTTAATGATTCAAAAGCGTTTTGTATTTAATCTCTTCGCATTTCTTCTTTTCCTTCTTACTTTGCTTTTCGAATTTACTCTCATTTCTTGTAGCTATTTCCTTTTCGTTCTTCGTTTGATTATTTGATTCTTCGTGACTTGTTTTCTCCAGATTTTTCAGGTATGTCTTCTTTCGTTGTTTGGATGTTAATATGGCTTTCTTCTTTGTATATTCTCCATGCTTTGTGTTCTGGGAATTTCTTCTGTACTTGTTGTTCTTTGATGTGTTCTTCAACGTGTTCTTCAATATATTTTTTGTTTGATCCTTATTTTGTGTTTATGTTTGTGATTCCCTGTTCTAGGATGCCTCTTAGTCGAGTGGAAGATGCTTGCGCTGCTATGGCTTTTACCCGATCGAAGCTTCGTAGGGATGAAGTCTTAGATATCTATTTTAAGTATAGTTTTCCTTTTGATTATAGGGTAATATTACCCGGTGCCGATATGGCTGCGTCTGATTCTCCCGGATCTTCTTGTAGGGCGGTTCTTTTTGAAGAGCAATTTGCTGCTGGTCTTAGGTTTCCTTTGGATCCATTTTTAGTAGAAGTGTGTAGGGATTTAAAGGTTGCTCTAGGGCAACTTTACCCTGGTACGATTAGAGTAGTGCTCGCCTTTTCGGAGGCATGTAGGCTCCGGGGCTGTGCCCCTTCTCTCAAAGTGTTATATCATTTTGTAGATTTTAGGAAGTGTGATGGCTGCTTCGTTTTCGCCCTTGGTAGAGAAGGGCGATCTCGTATTTATCTTCCTTGCCTAACCAGTCGCTGGCGAAGGCGTTTCTTTATTGTCTATCATAAATTTGCTTTTCTTCATTTTTCGGATGGTTTTTCTTCTCATCCAGTTCGGAGCTGTTCTTCTCCTTTAAGTTTATCCGAGTCAAAACTTCCTTTTGACATATCTTCTTGTAGTATTGTGTCTCGTCCCATTTTAGATGTCTTGGTTAATAGTCATCTTCGGAGTCGATGGTTTCCTTTGGAGGATCCTCCTCGAGGCTTGACGGATCTTTGCTACTCTTTTGTTCAAGGTATATTAATTTGCTTAAGTTCTTTTTAATGTTTCTTTTGTAGGATGTCTTCTTCTTCTGACGATTTCCTTTCCGGATTTCAAGTAGATTTGGACGTTCCGATGGGTGGTCCTGACGTTCCTGTCGCCAACGTTATTCCTGGCGACATTGTCGTGGATGGAGCTCCTGTTGATATCCCCCTAGCTTCCGCCGAGGTAGCGTTGCCTGAGGTTATTGTTATAAATGATGATGATGGTGATGACTCGGCTGTTCCAGTCGGTGACGAGGCGATTCCGTCACTACTTCCCCCTCTAGCATCATCTATCGTTTCGGGGGAAGTTGGGGGTGTGGCCTCAGAGGGGCCTGTTGTTGCTGATTCGGGAGAGATTTCTCTAGGTCGAGACCCGGATTCTCCGTCTAGAAAAAGACGTCGAGTTGTCGATGATTCTCCACCGAGGGAGAGTTTTCCTGGAAGCTCTTCTTCTGCTCCCGACTTGGTTCAATGGGTCGAAGGTCAGGATCCTGCCAGTTTGCTGAATCCGAGAGTGCTAGCGGAATATATCCGGACTTTGGCGATTCCTGATGATGTCACGTGGTTCTGTGGTAGGCCGGGTCAGGAGCTTTCCGATCTGGCTTGTTTTCATGGTTTCTCTGTAAGTGCTTTCTTTCTTGAGTATAATATGTTTTTTGTATTCAGTTGCTTTCTTATTTGTTTATTTCTGGTGTGTAGGCCCTTCAATCTGTTCTGGTATTGAACGACCGCCGACAGTGTGCCGAGGAGGAGGTCGAGCGTCTGTCTGCTCTTTTGGCGACTTCCGAGTCTGAAAGGGCGAAATTGAAGGCCTCTTTGGAAGAGCATGATTCCCTTCTGGCGCAGCTCAAGGCGCAGGATGCGATTAATGATCGCCAAGTGAAAGTGATTGAGAAAAAGACCGATGACTTGACTCAAGAGATTGAGGAGCTTATTCGGATCAATTCCCTTGTTGGTGGGGAGAGGGATAGTCTTAGATCGGAGGTTGAAGGTCTTCACATCCGTCTGCTAGATACGAAGGCTTTTTACTCTGCTCTGATAAGCGAGTATCGCCTTGCGATTGGGAAGAAGCTTCTGGAGCAGAATCCCAATATTGATCTTTCTGGGGTTAACGGGTTGGATCCCCAGGCCATCGCCCGTGATCTCCTCGTCAAGATTTCTAAAGACCGTGTCTAGTAGTTTTCTTTTGATTGTATTTGCTGATGTATTAATTTTGCTTTTTGTAATTCGCAATTTATGAATATATTTTCTTCGTTTTTCTTCGAAATGTGCTTTTGCCTTATCTTTATGTACTTGTCTTGCCTCGAGGGTTATTCTAAACCCTGTTCTTGGCGTTGCTTTTTGTAGAGTTAATCTAAACTCTTTTATTTTTGTTTTTGTTTCGAGTTAATCTAAACTCTTTTTTGGCGATTTGCCTTTTCTGAGTTAATCTAAACTCATTTTTAGCCTTTCGTGGCGATCTGCCTGGTTCGGCTATTTTGCTTTGAGTTAATTTAAACTCATTTTCTTGGCTCTTAGCCTTTCGTGGCGATTTGCCTGGTTCGGCGATTTTGCTTTGAGTTAATTTAAACTCATTTTCTTGGCTTTTAGCTTTTCTTGAGTTTGATCTTTAATTTATTTTTTCTTCTTTCGTCTTTGATTTAATCATTCGTGGCTGTTCTTGATTTTTATTTCTTTATTGGTTCGTCTGGCTAATCAGATGGTAGCGAAATTGAATTTTTATTGATAAAAAGATGGCATACAAAGCATTAAAGATAGATTTGACGCCATCTGGTAAGACGGAGAGTCGTTACCGATGATGGGTCGTTTTTCATTCCTATTCTTCCTTCTTTTCGGTCTTATTTTCTTGGAGATCCACCACTGACTCATCATAGCACTTCTTGGCTATTCCTTGGTCTCCTCTCAGCGTCACTACTCCCTTTTCAGTCGGTACCTTCATTGCCAGTGCTCTGATGCTGGTTACCGCTGCCGAGTCATGGAGGAAAGGTCTTCCTAGGATGGCATTATATGTCAATTCCATGTCCACTATGTTAAATAGTGACATGATTTTCTTGTTCATTCCTCTTTCTGGGCCGATTATTACTTCCAAGGTGACTGCTCCTAGCGGGGTGATGGAGGGTCCACCGAGTCCTGATAGCGGAATTGGGACTCGGCGTAACCTTGACGCTGTTCCTCCCAACATTTTGTATGCTGCATTTGTCATGAGGTTTACTGCACTTCCTTCGTCGATAAGGATCCGCTCCATGTTCCAATTTTCAATGATAGTAGTCACTACCAAAGCATCGTTGTGAGGTGCTTTGACGTGTTCATAGTCTTCTACATCGAAGATCACTGGCGGCATGTGAGTTTCTCGTATGTTCATTACTTCCTTCCTCTGCTTCCTCCTGATCGTGGAGCTACTATGCCCTCCACCATTAATCATGTGTATGGTTCCCAGAATTTTGGATGGGCGCTCGTCTTCCTTTTCTTTTGGCTTGTCTTCTCTGTTTCTTTTTTCTCCCTTGTCATTGCTCTTCTCTTTTCGGGCCACAAATTTCCTCAGTTCGCCTGTGTCGATCATTCTTTCGATCTCGACCTTTAAGTCTCTGCTGCTATCCGTTTCGTGTCCGTAATCGTCGTGAAATTTGCAATGAAACCGGAAAAGGCCCCATGAAATCTATACCCCATACATCAAATATTTCCACTTCTTGAACCGAAGTCAAAGGCATCTCATCTCTCTTCGAGATGTTGCCTACACGTTGGCACCGATCACAATGGTCAACAAACTCCTTGGCATCACGAAACAAAGTTGGCCAAAAGAACCCGCTCTCAAGCACTCTAGCGGCGGTTCTTGCCGAACCATAATGTCCGGTCTCATGACATGAACTCAAAATGGGCATCATTTCTCCCAAAGCCACACATCGTCTTAACATCCCATCCCCACAAATTTTAAACAAGTAGGGTTCGTTCCATAAATACCTCTTAACATCGGATAAAAACTTCTTCCGTTGATGCGATGTCAAGTCCGGAGGCATGACTTCCGATGAGAGATAATTGGCGAGATCGGCATACCACGGTGTTTCTACTTCCCGAATCATCATAAGTGTTTCATCCGGAAACCGCTCATTAATCTCCATACCGATAGGAATCGGCTCCGGGTTTTCAAATCTTGATAAGTGGTCCGCTACCACATTCTCCGTGCCCTTTTTATCCCGGATTTCTATGTCAAACTCTTGCATCAAAAGTATCCAGCGAATAAGTCTTGGCTTGGCGTCTTGTTTAGTAAAGAGATATCTCAAAGCGGCATGGTCGGTGTAGATGATGGACTTTGATCCGAGCAAGTATTGCCGAAATTTGTCCAAGGCAAACACTACCGCTAACATCTCTTTTTCGGTAGTAGTGTAGTTGAGTTGTGCCCCCGCCATCGTCCGGCTAGCGTAGTAAATCACATGCACCCGCTTGTCCTTTCTTTGCCCCAACACGCAACCCAATGCTTGGTCACTAGCATCACACATTAGCTCAAAAGGCAAACTCCAATCCGGAGATGAAATAATGGGAGCGGTCACAAGTGCCGACTTTAGCTTCTCAAAAGCATCTTGACAATCCTTTGTGAAGTCAAACAACGCATCCTTTACTAGCAAACTTGTCAATGGTCGAGCAATCGACGAAAAATCTTTAATGAAGCGCCGGTAAAAACCCGCGTGGCCCAAAAATGCCCGAACTCCTTTGACAGTAGTCGGAGCGACTAATTTTTCAATAACCGCTGTTTTTGCCCTATCCATTTCAATTCCCGCCTCCGATATCCTATGCCCGAGTACAATGCCTTCATCCACCATGAAGTGGCACTTTTCCCAATTCAGCACTAAATTTGTCTCCACACATCGTGCTAAAACCCGCCTTAGATTCGCTAAACAACCATCGAACGAATCGCCAAACACGGAGAAGTCATCCATGAACACCTCCATAATATCTTCAATCATATCGTTGAAGATTGAGGTCATACACCTTTGAAATGTGGCGGGTGCATTGCATAGTCCGAAGGGCATCCGCCGGTATGCAAAGGTACCGTAGGGGCATGTGAAAGTCGTCTTCTCTTGATCTTCCGGGAGGATTAATATTTGATTGTAACCGGAGTACCCATCAAGGAAACAATAAAACTTGTGTCCCGCTACCCTTTCCAACATTTGATCAATAAATGGTAGCGGAAAATGATCTTTTCGGGTTACCTCATTGAGCTTTCGATAATCGATGCATACACGCCAACCGGTTACCGTCCGTGTGGAGATTTGCTCTCCTTTTTCACCTTCCACCATCGTCATACCGCCCTTTTTAGGAACACATTGAATGGGACTAACCCACTCACTATCCGAAATTGGGTAGATTATTCCGGCGTCGAGGAGCTTGACGATCTCTTTGTGCACTACCTCCTTCATATTCGGATTCAATCTTCGTTGCCTTTGAGCCGACTTCTTTGACTCGTCTTCGAGATTAATCTTATGCATCACAATTTGAGGACTTATTCCTCGAATGTCGGAGATTTGCCAACCCATTGCTAACATGTGCTCTTTCACCACTTGCACAACCTTCCTTTCTTGATCCTTAGAGAGCTTGTTCGAGATGATTATCGGCAAGGTCTCGTTCTCCCCAATAAAAGTATACCGGAGGTGCGGCGGTAGCGGCTTCATTTCAACTTTCGGGGGCAATTCCGAGGATGGTGGAGTCACACCATTCTTTTTGTTCAAATTTTCCGGCTTAGGTTCCTCTTCCTCGGTGTATTCATCATCCACAACCCCGGAATGAAACGTGACACTAGCAACACTTGGAAGTTCTGCTTTCATAATCTCAGAGGAGGTCTTGATCGAGACACAGGAGTCTCTATCGAGACCAGGCATAATTTTGCCTTGTCTCGATAGAGAAGTCTCAGTCTCGATCGAGACCAGTGGTCCTCTGAGATACTGAGAGCAGCTCTTTTTTGGGTCTTGATCGAGAAGCATAGATGGTGGGGCTTCTCGATCGAGACCTGCCTCTGAATAGCCAAAATCATCGAATTTCCTTGTAACTCCCCGGTTTAATGAATCCATATTTTCCTTCAACTGATCCTCCACAATTTCATCAACCAAATCAATCCTCATGCAATCTTCCTCCTCGATGGCATTCCGCATCACTCTCTTCATATCAAACTCCACACGTTCCTCATCAATTCTTAAGGTGAGCTTGCCGGCATGAACATCGATGAGAGCACGCCCGGTGTTCATGAAAGGGCGACCAAGGATCATAGGGCACTCTTTATCTACCGCATAGTCTAGGATCACAAAATCCACCGGAAAGATGAATTTGTCCACTTTGACGAGTACATCTTCCACTATCCCATACGGCTTCTTGAGAGAGTGATCGGCAAGTTGCAATACCATCGAGGTGCGTTTTACCGGTTGATCACCAAACAAGGACCTAAAAAGAAACAATGGCATCAAATTAATACTTGCCCCAAGATCACACAAACAATTTATAGCATTCATATTTCCTATGGTACAAGGTATAGAAAAACTCCCTGGATCCTTAAGCTTTGTTGGTAAGTTGCTTTGGATTATAGAACTACAACTTTCCGTGAGCGGTATTGTTCCACCTTGCTCCCAACTACGCTTGTTCATAATTATGTCTTTCAAGAATTTTGCATATTGGGGCATCTCCCTTAGTGCGTCCGCCAAGCTTAGATTAATTTGCAACTTCTTGAAAATCTCAAGGAACTTATGAAACTTTTCGTTCCCTTGAGATTTCCTTAACCGGCTTGGAAACGGAACCGGTGGTACAAACGGTGGCGGCGGCGGTGGCCTCACATAAGGCTCTTCCACTTCGATAACCACCTCCTCACATTCCTTTGGCAACTCTTGACTTGAACTTGCTATGTCAATCACAACTTGAGGCTCATCCTCCTCAACAACTTGTCTCTTTCCATTGGCTTTCTCAAGGTTTCTCCCGCTTCGGAGCTCTACCGCCTTAACATGCTCTCTAGGATTGTTCTCCGTAGTAGACGGCAATCCCCCTTGTTGTCTTCCTTGAAGCGAAATCGCCATTTGGGAAATTTGAGTTTCCAAATGATGAATGGTAGAAGCTTGATTCTTCTCCCTTTGCTCCATTTTCTCTAGCTTCTCTAGCACCTTGGAAAGCACATTTCCCTCATCCATATTCTTTTGTGGTTGGAATCCCGGAGGGTGTTGAGGTCTACCACCATAGTTGTTTCCTTGCCCTTGATGGTTAGGATAAGGGCCTTGATAAGGACCTTGTTGTTGGGGCCTATTTCCTCCTTGGAAACTAGGACCCGCTTGTTGATTTGCTTGCACATTGCCTTGGCCCTCTTGATTCCTCCATCCGAAGTTTGGATGATTCCTCCATCCGGGGTTGTAGGTGTTAGAGTAAGGGTCATTAGCTTGCCTTTGTCCTCCGATGTAGTTGACTTGCTCACTCAAGGCTTGATCCGTAACTAGGCATTCTCCTCCCGAATGGCCAAAATCACCACAAAATTCACAACCTACTTGAACATAAGCCACCGGAGCGTTTCTTTGCATAGGAGCGACTTGTTTCTTGAGAGCATCCACTTGAGCTTGAAGCGAAGCATTTGCGGCTTTTATGGACTCCATCTCCCTCACTTGATCAAGAGTCATGAGTGACTTTTGAGTAGGTGGCGCTCTTCTTTCCATAGGTCCCCAAGTACTACTAACCACGGCCAATTTCTCCACCAATTCAAGGGCTTCCTCATAGGTCTTTTGCATAAGTGAACCCCCCGAAGCCGCATCGATAGTAGCTCGAGTAGTGACATTTGTCCCATCATAGAAGATTTGTATAACATGCTCTCTATTGAGCCGATGATGGGGTACACTTCGTTGTAAATCCTTGAACCGCTCCCATGCCTCATGAAGTGACTCTCCTTCAAATTGGACAAACTCAAGTATGTCTTTAGTCAACTTTGTAGTCTTGCCATGAGGGAAATATTTGTTAAGGAAGGCTTGAGCCAACTCCCTCCAATTGTGAATGGACTCATTAGGTAGAGAGTGCAACCAAATGCTAGCCTTGTCCCTCAAAGAAAAAGGAAACATCCTAAGCTTAATTTGATCCGCCGTTATCCCATGAAGCTTGAATGTGTTTAGAACACCCAAAAACTTGGCGATATGCTCATTAGGATCCTCATGACTCAATCCAAAGAAGGCACAACGATTTTCCAAAAGTTGAATGGTACTCGGCTTGATCTCAAAAGTTGCCGCTTGAACCGGCATTGCGAAGCATCCAAAAGTTGCATTGTCCACATCCGGCAAGAAAAACTCACCCAAAGTTTGTCTTTGTTGGTTTGGCACTTGTACGTGCGCTTGGGGTCGATCAACCCTTGGGTGGTCTTGTTGCCTTGGTCGGTTCACATTCCCTAATGGAGGAGCGGGTGGATATTGTTGTTCCCCTCCATCCATTAGAGGATTGAACCTCCCCTCTTCATCATAATTGTTTCCCTCGTTATTCATAACTTCGGGTATACGGGCTCTTCTTCTTACACCTCTTTCGTAGTTACCGAGGTTATCTTGGAACGGTTCTAGTGGTAGATTTGCTCGTCGCGTATTGTGCATACACAAAAATCAAATTCCCTACGCAAACAACAACAAGAAAACCGAGTGTAAACCACGAAAGATAATTAATAACAATAAACCAAAAACAGAAAATAACGCTAACTCGACCGAACAATAACTAATTTCAATCAATCAATAAACACTCGTCACTCCCCGGCAACGGCGCCAAAAACTTGTTGAGAAAAAAACCCAACTTGTAATAAAGTGGACCTAAGTCCGAGTTATCGATCCCACAAGGAGTGAATTCAAGAGTGATTATCGATGAGAACGAACTTAGTTGCGATTCAATTCGTTTAGCAAGAGAATAAGTATTTTTTTTCTTAATTAACCAATCAACCAACTACTAAAAACTAATGCTAATTTAGGAATTAACAAATTACTAATTTAAAGAAACGAGTAAACAATATAATAATTAACGAAATTCAAGTGATAAAGAGGTTTGGGAGCTAATAATCCTCCTAGGTCATGCAATCAAGGGTATCGGGTTTAGGGTTCTAAACGAGGGCCGAGCGTTCTAAGATCGCAACTCCCGCTCTCTCGAGCCTCTAAGAGCTACAAAACCACGACTAATCGAGCTTAACCTACTCTCGTAGTACTAAACGCAATTAGAGGCAATTAACAAATAAATCACAACTCATAGGCCACCTAATTACTAACCCACTCTCATGGTGTTACTAATTAAGTCTCTAATTAATCAAATCCAACTAATAAACCCTCTCTCAAGGTGAGAATTAATTTAAGAACAATACTTAGGTAGCTAATCTAAGCAAGCTTTAGGTTCCTTAATTAGAGTAATCAACACAACCCCAAAACCCTAACCCCATCATACACAACTAAGATTCAAATTAACCCCCAAACATGGGGTTTAGCCAACCATGGTGAAGATAACAGAAATTTCTAATTTATCAACAAACCTTAAACATCTATTGCTATTCATAATGAGTAAAAGATGATTACCTTAAGTAGAGCTTGTGTGTAAATAATAGTATTCACTAGATAATGAAGCTTGAAATAATAATAAGACTTGTAGAAGAAGAAAAATCATAAAGGAAGCCAAAATCTGGAAATTACTTCATAAGAACAATAAGAACAATTGTAGATCTACAAAAGGAAATAAAAAGTACTATATTTGGATTCAAAATAAAAGTGTAGTGTGTTTCACCCTAAAAACATAAAAGGCCTTATATAGCCAAGCCAAAAGAGGCTAAATGACAAATCCACTAGTACAAAGGTTTGACCAAAAGGGGAAAATGGGCCCACTAGCACACGGATCCAAAAAGATTTTCTTCTCCAGGTTTCCTTCATGTCTCGATCGAGAAGCCTTTGTGAGGATGCTTCTCGATCGAGACCCTATTTTTAGGTAGCTCTCGGCTTCTTTTGGAGACCTTGGTCTCGATCGAGAAGCTTAGAACAGGGGCCTTCTCGATCGAGACCTGCATAAAGAGTGGCTTCTCGATTTGAAAGCCTTGTCTCGATAGAGACCTTTGGTAAACCTTGGGTCTCTTTCAATCTTGCGTCCTAGCTTCCGTCTTCTAGATTTCTTTGATACTTCGCCCTTTATTGATCAAAAACCTTCATAATCGCTCCGATTACCTGAAATTGCACGCACACGTAATAAGGCATACAATTGCTTTAAAAACGTATATAAAACGTTCGAAGCGATGCTAAAAAGACTCGAACCGATAGGAGTATTCCACTCCTATCAATTAGTTCGGCTGGTGTTTAATGGAGTGAAGTTATTCTCATCATCTCTGGGATCGTATCTCGATTCATATCTTGTCTGGGGGGCGAATCGTCTGCTTTCTTCGGGTCTTCCTCTCCTGTCATCAGGTTTGGACTTGGTTTTTTCTCTGGATCTCTCTTTTGATTCTTTTCCTTTTGCTTCCTTTCCGCGAATCGCCCTTCGCCCTTCGTCTAACTCGAAGTATTTCTGAGCTATGCCCATTAAGTTCGAGAAAGTTGTGGGTTTATTGACTAGCAGCTTGTCCACCAGCTTTCCGAATCGCGTCCCGTCTCGCAATGCTTCTGTCGCCATGTCGACGTTCAGGTTGTCTATCTTCATAGCTTGCTTGTTGAATCGTTCGATGTAGCTTCGCAGGGTTTCTCCTTCTTCTTGGATACAGGCTCTTAGGATACTGGTAGTGGTTTTAGCTGGGATGTTTGTGAGATATCTGTTGAGGAATTCTGTTGAAAGCGAAGCGAAGCTTTTGATCGAGCCTGGTTTTAATTTGTTATACCATCTCTGGGCTGTGCCCGTGAGCGTGGTAGGGAAAACCCTGCAAAGGATGGCGTCCGATACGCTGAGTAGCCCCATGGTCGCTGTGAACCTAGAGGTATGGTCTCGGGGGTCTCCTTCCCCATTGAAAATTGGCAAGGTCGGCAGCTTCATGCTGTGCGGGATGGTTTCCTCCATGATCTCGGGTGAGAGGGGTGATCCTTTCAACCTGAGGTCCTCTATGTCCAATTCTTCAGATTTTAGTTTTTTGAGCGCTTTGGCGATCTTCTCTTCTAAATCTTCTTCCACCACATATGTGGCTTTGCTTTTTTGGGGTGTCTCTGACGATTCGCCCTCTCCTTCTTGGTGTTTTTTCTTATTTTGTTCTTTCCCTGCATCTCTTTCTTGTCGCTTACTCCTTGGTGGGGCGTCTTCTTTTTCCTTCTCCCTTCGTTCGTCTCTTTTCGTATTCAGACCGCTTCGGGCGTCCTCCTGGTTGTGCTCATTTCTGGGTGCCTCCGGTGATTCCTCGTTAGATTTTTCTCTGTCAGGACTTTCCTCTTCGCTGGTTTCCTTTTCTCGCTGGTTTCTTGCTTCGTTCCTTTCTTCGTTTCCTCTGGTCCGAGGTTCCTTGCTTTTGTTGTTTTCTGCCCTTGTCTCCCGTCGGCCTGGGTTTGCATTTCCTGTTCTTTCTCATCTTCTGGGAGCTGTAGGGCTGAAGTTTTCCCTTAGCATTTTCATAGTTTCTTCGTGCCTGTCGTTTGTTCTTTTGGCCTCATTAGCCAATCTGTCAAGATTTGCCTGTACAGATTCTAGTATCTTTTTCAGCATTTCGCTGTGTGGATCTTGTGCCGCTGCATTTGGTGCTTGTTCTTCAGTGCTTAGGTTGAAAGCAATTGGGATGCTTCCTCTTATTGGATTAGTTTGGTACTGGGGTGTTGAGAAAGAGAGCCCTCCGGTGTTGCTTTTTTTCCCGGAGTTGAGAAGCCCGTCTTCCGTCACGTTGATTATCTCCGGAGTGCTCTTTGGGTCCATTGGTTGTTTGTCTTTCAGGTTTACTCTTTCAGAAGTCATCTTCTTCAATGAGATTTGTTTTTGAGTTCAGAAAAGCTCCTTCTTTTGAAGTTTAGTTAAGCTTTTCCCACAGACGGCGCCAATTGATGGAGTCTGCCTTCTGAACCGGTGAGTGAACCTGCAAAACAGGGTAGAAGCTAACCGGACGGTGGTTGTCCGATTAACTCTCCGATGCTAAAGTCAGTCTAGAGCTTTGAGCAGCGTTTTGAGTATGTGAATGTAATTGTGATTCTAGGCATACCTCGTGCTCCTTTTATAGTAGTCGAATATACCTAGTAGAGTTGTATTAGGCAGGTGAATCCTACTTTGTAGGGATTCGGCCGTATCGTAGGGATTCTCCTGATTTGTCGAGATCTACCTTAATCTGATAAGAGTCCTATTTAGGAACGTCTTCCTAAATAGTCTTATCTTCCTAAAGTAGAGCTTATCCTTCCATATGTAGTGTTTGTGTCCAAATAGGACAATATTTCCATATTCAGTCGTTTACCCGAATCTCGGACCTGACGCGCTCTTGGCGGATCATGTGGGATTCGGTCTTTATTAGTGTATTACCGAATCTTAGAGATTCGGCATCTCCTCCGTATCTTTCGGTCTTCAGGGGGAGTCCGGCGTCGCTTGAGAGTGGATCCCCTGCAACTCGGCTCCATTATACTTTCAGTAGGATTCGGTATCCATCAGTTATTAATAATTGCATATATTTTTATTCCATCCCGATTATGATGAGATGTTATAATACCCTAATTTTAAACTACAACATAATAGTTACACCATTAACCATGGTGTTAAACTACAAATTATCAACGGCTCAAACTAATAATTTTAAACTACAAACTAATAGTTACACCACTAACATTCCATCCCGATTATGAAGAGATGTTATAATACCCTAATTATAATACCCTAATGATTTTTCAGATGATTTATAATTCAAGTTAATATAATATATATATAAGTTAATATTTTAATATAATAGTAAGAGATAAAATATATAATAAATATAACGAGTCATGTAAATATTATTCACGTGCTAAAATTTCAATTTAAATATTATATATAATACTTTATTATAAATTAAATTATTATGTTTAATAAATAAATTAAGCTATATATAGCGGGTCATATAAATATCACTAGCGTACTATATAGTCAATTTTCAATAAAATTTGTTATAAAAAATAAATATTATATTAAATAATGTAATTAATATTTACTACATATGAATAACGGGTCATATAAATGTCGCTCGCGTACGTAGCACGTTGAAAGGGAGGACAAGTAAAATTACAACATTAACTTTTAATAATTTGTAAACATTAAAAAATACATAAAATAAATAAAAAGTTAAATAAATTAAGTAGAACTCTTTTCATACGAAAATGTTGATTATATACTTCAAATAAAAAACAAGTGATACGGGTCGATCTTAAAGGGTCGCCCGTACTGTATTTCCTGCACGAGTAACAAATATAAGCTCAAAGGACCTCAGGCTTGCTCAGCCTGAAAGCCACTCCGATGCTTAAGTCAGAGAGGGTTCTTTGGTAGGTAAATGAATGTAAGAGTATTTAAGTCTGATTTGTGCTTACCCTTCTCAGCATTCGGTGGCTTCCTTTTATAGTGAGTTTAAGGCGGTTGTTATCTGGTAAATCGTGGGTTTGTCCCACGATTATTGATAATGGTGAAGGCACGTTCCCGATTATCCCGGGTAGTGGGTGTCAGGGAACAGAGTGGATGAGGTCGCCTAGATGGCAGACCTGGATGAGTCCGCCCGAGACAGACATGGGCGATGGGAGATTTGGAGACCCGTTAGGCGAGCATAGCATTTGTTAAGCGATGCCTGGAGTTCTGATATTATTAGGGCGGTATCAGATGTCCCCCCCCTATAATCTTGCTAAGTCAAAGACTTGAAGCGCCAATTTTCAAAATTCGAATTTCCGAAATTTTCAAAATGATTCGAATTCCAAACGTTTCCTTCAACGGTTACGAATTTGAAGCGTTTTCTGACTATAAAAGAACGCGACTTTTGGTTTTTCATTGATTATTTCGAGGAGTTTCCTGCTGTCAGGCATTCGAGTGTCTACCTTGGCGTATAAAAGAGGTACTTATTCTTTAATTTAAAATCTTTTACTCTTGATTTTTCTATCTGATTCTTTACTTCTGTTGACTTATTTCTCCAGCCAGGCTTTCTTCGAGTTACATAGCACCAGACTTTCTCTTTTAATCAGTAAGTGGCTTAGCTATTTTTGTCTGTCTTCTTGTTTTCTTCTTCTTGTTTGCTTTCAGATAGTATATTTTAGGATGTCTACATTAAAGGTTTCAGTGTCTTCCCCTTCTTCTTCTTCTTCTTCTGAGAGTTCTGCCAGTGACCCTACTTACCCTGTTCCTCTTGCTACCCTTGTGGAGTTGTCATCTGACGAGGAAGGGTTGTCTCAAAAGGTGATCCCTGATAGTGAGGAGGGTGTTGATGACAGAGGGCCAGAGGGTGAGGCTCCCCTTGAGGATGCTGGTGGAGATGAGGCCGGAGATGGTGAACTGGGCGATGATGAAGGAGATGAGGAGGATTTCGTTTTGAAGAGACGTACAGTCTCCTCTGGGGTATCTTCTAGTAAGAAAAAACCTTTGTCCGAGTGGCCCATTGTCCTTGGTCAAAGTGCCCTAGTATGGATTAGGGCGAGGTACGAGATTCCCTCCACTATCGGGCTCCGGATTCCTTCTGAAGGATCGGCTGTTGACCAAGTCCTTGGTGACGACGAGCAGTTGATTTTTATAGAAGATTTTGAAGCAGGCTTGAGGCTACCCCTTGATGGCTTTACACAGATGGTGTTTGACCATCTTAAAATTCCTTTAGGTCAACTTCACCCTAACGCCCATCGCCATTTGACGGGGATTTTCATTCGTGGGCTCCATCTGAAGAGGTCGGTTGGCTATGAAATTGTCCGGGCGATATATTCTCTCGGGAGGAAGAAAAGTGATGAGTTCTTCTATCTACAACCTGGCCGATCTCCCTTTTGTAGCCTTCCCAACTCTTTAAAGCGGTGGAAAGGTTCTTTCGTGATTGCTAAACAGGAAGGGGGTTGGGGCTCCATCCCCAATGTATTTTTGGAAGGTCCTAGGAAATTGGATAAGGTTACATTGAGCGAGGATGATCAGAAAACGTTGACTTTGCTCCGGGATGGCGAGAAGGTTCATGTGGTGAAGCTCATTGAACACTATTTTGGTTGGGATCGAGGCGTTGCTTCCAAGAGAAGCAGGAGAGTAAGGAGTGGCAAGAAGGGGAAGAAGAAGAAAAAGAATGATGATAAGCAGGAAACCTCGCCTCTCAAAGAGGGCGAGTTTCCTGATGATGGCGAACCACCTCTCTCTTCTCCCCTTAATATTTCTTCTATGCCCCTTAGTCCTTCTGGTACATTGTTTGTACCATGAAGCTTTTATTTTCTTTAATTTTTGTGGAGCGTTTTCTGAATTTTGTTTATTTTGACTTTTCAGTGCCGAACTTCAAGAAACTTCAGCAGAAGGTCATGGAGGACAGGAAAGCTCGCCGAGAGGCTCGAGAGAGGGAGGCCCTTCCCCAAGCTATTCCCAAGCCGATTTCTGAGGCTAAGAAGGCGCCTGCCAAGAAAGGAGGCGATGTTCCTTCTACGGCCGGAGGCAAACCACCTTCTTCTCAGAAGGGTGATGAATCTGCTCCCACTCCTAGGGTGGTGCTGCCAGGCTTCCAGATAAAGGAACCTGTCACAAGCCCTAATCCTCCTGCTGTTCCCTCTTACACCGGTAAGGGGAAGGATAAGATGGAGGTTCCTGCGAAGGAGAAGCATCCCAGATCCCTTCCTGTGGTTCCCCAAACTGCCCCGGTTGCTTCGACCGGCAGCAAAAGGCGAGCTCCTTCTTCAGGGGGCGAAGATACTGAGGGGGAAGGACCCTCTATGAAAAGGCCCAGGAGGGATGTAATGGTGACTCAGGTCGACCTGCTCCTTCAGAAGTATGGGGCCGATGCTACTGTGCGTTGTCCTGCCGTTGCCCACGACATCTTCCGGGGTTCCTGCTGCCCTTCAGATGTTGATTATTATTTGAAGAGGCCGGACAACGTACTGATGGACGATTGTTTCTCTAATCTGGCAAAGGTGATTATTTTCTAACCTTATGATTTCGCCTTTTTTCTCCTGTTATGGTTATTTTCTAACTCGGCTTTATTTTATGTTTAGGTTGCCTATGCCCTCCGTCAATATCGCTCCAACCGTCTAAATGACGATGAAATGCATGTGAAGATAAAGACGGAGTACAAACTTCTGAAGGGAAAGTATGACTCCCTTCGCAGCGAACACGGCGGGTGTACTCAGAAGCTGGACTCTCTTCGTGCTGATGTGGATAGGTTATCCAGAGAGAGGGAGAGTGCTGTGAAGCAGCAGCGAGTGCTTTCTGAGGAGGTCGCCCGCCTTAAGAAGGAAAATAAGAATTTGGCGGCAGAGGTGGTGTTGAAAGGTACTGATTATGACGATCTCAAGAAGGAGTTCGACACCACCGTCACGGCCCTTAATGATAAAGTCTCTGTTGCTGAAAAGAGGCTTTATTTGAAGCGGGGCAGGCTGATTCGTGAGAAGGAGAGGCGTCGCCGAAACACCGCCCAGCTAGCCAATGATCTGACTGACTTCACTGAAGCCATCGTGGGTACATATTTGGAACGTCATCCTGAGGGGGATGTTGAATTCTTATATGGCTTTCCCGAGGGGGTTAACAGTGAGAGTGAGCCAGATTCTCCCCAAGACTTGTTTGTCTCTATCAAGCCTGAGAAGGGTGAGAATGCTGCTGAGGTTGCCGATCAGTCTGTCCCAGCGGCCCGTGATTCTGCCAAGGTTGGCGAGGGGCCACATGTGCCTGGTTTGGGGGGTAGTCCTGAGGAGAAGGACTTCGGCTTGCTTATATCCTCGGAGCGGCCTTTTGCTGCTCTGGACTTATTGGATCGGCCTTCTGATCTGGAGTCTATCCTTCCAGGGTCCGATCCTCTAAGTCTTGCCGATGTCCCTTCTCCCACCCGTTCTGGTAACATTCCTGTTGATGCTTCTTCTTCAGCCAGGCGGGGTTCGCAGGAGGGGCTATCTGTCCCAAATATTTTGGAGGGGAACAAGGAGGCTGTCCCGGAGAAGGTTGAGCCAGAGATCAAGTTTTAGATTCCTCCTTCTCCCTTTAGTTTTTGTATAGGAAGAATTTTCCTTTCTCATTTTTTTTTCTTTTTATGTCTTTGTAACTTTTTGGAGGGCGTATTTTACCCTCTTTTTAATATATATATTTCTTTATTCTGCTCTGTTTGCATTTTTATTGGGCGATGTTTGCTTAGATCGCATGTATTTATTGTTTCCTTTGTGGGGTTGAACTCGTCAGTTCCCCCCCTTTTTTTTTTTTTTTGGAAATATTTTGTTTAAACAATAACTCTTAGTGATAAGATAGTATCTGTGAAATTTCCTTGTCCAAGCAAGGGTAAATTAATATATACTTTGTAGAACTGTGAATACAATACTGTGATCGAAACAATCACTTGGAGGAATTGAAATGTAAACTGTGATGAAATATCACTTGGAGGAATTGAAATGTAAACTGTGATGAAATATCACTTGGAGGAATTTGAAATACAATGCTGTGATGGAATATCACTTGGAGGAATTTAAATACATACATACTAAATGACTAATCATGCTGAGAGGTGAACCACTGTTGCTAAATTTTCCTTAAGTTGTTGGCGTTCCATGTTCTGGGTATGGTTATTCCCATGGAGTTGGTGAGTTTGAATGTTCCTTCTTTAATGACCTCGCTGATGGTGTAAGGTCCTTCCCAATTTGGTTGCAGCTTTCCGGTCCCTGCTTCTCCTTTTTTGACTTCGGTCTTTCTCATGACGAGGTCGCCTAATTCGAACTTTCTTTTCTTCACATGGCTGTTGAAATGTTTGGCCATCTTTTGTCTGTAGGCTTCCATCCTGATGTCTGATCTGTTGATTTTTTCAACCAGGAGATCCAGATTGTTCCTGAGCTCTTCCTCGTTTTCTTCTAGGTTTAGTTGGTTGTCTTCTGTCCTTGGCGTGGGTGCGCCGATCTCTACAGGAATTACAGCCTCCGTTCCATAGGCTAGGGCGAACGAAGTTTCGCCCGTTGATTCTCTTGGGGTGGTACGGTAGTTCCATATGACGCTGTAGAGTTCTTCTACCCATCTTCCTTTGCACTCGTCTAGTCTTCTTTTTAGTCCGGCCAGTAGGATTCTGTTGGCCACTTCGGTTTGCCCATTTGATTGTGGATGGTAAACCGAAGTGAACCTTAGGTCGATCTGATACTCGGCACAAAACTTTCTAAACTTTGCTGAGTCGAACTGCTTTCCGTTGTCTGTGATCAGCACCTTCGGTATTCCAAACCTGCACAAGATAGATCTAAAGAAAAAGTTAGTTATGCGTTGTTGGGTGATTTTTGCCAGTGGTTCTGCCTCTATCCACTTGGTGAAGTGGTCAATTGCCACTACCAGGAATTTCCGTTGTCCTGTGGCCAAAGGGAGAGGTCCCAGGATGTCCATACCCCACTGGGCGAACGGCCATGCACTGCCGATGGGTTTCATTTCTGAAGCTTGCTTTCTTGGTACCAAGGCATGTTGCTGGCAAGGCCAGCATCCCCTTACTAGCGTTGTAGCTTGTTCTTTCATCGTGGGCCAATAATAGCCTTGTAGCAGTGCTTTCCTGACCAGTGTTGATGCTCCGTCATGAGCTCCGCAGGTCCCCTCATGTAATTCTTTCATGATGTACTCTCCTTCTTCTTTGTTCACACATCTCAGCCAGGGATGGGTGAATGACCGTTTGTACAGCCGGCCGTTGTATATTCCGAACTTTGATGATAGTACCACTATTCTTTTGGCTTCCTTTTTATCCTCGGGGAGTATTCCATTAGCCAGGTATGCTGTGAGGGGGGTCATCCAGGTTTCTTCCCCTTCTACCATCAGTACTTCGCCTTCTTCAATTTCTTCTTGAAAGCTAGGCTGTCGTTTGATTTCATGAGGGATGTTTCTCATTGAGTCGTAATTCTTTGTTGCTGCCCACTTTGCCAATTCGTCTGATCTTCCATTCATTGCTCTGGGTATTTGCTGTAACGACCAGGATCGCCCATTATCGCCAAAGAAGGTTTTGGCTTGCTTGGCGTATTTCTTCAATGTAGCTTCTTTTACTTCGAAGTTCCCTGAGACTTGGTTCACGACCAGCTGTGAATCACTATAGATCTGGACTTCGGAGATATTGAGTTCTTCGCATAATTGCAACCCTGTTATCAGCGCCTCATATTCCGCAACATTGTTGGAAGCTGGAAATTCGAGTCTTGCTGAATATTCCATTTGGATTCTTCCTGGTCCTTTGAGTACGACTCCGATACCCGCTCCTTCTCCGCAAACTGCTCCATCGACGTGTATCTCCCAGGGAGTCGTTTTGTCCTCCATGGGTTCTTTGAATGTTAATTCTGCAAAGAAGTCGGCTAGTGCTTGAGCTTTCAGTGCTTTTCGAGCTTCATAGATAACGCCCAGGCTTCCTATTTTGACGGCCCATTCTGCTATGCGTCCACTTGTCTCCGCCTTCTGGAGGATTTTTCGTAATGGTTGGTCGGTCCGTACAATGACTTGGTGTCCTTCGAAGTAATGTCGGAGCTTGATGGTGGCGGTGTATACGCACAGCGCCAGCTTTTCCAACTTCGGGTATCTTAGCTCCGCATCTCTGAGCACTTTGCTAATGTAGTAGATCGGGTATTGTTCTCCTCCTTTTTCCGATACCAATACTCCTGCTATTGTTTCGTCAGAGCAAGAGATGTATAAATATAACACGTCGCCCGGATCTGGTCTCGCCAAAAGTGGGGGTGAGGATAGGAAGCTTTTCAATTCCTCAAACGCCTGCTGGCATTCTGCTGTCCATGTGAAGTTCTTGATCTGTTTCAGGGTTTTGAAGAAAGGTAGACATCGTTTTGCCGAGCAGGACATGAACCGACCTAGAGCCGTGATCCGGCCGTTGAGCTTCTGGACTTCATGTATGCTTCGTGGCGGCGTCATGTTTAAGACCGCTTCGATTTTATCTGGGTTAGCCTCAATACCCCGCCAAGAACTTGCCTGCCGGTACTCCGAATACGCACTTTTCCGGATTGAGTTTTAGCTGGTATCTCTTTAGCGTCTCTAGGACTATCTTCACATCTGTTGGGTGGTCTTCAGCTCGGATGCTTTTGATGATCATGTCATCCACATAAACTTCCATGTGTTTTCCGATCTGATCTCTGAATATTGAGTTCACCAGCCGCTGATATGTGGCTCCTGCGTTCTTCAGACCGAAGGGCATCATCTTGTAACAAAATAATCCCTGGTCCGTTATGAAGGCCGTCTTCTCCTGGTCTTCAGGTGCCATGGGTATCTGATGATATCCCGCCTTGGCATCTAGGAATGTATAGAGGGCGTGACCTGCTGTGGAGTCTACTAACTGATCAATGTGTGGGAGCGGGAAACTATCTTTGGGACATGCTTTATTCAGATCTGTGAAGTCCACACACATTCGGTAAGTGCCATTGGACTTTTTTACCATCACCACATTTGCTACCCACTTGGGGTAATAGGCGTCTTTGATCACGTTTGCTGCTTTTAACCGGGCGACCTCTTCTGCGATGGCGAGTTGTTTTTCGGGCGAGTGCCTTCTCTTCTTCTGTATCACTGCCTTCGCGTCGGTCGCTATGTTTAACCGATGACATATGACGTCCGGGTCTACTCCGATCAATTCGTCTGTTGTCCAGGCAAAGGAGTCTCCAAGCGATCTGAGGTTTTCTGTCAGAGATCGTTTGATTTCTTCTTCTAGCTCATCTCCCACTTCTATCTCCTTTCCTGGGGATAATTCGATTTTCGCGGTTCGCCCATAATGCTCCGCCCTTTCTTTCTTCTCTGGAGGTTCCATTGTTAGTACTGGCAAGGTTATATGTACTTTCTTGAGAGCTGTAAAGTATGCTTCTCTGGCTGACTTTTGGCATCCTCTGATTTCGGCATCGCCTTCTCTGGTTGGAATTTTCATCAGTAGGTACCTCATGCAAATGGATGCGCATGTATCGTGCAAAAGTGGCCTTCCGAGAATTGCGTTGTATGCAAAGTCCATATTGACCACCATGAATTCTGCTCGGATCTCTTTGTAGATCTCTCCATCTCCCAGTTGGATGTTTATCTCCAGTGATCCTTCCACCTGTACAGATTTGCCTCCTAGTCCCACCAGTGGAGTAGAGACATGTGTCAAATTTTCTTTCTTGAGTCTAATTCTGCCGAACACCTCCATTGTGATCATGTTTACCGAACTTCCCGTGTCTACAAGCATCCGAGATACCTCGAAATTGTTGAGTCGCCCCTTGACAACTAGGGCGTCCTCATGGGGGACTGATAAGCCATGACTATCGCCCTCCGAAAAAGATACACTTCTGAATTTCTTAGCATTTGGTGCACCTGGGCTAACTGAGTAGACTGTTCTTGCAGCTTTCTTTCTTGTAGTATTGCTGTCTCCTCCGGTCGATCCGCCCATTATTACGTTAACCACGCCTGCTGGCTCTGGTCTGGGTCTTCTGGCGGTTTCTTCTTTCCGCTCTTTCTTTCTTTCTGATTCCGTCTCTCTGGCTTCAGTATCCCTTTTTACAAACTGGGAAAGAGATCCCCTTTCTATTAGCTTCTCTATCTCCTCCTTTAGGTGCCAGAATTCATCTGTGGTGTGGCCGTTGTCTCTGTGAAATTCACAGTATTTGCTGTTGTCTCTTTTGCTGGCTGATGCAGCGTTCATCTTCCTTGGCCATCTGACCTTCTCTCGGCTGTCTTTTACCCAAAACAGTACGTTGGTTCTGGTTGTGTTCAGGGGCGTATACCGCCTATCTTCGTCTTTTTTCCTTTTATTTCTGAAATGGTCGTTGCCTTTTTCTCCGAACCTCTTTCCTGTGGGTGATCTGTCCCCATTTCTTCTTTCTGCAAATGTTCGTTCTTCTACCCGTCCAAGGCGATTCTCTATCTCTCTCTGGCCATCATCCACTCTGATCTGTGTATGTGCGATGGTCATCAGTGTGGTAAATGATTTTGGTGATTTAGCCAACAATTCCTTTCGTAGGTCGGAGTTGGTAGTTCCATTGAGTAATGCTGTGTAGGCGATCTCCTGGCTCAGGTCTTCTATCTGCATCGCCTCCTTATTGAATCTTTCTACATACTTCCTGAGTGTCTCTCCTTCCCATTGCATGATGGCCAGCAGGTCTGTGGACAGCTTCTTTTGAGGGATGCATGCTACGAATCTAGCCTGAAAAAGCCCTGAGAATTGTTTGAACGTCAGCACTGATCCTGGCTTTAAACTCTGGTACCATTCCTGCGCCAGACCTTTTAAGGTAGTAGGAAAAAGTTTGCATAGTACGTGATCTAAGTTTGTCTGAACATTGATCACCGCTTGGAATTTGTGAATATGGCTCTTGGGACAGCCTGTTCCATCGTATGATTCCAAATTTGGAGGGTATCTGAACTTTGTAGGGAACTCGTGAGAGATGATGAAATCTGCAAGTGGTGAGTCACTTCGAAGAGAGATGTCTACGTCTTCACATCTTATTCCAAGCCTGCTCATGACTTGGCGGACTTTTTCTTCCATATGCTCTTCTCCGCCTTTGAGTGTGTGTTGTTCATCCATCCAACGTTCTTCGTCTGGAATTACTATGGGGGCGTTTTGTTTCTTTGCGGAATTTTCCGGGGCACCTTCCTCTCGCATCGGTTCTTTTCCCTTGTCCATGGTTGACGTTGACTTCTGTACTGGTGATTTCGCTGATCCCTGCTCTGGTGACTTTAACGAGATACTCTGTTTGATGTCTTTGAGTAGACTGGTGATTTCTAGGAAAGCCTTGAACATTGCTTGGTTGTTGATTGGCTCTTCATCAGGTGCTATGGCTATCGGAGGTATCGTCTGTCTTATCGCCAGGGGGTCGCTGGTTTCTCCTTCTTCGCTGGTTGGGGGGAACAGATTTAGGGCCGGTGGTTCTGTTTCCCTGTCTTCTCTGTTGGTAGCTGGTAGAGTATTATCTCGTAGGGGATCCATTCTTGAAAAAGCAAATTCTGAAAAAGTATCTAAAAGGAACGACGAAACTAATAAGTTCCACGCTCACCGCACCAAATGATACGGGTCGATCTTAAAGGGTCGCCCGTACTGTATTTCCTGCACGAGTAACAAATATAAGCTCAAAGGACCTCAGGCTTGCTCAGCCTGAAAGCCACTCCGATGCTTAAGTCAGAGAGGGTTCTTTGGTAGGTAAATGAATGTAAGAGTATTTAAGTCTGATTTGTGCTTACCCTTCTCAGCATTCGGTGGCTTCCTTTTATAGTGAGTTTAAGGCGGTTGTTATCTGGTAAATCGTGGGTTTGTCCCACGATTATTGATAATGGTGAAGGCACGTTCCCGATTATCCCGGGTAGTGGGTGTCAGGGAACAGAGTGGATGAGGTCGCCTAGATGGCAGACCTGGATGAGTCCGCCCGAGACAGACATGGGCGATGGGAGATTTGGAGACCCGTTAGGCGAGCATAGCATTTGTTAAGCGATGCCTGGAGTTCTGATATTATTAGGGCGGTATCAACAAGTATGAAGTTAAATAGGACTCTTGCTCTTGTATAATTGTCATCGTAGCACAATGTAACTCTCACAAAGTTACTGTATTATTTTTATTAATAATAATAAAGAATAATAATTGTCGATTATGACATTGCTAATGCTATAGCTGTTCAACTCCTTCATTTTTTTGCAATTTATTTAATTAATATTATATATATAATTATTTATATAACAAATTGTATAAATATCAATAATTTACTATAATTTGAGATTAAATAAAAAGTAATTTATACAAATAAATATTATATATATTGCGAGTCATATATATATATATAGCTTTTAACTTTAATACAGTTTGATATGGAATTGAAAATATAATTTTATCACCTTAAATTATATAGTTTTCCCACCTTAAAATTTATTTATTGTCAATTTTACTCATCTTATAAAATTTCAATATAATTTTAACCACCTTATAAAATATTTCTGGGTCCGCCACTGCATACAGGTTTCCCGTCTTCTATTTGTTTCATATTTTGTTGCTGAATTTGTTTGATCTTGCATACTTTTTGAGTTTATTCAATCGATAGATGAATCGCAAACAATAAAGAGTTAATCTGTTATAAATTAAGCTATATATAGCGGGTCATATATATATCACTAGCGTACTATAAAGTCAATTTCAATAAAATTTGTTATAAGAAATAAATATTATATTAAATAATGTAACTAATATTTACTACATATACATAACGGGTCATATAAAATGGTATGGCAGCATGGGGGAATAAGACAAAAAATGACGTTAAATTATTGTAATGTTATAGTGTTTATATTGTTTTTATTTTCGGTTGATATTTTGTTGATTTTAGTACTGGTGAAGAAGAAAATAATGATGTTAATTAATTATTGTAATGTTACAATGTTGATCTTAAAAATGAAAAATTGTCTAATTAGGACAGGAGTTAAACAACGGATAACCTTAAATGATTTAAATAGAAGAACACACTCCTCTCTCTCTCTAGCCGTCTTTATATTTTTTTTTTTTGAGGGTAGCCGTCTTTATATATAACACACTCCTCTCTCTAAACCCTATAGATATTTGTTTTAATTGCTTGATTTTGATTAAGAGCATGGATCTTCAAAGTCGCGCGACTACTCTCCAAGCTGCACTTAGCCCTATTTATGATGAACGCAACGCCGCCGAGCAAAATCTCATACAGGCAGGGGCGGACCTAGGAAGAGCGTATGGTGGGCAACTGCCCACCTTATAATTTTGAGTTCCTTTATAAAACATTGATATGGAATTGAAAATATAATTTTGTCACCTTAAATTATATAGTTTTCCCACCTTAAAATTTATTTATAGTCAATTTTACTCATCTTATAAAGTTTCAATATAATTTTGACCACCTTATAAAATATTTCTGGGTCCGCCACTGCATACAGGTTTCCCGTCTTCTATTTGTTTCATATTTTGTTGCTGAATTTGTTTGATCTTGCATACTTTTTGAGTTTATTTAATCGATAGATGAATCGCAAACAATAAAGAGTTAATCTGTTATAAATTAAGCTATATATAGCGGTCATATAAATATCACTAGCGTACTATAAAGTCAATTTCAATAAAATTTGTTATAAGAAATAAATATTATATTAAATAATGTAACTAATATTTACTACATATGCATAACGGGTCATATAAATGTCGCTCACGTGCGTAGCACGTTGAAAGGGGAGACGGGTAAAATTACAACATTAACCTTTAATAATTTGTAAGCATTAAAAAATACATAAAATAAATAAAAAGTTAAATAAATTAAGTAGAACTCTTTTCATACGAAAATGCTGATTGTATACTTCAAATAAAAACAAGTATGAAATTAAATAGGACTCTTACTCTTGTATAATTGTCCTCATAGCACAATGTAACTCTCACAAAGTTACTGTATTATTTTTATTAATAATAAAGAATAATAGTTGTCGATTATGACATTGCTAATGCTATAGCCGTTCAACTCCTTCATCTTTTTGCAATTTATTTAATTAATATTATATATATAATTATTTATATAACAAATTGTATAAATATCAATAATTTACTATAATTTGAGATTAAATAAAAAATAATTTATACAAATAAATATTATACATATCGCGGGTCATATAGATATAGCTTTTAACTTTAATACAGTTTGATTTAAATAGAACTGAATTAAATAGTAATAAAGTTAAAATACTATAACAATTTTCGGTTAAATAGAATTTTCAAAATATTAGAATATTATGACAGTTTTAAATTTAATAGGTTTTTCAAAGCACCTAGAGATAAATTGTTGGATTGGGATTCTCTCAAGTTCAAAATGAACTTGAGGGGTCATGTTCACGATCTACACCGTTCATTATACAATGAACGGTGTAGATTAATTTAATTAAAATTGTATATTTTTGATCTATACCGTTCATTTTATAATGAGTGGTGTAGATCATGAACATGACCCCCTCAAGTTTAAAATGAACATGACCCTCTCAAGTTTAAAATGAACTTGAATGAATTCCAATCCTAAATTGTTTTATATAAATTGAACTCATCATTTAACGTGAAAGTTAAATTTATTTATTTTAACAAGAAAAAATCCATCAAAAGGATTGCCAGCACTACCCCTAATAAGCCCCCCTTTTTCAGAATCAAAACTTTAGCCCCTACCTTTTTAGGTCCAATTAGGGTTTTTCTCGTTTTTTAATTAATTGAATTTCCATAATTCTGAAGCTCACAGCCTTCAGTTCTGAGCTACAATCAAGCCCACTAACTTCGCCATCTTCCTCTACTTTCTGTTTTCAGAAAATTAAATAATCCGATTCTTTAATCGGAATCTGTTTTTTACGGCCCGGTTCACTGTATAACGTTTCTTTGAATTGAATTAAGAAGAATGGTTCACTTTAATAGATCAAATTGCTTTGGCTAAAATATTGATATGGAATTTTAATTATGCATGGGAACTTTGATTACTGATTAGAACAGTGTAATCAGGCCATGGAGGTGGAGGATTGGGAAAGCTGTTCTTCATCTGAATTGATTGATAGTACTGATGATACTGCTATCAAAGATGAAGATTTGTGCTATACGCTCCACTCTTTAACCAAATTGCAGTTTAGGTAAAATGTAAAAACATCACTCAATTTATAATCTTTATTTCTTTTATATTTATTTGGTTTTCTTATTTATTAATTTAATCTTTTCCATGTTTTAGGAGTGACATCTCAAAGGCCAAATGGAATAATGAAATGGGAATGGCTGAGTTGATTGAAAAAAAGGGTAAATTGTGGACAACTACCGGAGTTGTTCGGAACGGAAAGAGCTACTGCACAATTGAGGAAACATTGTATGTAAGATTAGAATAATTTTTGTTATTCTTAAAATAATCTTACATTTTTGGGATTTTTGTATTTGTTAACTATTAGTTAATATAATGGAAAATGTTTCGCTCCAGGTTCTTGACTGAATTGGGGGCATTAATTGTTATGGATGATGATGGTACACATATTTCCTTAGAAAATTTGTATGGGAAGATTGGAGATGAAAAGAGTTGGTGTTGCTTGCAGCTTTTTGAGGTTTATTGGCATATGAAGTCTTTAGGCTATATTGTTGCACGCCATGGTCTTCCTTGGTCTGTAAAGAGTGTTAAGAGTATCTGTCAATCTGATTCAATTAATGGTGCACAAGAAAACAATGAATTGGTAGTCGATGTGCATGTGAAACAGATGGATTCGATTGCGGAAAGTCTGAAGAATTTGCAGGTCGATGAGATGAGATTGGATTTTGATGTTTATCTTCCAAATAGCAAGTTTAGAAAGTCCTCTCCTGGTGATCCAGCTTTTTTGCTAAGCTTAATTAGGTAATTTTTGTTTACTGTCCTTGTAAGTGCATTCTTTGATATGTGATTCAATGTTGTACTCTTTTAACTGGATTGATATATATTTTTTGGTTCGGTTTGAGACTATAAAAATTATCTGATTTTCTTAGTTTGGTTCGATGTTCTCTTCTGTTACATTGTAGGGGAAATCCACCATCCAAATCTCAAATTGAAGCCCTTGAGAGACAATGTGGTGAAATTTCTTTGAAGTTTTGTCATATCGATAACGGCCGTGTCAGCATTTTTACCTTTCAGAAGGTTGAGCTTCCTCTGCTACCATGACTGTCGCAGGAGCAGCTTGAGTTGCAGATAATGTGTGGGGAAAGAGAATAATTTAATTGAATTTATAAAATTGAGATTTGGGGCCAAAATTACATGTATCTATAGCATCAAATTGTAACTCAACTCTGTTTTTGTAATGGAATGCAATTCATTTTTTTATCTTTATGTTAGGCTTGTGCAATCTGCAGAAAGAGGATTTTCATGCACTTTCTTTAGTTAGCTGAGGAAATTGCCTGGTTAATACATTGAATGGGATGCAGGTTAAAAGAAAATTGCCTGGTTAATTTATAAATTGATAATACCATTTTGATAAAGTTTTAAGAGCAAATTACTCTTAACGCCCCTCACGTTTGTCACAATTCACAGTTACTATTAATGTCATGTTTAAATGGTGGATTTTGCGTTGTTTTTGTTTTTTTATCAATCTGCAACACAATTTAGAGATGTATGACATTTTCATATTAAAAATGATTTCCAAAAAAATAGTTGAACAACATTTGATTAACCAAGTAAAATTTTACCTCTCCTTAATAAATTTCATACTCTGCCACTGTCTATAGATATGCAAAACGTCAACTAGTCAAAATTTATTGAGAAGAGAGGTAAAATTACTTGATCTAACACATGTCCGTACAGTTCATCGATGTGAACTAGCCAAAATAATTATTGGCATAAATGAGTAATATCTCACATTCTTAAGCTAGGTATAGCTCGCAAAGGTTTAGCCTTTTGTAAAGAGAGTCCAAACTTATCTTCCATATCCATGCTCTCTAGTTCAACACCATCTTCAAGTTTCCAATCAAAGCAATTAATGAGTGATCCCAACATCAAGTACAACATTCTCATAGCCAATGGTAATCCAGGACAAATTCTTCGTCCAGCGCCAAATGGCACGAGTTCAAAATTTCTACCTTGAACATCAATATCCGACTTCAAAAATCTCTCTGGCCGGAAGGTTTCTGAATCTTCCCATAGATTGGGATCTCTCCCTATAGCCCAAACATTCACCAGAATTTGAGCATCTTTCGGAATTGTGAAGCCATTCGTTGTTTCTACGTCTGATCTTGCTTTTCGAGGGAGTAGTAAAGGAACCGCCGGATGCAATCTTAAAGTTTCTTTGACAATTGCTTTAAGATAAGGTAAATCATTAATGTGTGATTCCTGTAACAGTTTGCCTCTGCCAATAGTCTGCTCTAGTTCAGCTTGAGCTTTCGACAAGGTCATTGGGTTGCGCAACAACTCTGCCATCGCCCATTCTAATGTGCTTGAAGTTGTATCCGTTCCGGCAACAAATAGAACCTTCATATCATTTCTTTGTGTTAGAAAGAGAAAAATCAAGTTGAAATAACGTCAAGTTCGACCTCGACTCAACTCACTAATTAAAGCTCGATTGAGTTTAATTTTAGGGGCTCGAGTTTGAATTCAAACTCTCTGGAATAATTAAAGACTCGAATAATCAAACTCATTAATTAAATTTTAGCATAAAAACAAATGTAAATTAATTAAATCTCCATTAATCTTGCGAACTTGTCGAGTCCAATATGTTGATACTCGAATATAATTCAGCAATTGATTTGAGTAGCTTGAATTAGTTTTCGAATATTTTTTAGTCAATTTTCCGTTGACAATTTAACGCTACTTGGTTACCCGTTAGATATATATCAATCAAAAAAAGGAAAAATTAATGGATCATAAAAAAGAACTTACCAAAAACAGATGTTTGATGCAATTTCCATCTATACCGTCATCTTCATTCAGGTCAAGAAGTGTATCTAGCGTGTCATTTGCTGGGACATACCCTTCATTTTTCCTTAACTTCAATCTTTCATCAATCAGACCGTCAATTAGACCCAGTATTTTCCCGAAATAGATCGTCATCCTACGCCTTACACCTTGCGGATCAATCTTTTTGAGTAACGGAAAATAATCTGATAAATTTGGTTTTCCTGCCTCATCCATAATGCATCTCACTACCTCCTTAAACTCGCGCACTTTTTCCGAGCTCGAATCGGTCAAATCGAGTGAAAGAATTGTATTAGACAATGCATTAAGCGTAGTTTTGAAAGCTTCTTCACCAATATTAATTGCCTTACCACTAGAGCAACATTGTTGAACATCAGCAATGAGTTCTTGGATTTTCTTGCTCCGGAGATTTTGATTGGCGTCAAGTTTCTGACTCGAAAAAATGAAAGAGTTGCATATTTTTCTCTGTTTTCTCCACAACGGCCCAATTGGTAACCAAGGTAAGCCGGCTTCATGGTGATCACAAGCATGGACAGCGTCAACAATAGTCCGATCAGCTAGATGCACATCATGAGTTTGTAGAATTTCCTTGGAGAAAGTTTCGGAAGAGATGACTATGGTTGTTATCTGACCAAGCTTAAGACTCATAATAGGGCCATGAATGTAGGCAAGCTTGGCCAGTGACTTATGAGGTTTGTCACCGAGGTCAAGCAAGTTTCCGATTACAGGTAACGGTGTTGGACCGCTTGGCAGCTTTCTTGAACGGTCGGGTCTCGTCCCTGTAACAAACAAAGTCAGCAAGAAGAGGAAGAAACACAGTAAAGAGGCTGTCAAGAACTCCATTTTGCTTCACTCAATAATTGGGATTTTGGATTTGAGGTATTTAATGTAACCTTTGTTTTTAATGTCTGCCTTGGAGTTTGGGGTTTATTATTAGTTCAGTCCATATCAGGGTATCGTGAATATCTTCCCACGTTCATTTCTTTAATGTAAAAAAGATATTTTCAAAGATTTGTTCATGTTTTTTTAATCACAGCATAATAATTGTAAAGCCTGTGAAATTTTGAAGTTTTTAATTTATTCAATTTCACCTTTTGTCCTACCCAGAGTAAGGCACTCACCATGGTCTGTGCTCAGGTAAATGTTTGCAGTCTTTTTTTTTTTTTTGGTTTAATTCTATAAAAAGTTACGACCTTTACACGAATTTTCATTTTAATCACGACCTTTAAAAATTGTCATATAAAATCATGACCTTTCATATTTTTTCAAATCTATCACCGACTATTTTTATGGTGAATTTTACATTTTTTTTTTTTTCAAATCTGCCGGATTATGGTGGCCACGTCATCAAAAATACACCAAAAATTTATTTGGTGATAGATTTGAAAAAAAAATGAAAAGTCGTGGTTTTATATGGCAACTTTTAAAAGTCGTGATTAAAATGAAAATTCGTGTAAAGGTCGTGACTTTTTATGGAATTAACATTTTTTTTTTTGCTATTCATGTTATTTGATTTAAATTTAGAATACCAAATATTTAATGTTAGAGTAATTAATTGTAGTAGTTTGACTTTGCAAGTTCTTGAATGCAAAATGACGAGAATTTTATTTGAAGTCTTAAAGAAAGTAATGTTCTAAAATGCAAAGGTTGAGCTGTATTATGTTTCTTATACTTATCATAAAACATTAAATGCATATTTTGAAAAAATAAAAAAAAGGAATTGTAAGTGTTATATTTAGTAAAATGGCTTTGGAAAATGTACATAACTAATTGATTACAAAGGGCAATTTAGACAAATTATCACAAGTTACCTATAAATAACTACTTTCTTAATTCTTGTAAAATGGGTGCTTTTTCTATCTTTACGGGACGGAGGGAGTAATTACTACTATTCGATGAACTCGTCGTAATCAATTAATATTGACATTTTTTTGTCAATTTTCAAAACTTAGTTCGATAATTTTTATGCTTTCCTTGTAACTGTTTCACATTTGGCTTCAACAAATTTGCCTATTTTCAGAAACAGACCACCCATAATGATTATTAGCATAAAATTGATCAATATTTCACAATCTTAGACTAGGGATAGCTCGTAAAGGTTCAGCCTTCTCTAATGTGATGCCAAACTTATCTTCCATATCCATATTCTCTGGTTTAACGCCATCTTCAAGTTTCCAATCAAAGCAATTAATGAGTGATCCCAACATCAAGTACAACGATCTCATAGCCAACGGTAATCCAGGACAAATTCTCCGTCCAGCGCCAAATGGTATGAGCTCAAAATTTCGACCTCGAATGTCAATATCCGACCCCAAAAATCTCTCTGGACGAAATGACTCTGAATCTTCCCATAGATTTGGATCTCTCCCAATAGCCCAGACATTCACCAGGGTTTGAGCATCTTTTGGAATTGTAAAGCCATTCATAATTTCTAAGTCGGATCTCGCTTTTCGGGGGAGTAATAAGGGAACTGCTGGGTGCAATCTGAAAGTTTCTTTAACAACTGCTTTTAGATAAGGTAAATGATCAATTTGTGATTCATGTAGCAGTTTGCCTCTGCCAATAGTATGCTCTATTTCAGCTTGAGCTTTCGACAAGGTTATGGGGTTACGGAGTAGTTCTGTCATCGCCCATTCCAATGTGCTTGAAGTTGTATCGGTCCCAGCAATAAATAGAATCTTCACAACATATCTCTAGGTTAGAAATGGCACAGTCAAGTCGAATCAAATAAAAATGTTGTCAAGTTAACATTCAGAAATGAAAGCACGGATATTATGTTCTTGGTCAATACAAACATTACAAAGGCGGTTGGTTTTTACAAGTGTGTTCATAGTCAATTTCCATATTCGGGGATCGATGTTAACCATAATCTAGATTCTTTGTTTTTTTTAAGTAGTTTAGTTTTCTTGACTTGCATCTTTTGGATTTTTTTTCCTTGCCACTCCTTTTGGCTTTTAATAAAATCCATAATTTATCAAAAAAAACATTCAACTCAACTTTAAACTTCATAGCTCAAAATTCAATTAGAAAATTAAGTTTTTATTTTAGGAGTTTGAGTTAGAATTCAATACAATAATTAAGACCTGTTATAGACGTGATTATTTATAAAAATATTATAAAAGTACATTTTAGTATGAAAATAATAAAAAAAAGAGCAAATTACCCATCTTTTGTTCCTCCTATTTCAAAATCAACGATCGTTCACTTTTATTGATATTTTATTTTTTCCGTTCATTTTTTATATTAGTCAATTAAGGCATAGAACTCAACTAAAAACAGAAATTTTAATTTAATTTCTTAACTTATTTTTGCATAAGTATAAATTAAAATTATATTTTTATTAGATTTAAATGAACCCAAGTTATTTTATTTTCATTTTTAGTATAATTATTTTCAAAATTCTTATTTCTCTTACTTTTTAAAATCTAAAACCAAAATAAAAATATGAATTCATTGAGACATTAAATTTTATAAAAATATAACTAATATTTATATTTATACTAAAAATAAGTTCAAGGGAAATTTAAATTAAAATATAATTTTATGAATTAAATCCTTTCATTTAGTTGACTGGCATAAAAAGTGAATGGAAAACTAAAATATCAATATAAATAAAAATAGAGGGCTATATTGCTTGCTTTCAAATAAGAGGGAAGATATTGAATACTATGTCAGATTAATTTGCTCTTAGAAATGTCAGATTAATTTGCTCTTAGAAATATATAATTTTAAAGGATAAAATTATAGATCAGTTTGATTAGATTCGTGAACTTATTGAATCAAATATCATGACACTCCGCCCATTTAATAATTAACTCAAGTAGCTTTAACTATAGCTTAATTGAATCAAATTTAAGTCAATGACAAGTAGTTTGTAAGTTGACTCGAATTTGTTAAACCTATTAGATAAATCAATCAAGAAAACCAAACAATTTTTTTCAAATTTAAAATTTATATTTTCTATAAATTATGACTAAATTTTTTTATTTTTACAATTATGTCTAATTTGAATTTTTTTGTAATTACGTCCAAAATTTCAAATTTTATTCTTTTAAGTCCAAATTATCGTACAACAGAATTGTAATAATAAAAAGATTTAGAAGTTAGACAATTTTTCTTTGAATTCAAAAAATAAATTTTAAGTTGAGCACAATTGTATAAATACCTTTTGAACTAAATATAATTATAAAAATTAAAAAAAATTGATCGCAATTGGTAAGAAATACGAATTGGTAAGAAACGCGAAGGTTTGAATTGTAGAGATGATTGTGCCAAAAATTAATGGAAAGTGAGAAAGAAACTAATTACCAAGAACAGATGTTTGATGCAATTTCTATCCAAACCATCATCTTCATTCAGGTCAAGAAGTGTATCTAGCATGTCATTTGCTGGGATATACCCTTCATTTCTCCTTAACTTCAATCTTTCATCCATTAGACTGTCAATTAGACCCAGTATTTTCCCGAAATAGATCGTCATCCTACGCCTTACACCTTGCGGATCAATCATTTTGAGTAATGGAAAATAATCTGATAAATTTGGTTTTCCAACCTCGTCCATAATGCATCTCACTACCTTCTTAAACTCGCGTACTTCTTCCGTCTTCGAATCGGTCAAATCCAGTGAAAAAATAGTACTTGACAAGGCATTTAGCATAGTTTTGAAAGCTTCTTGACCAATATTCATCGCCTTACCACTAGAGCAACATTCTTGAACATCAGAAATTAGTTGTTGAATTTTCTTGCTCCGGAGATTTTGATTGGCGTCAAGCCTCTGACTGGAAAATATATGAGAATTGCATATTTTTCTCAGTTTTCTCCACAACGGCCCAACTGGTAAAAAAGGCAAGCTGACTTCATAGTGATCACAAGCATAGAGAGCATCACCAACAGCCCGATCAGCTAAGTGAACATCTTGAGTTTGTAGAATTTCCTTAGCGAAAGTTTCGGAAGAAATGACTATGGTTGTTATCCGACCAAGCTTAAGACTCATAATAGGGCCATGAATCTTGGCAAGCTTGGCCAGCGACTTATGAGGTTTGTCACCGAGGTGAAGCAAGTTTCCGATGATAGGTAATGGTGTTGGACCTCTTGGAAGCTTCTTCGAGCCGGCGGGTTTCATCCCTGTAACTAACAAAGTTATCAGGAATAGGAAGAAGCACATTAAACAGGCTGTTGAGAACTCCATCTGGGATTTGGAGTTTGGATATGGAGGTATTCAACAACCTTTGTTTTTAATGTCAACATTGAAGTTCGGGATTTATGAACAAAAACTTCTTGCTGCCAAATTTTGCTGCTGCTTTGGCAGCAGGAAATACTTGCAAACTAGTATGTGGCGTCCTGGTCCTGAGAGGCTTCCACGCTAGACTCAAATCAAAATCCTTAATCGGTTAATTGACAAGTACTAATACTGGCCAATGTTGAAATCTTTAATAACACAAACATTCTATTAATTTTTAACATTTCTTTTTAAATCTATAAAATAATCACCATAATCACTATTCCTAAAAGATGTCCCAAACAAAAATGTAATTGCACAATTTTATTCTTTTTTTCTCTATTAGAAGATTTCAAATTTTATTTATTTATTTTTTGATAACTTGGGGGAGGGAGAGCGCTTGTGGGAGGAATTGAATCACGACCTTGACAGTTTGCTGTATAGCGCTTATAACATTTGATAAATTTAATATCAATTGAACTATACAAAACTACTTAATACTTTAATGCATGAAATGACTCCGAATCTTCCCATAGATTTGGAATCTCCCAATAGCCCAAACATTCACCAAATTAAATTTAAATATCTTTTGGAATTGTAAAGCCGTACATAATCTCTACGTCTGATCATGCTTTTCTAGAGAGTAAAATAAGGGAAATGTTGGGTGCAATCTGAGAATTTTTGATACTTTTAGAAAACAAATCAAATTAATGGTAAGATTTCTATACCAAATTCATGAGAGATGCAATGCTACTTCAGTTTTACTTTGAATACAGAGTTGTGAAATTTTGGAAAGTTACTTTAGAGAATGAAACAACGAAAAGATTGACTCATGACTATAAATACTTAGTTAAAATGTTAAAAAATGAAAAAAAAATTGTCATTTTTCGGCAAATATGATCTATTTTTTAGAGCTGATAGAGTTTGATTTTTGAAAAGCTAACAAGAGTGAAAAGAACTAAGGTAATTTTTATTTTTATTTTTGTTTATATAATTCTGCCTTTTTAACTATATTAATTGTATTATTTGTATTTAATCAGCCACCTTAAACTATTGACACTCAATCATATTGCTATTATGATGTCTCATAATAAACTCATATCTATAAAAAAACATTTATTAAAAATTCAATTCAGTTGATATTAGGTCGATGCTCGCCCGTTATGCGGATGAGAGCAAGTAATTTTTTTAAAAAATAAGTTTAAATTTAAATTAATGTAATGTTATTTGAAATCTTTTTAACTTATAATTTAAATTAATATTATAGTTGAATTAGTGGATATAAGATGGATTTTTAAATTAAATTTATAGATTTAATCTAAATAAATAAATTTATAAGAAAATCTGTTAATAACTTTTAAGAATTCATGCATTTTTTTAACTCACGTTAAATTAAATTATTCACTTTATAATATAAATTAAATAGTATTGATAAAAGTAAATATCATATCTCATAGGAAAGAGTAGACAAAGTAAGCACGTATGTTGCTTCCGAAGGCAATGGTTTACAGAAGAATCACGACGATAAAAAATTCACCGAAAATGCAACAGAGAGAAAAGCACGACGAGAAATCTACCGGAAGACGGGCAACAATGAGATGGAGAGCGATGTGCGGCGGGATGGAAGGGAAAATAGAGAGAAGTAGACGAATGAAAAAAAATAAAAATAGAGAAATTTGAGAGAAAGGAGAACTGAAAAGAGATAATCTGTGGCGGCTATGTGTAAATTATAACATAAAAAGAGTTGAAATCTTCTATATATAGTAGGATATATTAGTAAATATATTTATAATTAAGATAGCGTGTAAAGGTGAAAAAAGTCTAAATAAATTATAAAATTCAGGTATTTTTAAAATACTCCCAACATAAAGGACTAATTATCTTGAAAGTTGCAATTTTTTCAATTTTTTTATTATATCATAAATTTTCACAATCGTATATTTGTTTATATTTTTTAATTTTTATTCTATTTATTTTTTTAAATTAGATTTTTTTTTATTTTAAAATGGTTTTAAATATGTCCTTCATAATTGACACTCTGTCTAAATATATGTCTAATATTGTAAAAATAAGTAGAATTAAAATTGAAAATCGAAAAAATATAAATAAAATTGACGATTTTAAATTTTTTAAATATGTCTTCTACATTTAGATTTTATTTATAGAAAATTACAATATATTTAAAAAATTTAAAAATTAAAATTGTATATCGAATATGAAATATTTTTTAAATGGGGAATTTTAATTTGAAAAACCGGAAATAATTAAAATTGAAAAAGGCGATAAAATTGAATATTGTAAAAGTTTGAAATACAAACTAAAAATTCAAGAAGATAAGATAATTTAAAATGATAAAGTAAAATGAAAATGGTAAGTTGGTGAGTCTGGCATAGCGAAGCAGAAGGTAACAAAAGCTTATTTGTGAGGAGGCTATAAAAGTTAGGTCCCAGTTGTCTGACATCTCGTGTGTTTCTGTCAAAACAAATACCTGACAATGTCAGCACACTGTTCAGTCTCACTTTACAACTATTGTCTTAACTTAATTAGGTGGGCATGTTCAGACAAAATGTAGCCATGGCAACAGATTTTTCTATTGCTGTTTAAATACCCAACACGTGACTTCTGAGATCATATGTACTCATTACATCAATATTTACAAGTTCAGTTAAATTTTCTGACTTAACTCTATAGTTTCTGTAATTTGCAGAAGCATACTGAACTCTGTTTTGACCATGGAGTTTCAACCTTCAAAGATTGCTCGTCTTGCAGATTCTAGTACTGGGTCACCTCCAATTGGGCTAGGACTTGCACTTGGACGTGGCGGGGTCTGCGGCGGCAGCGGTGGCGGGTTAAGTGATGATGATCGTCATAGAGCATTGGCTCCGACGAGTGGCTACACAAAACCATCAGCTTCTTCTTGTTGTTATGGGTTCACAGTTGTTCAACTTGGAGAGCTTCAGCTTCAGTCTCTGATCTACAAATATATAGAAGCAGGGTGTCCAGTTCCGTACAATCTTATTCTTCCTATTTGGAAAAGTGTTTCTTGCTCCCTCGATTCAACCTTGTTCCAACTTTTCCCCAGCTGTAAGCCCAATTTTACTATAGTTGTATTAAATTTTACTAATTTGATTAATATTATGTTTTGTTTGGGTGTATGTTTATAGTTATGGGAGTTAGCCAAATGCAAATGGAGTATAGGAACGGGGTTGAGGCAGAGCCGGGGAGATGTAGAAGAACAGACGGGAAGAAATGGAGGTGCAGCAAAGAAGCGTTGCCTGACCAAAAGTACTGCGAACGACACATGCATAGAGGCCGTCCGCGTTCAAGAAAGCTTGTGGAAGCTGCTTCTCATGATCAAACGACAAGTAGTAGTAGTAGTACCAACCTAACCATTTCACTCCCTGTAACTAGTAACACTGATCTTTTTTCACTGAGTGGGTTCTATTGTAACAGTGCCCATCATGGGCCTATTCCAAGGAATTGAATAATGTCCATTTTCAGTAGGAAATTAAGACTTTGAGATTATTTTGTACTTCACGAACAATTTTACTTAATTAGGAAATTGGGTGATTTGATGTGCATTTGGTCTTAGCATAAGAAAGAAATGGTATTTGTTGCTGATTCTTTGCTAGGTGTTTTTTTCACGGGCTGGACTTAGATGCATTTTGGTCGTGTCCAATTCTGTCTAACTCTTTTTAATGTGACTCCAAACTCCTTTTGGATTCGATTTGAACTTAATAGTTATTATTATCCAAATTCGGTCTGTATTATTAAATTTTATGTAGATCTAATCTTTTCGAACCTATATAAAAAGATGTCACGTAATATATGGGCCTATCACAGGGCTGGGCCAGAATTGGTGAAAATAAGAGCTCAAGCCTAGTTCAAGAGGACCTAGCTGGACGGGTACCCAACCCAGTCATCTATTAAAACTGTCCAATTCTTTAGCCCACAAGACCAAATAAAGATAAGAAAGACTCAACACTTAGAAGATGAAGAGAACACAGCATATAAAGATATTAAATGAGCTTTCCACTTTGAATAATTTATATCGATTTGGGACAAATATTTCTTGTAAATTTTACATGTAAATTTTGACATCGTAACTTTGGAAAGGCTTAAGATGCAAATAAAATAATTCATCATTTCTGAAAGGAATGAGCAACAGTCATAAAAACAAATAGAAAAAAATTACACCATAAATTGCATTTTAGTAAAATATATTCAAAATCACTGAATAATAGTTTCTTAATAAAAACACCCAAGCATGTTTGTAAAATTAGATTTCTAAATTTTTCTCTAAACTTTTCTAAAAGAATTAACACATCAAAAATAAATTAAAATTAAATTTATTCTAAAACTATAACTTTAATTTTCCACCACGGATCCCATTCGTAGTGTAACAGGACTTTCATTTCATCATGTTTTACATTATATCTGTGGCACAAAATGCATTTTTTAGATTTTTTTTATTATTATTTTGAATCAATATAGTATTTTTGTAAATTATAGAGTTAAAATAATACTCCCTCCGTCCCATTTTATTTGTCCACTTTCTAATTTCATACATATTAAGAAAATTTTAATTACTAACAATTCTTCCTTTTGTACCCTTTTTGATTCTTGAGTTAATTTAGAATTACTATATTAGAAAAGAAGAATAGTCAATACAATAATAGTAATAACATTAAATGCCAATATTCTATAAATTATATCTATTTATATTAAGGGTAAAAGAGGAAAATATGTGTATATAATGCAAATGTGACAATCATTTTGGGATATCCAAATATAGAATAGTGGACAAATAAAATAGGACGGAGGGAGTATAAGATATATGGATGATTTGGAATATGAGTTGAAATTTTGTTGGGCAAGTAGCCACATGCAAATCTTTTTTGTTTTTCTTTGTTTCTTCTTATCTTGAAGATGAGTGGTGTGTGAGTTGTGATCAAAGCGTTGTTCTTTTCCAACTTGGCATTGGCCTTTTAGGTTAGCAAACTTAAAAGCACATACCAAAACTTTTTTTAAGGAAAATTACTTTAATTTCATACACTCTTTTAAATTTAGTTTTTTAGACTTGAAGTGAAATTTAGCAAGTGAAGGAGTTAAAATCTTAATTTTATTCGGTTGGTCGTGCAATATAAAATACAAAGTTGTTGGGACTTATGGTATAAAGTTGGCCATTTTGGTAAAGTTTAGGGTGTTTTGATTGAGTTATCCATTCAAATTATCTGGTCATATTTATTTCCATCTGATGACTATTTGGAGTACTTGTATATTAAATTATGGAAAAATTATTTTTATCAAAGTTTTATGTCACATACCCTAAATCATCATCAATCGCCAAGTAGTCGGTCCAAATCTAATTCTTGCCACCTCTAATATTTTTGCTGAGATAACAAGTTTAATTATTGTGACTTGAAAAATGTACATTATTTGGAGTGTCATGTTTGACAGTGATAAGTATATGAATTTATTTTTTTTATAACAAATGAAACAATTCTAAAGACGCCAACCATTTTTTAGCTCTTTGTTGTCAATTTCAGCTGCAATTAGCATTTTATATTAAAAAAATTCCAAAAATAGTTAATTCCTTGATATTTGGAATTATGTAATTTTTTTTTCTAATAGGTAGCCAGGTGTGTTCCATTTTTTTCCAAATTTATTAAAAGGTAAAAATAAAAAATAAAACCAAAATAATGTTTGTATTTTAAAAATTTGTTCAATTTTTATTTTAAATATATTTTTCTTTCATAAAATACTTAAATATGTAAATTTATGTATATTTTTTTGTTCTGATAATTGTAAATTTATGTATATTGTTTATACTCAATGATGTTCAATTATTTAATATTTTATGGTGTGTGAATTACCTCACGAGATGTGAACTCTCTCCAGTTCAAATAAAAAACTGGAGAACAAAGTCAAAAAACCTCACACGTGTTAAGTATAAACGCGGTAATAAAATATAAAAAAACACACGGTAATATCTAGTCTGATTATGGTCATCTGACAGTAAATAAGGTAAAAAATCCACTACCGACACTCTGACTCTAAAACTAAGCTCATTTCACGAGGAATCTAATGATGTTTTATTCTCTTCCCACACTCTCTCCTCATATCCAACGATCCGCATTCCCCCTCCTCCCCAAATCTAAATCTCCACCCTCCATTCAGATCCATTTGTAATAACACTATCGCCATTTTCATCTCTGTTTTTCTTCGTTCTTTCTCAGATCTTGCTCTTCTTATTTTCCCTCTCTAGACACAGACATTGTAGTGAGAGAATTATTATCCTCACAAACTTCCCGTTTTGCCCTCGACAATGGTGGAAGCACAAACATGGGCAACAAGGAGAATGAGCAATCCAAGACTGGACGCAAACACAGTCACCACCGCAACAACCGACCAAGTTCTTGATATTCCGGCGACCCCACCGGGAGACGTACGTAACAATGCATATAACTCAACCGTCGGATCATATTTCTCGTCGAATATTTCAACGGCAATGATTATTGCATCATGGTACTTCTCCAACATTGGTGTATTGCTTCTGAACAAGTATCTCCTCAGTTACTACGGTTTCCGTTACCCGATATTCTTGACAATGTTGCACATGATTTCTTGCGCTATTTATAGTTACGTAGCTATTAAGTTTCTTGAAATAGTCCCGTTACAGCATATTTTATCAAGAAAACAGTTTTTAAAAATCTTTGCTTTGAGTCTTATTTTTTGTTTTTCAGTTGTTTGTGGGAATACTTCGTTGAGATACTTGCCGGTTTCTTTTAACCAAGCAATTGGGGCAACGACGCCGTTTTTCACTGCTATTTTTGCTTTCTTGATTATTTGTAAGAAAGAATCAGCTGAGGTTTACTGTGCGCTTTTGCCTGTTGTTTTTGGGATTGTTTTAGCTAGTAATAGTGAGCCTTTGTTTCATTTATTTGGTTTCTTGGTTTGCATTGGTTCAACTGCTGGACGTGCTTTGAAATCTGTTGTTCAAGGGATTATTTTGACTTCAGATTCTGAGAAATTGCATTCTATGAATTTGTTGCTTTACATGGCTCCTATGGCTGCTTTGATTTTGTTACCGTTTACTCTTTACATAGAAGGAAATGTGGCTGCAATTACTATTGAGAAAGCGAAATTTGATCCTTTTATTGCGTTCTTGTTGATTGGGAATGCTACTGTGGCTTATTTGGTGAATTTGACGAATTTTTTGGTTACCAAACATACGAGTGCTTTGACTCTGCAAGTTCTTGGCAATGCTAAGGCTGCTGTGGCTGCTGTTGTTTCGGTTTTGATCTTTAAGAATCCGGTGACGGTTATGGGAATGACGGGATTCGCGGTTACAATTATGGGGGTTGTGCTTTACAGTGAGGCTAAGAAGAGATCCAAGGTTACTACTCATTGACTGAAAGATTTAGAATTGAAAAGAAAGGAAAAAAGAAAAGAGAAGAGATTCATTTTGATTGCTACAAACACTGGTGCGGTTTCTTTCTTCTTCTTTTGCTTTAATTATTACTTTTGCTTTATAATGTTCAATCTCCATTAGATTTAATGGAAGAAAAAAAGGGAATTCGGATCGAATTGGACTGTACAGTACATTGGAACAAAGGGAAAAGGGCTATGCTTTTTTCCACCTTTTCTATTTTTTTGCCTTTTAAATTGTTACTGTTAGGATGGTTATTAGAGAATGAAATTCTCTCTCACTTTTTCCTGTGTGTAACCTTATATATTGAATTCGACTCAATTGAAACAGAACATGAACTGATTCGAACATTGATATTTTAATTGGAAGATAGAACAAAGTTCTTTCTTTTCATTTGTTAAACTATATAACTTGTATTTTAGAGCTTACTCTGTTGTCATTAAGCAATTCCATTCTATTTTATAGCTTATGCTTGTGATGAATTTTGTATTTCTTTGGTAGTGTATATGGTTGTATTGCTCTTCTCCTGATATACTCTAGTCGAAAAAAACTTTTTTGCCTTTCATGCCCGAATTTTTGTGTGGTTAGGTGTTTTTGAGGCATTCAGGCTTACTTAGATGCATATCGAAAACATAGATGTAGGCACCCTGAACGCTTGAAGTGTTCGTCTCCGTGAGGTCAGTTATGAGAATTATCGAGAACAGTGATCGTTTTGGATTCAATTTCTTGTACTTATTCGTCATCCAAGTTGCCGGAGTTGTTGGCATTTTGGATTTGTTGAGAAGGTCATTCATGAGAACCCTACTAATTGATTCGTGATAGTTGCAAGACATCTGAATCAGCTTGCTGGCAAACTTCTGGATAAGCACACAGATCATTAATGATATGTCATTTTCATATAAAAGAGTATATAACTTTCAATTACTCATATTACTATTCATGTGCATATCACTGTTAGATTCTCAATTTCTTTTGAATGACACTTTATTGGTTGTTTACCAAAATTGTTTCCGATTTTGTTTTTGAAAAATAATAATTTGTGTTTCTATAAACATGTCGTATCACTGTTTTCGACTGTGGTAATCGGAGTCTGGTAGTCGGAGCATTTAAGCTCTCCGGCGAGGCTTAATTAACTTGAAACTGACATTTGATGGCATTTTGTTCCTTTAGAGGAGTAGCTATGTATATATTTAGGGTCCAATTAAATTCTGACTAGTTGCATGAATAAGTGACTATTAATCTTGAAAGGAATATGCACCAGGTGCCTATTGATTCACTTTAGCTTGAAAGCGACCAAATTTAAGATGAAAGTGTTCAGTTTAAGCCAAAAGACTTGTGCTTTTGGTTAAGGTGTCAGTAACAAAACAACCATAAACTGCTATGAAAAAAAATATAATATTAATTTCAATTTTTATGAACTTTCAGGGCAGTAAAATATAAGCATCATGTGGGACAAGGAAAAGTTTGCTATTGCTTGAGGTTTTGTGGTTGTTACTACTTACTTCTCAGGCTATCTTAGCTTAGCTTAATTTTGTTTGTTAGTTGAAGGGTAACATTAGAAATCCTGTCTGAACTCTAGATGTTTTCAGGTAGATGGAGTCGAGCCAAAACCTTAAATCACTAGGCTTGGTCGCATCACATAGAAAAGTTTAAAAAATAGAGAGGAGATGGAGATTTTTTTATTAAAATTTCTTTTAAAAAAAATAGATTTGAAAGTGATTATCGATAGTTAGATATAATTTGACGGCTCCTTTTATCAGGCTTATTTAACTAACTTCATTAACTTTACCATTAAATCCGCATGTAATGGATGAATCATCAACTCCTTAAAAGTTGAGTAATTTGACTTGATTCCATTAATCACCTACATTGATGTATTTTAACTCATCCCAATCATCACTTATGTTAACGGAAACTTTTCAAATTCTATGTTTCAATCTCCCTTTTTATTTCCAAAAACACTTTTGAAACTCAACACTCTGTAATGCACAATTGGAGGCAAGTCCTCGCTTTTAATCGAAACATGTAGGGTTCGAAATTCTGACCTCTCGGAAGTGTATGGCCGGTGCCCTAATGTACAAAAGTCTCTATAATTATTCAATAAAGACATAGGTTTACTTTATTATCTTATGGCTCGCGTCGCGGGATAATGTGGGACGACTTGTCTGGTGCCACCAGATGTGGTTGCCAAGAGAATTTTTGGTGTTTTGCACATAAAGAGATGGAGCTGTAGACTTGGAGAATTTTTGGAAGTGGGTCACTGCAACTATTAAGTTATGATGCTAGATTTGAGTGAGTTTTCTTCAGCATATATTGACCAATGAACATGGAGATTTTCCTTTTGTGTTATGCCCACTATCCAATAGAATTATCCTTGCATTGCATTGCATTGTCAAGGTCAATTGGTACCAGTTAATTTTGATGCAATTCATGGACATGCTAAATCCAATGTGCATGTGCAAAAGTCAAAAAACTATTAAAATTTGAAAATATTATAACCATAAACAAAAGAGTATTACAACCTCAACATCTCTTAAAATAAAAAAGAATACAAACCAATTAAGACAAACAGACTCAAATAATTAACCAACAACAAAAAGAATGCTAATTTAGTTGCTACCACAACATCATTCAATCAATGTATTAAGCCACCATCAACCCAAGAACAGCAGCTATACCGAAGATCAAGCCATAGTAGTAACCGGATACATGAGCACTAGCTATGGCTGCTGAGACAGGGTTCCCAATCGGAGAAGGTGAAGCGGCAGGAGAACCCAACTCGTCGGCCAAGACAGTTATGACAAGTTTCATGTTACCGGATTCACAATGCTTGCCTACGCTGCAAATGTACCATTTCCTCCCCGGAGATGAGAGTGTGATTGTATCTTCTCCACTAGTCAATGCCTCAGTGGTGGCTGGTGCTGTGCATTCTTTGAATCCAGTTCCATCAACTTTATGCACATTGTGCACTCCTGCTGGATACTTAAATACTGCATCCATATCAACAAGATATATTAAAACAGAGAAACGTTACATAGACTCTTGATTGAGGTAATTGATTATGAACGTCATTGTACTTTGTGTTTATTTTAGTTTGGTGACCCGATTTTAATTAAAGTTTTATAGTTTAAAAACTAAATCTTCATTTAACACCGGGAGGCTTTAAGTGATTTTCGGTCAATTTATTTATGCACAATTATATTTTAGTATATTTTATACACGTGCATAATCAATAGAAATCAAATTAAAGAACGATAAACAAAATGAAGAAGTGAAACGCTAAAATGTATGATTCGGCAAGTTTCTATGCAGCATAGGTAAATTATATGGCATTTTTTTTTAGACCTTTAATTAATCGAGTAAAATGCTACTACAGTGACTAAATTACTATGAAGAAAATAAACATAAGGAAAAAGAGAGTTGAATTATTTTACCAAGTTTGTCACCAACATGAAACTCCTTTCCTTTAGCCCAAGCTTGATAATCAAAGTTGATAGTCCAGCCTGTTTCGTCACCAATTACATGTTCTATAGCAACAATTGAAGGAACCAAAGCAGCTAAAATGGCAATGGCCACGAAGATTTTGGAACAAGAAGCCATTACAATTATAAGCAAATTTAATTGTTGGATTAGTATTCTTGAAATGCTGTACTATCTCTTGGTTATTTCTTGTGATACAATTAAGTTCAGTTCTTGATTCCTATTTATAGTGTATTTCACTAGCAATTATAGCATATATGGGTTCGGCTAGAAGAGGTGGCACTGCCCAATGGCAGAACAAAAATGCTTTTGAGATTATAAATATTTCATAATTATTTTGCTTTGAGTTTTTAGGTAAAGATTATTTCAACAAATACACTTTGCTTTTGGACAGTTATGCAGGTGTAAACCTGCCACATGTGTTGAGGAAATATGTCGTTGACATTTTCTTCAAAGTAAGATTCAAGAAAATTAAATATACCTAATTCTTGTTTTCTTGCAAATTCAGCCCGTTATCCTTTCAGGCCCAAAATGATCCAATAACACATTTTCAAGAGCAGATACCGAAACTCAAGCCTTTCCTGATGGGCCGGCATAGATATTGGGCTTTGTTAGTTACCTCAAATCACACAATTTAACAGAAATTGTGTCATTTGTATCATAGCAATTCAAATGCAATAAACTATACATGCCGTGATTTTATACATTCATAATATAGGATCATTTAGTTAATTAAATGAATTTTGGTTCGTTCACTTTCACAAATGGAATGTATCATGTGATTGTATTAGCTGACTCAATTTTGGCCTCGCAAGCGGACCTGTCTCATATATAAACTTGATTAAGAGCTCATGAATGGACTCGTGTATACAACTTTGACTAAAACTACAAATTCATTAGTTAATCAAATGAGTTTTGCTTCAAATTTGTTTATTTAAGTTTTTTTACAAAAAGTGTAAATCAAACACGTCTCTATTATCACTTAACAAAACAACTAAAACTCAACTCGTTTAGAACCTAAATGAATGGATACACTAGGTGAATTGAGCGAAATATAAATATTGTAAAGTTTAAATGAACGGCAAAGCTCGAGCTGAATTGAACACCTCATTCACTTGATAAGTTGATCATAAGTACCTCGGCTCAATTGTGTTTGTTGACAACCCTAAACTAGACCAAACTGAACTGAGCATATAGTGGGAATAAAAGAAGAAATTAAATTCACACATAGAGGATCATTTTCAGAACCGTGAATTCTTGAAAAATTTCCTTTCTCTACTTTCCATCGGTACACTCTGTATACCACAAATTTTCTTTCTGTCACGGGAAAATCCCTCCAACCAGGTACCTTTTTCTCCAAGAAAGTAAGTGGTTTATATTACCCCTCTCTAAGCAACTTATTTTCTTCTCGTGATTCTTTAAGCATATACGTGAACACAATGCTAAGTATAAAGAACATACACTTAGTCTTATTTACAACGTTAAAATCTTGTTCTTTTTGTTCGATCCTCAAGAAATTAAAATGGAAAATGGATTAAAACCACTTGAGCAGAAACATTTGGTAGATATCCATGAAGTACTGCCAGAGGAAGAAGAAGAAGAAGAAGAGCAAGAACAAGAAGAAGGCAGAGCAAAAATTGCAGATAACGCTAAAAAGGCTCAAAATAGACCATTTAGAGTTAAAGAACCAAAAAGGCCACTGCAGAGGAGTAATTTTAGCAGACAAGTTTCACTGGAAACAGGGTTTTCAGCACTAAAAAGTGAATCAAAGGCAAAAGATGAGAGAAGAATTAATCTTCCGAGAAGCGGACGAAGTTTCGGAGGATTTGATTCAGCTGTAAGGATTAATGGTGAAGCAAGAAAAGGAGATTTCAGTATCTTCAAGACCAAGTCAACTCTCAGTAAGCAAAACTCTTTGTTGCCTGAAAGAAGAAAAAGAGAGAATGTAGATCATCAGACTCAAAGAATTGGTGGGTCAAATGGGGTTGATGAGTCAGCTCATGATGGTGTTCCTGCTGGAAGATACTTTGCTGCTCTTACAGGACCTGAACTAGACCAAGTCAAGGTATTGTAATACTACACTCATGATCATCAGCCATTCTGAGTTGATTTTTTACTTCAAATTCTTACATTTTAGTGCTGTTTTTACTTTGTGTTAAACAATAGTTTGAAATTTTTATGAATTATCAACGATTGGACTCAGAACCTTAGGACTTATATGTTTGAAGACAACTTAAGTGTCGATCTATGTTTCACCAAAACTTCTCCTAAATATTTATTTTGAGTGTTTTGATGTTTCTGTTTCCATAAGCGTTTCTAAAACTCTGAAATTTTATTACAACTTTTTCTTATAAACAATACTATTTCGCTGCTTTTCATTTCAATTCCATTTTTTTTGTATCCATACTATATAATAGGGTGTGCGAAAACCGAATAACAGAACTTCGCCGACTAATTTGGTTAGGTTCGGTTTGACAGTATAAAAAAAGGTTGGATTTTTCGGTTTAGTTCTGTTTTAGATATAGCAAAATTCTAATGTAAACCAAACCTAAACAACTGAACTTGCCAGGTCGGTTTAATTAGTTATGAAAACTTTTACGTCCCTGAAAATTATGTTCAATTTAATTTTATAAAAAAGAAAATTTTGTTTCGGTTCGATTCAAACTGAACGCACAACCCTATTACATAGTGTTGACATCGGCCCAAAATATGACTATCAAGTGATGGGCTGCCAAGAAAGAGAGCATAATGAGCTGTGATGGGACCGGGCCCATATTAGCTATTTTTATTGTCTTTTTTATTTTAGTCTTATCAGATTAGGGTTTAATTAAGTGTTTTAGTTTTAATTCGCTTCTTCTTCCTATTATTAGGGGATTTGTCCCTATAAATAGTGATTGCTATCAAATTAATAAAGTCTACACAATTTCATCAAAAAACACAAATCAAAGCTCAGGCTTTTCTATCTTAATCTCCGGATTAAACCCTTAACTTAGGAGTAGTTGGAAATCAATCCCGCTTAGGTTCCTTAACCTCCGGAGCGATACTGATAATTTTAGTTTAGTTTGTTACTATTGTTCTTTTGCGTGACCTGGTCGAAATTCGAGTTTCGATTAAAGCATCAAACCGAAACAGTTCCCATTATCAAATTCAAAGATTTGAGTTTGGAAGTTTTTCCTGCGAACATCTTTTGGCGACTCCACTGGGGACACGTTTATGGTTAGCACAAAAATCGGAACACTGAAAGACGATCAGAGATACACTAGATCGGTTACCCGAGAGTTACAAGAGAGAAAACGGTTGATCGGCAGTTACGATTCAGATATTGAAGAAATAATGGCCAAAGATAAAACGACCGCGACTACTCAAAAAACTACGATCTCGCCAGAGACCGTATCTGAAAATTCGGCCAAAGATCCTTCTTCGAGACAAGAAGATGATTCGGCCGATTATTCACGAGACCTACCACCAAGTCGTCCGTCTCTCACACATGCCGACTTTACCTCTATGCGAAATGAAATTGCTGGAGAAAATCGGCTCATGTTCGACGGAGTTATGAATCAAATGGCGTCGGTGATCAAGACAATGATGACCGATCATGCAGTCTTGCAGCGAGAGATCAGAGCAGATGTCAAATCCATGTCAAACGCAATAGAAAGCATGGCCAAAATCATGACTGGACAACACATTGCGGAGACGACCAACCGAAGGGTTGATCTCATTCAACCGCCGATCCGAGCCAATTCACATAACCCACAGGCCGATCCAACCCAGTCGTCGGCTAGATCGGGAATGCATTATGGATCGGTGAAGATCTTGTCACGAGACGATATTGAAACAAGTCTCGCAAGTGAACATGTTTCACAGAGACCTGGTAAAGAAGCGGCGAGCGAGCCTCTGATAAATTTGCAGAACCCCGTGAAGGAAAACTCTTCCTACATATCAGCAAAGGGGGAGGATGGAGTATATGATCGAGCCCAACTTTTAGACGAACTGGAAAGATTGGGCGTTGATTGCAGGCCGATACCTCGGCCATCATATGTCAAGCCATACCCTGATTGGATCGACAAATTATATCCATTCCCAAGAGGATATAAGGTCCCAGAATTTAGTCTCTTCTCTGGAGAGGAAAAAGGGCAATCGACAGTCGAGCACATTGCCAGGTTTTCCGCGCAATGTGGAGAGGCGGGAGCACATGATTTTTGGAAGTTGAGGCTGTTCGCCAGTTCACTAACAAAAATGGCGTTCACTTGGTATTCACATCTAACGCCAGGTTCGATCGGCACATGGAAAGATCTCGAGGAGAAATTCCATGAAGAGTTTTATCGTGCCCCACCCGATGTCACGTTGGCCGATCTAGCCCGCATTTCTCAACTGCCAAACGAGTCCATGGAAAAATACATATCAAGGTTCCGCAATTTGAGAACTCGCTGCCAAACCAGCATTGCCGAGTCGGATTGCGTTCCCATGGTGATCAAAGGAATGGACTTCGCAATGAGGGAGCATTTCGAGGGACATCGTTTCAGAGATTTGTTTGAGCTCACTAATCGAGTGACCAGCTATGAAAGGCTCTTGATGGAGAAAGAGCAGAGAAGAGGTTCGTCAAAAGGAACTTACTATAGAGATCAACTCGATGTGGCCGTCGTCACAGACGATAGCGATTGCGAGTCCGATGAAGATGTTTGCATGGCTGAATTCCTAGCGAAAAAACCACAAGAGTGCTCGGCTTTGAGAAAGCCAGGATTTCAGAAGAAGAATAAAAGCGCCGCCATTCAGAAAGATTATTCCTTCGATCTAACAAAGGCGGATGAAATATTTGATGCTTTGCTCAAAGACGATCAGATAATTCTGGGAGAAGGTCATGTAATTCCTCCAGCAGACCAAAGGGTTGGAAAGGAGTATTGCAAATATCACAACTCTTGGAGACATAGCACAAATAACTGTGTTATCTTCCGAAATGTGATTCAAAAAGCAATAACCGAAGGCAAACTTTTATTTCCAACCAAAAAGGAGGCCGAAGCGAAATGTATTACCATTAATACGATTCGGCCAAATTTCGAGCGAGCATTGGGGAGCGGACGTGTGTTGGAAAAATGGGACCCGAAGAAACCAAAGTTTCGGGTAGAGGAGAAACAAGTGTGGAAACCGCGCCTCAAGAATGAGACATCCAATAAGAGCGTGTTTGAGCGAATATCTGAAGTCCAATGCCCTTCATGCAAGACCTGTTTCAAAGCGGAACACAATGTGTGTCGAGCCAATCCTAAGACATTCAAACCAAGGGCTCCAACGAGAGAATGGAAGAAGCATGAACCCAAAAGGGAAGAAGGAGTCACGGTGTTCAGAAGAATGTTTCGGCCAACAGAGGAACAACCTCATTTGAGCAAGACTCAGAAACGGCGCATGCAAAGGATGAGGCAAGACTCCCGAAAGTTAGCCGATTCAAAAGTGAAGCAAGGATCGCCAACAGCTGGAGACTTCTTACCGGTTAAAAGGCGACTGACGTTCCCAAACGAATCAGCTGGTCGCACGAGCGATCACGACGCGCTGAATCGCAAAGATAGTACCATAGATCATTGCGAGCCAGCTGTTAATGTTCCTATGTCTCCAGTGAAGAAGATCAGAAAGATCTGGGTAGAGAAAAAGTCTACGAAGCCTATCGAGCAGCAACAAATGACGACTGACGAGTTGGTGATCGCCGATGAACCTAAAAAACCCAAGCTGTCATACAAAGACGTAGTCATTTCAACAACTGATGGTCAATTGCGAGCCAGGGGTGTTAGGGAAATGCCACATGAAGTTCATGTCATTACTTTGCCTGAGTCATTTCGGTGCAAGCCCGGACAGAAAGGCATCCTAGATGGGGATGTGGTTGTGCCCGAAGAAAGCGGAGCTGGAAAATCAGCCGTTGTGTCTCTCAGCAAACCGCCACAACGGATGACAAGACATATTCGGCCCTTGTATATAAAGGCCGATGTTAATAGCATCCCAGTTAATAGAGTACTCATTGACAATGGAGCTGGAGTTAACATATTGCCTGCCAAAATGCTTAAAAAATTAGGTATCAATCGCGATGAGTTGGAGCCAACTGATGTTTATATGACCGATTTCGCGGGAGGCGAGACGCCAGCAGAGGGATACATAACCTTGAAAACTAGGATCGGCCGAGTCGAGACCGAAGAAGGATTCTTCGTTGTCAACGCAAGGAGTAATTACAACATTTTACTCGGACGAGATTGGATCCACTCCAATATGTGCATTCCGTCAACAATGCACCAAATGTTGATAATGTGGCGCGAAGATGGAATAGCAGAAGTTGTGCAAGGCGACCCGAACCCGTTTGGAGAAGACTCTAATTGTTTAGAGGCACTGTTGTATGATGATCAAGTGAAAGACATACAATCATTGAGTGCGAAACACAACACCACCCCACGGATCGTCTTAAATTCAGATCGGCCTATGACAGTCGCACTTGGGGGCAAAGGCCGATCGTCAATAATACATAAGTCCAATGATTAGCAAACATGAGTTAATTAGAGAGAAAGTTCGCATGCTCTCCGAAAATTATGCGGCGCGATCGGCGGAGTGTATCTACGAAGATGAAGGACAAGATCCGACAAGGGCTCTTCAAATTGTCGATTTACAAATAGCGTCGGGCAAATTGGATGACGATCCTGCTCAGGTGCAAGACACGCTGATAGAAATTGACACGGGATCCGGAGTACAAACCAAGCCTATGTTTATCAGTGATCAGTTTGATAAAGGGACGGTTGATAGACTAATCGCTTTATTGCGAGAATTCAAAGATTGTTTCGCGTGGTCATATGAAGAAATGCCAGGATTAGACCGATCCATTGTTGAACATAAGTTACCACTAAAGGCTGGTTTCAAGCCATTTCGGCAGCCTCCGAGACGTATGTCAAAAGAAGTGGAAACACTAGTTCATGACGAAATTAGACGGCTCGAAGCAGCCGGATTTATCAGAGAAGCCAAATATACAGAATGGTTGTCTAACATTGTGCCAGTCATGAAAAAGAATGGTAAATTGAGAGTTTGTGTCGATTTCAGGAACTTAAATTTAGCCACGCCGAAAGACGAGTATCCAATGCCCATTGCAGATATGATGGTCGACGGCGCGGCCGGGCACACCATTTTAAGTTTCCTCGATGCACACTCTGGTTACAATCAAGTCCCGATCAACGAAAAAGATGTATCCAAAACAGCATTTCGTTGTCCAGGGCCGATCGGCGCTTACGAATGGGTTGTTATGCCTTTCGGCCTAAAGAATGCTGGGGCTACTTATCAGAGAGCAATGAATAAAATGTTTGCAGGTTTGGATTGTCTGGAAATTTATATAGATGATGTGGTCATCAAGTCACAAACCAGCGAACAACATTTGGCCAACCTGAGAGAAACCTTTGTCAGAATGAGAGAAAATGGCTTGAAGATGAATCCTTTAAAATGCGCATTCGGTGTATCAGCTGGTAACTTCCTAGGTTTTCTAGTTCACCAAAGGGGGGTAGAAGTTGATAAAAACAAAGCGCAGGCGATCATAAATGCTGAACCTCCTAAAACTAAGAAGCAACTTCAGAGATTGATCGGCCAAATTAATTTTTTAAGACGATTCATTTCAAACACAGCGGGCCGATTAAGAAGTTGGAGAACATTACTGAAGGCCGGAGAAACATCTCAGTTCCTTTGGACAGAAGAGCAGCAAAAAGTCTTTGACGAGATCAAGACTTATTTAGTCAAGCCTCCAGTCATGATGCCCCCTAAGCAGGGACAGCCGTTATTGTTATATATCTCGGCAGCCCACGAATCGTTAGGATGCATGTTGGCACAGGAAGATCAAGGAGTCGAAAGATCGGTTTATTATCTGAGTAAAAGCCTAACTGACACAGAAATTCGATATTCCACTATCGAGAAGCTATGTCTGTGTCTTTATTTTACATGCTGTAAATTAAGATATTACATGCTTCCGGTAGTGGTATATGTTTTATCTCAAACGGATGTGATCAAATACATTTTGTCTCGACCTTATCTGAGAAATCGGCTTGGAAAATGGGCTATTGCAATGTCAGAATTCACTTTAGTATATGTTCCACAAAAAGCCGTTAAGGGACAAGCACTAGCAGATTTTTTAGCCGATCATCCCAACATCCCGATCAAGGAAGTAGCTTGCTTCGAGCCAATTCCGTGGAAGCTTTGGTTCGACGGATCTAAAACTAATAAAGGGGCGGGTGCAGGGATATTAATTATCTCGCCGCAAGGCTTGGTTTTTCGAATGTCTTTTTCGTTAACATTCCAATGCACCAATAATCAAGCGGAGTACGAAGCGCTGATCATTGGATTGGAAATCCTGGCCGAGCTGGGAGCTAAAGCAATTCAAGTAAAAGGAGACTCCTTGTTAATTATTAAGCAAGTTATTGGCGAATTCAAATGCGAATCAGACGTCTTGATTAAGTACTGCAACAAAGCCAAACACCTCATGGAAGGTTTCTCCGAAACATGGATAGAGTTCGCGGAAAGAGCAGAAAATGAAGAGGCGAACGACTTAGCCCAGCATGGAAGTGGATACAAAATCATGGCAGGTTTTGAGGTTATTGAGAGAACAACACCTTGTCTTCATACTGGGGGCATAATACCAGATGACTGCAGATCGGCATATCACTTGGATACGACAGCCGATTGGAGGAAAGAATTGATCGACTGGTTTACACATCCAGACCCGGCGAATCGGCGAATCAAAATGTTGGCCACCAACTATGTGATTCTAGCTGACGAATTGTATAAACGATGTCGTGAAGGTTTATTATTCAGATGTGTAGGACCAAAAGAAGCTATGTTGGTCATGGCTGAAGTTCATGAAGGAATCTCGGGGGCACATCAAGCTGGACCAAGAATGAGGTGGTTAATACACAAATACGGCTTTTATTGGCCGAAAATGGAACAAGATTGTATCCGATACGCCAGAGGATGTGAAGCTTGTCAGAAATTTGGACCGGTTCAACACGTTCCAGCAGACGTATTACATTCAATCATCAAGCCATGGCCATTTAGAGGATGGGCAGTAGATTTGATCGGCAAGATTTACCCACCATCGGCGAAAGGACATACTTTCGTGATCGTCGCGACAGATTATTTCACGAAGTGGGTAGAAGTCAAGCCATTGAAATCGCCAACACAAGACGAAGTAATCAAATTTTTCAAAGAATGTTTGATTCATCGACATGGCCTTCCAGAAACTATTACGACCGATCAAGGAACTATGTTTACTGGATCGGACACTATAGCTTTCTCGAAAGAGTACGGTTTTAAAATGATACATTCTACACCGTATTATGCCCAAGCGAATGGACAAGCAGAAGCTACAAACAAATCTATAAAGAATTGTCTGTCCAAAATGATCGAAGAGAATCCAAGCCAATGGCATAGAATTTTGTCCGAAGTCGTTTGGGGGAACAGAATATCCCAGAAATCGGCCACCGGCACATCTCCATTCCGTTTGGTGTATGGATATGACGCAATGTTGCCTATGGAGCTTGCTGTACATTCTGTACGACGAAAGAGACAACATACGATCTTAAAAGATGATTATGCCGATAAAATGATCTTAGAAGCGTTAGATCTCGATGAAGAAAGATTGGAAGCACTTGACCATCTAGAAGCGCAAAAAAGGCGAGTCGAAAGATCGTACAATAAACGAGTCAAAGGTAAAATTTTCAAGATTGGAGATTTGGTATGGAAAGCGATTTTACCACTGGGGCATAAAGATCGACGTCTTGGAAAATGGAGCCCGAATTGGGAAGGACCATTTCAAGTAATACAAGTCTTGTTAAGTGGCGCTTATGTCTTGACAGATATAGATGGAGAGGTGCATAACAGGTCAATTAATGGTCAATACCTCAAAAAATACGTTCCTAGTTGCTGGGAGGGTATAAATAAGGAAACCTTCCGAGATGATATGGAGTGATCCCCTTACGGTCAAAACGATATAAAGTTTTTTTTTTTTGATCGGCCGAAACGATATTTTACAAGTTCTTGGATGGCCGATTAAACCTGATGCGACAGTTGGAAACCTTTTAAATGCCGAACAATCACTATCTATATTTCGGAAATCCAGCCGAATAAAAGATGTAAACAAAAAGAAATGAATAAAATTATTTATTGTTCGGCAAATTATTATTCTTTTGCACCAAAGATCTTGAATATAATCCTGTTGATTGGCCGATAGGAAAATCAGTTTTTATAAAAAACCATCGGCCAAAAAAGTTTTTCTACAGATCGGCCTTATTGATCGACCTTATTGGCAATCGAAAAGTCAATATGTTTCTTTTTAGTTTTTCGCTGTCTTGAACAGTTGAATAAAGCGAAATTAAACATCATATGCCGATCTAGTTTACAAACGCTAAAACACGTGGTTTGTCAAAATCCAGGGCAACACATGTTCAAAGTATGGCAAAATAAACATTTTTGTTACAACGCAAAAAACAGAAATGATATCAAACTCATACAACGCCGATCACACGGCGTTAAAAATATCACCGACCAAGCTCCTCATCTCACTATATCCCTTGCAAGCATCGTCATACGTGGCTTGATCGGCCTTCAGCTCATCCTTAATAGAAGATCGGCGCGCGATGAGTTGTTTCGCCTCGGCTACAGTCGATGTGAACTTGGCTTTCACTGGTAGATGAAGTTCTTCCTTGATTGCTAGCTCTCTTTGAAGTTCTTCAATCTTGTTGCGCAACTCCTGTATCGCCTGGGTCGAAGCATCAACTTCAGGAGCCATTTTCTTCGCCTCTTCACGAAGACGGTCGATCTTCGTATCTGCTTCCTCCTTCTTTTTTTTCTTGCTCTCATAAGAACGGCGTATCGACCCGCAAGACTCAAGTGTTTCTTTGATAGCCGAAAAGTCGCTGTTAGCAACAGCTATGGCCGAATGACCATTGGGGTTGATGAGATCGGTGTTCGGAAATTTGGCTAAGAGAGAGACCGCCGATCGCAATTCCTCCATGTCTTGATCATTCTCAAAAACCTTCAATCCTTTTGGCTTCAAACGGCGGATCACTTCAATCTTGGCATCAAGTAGAAGGAGAGAGTCATCACGCTCACCGGATTGATCACTACAATCAGAAGTGAGGTCGTCTTCTTGTAAAGAAGTTTCTTTCTCAACGTCAGAATTTAGGATATCATCCAACTCTTCAAGAGCTGTCTTCTGCAAGAACGAAAAATCCAAACAATTGTCAAGCGAAGTGCTTAATACAAAGGATTGCAATATTAGAAATGTAAACATAAAAACATACCACTTGCGCCGAAGCGGCAGATGAAGGATGACTCGGGATGATCGGCACAGTGGGAGATCGGTTGATAGTCTTGGTCGACGACGAAGTATGAGTGCGAATGGTGATCTTGGTCCGATTGCTCTTTTGTTGCTGCGGTTCAGAAGCAGGACGGATGGGAGACGAATCGTCGATCGGCAGCAAGTCCTCCTCCTCAACCAAGTTGCGCACAACGGGAGTTGGGACGTTTGGATGGTCAAGAGGAGGGCTGAAATCAAATGGCATCTCGTCTTCGTCGATCAAATGAGGAGTGTCATTAGCAACGGTCTTGAGAGCTTTCGGCTTCACGGCCGCTTTCTTTGGTTTACCACCAGTGTGAATCGGACGCTTCTTGGATTGCGAGGTTGCTTCCGAGGTCGATCTCGTCGCGAGAGATTTGTTCTTAACAGTCTCGATAGCTGCATATACATTTTTTGATCATAAGTAAAAGTTGAACAAGTTTATAAAAATCAAATAACGGAATTTACCTCGATCAACATCATTACCTTTCGCTTGCTTGGATGGATCACCCTGCAAAAGAAAAACATCTTCGTGAGAAGCCTTGCGTTTAATGGGGGGAAGATAAAAATCATGGCGAGCCAACACTTCTGCAACCGAATGGGTGAAATGTCGGTTAACGAAATCTTGCCACCAGGAATCAAATGATGGATCGGCTACGGGGTGACTCTCGGGATACGGGATAGTCTTGCACTGAACAAGGTATTGTTTGTTCAACAGAAACAATTCTTGTATGTCGGTCATACTTGCCAATCTCGGTCTAGAACCATCTCGTTGATTCCAATCTATTTGGAATGGGCAAGGCAAGCCTTGAGGCCGACCGAACTGGCGAGCATAATAGTGAGCAAAATATCCTTCGCAACCGCTAGACAAATACGTAAGTCCCAGAAACAAATTCCTGGCTCGGAATGCACTCATCCAGTTGACCCACCAAGAATTCTTTTTCTCTTGATTCACTACTCGAAGGTCGGTTCTAAACCCATATCCGAGCCACAAAGGAGGAAGTGTCAATAACGGGCAGAACAGTTCTGGAGATCGGCTATCCGTGGTAGAAAAGAAACTGATGACTTGATCGACGGTAGACATGAGTGGTTGACATTGTAGCAAGGTAAATCCGTGACATGAACCCTCAACACGGTCGGTAAGTTGCATCAATTCAGGAAAATACATAGTTAACCACATCTGAAGTACCCAAATTGGACCACTTGGAGCTTTATGCGAGCTCGGATCGGCACATGGAATCATCTCGTGCAAGCCACGGTAGATCAAAGCTAGTATATACTCCCCAAGATTCAGTTTTACTCCGTCGGCAAGGGCAACAGCGATCCGTTGGTATTCTTTGGTTACTTTGTAAGCTGTCGAACATACCACGAATTTGCAAAGAAAGTAAGTAAGAAAAGCAATATGTTCTTCGCGATCCGGAACAGGGGTGGTTTGTTGGCGATCTTTCAAAAATCTACCAAAATTCAGAGACGACCGTGCTGGACCCGTGTCAAGTGTAGAAGCAGTGGGAGAGAGTTCTGGAGTAATCCTGTGACCGGAGATAGGCACGTTGAGCATACATGAAATGTCTAGCAAAGTGATCGACATCGGACCAAACTTGAAAGCAAATCCGTTTATTGATCGGGACCAAAACAAGGCTGACCCCAGCAAATAATGCCTATAGCACGGCATATCTATCTGTGCGAGTGCAATAAGATCCGCAATGCCAGCAGTAATCCAAGAGGCTTCATAAAAAGGTTTCAATCTAGCTACCCAAAGCTTGAAATCCGAAGAAGGGTTCGGCCAATTTCTAAATTGTTCACCAATCCAAACGGAGGCATGATGATCGACGGCAAGGCGTGACGGACAGTGGTCATGGAATGGGAGAGCAATTTCACACAGTCGAGATGGTTGTGTAAGTAAAGGACCAACATAAGTTTTACGGTTTTCGGATAGGATTAATACCTCGGCAATGGCGGTTGATGCTTCTTCACGATGGCGAGAGATCTTGTCATGAATCTTTGCGGTGATGTCCGGATCAACACGAGCCATCCTGGGAAATAAGAAAGCCAGCACTTGAAGATCGGCGCCGACAGTGGCTTGCAAGGAGTGAAAACTGGTTTCGGTGGAAATCTGCAAACAAGACAAGAGGATCGGCAGGCATGACAATTGGCTCGTGGCAAATTTAGATAAAACTTTCAATCAAGCCATCACGAAACATGTTCACAAACTGACTTCAAATTTTATCAACAAAAAAGACCGAATAGTTCCAATGATAGTCTACAAAACAAATGAGAAAATCAGCGTTACTTACAAAACGGATGAAGGATCGGAGACGGTTTGTTGTGGAAAGGGACACGATCGGCAGTGGTTGCTAAAAGTTAAAGATCGGTAAAACTTGAATTAAGTGGATCGGTCGCCTTCTTTTATCTTGTTCAAGAGCAACAGTTGATTAGCGTGGCCGGAGGAGATGATCGGCAGAGAAAGAGGATCGGCGTGGCTAGAAGAGATGATCGGCAGGAGAGAAGATTGGCGTGACTTGATACAACACTTGAAGCAACGCGATGATAACCCGTCTTGACAACACGCGAGAAAGACGATCGGCAGTTTGCAAGATCGGCAGATTTCAGATTGCAAGATCGGCAGATTTCAAGATCGGCTGAAGGTGATGATCACTTGATGATTTTTCGGCGACGGGTTAACTTCCAGAATAGACGAGATCGACGGAATCACAGTGACGAGTTGGCTCGGCAGAATAGAAAGATCGGCGGCGATGTTCCGGCTCGGCAATGTTAACAAGATCGGCAGAGGTGACAAGTCGGCGAGACTTCAAGATCGGCAAGGCTTTGGTACGGTGATCGGCAAGTGAACATGGCGATCGGCAAGTTTTGGTGCGGCGAGGTTTCAAGATCGGCGGTGAGATAATTGGTGGGTGTGAGGTAATAGCAAATTGGCAATCATTATTTGTTTATTGAGTTTAGGGTTTGAAGTTTCCTTTTATAACCAAAAATGAGAGTGATGGAGAATCATAAGAGGGAATAAGCATTTGGACATGGGCCTCTTTTGAGAACAAGCCTACAATTTAAACAATATAGGCTTGTTGGGGGCATTGTTGACATCGGCCCAAAATATGACTATCAAGTGATGGGCTGCCAAGAAAGAGAGCATAATGAGCTGTGATGGGACCGGGCCCATATTAGCTATTTTTATTGTCTTTTTTATTTTAGTCTTATCAGATTAGGGTTTAATTAAGTGTTTTAGTTTTAATTCGCTTCTTCTTCCTATTATTAGGGGATTTGTCCCTATAAATAGTGATTGCTATCAAATTAATAAAGTCTACACAATTTCATCAAAAAACACAAATCAAAGCTCAGGCTTTTCTATCTTAATCTCCGGATTAAACCCTTAACTTAGGAGTAGTTGGAAATCAATCCCGCTTAGGTTCCTTAACCTCCGGAGCGATACTGATAATTTTAGTTTAGTTTGTTACTATTGTTCTTTTGCGTGACCTGGTCGAAATTCGAGTTTCGATTAAAGCATCAAACCGAAACAGTTCCCATTATCAAATTCAAAGATTTGAGTTTGGAAGTTTTTCCTGCGAACACATAGATATCAATTGAGCCACACACCCAATTACTACACATTATACATCTTTAATTTGTTGTTTTATGCAGGATTCTGAAGATATTCTCCTCCCAAAAGATGAGATATGGCCTTTTCTCCTTAGATTCCCAATCGGTTGCTACGGTATATGTCTAGGGTTAAGTAGTCAAGCTGTTTTATGGAAAGCACTGGCAACAAGTCATGCCACCAAATTTCTCCACATTCCACCATTCATAAACCTTGGCCTCTGGCTCCTATCAGTAGTAGTCCTACTCTCAGTTTCCATTACTTACATCCTCAAATGCATATTCTACTTTGAAGCTGTCAAAAGAGAGTACTTTCACCCGGTTCGAGTCAACTTCTTCTTCGCACCATGGGTCGTGTGCATGTTCCTATCTATTAGTGTACCTACTGTACTATCTCCTAAAACATTACACCCTGTGATTTGGTGCTTATTCATGACACCCTATTTTCTTCTGGAGCTCAAGATTTACGGTCAATGGCTATCGGGCGGAAAGCGGCGGCTTTGCAAAGTAGCTAATCCGTCTTCTCATCTTTCTGTGGTTGGAAATTTTGTTGGGGCAATTTTAGCAGCTAAAGTAGGATGGAAGGAAGTTGGTAAGTTCTTGTGGGCAATTGGGTTTGCACATTATCTTGTGGTGTTTGTGACATTGTATCAGAGATTGCCGACGAGTGAAGCATTGCCGAAGGAGTTACATCCTGTTTATTCTATGTTCATTGCTGCTCCGTCGGCTGCTAGCATTGCTTGGGAAACTATTTATGATGAATTTGATGGGTTGTCGAGAAATTGTTTCTTCATTGCGTTGTTTTTGTATATTTCACTGGTCGTGCGCATCAACTTCTTCACGGGATTCAGGTAAAACCCAATCTCTCTTGATTCTCAACATTAATAGTCGAGCTATTGAAAAAATTATTCTTGATTCGCAGGTTTTCAGTGGCGTGGTGGTCCTACACTTTCCCGATGACAACCATATCGGTGGCGACAATCAAGTATGCAGAACAAGTCCCTGGTGTTCCCAGCAAGGTCCTTGCACTTGTGCTTTCGTTCACATCATCTGCGATGGTGTGTGTGTTGTTTGTGTCAACCCTTCTCCATGGCTTTGTTTGGCAAACCCTGTTTCCGAATGATCTAGCCATTGCCATAACAGCAAAAAAACTTGTCAGGGAGAAAAAACCCCTGAAGAAAGCCTACGATATAAGGCGGTGGACAAGGCAAGCTCTTAACAAGCCAAATCCAGAAAACAACAATGTTGGCGGAGAAGATGATGAATTACTCAACCCACAGCAAAAATGAGAGTCAATGTATTTTACATAAAAGTCATGTGTAGAGCAACGTAAATGATGAGAATTGAAATTTGATAGTATAGCATAAATGAAATTTAAATAAAATTCTATTCTGTAAATGTCATGAGTAGAGGCAGGGTAAAGGATGAGAATAAATATCTGATAGTATAGCATATATGAAATTTAAAGAAATCTCTATTCTGTAAATTTTCATTACTAGTAGTTGCAAGCTACAAAAGGACCTGAAAATGGTATAAGGTTAAAGAGGAGGCTCTAATGGCTGTACAATGCTGGCTCTGCAACCAGTTTATTGAGCTAAGGAAAGAGGCATACTAATTGTTGGAGACGAAGTTAGTTAAGCGAGATCAGTTTCGTCTTAGCTAAATAACCTCTTTTAATCGATGTAAACTAACATCGATTCTGTATACAACAAAAATGTTGCTATGTTTATCGACTATTTTGAATTGTTCGGGTTTTTTTTCTCCATATATTCAACGGTAGAAACTGTATGATGCTGTGCAGCAAACCAATTTGAGGTTTCCATTGAGATATCACCGGACACCCAAGCTCCTATGAAATTTCAAAAGCAAACTTTACAATTCATAATGTCAAATGAAAGCATGCCAGAGAGACGTAGCTGAAAATAACCTCGGTTTACTTGCATACCTGGCGCTCAATTGATTTCCAACTTCACTGCCATGAGTCTGCTTTGCACCAAAAATCAGCGGCTTTTCCTTTGTTAAATGTGTCATCTTCAGAAGAACATAATATACCATGTATGAGACAGAGGAATACCACCAGAAAGTGGACACTCGCAGCTAATAAATAGAGTTAACAAAATTTAAAGGAGTCAACGCATACCTTATGTTCTGTTTGCAAATTATTCAGTCTATTTTCTTTTGAGCCCTTGAAGTCAATGAAACAGTTGTGAATATTAAGTAAAAGTGGAAAATTGAAATCTATGATATTTCTTGTGTCAAACATATATTAAAAGATTCAAGGAATAAGCAGAACCTTTATGGACATAAAGTTTGGCCGAGGAAATTGCAACCGACATCCATTGTTGTTTGGCTGGAGCTCAGATGTCAGAGAGAGCTAGAATTACAGAAGAAAAAAAATCAGAGGAGTCTTACAAATGCAAAGGCAAAGGTAACACCGTAACAGGAAGAAGAATGCAAAGATAAGAAGAAAGCTACCATTACCTTACTGAAAAGATCTATGGGTGGTGGATTATGATGACTCCTCTTTTCTGTATGAAAATTAAACTCCTGCAGAAGTGAATACGCCATACTATCAGTTATAAAAAATTAATGAATACACAAACTGAATCTGGACTATGATAAAAATACCGTTGGCACTGTGGTCTCCCGTTTGCTATTTCGAAAAACACCAATGTCTCCCTTGCTTGTGAATATCTGCAGTTAGACATGAAGGAGGCTTACATTTGGTAATTGCAAGTACAAATATTTTAACCAAGTCATCTGCAAACATTTCCATGTCACCTTCTTATTTAGAGAACGAGCTTTAAAGATCAGCGGTGCGCTGCATACGTCCTGCTGCTTTGGAGCATTCATGGTGCTTGGTCTGAGGAAAAGAATGGCAAAAACTAAGCATTTTTCACTTTTTGAAATCATGTACTTCAGCATTCTCTTTTCCTCAAGTTATAAACATCATCCTGTACATGTATAGATACATATGACAAACTCTTACCTTCTAAATTCTCTTTTTCCAATGTCTGCAGCAGAAATTGCATTAGGTTTTTCCACCTGCAACTCAGAACTTCAGTTCATTTTTCATAACAGGAGTAATCATCATGAAAGATGATACGAGAGGAATTTTAGGCAACCTGTTCAAAATCATTGTGCTGCAGTGAAGAAGATGAAACTGCAGATGCATGCTGCATTGCCCTCTCTAATGTCTTCAAATGAAACTCCTGATAAGTCATCAGAATGCGAGCTTTAAATAGTGAACTTCATTAATCATTTTAGTTTCTTATCAGGCATAGATGTTACAACTGTTGGTTGATTATTGGAAGATGGAAGTTTAATTTTTCCCCACGGGCAGGAAACATGATCAAAAACTTACTTGAAACTCTGGTAACTTTGGAGTGCTTTTCTTTGGCAGAGGCAATGAAGGACCCTCGAGAATCTGCAAAACGAAAACAATGAAACAAAATATTAAATGAAGCACAACATAGGGAATCAATATACAAAATTGAACAGCAGAATTTCCAGGACCAACTTTTCTGTTTAATGGACGCGCTTTAAATCTTTGTGCAAGCACTGCCACAGGTTCAACTTCTGTGCTAGTTTTAGGCCTGGAGCATTAAAACGTCAAGGAAACTGCATGAATGAAAAGAAAACTATGTACACCTCCCTCCAGAATTTAGAAGAGAAGCAACAAACCTCATCCTTTGTGCCCTATGTGCTGTTACAAGGTCAGGCTCCCTTGGAATAGTAAGCCTCAGCCTGGATTGAACAGAGGTTTTATCAACAACTCCATCCTGCAGGGCCACAGAAATAAATTGGACATGCCATACGATAGATTAGTCACATAATCTCTCCTTTCTTCACCACCATTGTCCCCAAGGTTAGAGTTTACTTTTTTTTCTATGAATCAAACCAGCAAAAGACAATAGGCAAAAAAACACTTACTCTTCCACAGAACTTAAATATGATCAGTTATAGGTTATACAATTTTTTTTTTGTTATAACACAGTGCTTATGGAATGATTATGGAATTTACCATTTGCCATTAGGTTATTATTCTAAACATTAGTCTTGCTTAATTACAACAAAAGTTTAACACGGTCTTTGTCAAGCACCGCTTTTATTAATAATTCAGGGTCAGCGATGAACTTTATTTGATCAATATTGAATATTAAATTAGTTGGTACTTCAAGAGAAAATGTAAGCATCAAGAACATACCCTTTTCGGTGCCTTGTGGATGAAATCAATTTGTTGCATTGCATCATCAACCTGTAATGCAAAATTAATAAATCAGATAGGGCCTACGCATAGTAGATTAAGATAAAAAAAAGGACTATTTATAAGAAACACATTCTAAAATTATAAGAAGAAAATAAAGAACTGCTGATTAAAGTTATAATATCAATTTTGACACCAAGCCAGTGTTTGTTACTACGCACACAGATGCCATAACAGGTAACATGTCAACCAAATACCACCAGCCTCTACTCTAACTCACCTCTTTCGTTTTAACAGAATATGTATACCCGCTAAAGTAAAAAACTAATAAGAAATAACTCATTACCATTTATTCATGTGGTATATTCTACTTTCAATTTGATTATCACCACCAAACATATATGCTAAAAAGAGCTTTCCTTAAGGCGATATAAAAGTGGCATCACTAATTAACCGAGGAATCCCCATTCCAAGAATTGAACAAACAGAAGAAGAAAAAAATATTAACACAATCCCCGTACTTTACGAGAGTGGCCTCCCTCTAGCTTCTGTCTCTTTGCAGCTTGACTTTCAACTGCAGAAGAACTGCATATGCTTTTCTCCTTTTGATCAAATAGAGGCTGCAATCTAGCAAACAGGAGAAACAAATCAGCCAATATTACACACCAAAGGCTGCTGTAAGGGCAATGCCCATCTTGAATGCAGAGTGTGTTACTATTATTTGATGATCAATCATGAAATTAAGATTCCACAACTAAGAATGAAAGCTTCAATAGTAGGGTTTATCAGTAAGTGTAGTCCGTAAAAGAATAAGAACGGAACACATAAAAATGTTTTTCAAGAATTACCTGAAACCGTCAACTTGTGGATGACGATTTTGCTTGGCTAATACACTTGCGGTAGGTTTCATTAAAGTTGAACTCCTCGGAAGTTTAGGCTTCAAATTGGACTTCGCCTTTGTTTTTGAGAGACCGGTATATGTATTATTGTAAGAAGTCAAATCTGCATTAATGCAATTGTCACAGTTTCACATGCCAACATTTCAGCTGAATCAAATGTGATAAAAGTTAACATCATCTGAAGTACCAGATTATCTTTAAAATTAATTACCTGTAGGCAATGCAGGTGGTTTATTAGAAACTTTATGCAGTTGGGAATTTTGCAAGTTGGTAAAGACCCCTCTATAAGTTCTTTCACATTCTATATACACAAAGAATTGAAATTAATTAATTAACAGTGTTTATCAATTAAAAAACATGCTTAATCATCAATTAATTAAAAGTTTCATAGTACCTTTCTTTTGCACCTCCATTGCAGGAGCTGCTTCTGTGTGTAATAAGCCACCTTTACAATCTTCACTAATCACACTTTGCTCTCTTACCACAAGCTTTGTCACAAAAGCTGAAATTCACAAATTTTAACCACTTAACAACTAACCTAATCAAAAAAATTAAAACTTTCATAACAAGGTTTACATTTGTTTTTCAAAAAAAAAAAACAAATTAGGGATTTAAAGAAGAGATTACGAGAAGGAGGATAACTCTGAGCCATATCAAACCACCGCTCAGCATCACGCGCCTCCGCAAGCGACTCAGCACGCGTGAAATCAAAATGCATTGCAGCATCAAATTCATAATCAATATCAACTTCTCTCGCTTCGAAAACTAACTCCATTTCCATTTCTTCTTCTTCCATTTCCATTTCTATTTCCATTTCTCGCTAACAAAAACAAAACCCTAATCTTGAAAATTACGAGTTTTGCTATTGCCAAGTCTTGATCTTTTTTTGGTAGTAGTAGAAGAAAGAAACTGTAGCATTAATTTTCTTGATTCTGTTTCCAAATTTATTAAAATTATAAAAAGTAGTTCAAAATTGTAGTATTGCACAACGTACGGTACAATACTGCTTCCACATTGGTTTTGTAACGATCGAAAATTTTGAAATTTATTTATTTTAAAAACTTAAGCTAAATAAATCAGAAATTGGATAACGTTGCTGTCATTTTTAGACCAGTTTACCCCTGCTAAAACGGGAGGATGATTGTGGTGTAGGGCTAATATGGTAAATTGGATAATTCATTGTTGAGAAATTTTATCTTTGAATAAAGGGTTTATCGGGTTTTGAGAATTGATATCGGGCGGCGAGAAACTGTCGATGGGAAGTCTCTGAAAATTCGGCGGTTATTAAATTTGGCCTTGTATAGGAGGAGAATTACGAGATTGCCATTAACGGTTTTGTTTATTTGTCAGGTAATATGGATGGGAATGGTAGGGCCCACCGGCCCAGAATGTATAATTCAAAAACGAGAGGGAATAGAGAAAGGGTAAATATGGGATTAAATAAGAGACAACGGTATTAATGTGGTGATGTAGGCAAAGTTCTAAAATGTCCGACATCAGTCCTTGATAAAGTCAGGCTGTCCATTTTCAAGTTTAAGTTTTAACTTCCAAATTTTGGTTTTGGCTTTTTTGGATACAAGCTCAACTTTGACTACGATTCAAGCTCAATTCCTATAATGCACATTTATGTATAAAAAAAATGTAATCAAGATTAATAGGAAAACGAGTAACTAAAGTGTATTGATAATTAAGAAAATAACCTAAAATAAAGAATAGGACTATAGGAGTATCAATTTGCAAGTCTAAAAAATCATCACATACTTCTACCTACTAAGTATTTTAGAAACTTTAATTTTGGTAATGCCCAACTTCCAAGAACAATTATGGTTATCGAGCAACTAATTGATGATCATAATTTCAAATTTTAAAACCTTGTTTATATGTCTAGGGTAACATCATCGTTTTCAAGTTTTAGATAATACACTAAAAAATTACATTTGAAAATTTAAATACTACTCCTTCGGTCATATAAAAATATGTAAATATATTATAGATAAAGTTTCTATTTTTATTTGAATTGTCAACTTAAATTACCACTGTTGTCCCTCATTAATGTCAATCACTTTTGTTATATTTTCTTAATCATCATTAATTATTATTTTATCCAATACAAAAATTAAATAAACTTAGTTTTTCAAGATTATATTATAATTTTAATACTAATCATTATTGTTTCTAAAATATTATAATTAATAAAATTTAAAATATTTAAATTATTAAATTAAGGGTATAATAGGAAGTTGACAAAAAAGCCCTTAGAGATTCGGTTTTTTGTAACAATACTCTTGCCTAATTGTCACGGCTAGAAACGAGACTTTTATAGTCGATTTTTAATGAAGATTTTATTTTTCCGGGAAAAAATATATTTGTAGGACGGAAGGAGTATGAATTTGCATTCGGCTATTACTCATCATATATATTGACATATGATAACAAAAATGTCTTTCTATGATAGTTTTTTTCCTCTTTCTTAGTAATTTTGTGAAGAAGTGTTTCTTTTTAGTGTTTGTTGAATGAAATTATCATTTTAGCAAATTTTTATCACTAGATGACTTGGAAACGTTTATAATCTCTCACCAAAACTTCTAAAAGCTTTTTTACTTTGGGAATTTCCCAGCTGTAAAATCTGTCAAAGCTGAAAAATGACGGGTCGGTAGAGGGAGATTTGAAGGGCATTGAACAAGACAATATATATATAGCAACAGAACGAAACGTATAAAAGTAGGTCAGAATTGAATTGGATGTTCAATGGATCCACATTGGATACCTTTCTCAACTCAGTCCATCATAATACTGCCAATCAATCGGCCATTAAAAGAAATTCGCACTGTCAAAATCGTGTGCTCACTCAACATCCAAACAAGGCATTTGCGCTATAATATTGGTGTTTTTCTTCACGTTCTTATGATCAGGCATGCATTCTATATGATAAAATAATGATAATTTAGGGATTAGGATTCTTTCATATGTTCAATCAGTTTACATTATAAATAACGTAAATTAATTTAGCATATTTTATATTTTTAAATCTCAACCATTTTTTTTGTAATGAATGATATAGATTAATTGAACATAATAGATTAAATCAATTTGAGAGGATTTTGATCTTAATTTGCATTAGGTGTAAAATGTTTAAATATTCTTATTTTGAATAGGAATTTGTATCTACTATCACAATTAGAGGGTGCACTACTCGGATATAACTGAATTAACTGATCGAGTTTTTAAGAAAATCTGAATTTGGTTTAATTTTTGGTTAATTTGGTTCTTATGATTAATAATTTTAAAAATTCTAACTAATTATAATTAGATTCGGTTCCATTTTTATATGAAAATTTTGAACTAATTGAACCGACCGGTAACCGTATTCTATATGTAATTTTATTTTTGTAAAATTTAGAAATTTAAAATATTTTATAACGTTTTATAGGACATAGAACTAAATTTTGCCTGTAGAATTTAAAATTAGCACTAAATTATTTTTTATTTAGTTTTCATTTCTTTAATAATTGATATCAAGAAAAATTGAATTATTCGGTTAATTGAAATAACCGACCGAAACAAATAATTACTTCACTTTGTAAAAAAATTGGTTACGGTTTGATTGAAAAAATTGGAAAAACTCGGTTGCATATAATTTGATTCGACGGTAGAACCCGCACAACCCTAATCATAGCAACAGCCTCTCAAAATTTAAGAACTTAATGATAGTATTACCTTAATCATCCACTCACATGGATATTGTTTGTTTGTTTTTTTTAATCATTGCACTCATTAAGTAGAAGCATTATTTCTCCCTGCATACATAAATAACATTCAAAATTTCAAATTATAAGTTTATGTACATTATCATTTTGAGGAAAAATTTATGTACACTTAAGAAGCTCACATCTCCCAATTTACATAAGACATTCAAGTTTGCACTTCTTTTCCATCTTAATTATGTAAATCAAAAGAAATGTGATAATGGTTCATGGGGTTTGAAGTTGAACATATGATACCTAAATTAGGTCAGTACGGCCCGGTCACAACGGTCCAATGTAGTAACAGAATGGTTTAGTAGCTTTAGTTTGTGGCCCAAGCCCAGATACTTGAGTTCAGCCACAGACCGTTGCGTTTCTTTGATGTTTAATTGTTTATTTCAAGTTTTCATCTATTGAGTGATGACATTAGTGGAAAGTCGGGTCTCTGGTAATTCGGTTTCAGTGAGGCCCCCCTGCTTATGGGCCGAGCTTGAGCCAGGCCTATCGGATATTTTCATTTTAAATAGAGAAATTTAGGAAAAATACTCCAATTTTTAAATTTTTTAAAATATTTATAAATTTTACCTCACACTGAAAAAGTTAAAGAAAATACTTTCCATTTTCTAACGTTTTATGTTTCTACTCTAATATTTATTTTATTTATTTATTTACCTCTTTAAATAAAAACAAATACCTAGTGTCTGTTAAACTCTGTTTCTGTTTTACTTATCTCCTCTCTCTTTCTTCTTTATTTGCTTTAATGTCGAAGAGAAGGAGAGGCTCACTGTTGCCAAATCGTTGGAAGCATTAGTCCGATCTTCGGCGGCGGAGGCGATCTTCAGAGGCGGCAGTGGTACGGGAAGCGGCGGATGGATGGTAGATTCAGTTACGTTGGCAGTAGGATTCTTTTTTAGGTTTTATTGTGTGGGTTTGTGGTTTTCAATTAATTTCATGTAAAATTGATGGAGAATGGAATTTGAGATTCAATGACCAAAAAATGAATAGGTATTGGTTTGCAGGTTAGTCTTTTCATATTTCTCCAAGTTAATATTTTATCACATTTGCATCTTCTTGTTTTTTAAAATTGGTAATCATAATTACAGTAGGTCAAGTCTCTTTTTCATGAAAGAGTGATTTTATTTTAGTTATTTTTATATGTAAAGATGTAAGTTTTTTGCCTTGATTTGTTAAATTTGTGATGAATTAACTTCTCTCGTCTTTAAATTTTAAATCTAGTAAATTTTGTAAATGATTGTAAAAGTGATTAACTACTAATTGTATTGTTCATCGTTTATGTTGCCTTCGGAGATGAGGATATTAAAGCCAAAGCGGATTTGAGAGGTTCATGAGCAGCATCAGTGCATCACAAATTCATTTGTAATACTCTTCCTTATTTCTTTTTTTATTTCAATTGAGATTTTAATTTTTTTTAAACCAATACTATGTTGGTTGCTATAAATGTGCATATCCCTTTGAAGAGAGAGTTGTGTCCGCTTGATTTGGCTATTGTAACTTCTACTTCTATTCAAATGGTTCTTGGTGACACGGTCGTTATTGCGCTTATTGATGCCAGGAATTTGAGTAAAGATGAGTATGCAGCTAATCACCATGCTGCTAGAATTGGTAAAAGCTTGATTTTAAAAGTACAAATTCAGTTTGATGGATGTAATTTTCAGTTGCATTTAAAGGGACTAATTGCAGTTAAAATTTCAGTCTATTCATAAAGAGGATATGCAAGACTTGCCTTTGCATTATTCTTAAGCAGCCAAAGAAAACATTATGGGTTTGGTAGTTTTATAAGTATATTTTAGTGCAAGAATTTGGATTTATTAGTGCGTGTGTTTTAGGGCAATTTCAGATATTTGTATAGAAAGAGTATTGTTGTACCAGAAATGTTATTGTTTTATTTTTTATTATTGTAATTGTGACTTATATAAATCTTTGTGAAAAAATTAAAAAACCGTTATGAAAATATTATCTAATTTATAGTAAATTACGTAAAATAATTTATACAAAAAAGTTATGAGAAAGGTTATGTAAAAATTATAATAAGATTATCATGATAATATTTTGATAAATCTATGATAATACTATGATAATACCGTGATAAACCTATGATAACACTATGATAACACTATGATAATATTATGATAAATCTATGGATAAGACTGTGATAATACTATAGTAAGACTATGATAACATTATTGATCAGGCTATGATAATTTTATGATAATGTTATGGTATGACTATGATAATACCATGATAAGTATATGATAATATTATGATAAGCATATGATAATATTATGACATTGTTATGGAAATATTATTTAATTCTGCATAAATTCTATAACATAAAATAAGATTATGATAAAGTACGTAAAATAATTTTGCGTAATAAATTTACAATAATATTATGATAAAGTTATGATTTTATTATGAATATGTTATGTAATTTAGCATAAATTATGTAAAATAATTTATGCAAAAATTATGATAATACTATGATAATATTACAATAAGACTATAATTATATTATGATAACCTTATGATAATATTTAAGATAAGATAATATTATCAATGATAGTGGCATGATAATCAAATGATAATTAAATAATAAAAATATTATCATAAAGTTATGATAATATTATAATAAAAATATGCTAAGATTATGATAAAGTACGTAAAATAATTTTGCGTAATAAATTTACAATAATATTATGATAAAGTTATGATTTTATTATGATTATGTTATGTAATTTAGCATAAATTATGTAAAATAATTTATGCAAAAATTATGATAATACTATGATAATATTACGATAAGACTATAATTATATTATGATAATCTTATGATAATATTTAAGATAAGATAATATTATCAATGATAGTGGCATGATAACCAGATGATAATTAAATAATAAAATTATAATAATAATATGATAATATGATAACGAGATGATAATGTGAAGAAAGTAATATGATAAGGTTCTTATTGATAACAAGATGATAACAATATGCTACAATACTGATTGTGGAATGATAATAAGATGCCAATGCAATATTATACACTGATAATTACATGATAAGGTGAAGCTGTGATAATCATATGATAAGGGTGATACAGTGATAATCATATGATAATGTGATACTGTGATTTTTTCTAATATTATTCAGCAGTATCATCACATTATCATATATATAATAGTTTGTTACATACGATACTGATAATGACATGATAACATAATAATAATATTATGATAATGTGATAATATGTATGGTGAGTTTATGATAATATTTATGATCTACTTGAGTCTAATATATAAGTTGAGAGACTACAATGACCATTTGCTCAATGAATAATATCAACAACACAAAAAACGTTGTCGTCTCAATGAATAATATCAACAACACAATTTTTAATATTTGGAACTGAAATAAATTAATTTTAAGTTGAAATTGATATTAAATCACAATTTATTTATAGAAAAACTATTTATTATAGTTTTAATTTTTTTTATTGCTTGTACACTGTTAAAGCAAAGTAAAACAAATTTATATTGTTAAATTAATTTATTGTTAACCATATGCTTGATGCACTATTAAAGCAAAACAAATTTAATTTGTTCAATTGATTTATTGTCAACCATAAAGTAAAATGAGCTGTCACCCATAAAGCAAAATGAGCAAGAGTTATGGGATGGTAGTTGTCAGGGTGTAGGTCTTATGCGCGTGAAAGAGAAAGAGAGTGAGAGAAAAAGTGACATTTAAATTGCATGTGTTATGCGGTGGAGTAAAATTACAAATATCTAAACGCTGAGAGTAAAAAAATAAAAAAGGTAAAATCTTGATGTATTTTTTATATCTTTTCTATGCTGAGGTAATATATCATATTATTTTACTATTTTAGGTAAATACCTAATTTTCCCTTTTAAATAAGATCAAGCCTGACCAGAACCTTGACCGGGCTTCATTTTACTATCCAAACTCGAACTTTGCACTCGATTTTTACACGCTCGGGCTAGACTTGAAACTAAAATTCAGTAACAAGCCCGCTCTTCGGGCCGGGCATGAACATGTCTAATAAAAGGTGAAAAATTGGACTGTTATGTTGAAATTGAATAAAAAAACTTCAAACCAAATTAATTGATAAAATGTTTAAATCGAAGCGAACGAATATGAAATGCTACCTAAAATTGAAACGACCAAATAAAAAGCAATATATTCAAATCAAATAGGACGATAATTCGGCCGACTAGGCCAAACCCAACAAAGAAACAAAAAAAATCATAACAATTTTTAAATTTTTGATTTATTATGTCTGTTCGGTTAATTTGAATAATCCAAATCTCAAACTGATTTTTTTTATCAAATCCGAACTGGCTGAACCCAAATTTATAATAAAACCAATCTAACTGAAAACATCGGTTAATTTGATGTATTCATATTTTTGCTCACCCCTAATTTCAATAGTAAAAATATTATAATCGTTAGATTTTTGAAAAAAAAAAAATCAATGGAGCTAAAAGGTAAAGTGTGATTTAATTTGTTTTAGTTGTTTAACCAAAATACAAAAACAATTCTTATTTCTCAAAACTTAAAACATATAAAATAAAAACTAAAAAAATTATAATTTTATTTATTTAAAATATCTTTAATAAATAAAATGACCGATTATTTTTGGTACAAATCGATCCACTGTACACCTCAATATGAAAGGCGGTATAATAATAGCTGTAATTGTTAAAGTAATTCATACCAGTCTTAGGCAGAATAATTAATATGAATATAATTTATTTATAAATATATCTTTTAAATTAAATATAAATAAAATTAATCAATATGTATTTAAAGTAGTAAAAAATATTATAGTATATATAATGAAAATAGAATTTAATTTTAGAATAAACTAATTGATTAATATAAATATTAATGATCTCTATTTTTAAATATTTGATATATTTTTATTGGATCATATATCACATATCTTCGACCCTTGTGGAATTGGAGAATACCAATCCCCTACGACAAGTAAGATAAGGTAAACGAAATGATAAAAGTGAGACATATAAAGCTTACAAATTTCACTTATGGTAGTTGGAATTATGCAAAGTTAGAGCCAATTCTGTAGCCATCAACTCTATCATCAAAACTCCTCAAGCTATCAACTTTTAGTTTTTTGGTGGCTTATTTTCTTCTATAATCCAACATAATTATTGGTATCCACATACATCATTCCTACAAAAATCTAAACTAGTCCTACAAAGGACACCATAGGTTAATTCTATGCATGCAGGAATTTATTTTATAACTTTTATTTTTCTGCAAATCATTAATTCCATATCATCGGGATTTATTGTAGATATATGTGCAAACTGTAATAGACAAAAGGGTTTGTTGCTAGATAATAACATATGAATTTTTTTCGTCAATAATCTATATCGGTTAATTATTAGAAAATCATTAGCTAACAAATGATATATTTTTTCGTTCGTTAAATAATTACCGACTGATTCCTTGGCAATTGATGTTATTCATCAGCAAAATATTGATAGTTTCTTTCAAAAAAATAAATTATAATTAAAAAATTAAAAGCGTTTGTGGGAGAAATTGAACTCACGATTTTAGCAGAATGTTAATAGATAGAGCAATTTTTATTTGTATAAAATATCATAAACAGTTTCATGATATTAATCTATACTGTTGGTAGGGGGTGGGCATGGTTCGGTTCGGTTTAGTAAACTTCAAAACCAAACCATATTTTAAGGGAAAATATAAAAATCAAACCACGCCAAATATTTACGTAAAATTTCGGTTCGGTTAACCAAACTTTAGCATCGGTTTCGGTTCGGTTTGGTTAATATAGATTTAGATAAATATTATAAATAAATTTTACGTAAAAATTAAAATTATACATAATAATTTTTACTTATATGTGTGTATTAGTTTATATTTTATTTTCATATATGTATCTATACACATATTATATTTATATAAATATTTCAATAAATAAGTTTTATATTTATTTATACATATATAAATATTAATAAAAATAATATTATTGTAAATTTCGGTTTTTCGGTCTGTTCGGTTAACCACTAGTTGAAACCAAATCAAAACTAAAAACCATATTTTTTTATAATTTAAAACCAAACCAATCCATTTTAACTAAACCAAAATTAATTTTAAGTTAGTTTGGATCGGATTAATGGTTTGGTTCGGTTTTTGCTCACCCTTAACTGTTGGTAGATGAAGCAATTTTTGTTTAGAGGAAAATAACTTTGTTTTAATCACAGGAGTACGGATGCTGCAAAGTGCAAACTATAAAACCTAATCACTACGCAATTATGTGAAGCAACATTAAAGTGTTGGTCTGTAATTGGATCACTCAAAAAAGTCCCACGTAAATTACAAAATTTGAGTAAATCATGTGCCGGCCCTGATGCCAAAAAGCATACACTTTAATTGAAAAATTTGCACCCGATACCATGAACATATTTTACTCCCTCCGGCTTATAAAAATAGACCGTTTGGATGAATACGGAAATTAAAAAAAAATAGTTAGATTAGTTAAAATTAATTTATTTATATATTTTTCCATTTTTAGCCTTTAATAATTTTTTAAATAAATCAATAATGTATTGATGACTAATTTTTGTATTGGTGTATTTTGCATTGATATTAAAAAACGACATTTATTCTATATTGGAATATGGAGCAATTAATTAAGTTGAAGATAACAATGTACATTTATTAGGGGTAAGTAAGACTTTTAAGTTTAAAATTATTAACCAAAAATAGAAGGTGGCATATAATTTGAGACATCCAAAATAGAAAAGTGGCCTATCTTTGTGGAACGGAGAGAGTATTTTTTAGTGTACTTCCATTCTGGGTAATGGTAAATTGCTTTAATAGTGAGTCACTTGTAACAGTTGGAATATAACTGATTTAATCAATATCTAAATTTAAATTATCAATTTGAAATATTATACTCCCTCCGTCCCAATAGAGTTGTCCACTTTATCTTTATCACACAATTTAAAAAAAGTAATTATTGTTTATGAATTTTGTAATTTTTTTTACTTTTTTTGTCATATTCCTATTTAATATAGAGTTCACTTGTAATTTACTTTTAATTTATTCATTAGTGGATTTTAAATAGGATTAATAAAGAAAAATTGAATGTAAAAATTAGTTATTTTTTGAAAATGGACAAAAATTTTATTACAAAAATATTTCTTAAAATTGACAAATTTATTGGGACGGAGGGAGTATAATTTTCATTGATCGCAGCTCTTGATGGGTTTTTTGCAGTTCACTGGTGCTGTGGTTGGGACATCTGGGTTGTATAAATGGCAGCGAAAGGGATGGAACATTACTGCCATTTATGTGAAGATTCTATTGATTATTAATTTATTATTGGTTTTTGGAGATTCCTACAAATTTTCAATTGACTAAAAATATTATCATGGTCAAGAATAATGGTAGCCATGCCCATTGGTGATTGAAATCTTATAAAATGTGGCTGAAGTTTCAATAAAACCATAGCCAATTGTTTGGACATTCAATCCATAATTTTAGTTCTTTTTTTGGAATTATTATTGCAAGGAAAACAAAGCAATAATGTATAGATAACTCCTCCACCCTACTACAATTAAATCAAGTACATTTCCACAATCAACTTCATGTTAGTATATTTTAATTGTCATGTCTATGATTTCTTTAATCTTTAATGTTCAATTTCCATTTCAAAGGAAATAAAAATTGAAAAAGTTAATATTATAATATCTAAACCTTGTTTTTATTATACGTCTATCTAAATTCACAATTAAAATTTATTTTAAGTATAATAATAAAATAGATTTTAATAGTAAATTTTTATTTTCATCAAAATAAATGATGCATATATATGAGAAAAAATAGATTATTTTCAATTTAATTATTTATATATTCTGACATGATTATTGTGCATATATTATGTGGCACTGGCACACCACTTCTATGTGTAAACAATTAGATTAATAAATAAACTTTTTATTAAATATACTTGTAATGCTGTTTATTCTTTTTAAAAAGTAAAATTTATTAACAGGAGAAATATATTGTTATAAAATTATAGTAATACTAAAAAATACATTACCGTTAAATGAAAAATTTCTAAAGTAATCTTTCCATAAATTTTAATTTGGCGCCAATTTCCATAGATTAGGGCTTAATTAATGTCAAAAAAATCATCAATATACATATAGAAAAGGATCCCAACAATAAAATAATGAAGATCCAAAATATTTCCCAATCCCGCCCTCAAACAAGGAACGGTTTATAAAATCTCTCGGAATTTATAAATTTAAAATAATAAACCCAAAAATTAAATAAAATATTAAAATCTCACAGGCAAAAAAATCAGCTCCAACATTTCTCAGCTCAATCAAACTTCACCACCACCACCACCGCAACAACCGCCTCACACGGAGGTTTTAACCCTTAAAGCAGCAAAGTTTGCCATGTTTCCCTTCATTCAGAAATGACCCGCCGCCGGTTCTATCAGACCCGGAAGCCCGAACCTGATAGAAGCAAAAAAACCACACCAACGACAGGCATGAGAATTATAGTTCCATTACAAGGACTAGTTCAAGGACGAGGTGGTGTTTTTCTAGGCTCAGTTATACCTTGTGCACTTCTATGTTTTCTCCAGCTTTACTTCAGGTGGTATCGTAATGATGAAGAACAATCCGACTCTTCTTCGTCGGACGACCAGAATTCTCCGGCTGAAATGACGACGCCGTCTCGGTCTGAGTCCGACGGGCATCTTACGGAGCTTTCTGGGTTGCGTCGGTCTTTATCTCGGACGCTCATTTCGCCTAGAAGTCCGAGTCGACCCGCTTGTGTTTCAGGGCGGGCTAATGGGATAGTGAAGAGTGGTGAGTCTGTTTATTATGCTGGAGTTAGAAAAGCTGTGGAGGATCCGTATCATGAATCGGGTAATCCGAATGGTGTTATTCAAGTTGGTCTAGCTGAGAACAAGGTGAGTTCAGCATATATCTTTAGCATTACTATATTTTTAATTGTTGGTTTAGTTTAGTGTTTTAATGATAGTGTTAAAGTTATTTTTTTTATGTATGCAGTTAAATTTGGATTTGGTGACGAAGTGGTTGGTTGAGAATGCAAGTAGAGCATTACTTGGTGGTGGTGGTGGTGGTGAAGGAGAGGAGTTGACTGTTAGTGAGATTGCCACTTATCTTCCTTTTGATGGATTAATGAAGTTAAAAGTGGTAATTGATTACCTAATTCATTTCTTTCTTTTTGTATTAATCATTATATGCTGTACTAGAAGTATAGATTTTTTACAAAACCGTCGCGGAACTTATGTACATCTTTACCTCGTCCACATTAGCACTTGGTGTCCGCATCAACAAGTCGATAACTTGCAATACCATTTTAATGATGTATAAATTATAATGCATCGACTCTGTACATAGATGACGTGACAGAAAGAGTGTATGAAAGTATTTCTCATTATGTAAGCTGACCTCTAGATTTGTATTGCTAAATATCAAGATATGATGTTTTTACTCCAAAAGGTTGTGAATATTGATTGCTATAATGCACAGATTGGCATGGAGTCTTCTCTTGTCTAATTGCAATTTTCTATCCAGGCTGTGGCAGATTTTATGTCTGAAATCATGAAAAGAGATTACTCTTTCAACCCCTCACAGATAGTGTTGACTGCAGGTGCCACTCCTGCAATTGAGATGCTTAGCTTCTGTTTAGCAGATGCTGGAAATGCATTTCTTGTTCCGACGCCATATTGCCCGAGGTAATATTTGATCTGTGTATTTCTATAGTCATTCAAGTATTCAGGTTCCTTCCAAAGAAACTGAAGTTCAAAAGCGATATGCAGATTGGATAGGGATATAAAATGGCGAACGGGGGTGGATATAATACCTGTTCCCTGTCGTAGTGCTGACAACTTCAATTTAAGCGTAACAGCACTTGATCGAGCATTCAACCAGGCAAAGAAACGCGGGATCAAAATTCGTGGGATGATTATTTCAAACCCCTCATATCCTGTAGGTAATCTGCTTAATCAAGAGACGCTGTATAGCCTTCTAGACTTCGCCAGGGAAAAGAATATACATATCATATGTCACGAAATATTTGCTGGCTTCACTTATGGAAATGAAGAGTTTGTGAGCCTAACAGAATTCATCGATAAAGAGGATTCAGATCGGGACAGAGTGCATATAGTGTATGATTTATCGAAAGATCTGTCTCTGCCGGGTTTTAGAGCAGGTGCAATCTACTCCTCCAATGCGAGTGTTCTAGCTGCTACGAAGAAGCTTACAAGATTCTCACCCGTTTCAGCTCCAACACAGCGTGTACTCATCTCCATGCTTTCGGATGCCAAATTTGTTCGGACTTTCATTCAGACTTACAGGGATAGACTGCAAAAGCTGCATGTTACATTTGCAGCAGGATTGAAGCAATTAGGCATTAGATGCATAAAAGGAAGTGGGGGTTTCTGCTGTTGGGCTGACATGAGCGACTTAATCAGCTCGTATAGTGAGAAAGGAGAACTCGAGCTTTGGGACAAATTATTGAATTCTGCTAAGCTCAATGCAATTCCTGGATCTTGTTGTCATTGTATCGAACCAGGATGGTTTGGATTCTGTTTCGCTACCTTAACTGAAGGTGATATTCCTGTAGTTATGAACCGAATTCGGAAAATTGCCGAGACATGTAAATCTCGCAGTTGATATGTTCTGGTCATTCAAAAGAAATAGATTGCATACAGAAAATTTTAGGTAGAAATAGTTTCTTGCAGTTGTATTTGTAATAATGGTGTTTTAATTATTGATGCCATAAATAGCCACATAGGCTCATCATTTTTTTTCCTTTTTGCTTTGAATAATTCTTTCAATGTATCATATCAAATATTTGCAAATTGTAAAAAGTATATATAACTGAAATTCTTTTGCTTCTCCTGTGCAACCATGAACTGGAATTACATGTATGCTAGCTACTGCTTTGAAATTCGGTAACAGTTTTGTAAAAACGCTATAATTTGCTAAATCGCCCATGAGATACAGAAATGAATCGTTTTATTGCGGAAAGATCCGAAAATGAATAGAAAAGAATGATTTTCTACTATGTTTCACCCTAAATATGAAATCCATTTTCTATGAGGATTCCCCTTCTGATCTTATAGACTCAAGAACCTGAACAACCTCTGCCATACTTGGTCTTCTTGAAGGATCCTCAGATGTACAAATTAACCCCAATTTCATTACCTGAATCAGCTCATTCTCTGAAAACCCTCTTAAACTTCTATCAAAGCAATCTGAAGAAGAACCACTCTCCAATAAGCTACGAACATATTCACACAAAATCACTACCTCATTTGTTGACGGGCTTTCTACCGGTTTCCTCCCGGTGACTAGCTCTAACAGAACGACTCCGAAGCTATACACATCACATTTCTCACTCAATCTTAGACTTTGAGCCAATTCTGGTGCAACATACCCTACTGCATTATGGAATTTGGTTAAACCATAATTGTCTAAAATAGGTAGTAGCCTCCCTAAGCCATAATCAGACAACTTAGCCTCATAATTTTCATCTAAGAGTATATTAGTAGACTTGATGTTAAGATGGAGAATCTGAGGTTTACAATCATGATGAAGGTAAGAAAGTGCTTTTGCTGTTCCTAGAGCAATCTGAAACCTCCTAGACCAGTATAATTCTCTATTTCCAACACCAGTACTGGTGCTTGGATAATCAAGTCCATGTAGATTATCATATAGATTACCATTTGGAGCAAATTCAGATAAAAGTAACTGCATGTTTGATGACCAATAATAACCTTGAAATGCAACTAAATTCGGATGCCGAAGGTTACCTAGTCGTCCGATATCTTGCTCAAACTCTTCTTGGCTTCTGATTCTACCTAAAGTCTCAAGCTTCTTCACCGCGATTGAGATTCCTCCTTCGAAATTCGTACGATAGACTGTTCCGATTGACCCGCCACCGATTAAACATTCCTTGTCGAGCAACGCTTTTGTCCCAGCTTCCCAATCTTCATATTTTGAGGGTAAACTCTTGCTGAACAGAACCAGCTTACCGATTATAACACCAGAACTCGTCGAACCCAATGGTGTACTCTCAACGACCATAGTCTCGTCCTCTCTTTTTCTACTGTGTGCTCTAATATTCATGATTGATACCACACAAACCCCAGTAAGGATCAATGCAGCAGCGACAATTGCTATAATTACAGAAGTTCCAAGCACTTTCTTTTTCTTTGACATTGGCACCGCGCCATTACCTGAGCAAGAAATCTCTAATGGAGGACCGCAGAGACCTGAATTGTTCACGAATGAAGATGCACCAAAAGCCATGAATTTTGGCATTGGAGGGATGGGACCTGAAAGGCTATTAGAGGAGAGATTGAAAAATGTTAAGTTTGGCAAATTTCCAAGTGAAGACGGGATTGCCCCGGAAAGAATATTTTGTGAAAGGTTAAGAACTAGGAGGTTTGTTAGGTTTCCTATAGTCTCTGGTATGCTACCACTGAATTGGTTTTGATGAAGATCAAGAATTTCTAACCAAGTCATGTTGTACAGTGTATTAGGAATTTCTCCACTTAAACCATTACCAGAAAGATCCCTGCATCAAGAACATCAGAAAAGGTTTTAAACTAAGATCAAAAGAATGTCTATAAGAAACAAAGAATAACAAGATGGTATCTAAACTCACAGCTCGCGAAGAGTCATTGAATTGCTTATATCCCTCGGAAATTCGCCATTGAGACGGAGATTGTGCAAATCCAATACCAAAAGTAGCTCAATGCCTCCAAATCCGACAGGGATTGTTCCATCAATCAAATTATTCCCCAAGTTCAGCACCCTAAGATTTTTCAAATCTACAATCTGAGCTGGTATACTCCCATTTAGCCTGTTAAACCCCAAGTTAAGAACTTTAAGGTTAATACAACTAGTAATGCTCAATGGGATCTCTCCATCGAAATTATTGCCCGAAGCATCGAAAAATTCCAGCCCCTCATTGCAAGTTCCCATCTGAGGAATTTCCCCATGGAACATATTATATGAAGCATTGAAATAGCTCATGTTTTGAAATCCAAGAGCCCCAAATGGAGCCAACCCGGAGAACATATTGCTACCAAGATCCAAAAAACTTAATCCCCTACATCTTGATATCTCCTCCTGAACACTGCCAGTTAACACATTGCTCCTCAAAGACATATACTTTAACACAGGAATGTCACATATTCGAAAAGGCAATTCGCCACTTAGATTATTGAAAGAGAAATCAAACCCTTCAAGCTTAGTACAATTCACAATTGAAACAGGAATATGACCAGAGAGACTATTATGAGAAAAAGAAACAAACTTAGTCTTATAACAAAACTTGAACAAAGAAGATGAAATCTCCCCACTATAACCATTTCTTGACAAATCAAGAAACCTAATGTTCTGTAAATCACCAATAAAGTCCGGGATTTTCCCAGATAAGGCATTAGAACTTAAATTAATCTTCCACAATGTGCTTAACTCTGCATATTCTAGAGGAATGTTACCAGTAAATTGATTGCCAAACAATGTCAAAATTCTTAAAGATCTCAAACCTGATAATGCTGGTGACAAAGACCCAGATAAATTCTTGTTCCACAAAACAATCCTCTCAACCAATCCAAATGAATTGCAGAACACACCACTGTAGTTACAAGGATTGCCAGTTGAAACCCAGGTGGCCAAGCTGTTATAAGGGTCATTAGTAATAGTTGACTTGAATTGAAGCAAGATCTCCTTCTCAGTAGCTGGTGAGACAGTAGAGGTGAGTCCAAGAAAACAAGAAACTAAAATTAATAGAGCATGAGAGACACAAAATCTCGTCATGCTCACTGTACAAAATAGAATGCTGCTGAGAATTATTACAAATTAGAATTAATTGGATCTATCCGTTTGGCATCATTGACAACTGGATCCCATTTGAACTTGCAGCTAAGTAATTCTTGAGCAAGAAACACAAAACCACAACCATGATCATAACAATTAAGCAGCAGCATTTTCCAAACTTTCACTGAAATTAAAGAAAGCTCTTGACTTGAGAACACATTTCTAAATGGGCACAAAAATAAAGATCTACAGGGTTTTCTAATTTGTGGGTTTCGAGTGAAGAACTGAAAATTAAAGATGGGCAATTCTTGAGATGAAAATGGTGGAGTGATGAGCAAAATGAGTACCGGTTAGCTTGGCTGGAAAGGAAAGAAAGCAGGTGAGCCAATTTAATGGAGTGCTGAATATTTTGTATATGTATTGATTATTGATTGGCAGGAAGAGAAGATGAAACCACGTGCATGTCCATTTGAACATAACAAAAATGCAATCTCTTTTCATATAAAAGAAGTGAAACTAATGTGATTATGAAGCTGTGTTGCTGTGTAATATAGAAATGCATTTATTCTCTCTCACCTACCAATTACTTTATTATAATTGCAATGCAATTTAAGTTTTTTTTTTTTCTGTTTTTCTGACTCTGTTGTGGGTTAGTTTTTGTCTGATATGTTGACGAGTTCTTTTGTGAAAAAGGTTGATGTTCTTGTTCTTGTTCTTGCTTTTATTTATGTAGTAATGTACTAATGTTTGAAGTTTCTTCTTTGTTATCTGTTTTGAGAGGACATTTTGTTGTTTATTTTTCTTTCTTTTTACTTCTTTTTATTTTTTTGTAGTAATAGTAAAACATTTATTAGACTTCATGTTTATTATCTAAATATTTTAAAAGGAACAGAGTTATTTATATTCCTAATGTGTAATTCGAGGATCTAGTAAGCCTTTGACGTCCGGAAAAATTCAAAAAATTTGTCCTCAATGTTTTATAATTGAACAATCAAACCTTCTAATTTTGACAATCAGACCCCCAACACCTCGTTTATGAGTTAAAATTGAGATTTGATTGTTTATTTTTTAAGACGTTAGGGCATTATTTGAATTTTTCTAAATTTTAGGAAGTCACTTGATCATGTATACAAATTTTAGAGACATAAATAATTATTTTTCCTATTTTAAAGTATGATAGAAAAAGAAAAGAAAATGAAGGGAATTTGAATTTGTGATTCCCAGCTGGAATTGGAATCGTCTCCACTTCTGAAAAGCAAAGCAGAGTAGTGTAACCCACCTCTGTGTTACATATTGCTAGTTGGGTATGGAACATGGAGATGACCGTTTCACTGTAATTCATTTCTGCTGTAATTTTGTCAAGTAATTTTGTTTTGAGTATAGGGTTATTCGGGTTATTTATCCTATGAATCATGCCCCTATGACTTATATTTGATTCATCTTGATAATTTAGCCAATAATAAATTCAACCATATTCACTCTTGTATTTTATTAACACCCGTAAAAATATTAAATATAGACATATTAAAATTGGCGTAACATGTTTGAAACATAAGAGTGTACTGTGTAATTAATTTTATTTTTAAGAGTTATTGATTAAATTGTGATTTACTAGAAACATGGACAGCTATTTGGGACAAAAAAAATAGATTGTTATTTTAGGACGGAGCGATTATTATTTTGCAAATTACAAGTAACTATTTATATAATAGATGAATAACGTCAATATAAAACACACTTTTTGTGTATAGTCTATAGATAAGTTTCACCTTTTATTTAAAATAGGGAAAATATATTGGCCTATCAGAATCATTATATTGGATAATAACATAATGTAATTAGAGCCAAGGTACTTTACCCTTAGCTATGTTAGCATAGCCCCATTGATGTATTTTATCAAGTCTATTATTTCTTTAAACTATAATTGGTAATAGTATTAATTATTAAGCAAATTTAACACAAGAATAAAATTAATGTACCATTCTTGCTAAATGGTTTTACTTTGATCAAAAGAGGCAAAATTACAACCTTTTTTCAAGTATTTATAAAGGATGCAATTATGAATTTTGCTTACTTATAGTCAATTTCATTAAATTTCCATTCATAATGTGCTTTTAGCAATATACTACCATAAAAAGTAAATTTGTTAGCCAAGTACAAAAAGAAGGAAGCTAAGGGGTCTTAAATAGAATGAAAGTGGTCCTACACTAGTCCCTCTCAAAGCATTAATGACCGTTTGATCATTGTATAACGACTGATCATCTGAACTTATCACGGTGGTCCCTTCTCTATGCCGTGCTTGATTGGGTCCATTAATGTGCTTCGTTGGCAAATTTCTTTGGTGGTCCCATCAAACGAATCAGAGCCGTCCGATTCTCCTCTAAATTGCCGTATCAATTGTCTTGCACCTTTATGCGCAACTGCATGCGATACACTGGAAATTATCCACATTTATTACTACTATAATTAGTTAGTAACGGGATTAACCTGTATTATTAATCGTGATGAATTAGATGATAGGGATGTGCAAAAATAAAATTCAAACTGAATAGAAAAATCAAAGTGAACTGAACTAAAATTTTAATATGAATTCAGTTTTTTAGTTAAAACAATTTAATACGATTTCTTTCAACATAGAAATTTAATATTTGATTTTCACTTCAATTTTAATTTTAAAAACCGGACCAACCAAAAACAATATTCTTACGTGTACAAAGAGACATCTTAGACACAATGAATATCTATATCTGTTACTTAGAATTTTAGTTCTTTTTTTGTTTAAATAGATATTTTTAATTAATTGACGGATAGCACTCAGTCCAATGAGTCTGGTACTCCCTCCATTTTTTTAGTTGTCCATTTAGAAAAAATTACACATACCAAGACAATGCTCATTTTGTCTTAAATCTATATCTATATCTATATCTATATCTATACTATATATAAAAGAACGGATGGGGGGGGGACAGACACTTTTACCTAATAGCCCTTTTTAATTTATTAGTTAATTGGATGTTTTAGTAATTTACTAATTGACTATAATTAAATTAGATATTTAATTAGCATTAGAGTTATAATGTAATTAGGATACAAAATATAGCCTATATTACTAAAAAATAGCTATATTTTCTAATCCACTAACGAAGAAAGCCAACGCAATAGGAAGACTTTCAAAACACAACACTAGCAAGCTGAAATTAACCTTTGTAAGTCGATGTTATTAATTTATATTGACAGACAAATAAGGCCATTAGTTGGTGATTTAGGATTGTATAGTTTATTTTGTAGTTTGTATAGCTCTTAAGGGTGATAAAGCTCTATTTTTTAAATTGCATTCGTTTTTCGAAACATATAAATTTTATATATAGTGTAGATTATTAATAAAACACAATTTATTTATAATAAATTAAATTAATATAATAATTTTAATCTGATTCACATCATATTTTTTAATCCTACGAAAATCCTAACTAATTTGAATATTGATTATAAATAGCATATATTATTTAATTATAATTAATATATGTAAATATTATTAAGATCAATTAATTTTAAAAATTAATAAATTAATAAATTGAAGTATTTGACGAGTTACGTTACGAGCCACGTACGTAGTACGTAACGCGAAACTAGTTACAAAAAAAATACTAATATAACATCACTAGTTAATAAATGCTTTCTAAAGTAAAATATAGAGTTATTTATTAGCCATGGGTAAATTTGGAAAATTAAAATTAAAATCATCTTAAATCTCTAAATGGACAACTATTGATGAAAAATTACATTTGACTAAAGTGACAACTAAAAAAATGGAGGGAGTAGCTATATTAGTGAGGGCAGAGATGTCAATATCTTGAGGCCTTCTCAATCTCGATCAGAGTTTGTAGTAAGCTTTGGCCTATGCACATTTGTTGTGGTCTGAAATGATAACTTATGCCGGTGATTATAAGGTAAGACAAGAAATAAGAACAAGTAGAAAGAATACTATACAATGTCAATGTGTACGTGTGTAACAATATGGATGCTTTTAATTCTAGATTGTCAAATTTGGAAAATTAAATTATACTCCTTCATATTGAAAATTTTCTTCTAGGCAATTTAACATTTTCACATGGAAAATTATTTGTTCCTTCGTATGAGAATATAATGGGAGGATACGATATGGTTGGCTATCAGTAGATGTATTCCTGGACCGAATTTGAATGAGTTCGGATCAGTCAAATTTATCTCGAGTCGAGTGTTTTTAAAATGAATTAAATTTCTTTTTTTATTGTTCAAAACCTATTCAAGAGTCGGGTTCAAAATTTATCTCGAGTCAAGTTTGTAGTAAGCTTTGGCCATATTATTATGAGAAATTTTGTTTAATTCAAAGCTTTCACAAAAACTAATGAAAACCGTTATAGATAATCAGGTTAAGGATTATTGAGTTGTGGAGAGATTGTACGGTTTTATGTTTGAAACTTAGCTCAGGTGAGGTTACTTCTATAAGTGAAGCACACGCGGTAACCCAAGTAATCTTCAAAGCAATCATATACTGAACGCTACACATAAAAATGTACTGCATGCACTGAATCCACACGACTCCCATCTGAATTGCTTCAATCCAACGACAGATGTGTACTTGCTGCCAAGCAAAGCAATGCATAGCCAATTAGCCATACCCTACATCCCAATATATTATTGCTGATCCTACGTTTTCTTGTCGGCCAACATCTAATCAAGTTTTGCAATCCACACAACACAACCATACTAAATATACGCGCCAATGACCTCCTAACACAATTGGCTAAGGAGTGAGGCATAAGACCAAGAGGTCTTGGGTTCTATCCCTCATGTGGACAAGAGGGAGCACACATTTGAAGAATTATTTAAGGTATTGGAGCAGCGTCAGAAGCGTCAGAAGCAGCGGATGCGGCATCGTTCCGTCAAGTTAGCGAGCCCGTTAAGGCGATGCATTCAACGTAACACGGTGTGGATGACGTGCATGGCGGATTTGCATACAAGTATAAATGGCAGTATATGTATAGTTTATATTGTAATAGTGTAGTAGTGTAGTATGTTTCTTTGTATATCTCTGTTAAAAAAAAAAAAAAAAAAAAAAAAAAAATATACGCCGACTTCAATCAATATACAGATATAGAATGAGGCTGTAATACAACCAGACTTTGCTTTCACCAATAATGGTAGACTTGAGAATAATCAAATAATTACACTTCACTACACAAGTCAACAACACTTCATTCATATATTTTCATTTACAAGCAGCGTATTTCTCAATTCCAATTTAAGCTTTTCAAGCAGAATGTCAATCATATACAAATACCAGTTGAAAGAAATGGAGACCCTGAAAAGAGAAAGATAAGTCTCTATATTCTTATACTAAGTTAGATGTTTGTTCCGTCCCGCATTGTATAGCGCCATTTACATTCTCTTCCAAAATAACACCTTCTCTGGATGAAGTTGTCCGATAAAATAAAACCTCATCCGCTTCAATCATTGAGAGACATAATATCCGGTAAACAAGCGTACTCTAGAGGAAAAGCACTTTAACCAAACTGTATAGATCGGTGAAGCATCTTCTGGAGAACCGAGTCCCCTTTTTTTGGTAGCTAGCATAGCATAGGGTGATAAATTCCCCAGCAGCGTATCAGAACTGTATTCAGATGCTATACTAACTGTGGATCATCTTGCAATACCTTCAGCTTCGTTTTTGCATATGCGGTGAAGACAATCGTGCCAACCACTGTTAAACAGAAACCAATGACATTGAAGACAATTTGTGGAGCTGAAAGCGAACGCCGATCAGTTGAAGCATCTGCCAGGGTTCCTATAAGTATCCCACTGCAATAAATCGAAAGTCCGTATATTCAGAAACAAATCAAAGAAGTGGTCTAGTTGAATCTAATAGAATGCCGCAATTATGGAGCATATAGTAAAATTCCTTCTAAAAGTTAAAAAGGAGAAAGGAATTGTATGTTACAAACATCAAATAAGCACATGAAAGAGACATTTTACACTATGAAATAGAAACTTCTGTCCTGAAAATCACATCATATAAGACAAATTTAGAGTGTTCTGCCGAAATGGCATCTGAGATAGTCAGGACTCAGGAGGTCTTACGTGTAGATTGCAGTAAAAGTCTCTGGCACCATACCAATTAATGACCCTAAAATGTAAGGACCATACTTGACACTTGTAGCCACAGCACAGTAATTGTACAAAATATACGGAAATGGAGATATCCTTATAAATGCTACGGCTCGAAACTGATGAAACCAGTTTCCTTCTCCAGCTGCTCTCAAAATGGCAGCTTTCTTTGGATATCTTTCTAACCACTCCTGCATGAAGAATGGTGGAACTACATTAGGAACTAAAGATTCAGAACAATGTAAAACCATTAAACACAAAGTCCCAAAGCTAGGTTCATACTTGAATTTTGTGAAGGAACAACGAGCCAATGAAAAAGGGAAGTGACACACCCACAGCTGCTGCAGATATGATTAATAGAAACCCATAGCCATAACCAAATGTCAACCCAGCTACCCACATAGAAGGCGATGATGGTAATAATAGGGAAGGGAATATTGCCACAGAAGCAAATATTAGGACAGCCAACACTGGAGTGCTAAAAGTTGTTGTCTCCCAATTGATGATAGGAATAATCTCCTGAGACATTATTATTCAGATAAAAACCAGATTTAAATATGCATCATTAGCGAATAAATGATACAAATCTTCCATCCTTAAATAGATGCTAGTTAGAAAGGGCAATTTAACATGCAGTCGCAATTTCATTAGTGAAGCACCAGAAAAAAGTCTAAGAACATGAACTTAACTAGAGCAAATTTCAAACTCCTCTAAAACAAGTTGAGCATTTGAACTACAATTCTAAAACTAACTATAAGTATTTGGAAACAAAAAAACATGTATTGCACAAGCTATAATAAACATTTCAAGTGTTGCAATGATTTGAATCCTTACGATGCATAAACAAACTCATCATCTCCAACGGGAAAACATACACATACACTTCTGTTCTGTAAAGCATTTAAAACAATATTCATGGTTGGAGGGCCAACACTAGCCTTAAGTATCTCTACGTAAAAAATGGAAGAGAACGGCGAAAAACCTATAACTTTGATAGCCATGAATGCCCATTAAAGCTGTAATCCAAGCTTCCCTTGCTCTACGCAAGCAGCAGTCTGTTTCGACAGAAACATACCAGCATCACAACCATAAGGGAAGAGAATACAAATGAAATCCAGAACAATAAACAAAAAAGCCTATGAAAAGGAAACACCATATATCTGGATTTTTTTAGGGGAAAGACAACATTTCCATTCTTAAAACAATCTAGCAGAGCTCACAATCAAAAGCTCGCAAAGTCCACATAATACACACAGAACTGCAATCAAATTGCAAAATCAGTATGCAAAATTTGTCCCTTATAATGAACACAAGAACACCATTTAAACATATTACCAAGAGCATTCTCAGAAATCCTAATTAATAGACATAAACCACAAATTGCAGTCACAACAAACAATCAATAAGATCCATCCAGCCAGCCAATTTAGCATACAAAATCCCAGAAAATCACAATCATTGAGCTCAAAAATCACAACTAGCATCAAATAAACCTACAAAAACCAAACCATAAACACTAACCTTGTCCATGAAAAAAGGACCAACCCATTTAAGACAAACAGCAGCCAACAATCCAAGACAAGCAAGCAACAAAACCAACTTAACCCAATACCAAACAACAGAGCCTCTCCATCCCCATAAACAAAAACTAGACCCTTCTGTCACACCATTCACTAATCTTTCTTCCTCCGTGACCTCCACCTCACAATTTCTCAATTTCACATAATCCCCTTTACTATGATCATCACCATCATCATCATGAACACCACCACCCTCCATTCTCAACCGCAGATGTGGCACCCTACTCTCATCGTTAACAAACGTCATAATCTTTATTAAAAAAACACACAACCCTGTATTTAATCCAGGGAAAACAATTAAAATTTAAGATAATTTGATTCAAAAGATCAACATCGTTTCAGTAACCAAGAAACCAAATTTCACACAACAAACCCTAAAAATTTCAGGGCAAAGGAAATAAAGCTTGTAAATTACAAGAACACAGTTAATTAAAAAGAAGAAATGACTGGTAGAAAATGAACAAAGAGCAATTAATAGAAGAGAAAGAAAATTAATTTTTGATTCTGTTTCTTGAAATTATTGTAATTAATTTAATTATTTTTTTGCTATAAGAAACGACAACATGACGGTGCGTATCAAATAAACTACAAACACGGTTGGTACAAACATTTTGTTATTTCTGTTCTTTTCTGGTAAAAACGCTGTCGTTTAAGGGTTCTGTTGCATACGTGTCGTTCTTGGGTGTTCTTGCGATTGTGACGTGGAGGTGGATATTTTATGGATTCGTGACTTCGCCGTCACTGTTAGTATTTTATGTCGACGAGTTAGGATGGGTCGGGTCTCATTGGGCCGAAGATTAGCCAGTGGGCTAGCTTTTTGTGGAGTGTGCCTTGTTTGGTGCGTTTGTTTGAGAATATCTGTCCTATGAAGCCACTAGGATATGAAACGTGTACTTTTGAAATTGAGCTGGCTTCTCTTAAGTGCAACAACGTATATTTAAATATTCCAAAATAATATGCTGAAAAAGGGAAATAGCGAATGATATTTTCAAATAATAAAAGGGTTTTTAAGAAAATGTTGATTACGGTTTTTAAATAATCTCCCAAAAGTAGATGGGTGGTGTTGATTACTTGATTCAAATTTAAATCAGTTAAAATTGATATATTATATTAAATTTCAAATGGATTAATTTTTGATTGATTTTTTTTATCAAAATAGAATTGCTCTAGGTTAGGTGTTAATAAGAATCAGTAGAGACTAATTAGTATACAATTTTAAAAAAGGAATACAAGTTTCAGTGGCCCCTAGCTTTAGGAACATAAGAAATTAAGAATGCACTCTTAATCTTAAAAAAAAAAAGTGAGAAATCAAGTGAAATTGGTAAATTAAGTTAAAAAAATGATGTGATAATATAAAAAGAAATAATAAAATTTGTGCAACTCGTCCCTATTCTATCATGACTCACTCAAAAACAACAATAATTAAATTAACAATCATAATGGTTCAAATTTTAACCCGATCAAATAAAATTGTCAATTAACTAAGTACTAATTTGGTTATTAACCAGTTCTAACTGTTTTTTTTTTTCAGATTTCAAAAATAATAAAAGGGTACCGACGTGGCAGCCTGTTAGACTGGCTAAATACTAGTTGCAGGGATTTGCTGCTGCCTTTTTATTCATTCTTCCCAAGAATATGAATTGGAGCATGACGTACGTTTCTGGTTTCCAGTTTTACTTATTTCCTAATTAAACAAAATTATAGTGCTTTAATCTCAATTAACACTAATCATACTTAGTCAAAAATACAAAACAAAAAGTGGCGAGTGCAAAGCAGTGGTGATCGGAGCACAAAATGAATGTCAACAGTACTAAGCAATGGCAGCTCTCTCAATTTCATCACCAGACCAAATCCCATGTTTCAAAATCTCAGTTCTTTAATCGAAATTGTTCTTTAAACCCTTCAGGTTTGAAATTTTCTTTTTCTTTCTAAATATAATCTTTCTTGTCACCTTTCTTGCTGTATGTGATCGTTACTGACTGTTGCAGAATATTTTATTTTTTCAGAATTTCGTTATGTGGGTATTTCACTTCAATTTAAACCCAATTCTCAATGTGAGTTCCTTTTCTTTTGTGTAATCAATGCAGTTTCTGGGTATAGCGAAAGTTAATTTCTTTGTTAAATGCGTGTTTATGTTGATTTGTAGTGGTTGGGTGTTCAAGATTTTTGGTGAACAGATGCTTATCAGAGAATTTATCGGATTCTTTTGATCAGGATTTGAGTCCAAATACTGCAAACCAACACAATAAGGTAATAGTCTTTTTTTCTTTCTCAAGCACTAATATATTGCCATTACAATAATGTCAGGCAGGTTAATAGTTTCATTTTTTGGTCCTGAAATTGGTAGAAGAAAACCTTGGTGAAGTGTAGAGGAAATCTATAATTCAATCAAGTTAAACACTGTCTTGTCTTTTTGAAGGATGAACACTATAACTTTTGTAAACACATTCATGTTGTATGATCAGCTAAAGAAGAAATAGTTTGATTATATCCAGTTCCTGATACCTGATTTTAGTTATAACTGTTGGAGTTATGATTAGACTTGAATGTCCATGCTCCATTAGAAGTTACTCCACTTGTTTCTGCCAATTGACTTGCTCATGATGTTAGTTTTATGATTCAGAGGCATGTATTTATGCTATGTGCTGCATTTCTTTTTTCAGATTGTTGTGCAGGAGTTTTCTATTGTTAATATCCTGAAGCAAGCAAATTCCCTACTGCCTCATGTGGTACTTGCCAGTACGCTGTTGGCTCTCTTTTATCCTCCCTCTTTCACATGGTTTACCACCAGGTTGTTGAAATGTTTTAAAAGAAATAGAAAATTTTCCATGTTTTTGATAGTCGTTGCTCCATTACATAATCATGCATTTTACATATTCTGCTTGATGCCAGAGATTGTTCATCTGGAAGAAAATTGATGGTTTGTGCTGTCTAGTTTGTTCCTTAGTCTTCTTATCTTCAAATGCTGAATGGGGAGCTATGCCTTTAGACTTCTTGATTATCCTTTTATACTACAATTTTGACATGCTAAATTTTTTAACAATTCCAGAATAGTTATGAGAAAATGTAACACCTCTGTTCACTTAAATATTTCTCAAAGCTCTTTGTACAAAAAAAATATATTTCTCAAAACTCTTAGTTTTCTATTACTTTTTATTTCTAAAATTTGAAAGCAGCCTTTTTCTATCGCATGGAATGCAGAGTTTTAGGTTGTAGCTTATGAGAGCTAGAACAAGTGAACAACTAATGTCAAGGATGTAATAAAATGCAATTAATTTCTGAGAAGGTCAGAAGTTATGATGTTACTTTTAATCTATTTTAGGTACTATGCCCCTGCGTTAGGGTTTTTGATGTTTGCAGTCGGGGTCAATTCCAGCGAAAAGGATTTTGTAGAAGCATTCAAGAAACCAGCAGCTCTGGTAGCTGGCTATGTTGGCCAATTTGTTGTAAAGCCTATCCTTGGGTACATCTTTGGCATAAGTGCTGTATCAGTGTTTGGTCTCCCAACTCCTATAGGTGAGGATCTATCTACCAGACCACTACAATTGGTGGAGCTAATGCTAACATGTTGTGAATCTTTGGTTCAGGTGCTGGGATTATGTTAGTATCATGTGTAAGTGGGGCCCAGCTTTCGAATTATGCTACTTTTCTTACTGATCCAGCTATGGCTCCTTTAAGTATTGTCATGACCTCACTGTCTACTGCCACCGCTGTGTTTGTTACCCCTTCGTTATCACTCTTGCTTATTGGAAAGAGACTACCTGTTGATGTTAAAGGAATGGTATCTAGTATTCTGCAAATAGTGGTTTCCCCGATTGCTGCAGGATTGCTTCTAAATAGGTGATACACTCCGTCCAAATAACTGTTAAGTGATAATTGCCTGAAGACGCTTTTACCGCCTTTTCTGTTTTCTCCTACAGGTTCCTTCCCGGTATTTCTAATGGTATTCGGCCATTTTTGCCTCCTCTCTCAGTACTCGTAACAGCCTGTTGCGTTGGAGCACCACTCGCTATTAATGTCGAGTCTGTTGTATCCCCTTTTGGAGCAACCATATTGGCACTCATTATTTCATTTCATCTCGTGGCATTTGTTGCTGGATATGTTTTTACTGGTCTTGTGTTTCCTAAAGCACCTGACCTAAAAGCACTTCAAAGAACAATTTCGTTTGAGACGGGTATGATCTTCAGTACCGTTCCTTTAAAATTTGATAAGGTTGTATCAGTCTAGCTGAAAAGATTGCTCTTTGCAGGAATGCAAAGCAGTCTTCTGGCCCTTGCGCTTGCAAATAAGTTTTTTCAAGATCCGCTTGTAGCCGTGCCCCCAGCCATCTCTGTAAGTTAAATATTTGATTTTCTAAACTGTTTTATTCTATTTGTTTTTTCTTAATATAAAATAAAATTGGCGTCCATTGTCGCTTCAGATTATCGCATGTCACACATATCTTCTGTTGTTCATCTGCTTTATTTGATTATCAAAGTTTTGTTGAAGTCTTCAAAAGATTTTAGAACTCCGATTTCTATAATGTGCAGACTGTAATGATGTCTTTGATGGGGTTCACTCTGGTGATGATTTGGAGTAAGAAGAAAGAAGTATATTAAAACTTAGCCAGTGAAAACTCAGAAAATAGAGTAGCTCGTGTCTTTTTAGACTCCGATACCACTTGTCCCAGCGTTTAAGTCCTTCAAGCCACAATCCGCGGCTCCCTGTTAATGCTTGCTGTAGGAGAGTTCTCTCCTGGAGCATTCCTGTACCGATCGAACAGCTTGTGATAGGATTTTTTTTTTTGCCACATATTCTGGATGAGATTCGAGGAAATCAGTTTTACAATAGAAGTATTTTTTTTTAGTTGGCATTTTGTAGCTCCTGATTTGACAAAATAATGGTGAATGTATATACTATTGAAACATCAACTTTATGGCTATGTTATGACCAAAAAGACATAAATATTTTGGGATATTTGAAAAACAAACAGCTATATATAAAATATATTTAATAAATTAATTTTCATGGTAAAAAAACTACTTAAACGCTTAATCCAATGTAGCAGGCAGGGCCTTCCATTACATTACAACAGAAGCAAACCCACTTCCGAATAGGAAACGGAAACGGTCGAGCTTTGGAGAGTGAGCAACAAAATGGCTACGGCAATGACGACCTTATCATTCTTATCTTCGAAACTTGAAAGCTCTCAGAAGTCAACACACACTCTATCTCCTTCCCGCACTCTCTCTGCTCCTCAAATTCCCCCCTTGATGCTAAAACTATCTGGTTTTGTTCCTCTTCTCGGGGCTGGTTTGGCCTTAACTGCAGTGGCTCCCGCCTCAGCTGCCGTTTTACCGTTCCTGGGTCAACTCAATGAACCCTCTAATGCACTGTCTTTGCCCACCTGGGCCATTCATGTTTCCAGTGTTGTTGAGTGGTGAGTTCGTGTTCACCTGTTCTTATTTGTTTTCTTTGAGTTTGATTTTTGTTAAAGTGGCATAATTTATGCTAATTTCTAGTCTAATTGAAATTTGAAAACTTGGGCTAGTTTTTAGTTGATTAGTTGATCTTGTTAATGTTTATTTTGGCTTGTGAAAAACATTAAAAATAGAAACTAATTTGATGCTTTTAAATTTTTTGTTTTTTCTTTGGGGACTGGAAACAGGATAACTGCTATGGCTTTGGTGTGGCAATATGGGGAGAAATCTGGGTTTGAATCTTGGAAGGGACTCTCTTGGGGGATGGTGAGTTTTTCTATTTGCTATTATTGTGAGTTCAATTCTGTTGTTTAGATAGTTACAATTTTCTGATAATTAAGACTTGGTGAGAAAATTTAGTTTCTGATCATTCTTATTTAATTTTCCAAAGCTATTCGTGCAGTCACTATATGATAAATTTCTGCTGATGTTGTTTCAATTTACTAAGTACAGTCTGTGCATTGCTACTATATAATAAGTTTCTACTTTGAGGCATTTAGTTAAATAGTAGAATGATTCAAAGTCTATAAACTCTGCAATTTTGAGACTATGGACACCTATGTCACACAGAAATGGAAACGCTAATTAAAGGGTTATGGAAATGCTAAAGGGTTATGGAAACATGAACTTGTAACAATATAAATTGTTTCTTTGACTTGACTCTATCTGCTACCTGAATGTTAGTGTAACTCTCCCCCATTAGCATGGGTTTGCTGGCTTTCCTGGGAAGAAGATAGACGTTAAAATTAGTAGGAAGTCCTGTGCAATAGTGGGAAGAACCTCTTGATTTCCATACAGTTTTAATTAACGACTCCTGAAGTCCGCTTGGGTTATGCACTGTCCAATTGATTTGAATTAGTCAGTGTGTTCTATTATTTCCAGCAAAATCTTTCTCATTCTTATTTCATATCAACCAATTTAGGTACCTCTGCTTGGTGGAGCATTTTGCGCCTGCACATGGCATTTCTTCTACAATTCTGAGTCTCTAGAGGTAAGAATGGCCGGATCACTTATAATGTTGGTACCCTTTCTTGCTTACACCTAACAACCTTCTAAATGTTAGAAATGAAACTAATTGATTGAAATACAGGAAAGGACAACTACATGATATAATCAAATTGAACTTGGTTAAATGATGCAACATTGGCTGACTTGAATCATACTCAGAAATGAGATTTTGGGATCTGGAAAATTGTGGTTGTTCTTGTACAGTCTGATAACTGCATCCGAATAAAATTTGTAGAGTAAAATTGTGTAGTATATTGTTATGTTACAACTTTCGCTCTTGTTCTGGCTAATCACTATTTTGAAAGTAGTATGCATGTCTTTACATTATCTGCAATAATACTAATGCTTTGTGGCTGGTTGACATAAAAAAGAAAACTAATTTGGCCCTGAATGCTTACAATTGACCAAAAATTTAGCTTCTACTTTTGACATCTATGGCTATACAGAGCGTTTTAGACTGATGAAGCCTAACGATGACCTGTTCTTTCACTCACTTGATACTTCCTCGTTCAACAAACTTTTTCTGTTGATGTGCTTGCGTGCAGTCCGTGCACGGGGAATCTCCACCTTTTTGTATATTTCATGCTACAGAAAAGTTCATACTTCAGAAATACCGTTAAATGATGCTGAAACCTGATTAACATTAGATGTATTTATTTTGTACTGTGCATAATTGCAAGAACAGTTGTGCTAGACTCTACGCTATTTCTTGGATTGGACCTTTCTAAATTTGATCTTGCCATCTCTAAAAAAATTCATGACGAGTTGCAGGTATTGGTGGCTCTTCAAGCAGCACTAACGGTAGTGGGTAATGCCACCATGTGCATCGCTGCATTCCGTATATACAAGTCAGTGGAGGAGCGGCCGAAGAATCTGTGAGTGTTTCCAAGTCTGCATGCCATTATATGCGCCTGAGTGAAAGCCTGTTTTTCTTATTGATGAATCAATTATGCGGTAAGGCGGCTTTGCATGCTGAAATAGTGAAACGCTGTTATTTTGACTGAAACGCTGCTGCTTATCAGCTGGTGTATCATGAGTAGACCATATGAACCTGAAGCCTCCATGATTATAAAAGATTTCGTTGGAGATCGTTCCGACTTGCCATTATGAGCTATTTTGACATACTGCTAAGGCAAACAAGAAAGAAGAAGCTATTGGGTTGTTACTGATATGTAAACTTGGGAGGCTGAAAAAGGTGTAGTAGCATTATTAAATGTTTTTTTTTTTTTTGAGAGAACATTATTAAATGTTAATCAAGTATAAATATGAACTTATTAAGCGTGCTGTATCTTTTGAATACCATTCTATGGAGATAAATGTTGCTTAACGTTTTTGTTTCTTCTTAAGATAATTTGATATTAGCAGTTGAAAACTGCATTAAACATTATGCTACTGGTTTATGGTTGTATATATTGACATTTTTAAAATCAAAATTCTTTCACACTTCCATTTTTTTGTTTAATCAAAATTGTTGGATGATTTACTTGTAGAAAATACATCAGCTAATTATAATATTTAAAAATTTCTCAAACACATAAGCCATGGGATTAGTAATTTAACAGGTAAGAATATGTTCTTGTATTGTTGCCTAACATAGATAGATATTTAGAAGTAATGAGACGGCACTGCTGAGATTTGATACTATTGCCAATATTCAATTTATTTAATATTATTTAAATTGTAAAAATAGAATTTAGAAAAAAATTTAATTACTCAAAAGCTTCTAGTGATAGATATGGTATAAAATTCTATAAAATAATATTTAGGTAGAATATTTGTTATTCATTAATAATTTAAATAGTATTAAGGACATTAACGTAAATTTGCCTGTTCCCACCCTCACCCGTGCTTTTATATATAGTATAGATTTTTTAAAAATTAAAAATTCTAAAAACACCCGAAAATTAGGCTTAAAAAAATTTCACTTCATAAAAATAAGAGATTTTTAGACAAATACCCTTAAAATGGTAAAATAATCTCACACATACTGATTGACCAGATGTATTAAAAAAAATACGGATTGACTGTTTTAAGTTGCAACATAAATTTTTAATTTATAAAAAATACGATTTATGCATTTAACCAAAAAAACTACTTCACTTGCCATTAAATCTATCACCACTGCTTTTGTTTTACCGTGGTTCTCAATTTCCAATTTTGATCTTCCAAAATTCAAAAATTGAGCTTGATTCAACCATATCATCTTAGTAACTCATTGTTGCAAAATTCGTTTTGTATTTCGACTAAGTATGATTAGTGTTAATTGAGATTAAAGCACTATAATTTTGTTTAATTAGGAAAGAAGCACAACTGGAAACAAGAAACGTACGTCATGGTCCAATTCGATAAAAAAAAAAAATTAATCAAAATAATTTAAAAGTTTATCATAGTCTGTATATGTTTATTGGCTTAAATTTGATAGTTTGAATTAGGTTCAACTAAATTTTAAACAAAGGGTCAACGCGCCCTCTGAACTTTTGACATGGGATCATCTAACCCAGTTTATATTTTTTTAAGCAACTAACCCCAAAACTCTTCATTTTTGGGTCAAATAACCCAATAATTTATATTTTTATTTCAAAAAAATGAATTTAGAATAATTATATCGCAACAATTAGGGAAGTATCTAATTATATTTTTGTATCTCTCACTTCCGATTTGTATTTTACGCATTTTAAAAATACAATTATGGATTATTTGACCCAAAAATAAAGAGTTTTGGGGTTTATTGCTCAAAAAAGTATAAATTGGATTAGATGACCCTGTGTCACAAGTTCAGGGGGTGCGTTGACCCTTTGTTTACATTCTAAAATACTATGTTTAAATTCGGAGAAATTCTTAGATATACTCAATCTACCATGCCATCTGTGTGGACTAAACCTATCTCATTATGACACGTCATTAAAATAACGGCTCTATCGTAATATTACTATTCAAAAGTGTAATAAAATAAAAAACAAAATTACGATAGTACCACTATTTTAATGACGTGAACATCGCATTCCCATGATGTTTTGCCATCTGACTAACAAAATTAAACAACAGTTTATTTTATGAAATTTTACTCATTTATTATTAACCAAATTAGACTTAGCTAAAAAACTTACTTAATTTAAAAATTAAATTAATTAATTAAATTAATCAATTAACCTAAATTATAAAATCAACGCTAATTAATTGCACTTATATATAATTAAATTTATCTTAAAAATGATTAAATTAACCTAAATTGTTTAACAAATTCACCAAATTTACCCCCAAATTATTTAATTACCCTAAACTAGTTATGTAAACAATTTAACAAAACTAATTATATAAACACTTTAACAAACCTAATTCAAATTATCTAAATTTACATAAACGGCATAAATTAACCTAAACTAGTTAACAATCTAATTTAACAACTAAATTATTTAATTTGTGAAAATTTGAATTTTAAAATGAATATAATAAAACTGAACATTGGAAAATAAAAAAAAATCACGATATTAAGAGTTTGTTAAAAAAAATCAAAGCTGGGCATTTTAAAAGACAATTAAAATTGGCGCCTAGAGAAGATCTGGTGTTAACCAGGTGCAAGTGATCCTACCGCTATTTCGATGATTTTGCTGAATCCAACGGTTATAAATTGAAGAAAACGGTTACTAACCGACTTTAACAATCTATAAATATACCCAGGCTTCGATCAACTCTGTGAAGCTTCTTCACAAAGCAAAAATCTCAGACGTGAAATTGAAAACCAGAGAAGCTTCAGTTTGGTCTTCGCAAAATATTAGTAATGGTAATTCTGATCGATTAAACTAGTAATTTTATTTTTATTTTGCATTGAATGTAATTGATTGAGTGTTTGATCAAGGAATCTTTTGGGCATTTCTGAGGAAGTATAAACGTACTAGTTTCTTGTTAGGAAGTATAAGACCGTACGAGTTTCTAGTTTTAATTCTTCATTTTTGATTGAGTATTTGAGCGAATCTTTTGAGGATTCTACGTGATTGAAAGTATCAAGATTCAAGAACGTGTCTTTTCCTGATAAATTTGGGATTTTATTATCGTTGATTGAATGAATCTTTAGGCATTTTCTGCGATTAAAGTATCAAGAACTGCTTCTCTTTTCGTGTTCTGATTTTGTATATAATGATCGTTAATTGGTTCTCTTTTCTAGGATAAGTATGTACTCTCTTGAGTCTTGATTGATTAACTAATTGCTTTCCAGTTAGATAATTAGTGGTGTTTTTTGATTTAGGAGGATGACGAGAACTCTAACGGTGTTAAGGAAGAGGACGTCGTGACCCAGCCGGATCACAGAGGGGATTTTGAGGTAAGTTCAATCAAATATTTTCTTTGAATATCTACTGGGTTTTGTGCAAATTGGTTTGTATTTAAAGATCGTTTATTAATTGCTTTCCAGTTAGATAATTAGTGGTGTTTTTTGATTTAGGAGGATGACGAGAACGCTAACGGTACTGTTGAGGAGGAGGACGCCATGAATCAGGAGGATCCCAGAGGGCATTATGAGGTAAGGCAAAAAAAAACTCTAAGCTTGTCTTTGAATGCATATTCGGTTTTGTGCAAAAAATTTATTGAGTTAAGTGGTTGGATATTAGATATATCGAAGGGCACCACTACCAGAAAACCTGCAAGGCAGGCCGGCGCGGCCGGGGAGGGAACTCGCGGGGAGATACACCGGTCCAGCAAACTTCATCTTCTACGTGTCATCTTTTGATACCACGCAGAACCGGTTCGATGATGCGCCACCCACTGTCACTGATACAAATCCCCGCCGCCATTTCACCATCGAGACTACCCCCGGTGACTTCCCGGTGTTCCGCACCAGACGGGCAAGAAAGGAATATTTCAGAAAGATTATCCGAAGCCATGTCCATTGAGGACACGTGGCAAAGCTGCAAGTGAACAAGAGACATAGATTTTGTTTTTGTCATGTAAATTTTAGTTTTCTTTTACTAAAAGCTGGATTTCTAATTTGGGGAGTGGAGACTGGGAATTGAGGATTGGAAACAGAGATACTTGAAATGGGTATGTGGGTTTAGTGAGCTGCAGGGTTTAAATGAGTTAGATATTAAGGATTTAGAGTTTACTTTTTGAAAATTAAGGGATTTTGTATTGATTTTGGGTTGTGTTTTCCATGGAAGATTGGTTTGGGAATGAGCTGCCATTTTTGAGAGAGCTGTTCCATTTTGTTTCTTGAATATGAAGTTACTGCGAAAATGTAGATTGGGAAAGATACGCAACGCTGTCGTTTGATAGTTCGTGGAACAAGATAGTGACAGAGTTGGGCCCAATTTAGTTCAAGTCCAGGTCCATATACTGCTTAGTCTCGAAAGATTTTTAGACAAATACCCTTAAAATGGTAAAATAATCTCACACATACTGATTGACCAGATGTATTAAAAAATATGGATTGACTGTTTTAAGTTGCAACATAAATTTTTAATTTATAAAAAATACGATTTATGCATTTAACCAAAAAAACTACTTCACTTGCCATTAAATCTATCACCACTGCTTTTGTTTTACCGTGGCTCTCAATTTCCAAATTGACAGATTCATTTTGATCTTCCAAAATTCAAAAATTGAGCTTGATTCAACCATATCATCTTAGTAACTCATTGTTGCAAAATCTGAATCATAACGCGACCTGAGATTCCTAATAGGAGGGCGACGAATAAACTCAAAGGTCGGCGATGAATAAACATGCGAGAATGACCTGAACCAAGATGAGAACTCGGGAACCGCAGATGGAGTGGGTCACCATTACCGCTCTTTCCCCGCCTCTGGAACGGATACCTCTTTGGACGACTTGATCGGAGACGATGTCTTGAAGTGGTTGATTGCTTACTTGTTTGGTTTTGTTTGCTAATATGTCATAAACTGTTTTGTAATTGATTTGTTTTATTAATTTTAGATATAAAACTTATTGCTTTCAAATTGTTTGTTTATATGCTTCAATCAATAGATTTTTATTTATATATGTTTTGTAATTGACCCTGCAATCTTGCTCGATTAAGAGATTAATCCAACGACTTCTGGGAATAGGTTTAGTGCTAACAACTCTGTATTTCCCATTTGGGTTCCAAACTTCAATTTTGAACAGGTTTTTGGCTTTCATTGTCTATATAAGCTTTCTAGGTATAATAAAATCAGAAACAGAGAATTGGCTTTTGTGATTTTAGTGTTGATCTTCTATTTCAAAGCACTAAACTAATTACTTAATGCAATTTCGTCTTTCTCGCATATTTGTTACAAACTGATATAAAGTATGCATGGCCAAACTTGTCTTCAACCTATGAAGATACATATAGCATCTGATCTCTATTATAGTATTGTTTATATTCCTTTTTTATTTAAAAATTGAACTTAGTTTTAGTTTTGTAGAAATATATAGGTTGATTGTCAGTTTTCTTACTGTAATCAGTGATGCAAGCTAATAATTTGTTTTGATTTAATGTGAATGAACACAATTAATCACCATCTTTCGGCTGAGATTGCAAATATTGATGAATGTGTTATTTTAACTCTTTTCAGTTATTTTACATGTTTTTGCTTCAGTTTAGTACTACTAGTTTATCACCGGTTTTAATTGTGTTCATCACATTAGTTTAAAGTTACTATCAGTTTACTAACAGTAAAGTAGTATAAATATATGCAAAATTTGTTTCACTGTCAGTGATATAAATTTTTTCACATTAGATGAATGTGTTACAAAATTAGATTATTTTTCGGTTTACTAAAAGATAGGTCTATTACTAGTTTAATAGTAATTTACTCAGTACTATAAATATATGCAACATCAGTTTTACTCTCGGTTCATTAGAAGATAAGTCTACTATTGGTTTACTAACGGCTTACTACCAGTATTATAAACATGTGCAAAATTTGATTTACTTTCGGTTTATTTCGACAAGCGAACTTCAAGTAAGCAATTATTAATTAATTAATAAAACTCCTTAAATTCAAGAGCAACTTCAATTCCAATTAGATTAAATAAATACAATTGTCATTATAGAAAAATAATTCCAACAATATCGGTTTAGTTTCGGTTAATTACCCGTTTATTACTAATTTACTTAAAAAAATTAGTTTAATTGTGCGTTGTATACTTGCAAGTGTTTTATGGCACCCACTTGCAGTTTATAATCGGTTTACTAATAGTTTGCTAATAGTTTAGTATTGTTTTACCAATAGTTTACTAATAATTACTCCCTTCGTCCGAAATAAATAGGCAGTATTTTGAATTTTTTGTCCCAAATTATAGGCAGTATTTTATTGCTTAAATGTTTAAATGGCATATATGCCTTCATTAATTGTAATAAATTACAATAAAAAGAGAAAAATCCACTAACAAACAAAATCAACATTGCATTAAATAGGGGTAAGTGTGGTATGTTTTTATAGAATCACTCATTTTGCATAGGTTTACTAAATTTCTTAATACTTGTATTTGTCCTAAACTGCCAATCAATTTGGGAAGGAGGGAATAACTATCGGTTTATAAAAAAGTTCATTATTAGTTTATATCGGTATTCTAATAGTTTACCAATAATTAACCATCAATTTACTATCGATATACAAAAAAAATTCATTATTATGTAATAATCGGTTTACTAATAGTTAACTATCGATATACTAAGAAAGTTCATTGGTTAACTTTTAGAAATCTATTAGAAAACTTTATGGATATTTATTGGTTATTTTTGGGTTACCTAATAGTTGAAAGTGTGACCTATCAATACAAGTATTTGGTCACCATTTAGTAAACTTTTAGTAATCTATTAACAAATGTAAATTATTACTATCAAGATTTAAATTATTTTATTATCAGTAAATATTAGGAAACCTATTAGTAAACTTTTTTTGGAAACCTTGGGTATTTTAATAGTACACATATTTTTATAATATAATGATACAAAGTGTTATTATTGGTGAATCTTGATATATATATTAGTTTTCACTTGATAACTTGTTAGTAAATACTTAAAAAATTTATTTAAAAAATAGTAAAAATATTCTTACACAATTTGATTTTACTATTGGTGAATGTTAAAAAATCTATTAGTAAATTTTTTTAAAAACTTTTATTAGTTTAATAGTAAATATGAAATAATAGTATAATGACACATATTATATTACTTATTCGTGAAATTTACTAACCATTGGATAATCTATTAGTAAATATTTAGTAAACCTCTAGTAACCTTTTTATTTCAATTTATCCTGATTTAACCAAGATGAGCATGTATTGATAATTGAATTTCAGGACACTAAGCTTACTAATGACATATTAAAGAGTTACTAATGATATACCAATAGGTTATATATACTTTCACAATAAATTTGATAATAGATTTACTATAATTTACTAAATGGTCACCCATTGGTAACTAAATAAATAATCCACAAATAATAAAAACACATTCATATCTAAATTTGACCAATAAAACTTATTTTATCCAAAATCAAATATTTTAATAGTTTACCTAAAAGTTTATCAATATTATTATTATTAAAAATTAAAAAGATTTAAAAAGTAAAATGAATTCATAAATGGTAACCAAAAGCTTATGAAATAGTTATCAAATGGTTACCAATAGATAACACAATAATAATAATAATAGTAATCATTATAATAAAAAAGAGTGGCTTTTCTTCTTTGCTCGTACTCACTGAAAAATGATTACATAATAAAAAAGAGAACAAATCCACAAAATGAAAGTAGAACCCAAACCCAAAGTAGACAAACAATAAACAGACAGTGCACATCCACCTGGTTCAAGCAATTCAAATATATGGTCATTTTCAATCAGCGGATAGATGAAATCACTGCAATGTAAGACTAAAACTATTGAAGATGTTATTAACCCAAGTACAACATTTTTAATTCCCAGCTCCATCTGTTGGAAAAAAAGCTATCATCAAAACAGCCACCGTCACCGCCACAACCATTAGAAAGTAAGAATCACCCCATCACAAAAACAACCACCACAACAACCAGCTAAATCTACTAAAACCCATTTCAAATTTGAGATTGTTTCCTTTTCAGCTGGATTTGTTCCAAGACAAACCATTTCTTTACCGCCGATAGTGTATTCCCCGCAAATGGCACTGGCAATACCAAAAAAAGCCTTAGCCTATGCTCTTTTATCTGAAGTTAAATGGCGAAGAAACAGCGGGAGCTGCCGCGACAGAAGCGGAGGAAACAGCGCCGCCGAAGAAGGGCAAGAATCCCTTCGAATCCTTTTAAGATAGAAAATAGAGCGGTTGAAGAAAGAGAGATAAGAAATTCAAAATGAAAACCACATGCAAAGAGATCTAAATTATCGCATAAATTGAACAGTTTTAATGGGAAAAGAAAAAGTAAAATTCACAATAGAAATCGTAAATATAGAAGAGGGAAGATGGTTTTCGTTTTTTTGCAACAATTATAAGCGGGCCGTATAAGAGAGAATAATTAGGCTTTTGGTGGTGTTGGGCCTAATTTCCTCTAGTCTCGAAGAGACAACAACTACCCAATCACCGATTAATTCTTTTTTCTCTCTCCCCAAATTATATTATCTAAATTTATACAATAAAATCTCTAATTTTCACTTTAAATTGTACAGAATTTATTTTCATAAATGACTGAAGTGATCATGATTCGGTAAAAGAAGTGTTAAACGCTCAAATCACGATAAAAAAAACAACAGAATATTGTGAGCATGACTCACAAAATTTAATCAAAATAATTTAAAAGTCTAGAAGTGTGTATTTGATTTGAACCGAACCGAACCGAATTTTGGTTTTTTAAAAATCAAACTGAACCAAAATTTTAGAGAAGGAAAATGTTTCAAATGGAACCGAACCGGTTGGTACGGTCGGTTATTTCAGTTCGGTTCGATTATTTCGGTTCAGTACTGACCAACCGAAATTTATGTACACTTTTCAACCGAACCGAATTTGTCGGTTTGGTTCGGTTTTTTGGTTTCGATTTGATTTTGCACACCCCTAATCGTCATAGTCGTATATGTTTATTGGCTTAAATTTGATAGTTCGAATTAGGTTCAACTAAATTTGACATTCTAAAATACTATGTTTAAATTCGGAGAATTTTTTAGATAAACTCAGTCTACCACGTCATCCATGTAATAAACCTATCACGTTATGACACGTAATTAAAATAATGGCTCTTAAATTCGATTTAAGTTTAATAAATTCGATTTAAGTTTCACCGTTTTCTTGATGCTAAAGCTGTTTTCAGTTTTGGCTTAAAAATCAATACTTCCGTTCATTGATCCGTTATTCTTTGTTTCAGCATCGGATTGGGCGTCTCGTCACAACGGAAGTAGACATCATCCTCTTCAATTTTAAACTTTGAGATCGTGAATTGGTACGTTATTCTATCTGTTTAAGCCGTCGTCGATTCATCGTTTTTCTTGATTCTTGGCTGCGAATGTTCTTATTAATGTTTCTGCCGATTCTTTTGATATTTGATTATGTCATTTGTCTTTTTCTAAGGCTATTATTAGATGTGAGATTGTTTGTTTATTGATTTACGATTAGGTCGAGATTATTTTTGCTGTTCATGCTTGTGTGATTCGGTCCCGTCGACAGAAACCAGCATGGCTACCACTGCTCCTATTCATAATCTGTTTTGATAAATTTCCAGTGTTAAATGTTGTTATACTGAGTTCATTCCTCAAGTTTGTGACTCGAGAAATTGGTTTGCTCAGTTGGCTATTCATACTCAAATTTCATGTGTTATTTAAGAATGGTTTTAGGTTCTGTTAATACGGTTTTCATGATTTGATTATGGTTTCACGTGGTCTATTCTTTTTTTTTGTCAGAGGCAAACTTTAATATGTGAAGTATGAGAAGATAAGTATATACAAATGAACAATTTCTCATCAATAATGAGCCAATCGTTTAAAGATATAATGATGATACTGTCAGGAGTCATCTATTAGAATTTTTTGACCACTACATGGATCACCATATACACTTATAGTGTATAAATTAAAATTAAAATTTTCAACTCTGAAAATTAGGCTAAAGGAAAAGTGTCTTTTTTAAGGATGAAATGGAGATTTGCTTGAATAACACTTTTGTACAAACCTAAATTTTCGGTGTCACCGACGTAGTTGAAAAAGCCAAATCCTACCAAATTAAGTTAAAATATTTTGCCATCAAGAACAAAGCTATGAAAACTTTATTTTTAAAATTCATATATTATCCACTTATTATTATTGGATGAATTATTATAATTCATCCAATAATAAAATTGATAAAATAGAATAAACAAAGTAACCATAGGAGAAGTCGTGAAAAACTTTGTAAACAGAATTGGCTACTGGCCATGAGTCATGGCAATTGAAAAATATTTTTTGTGCACGTAACGTTTGTGCTATTTAGCATAGGAACTTGTAAAATTATGAGTCAAAATGGTATTCAAAAGAGCCAACTAGAAATATATAGCTAAAAGTTTACAAATTAGGTTGTTTAATATTAAATCCAACAATAATATCAACTCCTGTTTAGCATGTGTTAGAATTTTAATTTCTGAAGCAAACACATTAACAAGCAATCAAAGATTAATACAATTTACAAAACTGAAAAATAAAACTCAGACCATTGAGGCAATCCTAAACAGAGAAACAACACACCATGTTGTTGCCATTGCAGATTGAAAAAAATATAACTGACTTGTTCAGCGGTTATCAAAAAATCACCATCTTCTAACGCTAGTGTTGTAGTAGATTGTGTATTGGAGATCGGTTCATTGAGGAAGAACTCGCCATGGTTAAAAGAATTCAAGAACACAATGCCGTAGCCAAAATATACATAACCTTCATCCTTTTATAGGAGAAGTGCCAATAAGTGATTCAATTTGGAAAAAGAAATTATCAAATTCACAATGAAAAATCACTAACCTGTTATATCCAAATTTCTCGCACAATTTCAAAATGTAATGGACGTGCTCTTCTATATCTAGCACTCTTTACTGGTTATCAACATTATTTGTAGTCGTTGACGAAACACCAATTATGATACCAAGAATAGATAACAGTTGTTGACTGTTGTTTCAATATAGCCGAAGAAAGAGTATATAGAGGAACCGATAGTGTTCCTGCAAACCTTAACAAACCAAAAATTCATAAGTAAATGAACAAATCTATTGTTATAAAAATCCTACTCCAAAAGACACTGATATGATGCTAGTGCCTAGGAATTGTCCAGGAAAAGTTGGCCAGAAAATGCTGCCAAAAGTTCATAAGAAAACATCGATTCTAGTGTTAGGCCTAATGTCTTAAAAAACACCGACCTTTTAGCCATTTTTCAATCATACCCTGACGTTGAAAATTTGTCAATTTTACCCTATTTTGCATTTTTGTGTTTCAATTGTACCCTGAAAAATTAAATTAACGTCTTTTGCGTTTGGAAGTTTGTTTAAAACATTCTCCATGTCTCGCATATATTAATTGTATTTTTTTAAAATTTATTTAAATTTAGTTAAATTAATTAAGAATTTAAATTAGTGTTAATTTAATTATGGTTTTTAGTTAGTTTTTAAAAATAAAGGACTTATTGAAAACGGAAAATTCAAAAGTAAAAAAATTAATTGAATGATTTCATCATTTAAGTAAAAAAATTAACAAAAATTAAAATATTGGGGTACAATTGAAAACGGAAAATTCAAAAGTGGGTAAAATTGACAAATTTTCAACGTCGGGGTGGAATTGAAAAAAAATTTAAAGGTGAGGGGTTTTTGAGTGATTAGGCCCTAGTGCTACTGTCAAAAGGTTCTCTTTTATACGTCGATTGACATTGTAGCCATATAAGGATGCCGATAGGGCTGAAAAATGCAGCCGATGTCGCTGGCAAAATAAACCACTGGAAAACGCTTCCTTCACGTGGTCTATTCATTTGGTTTTGTTCTTATGGGTTTCATGATTTTGATTTCCTTAAAGGTTGGCGGGAAATTGAAATGGTTCAAATGTGTGGTCATTGATTTGTTTTGTTTCTGGATTATTTTGGCATTTAAAATTATTCATTTGGTTTTGTTCATTTGGTTTTGTTCATATCGTTTTGAATTCTAAATTGCTATTTATTATTATTATTTCATAAATTAAAATAATTTTGATTCAATTATAATTTAAAATTATTTTTGATTATTTAATTGAAAAACGATAATTATATTTTCACCTATATTCGTATAATTACTTGGGTAATTACGATTTATTAAAATATTGGATTGGCGTGCCGATTTAGCTTAATTATAATATAGTTCTTAAATTATTTTAGTTAAGTATTTGTCGGTAACTATTGGTTACGTCTGTTTCAAGTTATTGAGTTCCGATTTTAAATTTGATTTGTCAAAAAGTATTACTTTGGAACTATAAATTGCGGTCTAGAAAGTACGGATACATAAATATTTTTGTGTTTTTCATTTCGGAAACCGCAAACTATTGAAAACTCATTCGAAAATTTTGGTTCAGTTCGGTTAAAACCAAATTTGATTATTTTTAATATTTTTATATTAAAATTAATTCAACAAAACCCCCCAACACTTAATACAGAAAAATCTACGTACGCTAATGCTACACAAATCACAGTTAACCTCCCATACTAAGATTTATAAATTAACCAGGCTAATAACATATTGATGTCAGCTTCAAATTGAAAATTTCCGAGAGATGTACCCCTAAGCACATTGGATTTAACAACAGTTCCCCAGTTCAGCAGCTAGTCGGATTTGAGATCTTGCGTAGGAACATTGTATCCGTTCTGCCCGCCATCATTTTCCATTTCCTCTTTCAACTGAATTAATTAAGAGCACAGAACTTTTATCAGAAACAAAAACTAATTTGATACTGAACAAGAGAAGAATGATCTTTTTTTTTACCTTCTTGAGTACTTTCTTCTGATACCGATAATAACCCTGACCAAAGAAAAAGACCACATAAATAATCAGCTAAAATGTAAGCGTAAATAGTATAGTCGCGAGATTTCTCTTCTTACCTTGTCAGTTCCGTTAAATATAGTCACAGTAGGTGAAAACTGAAGCGAAGTTACTCTGATTGTCTCCATGAAACATGACTGAACAGGAACAAGAAAAAGGAACTTGCTGTGCTTCGAGTAGCTGGATTGACGTTTGTTTACTGACTACTGCTATACCTGATTGTTTGTGGACTTGGTGAACATCCCTCTGTATGTACCAAAAATTAATTCAAAATTGACAATTTAAGAACGGAAAAGAAAGAAGAATGGGAAAATGAAGTGAAACTCAACCGTTTTGAATATGGGAAAGCAGAGTAGACTGTTGTTGGGAAGATAGAAAGTCTCCGCAAAGCCACAGGCCGTTGATTTACTTAATTGGTTGCCATGTAGCGTTTGTAGCTTGATTGATGGTTGAATGAGATTCATCGCCGTTTACTTGTGAATTGCAGGGTGGTAGTTGTTGCTGTTCGTTGTCGACGTCGCTTTCTAATGAGTCGCCGAACACATGTTTCAATAGCCTTTCATGATAATCGTAAAAAAAGGAAAACAAAAACAAGAAATCTGAAAAACAGAAGACGAGAATCGTAAAAAAAGAAGAAGGTGGGCATCGTGGTAGCTGTGAGAATGTTTATACTTTTTGAGGTGCTGGGTCTAATTTCCACAATTTCCAAACCTTTTAGTTCTTTTTCTTCTAAAATGATGATAAAGAGACAGGAAGCTTATGAAGTAATAAAGGAGGAAATGATTAAGGTATGCCATTAGATTTTGTAAAGCTGAGTTCTTTTTCTCGTACGTGGATATGTTGTTTCCTTTGCTTGAAAACCCATATTCTGTTTCTAATTAATCTATTTTAAATTTCGAATTGATTACACAAATGATTCTCTTGGTTACTTGTTTTTTCAATTTTCAGTTACATACGAGTTTAGGGTTAAAACTTAATTGGGTATATCATTCTTGGGGTTTAATTGAACTTAGCTTATGAATTCTGGCTTAGTTTCAGTGGTTGCTGTGTGATTTGTTCTGCTAATTAAGGCTTAATGATGGAGCTTCAGTTTGTAATTATACTAGCCACTTGATTGCTTTCACTTAGTTACATTGAGTAATTATGTATAACTGTGACAATGTGAATTGCCAGAAGTGTGTTTTTTTTCATCATTTTTCTTCTATTTATCATAATTTTCTTTTAATTTTATCAATCTTTTGCAGGATTATTATGCTCGTTGATCTTTCTGGCTATATTCTTGCATTCCAACTTCTATCGAGGAGCGACTCGGATCATTGTGGTTTCATTGAGAGCAAAAGGTATGAATTCAAGTTCTTTTCGGATAGAACGCATGTTAACATATATAAAAAGAGGATTCATCCTTGATTTAGTGCAAAGATTGTCTAAATCTTTCAAACTTTTGTTTGGAATGTTACTTGATAGACTGACAACCATATTGAATAACTGCCCAACTACTAACCAGGCAAAACAGATCCATGTACAGCTTGTTGTCAACAGTCTTAATAAACTTGAGCCTCTCTTAGTCCGTCAAATCCTTCTCGCTTCTCGCTGTTGCACTACAAGTGTTTCTCAGTATGTCGAGAATATTCTTTTCCATCTACGGAATCCAGATACCTTCTCATGGGGTTGCACAGTTAGATATTTCTCTCAGCAGGGCCAATTCGAGAAAGCCTTATCTCTATACAATGAGATGGTTAGACAAGGACTTCGTCCAAGCACATACGCTATCTCATCTTCTTTAAGGGCGTGCGCTAGAATTCTATACAAGATTGGAGGAATTTCAATTCATGCTCAGTGTTATAAGTTTGGATTTTGTGGTTGTGTTTATGCGCAAACTGCCCTTGTTGATTTGTACTCAAAAGTGGGCGATATGAACAGTGCATTGAAGGTTTTTGATGACACAGTGGAGAAAAATGTGGTTTCATGGAATTCAATTTTATCTGGATATTTAAAATCTAGGAATTTAGAGCAGGCTCAGAGCTTGTTTGATCAAATACCAATGAAAGATATTGTATCATGGAATTCGATGGTATCGTTGTATGCAAGTATTGGAGATATGAACCAGGCTTGCCTTTTATTTCAGCAGATGCCAGAGAGAAATTATGCTTCATGGAATGCAATGATTAGCGGGTATGTGGATTGTGGTAGCATAGAATCAGCACAGAGTCTCTTTGATGCAATACCCCAAAGAAATAACATTTCCTGGATTACTTTGATTACTGGGTACTCGAAATACGGAGATGTTGAGTCTGCATGGAAACTATATAACCGGATGCTTAAGAAAGATCATCTCTCATATAATGCCATGATATCTTGTTTTGCACAAAATAACCAGCCTAACGAGGCCCTTAAGCTGTTCAATGAGATGCGTAAATCTGATAATGATGTTCAACCAGATAAAATGACTATAGTAAGTATTTTATCAGCTTGTTCACAATTGGGTGATTTGAGACGTGGATCATGGATTGAATCATATAAAAAGAATTCTGGGATAGAATTTGCCGATCATTTGGTCACTGCTTTTACTGACCTTCATGCAAAGTATGGGAATATTGACAAGGCGTATGACTTATTTCATTGCCTGAAGAAAAAGGACGTGGTTGCTTATAGTGCAATAATATTTGGATGTGGTATTAATGGGAAGGTTGCCAATGCTGTAAAATTGTTTGGGGAAATGATGAATGCTCACATAAAACCAAACTTAGTCACATTTACCGGATTGTTAACTGCATATAACCATGCTGGTTTGATTGAAGAGGCCTACTGATGCTTTTAATCCATGAGGAGCCACCAACTTGTGCCTTTGAGCGATCACTATGCAATCATGGTTGATCTCTTAGGTAGAGCAGGAAAACTTCAAGAAGCATATGAGCTGATAAAAAGTATGCCTATGCAGCCTCATGCTGACGTTTGGGGCGCTTTACTGCTTGCCTGTGAGGTACATAGTAATGCCGAGTTTGAAGAGCTTGCAGCTCGACGTTGCTTTGAGTTGTAACCTGCTACGAGTGGCTATTATTCTCTTCTTGCCAATGTTTATGCCTCAGGCGGGGAGGTGGGATGATGCCAAGAGACTGAGGAAGGCGGTGAAAAAGAAGAAACTGGTCAAATTGCCAGGCTGTAGTTGGACAGAATCAACTTAGAAGCCTTTCATATCTGGGCTTCAGGAGTAATCAAGAGCTCAGAAACCTTTCTGTCAATGCACAGACAAAATTGGTTCATCATGGATGACTATGGTGTCATGTTGTCATGTCTTTTTAGTTCATGCCACAGGAAAGCCTAATGGATTTTTTTTCGGTCCCCTGCACCATGTTGCTGGCCCTTGTGCTACGCTTTTTCTTTATTTCTCAGGCAGACCTTGCTCGTATTGCACAAGCATATCAACATGTTTAGTTCTGTCTAAGAGTCCACAACACGCAGTACGAATGGATATCGATATCGTTGTTCCCTTGTTTTTTTGCTGTACCTGACGACGGACGTCATGTCATCATGGGTAAGTAATTCTTTTAGAAAATTTAAGTAGTGTAATTTAACAAATAATTAAATTTTAAAAAATTCTAAATAATAATTATTTAATTAAAAGCTTTTGTCTTAATTATTTAAAAACATGAATGTGTAGTTGGGGACCAACAAATAGAAAACAGAGTGAAAAGCGAAAAAAAAACGATTCTTGGCTGAAGAATGGATATAGACTGGAGTCAAGGAAAAATAATATTAATAAAGGAGATATCAAATACAATGGTTAGGGATCCTCAAAAAAAAAAACACAATGGTTAAGGTTTTAAACTGTGAAAATGAAATTGCTTCTGAATAGAAGAAGTTAGGGTCTTAGAGAGGTGGTCTGTTCATTTTGGGTAGCTAAATTTTAACTTTCTTCTTCTTCCTGCGTGGGTTCATCTACAATTCATGGTTAGTCTATGTGATTATGAATAATTGGATAATTGTCTGCTTTGGTTTTCTCATTATGGTCTGTTGCTATTGTTACTGCAGCTTGGGCATTATGGAGACATAGAAATCATGTTATTTTTTAGCATCAAGAGCCAAATTTACATGCTGTTTTAAGACAGATTTTTTGATTAGTGAAGGAATGTGATTTGTTGAAGCTAGGTCCATGTTATAATTTAATTTCAGATTGGCAAATTTTAAATGCTCTTCATGTTAAAGGGGTTGCTAGGAAAATTCAGAATTGTATTTCAGTAATTTGGCAACCGCCGCCTCCTCCGTGGATTAAAATTAACACTGATGGTTCTTCTTTGGGTCAACCAGGTCCTTTGGGGGCAGGAGGGATTTTCAGAAATGCAAGGGGCTTCAGTTGTGGATGTTTTGCTTTTCATTTAGGCAACTCATTTGCATTTCTTGCTGAATTAGAAGCTGGGTTATTTGCAATCTCTAAGGCGAAAGATCTTAACTATTCTCATGTTTGGCTCGAATGTGATTTCACTTTTGTTGCCAATCTTTTTAAGCAAAAACATATGCAAATTCCTTGGAGACTTAGAACAAAATGGATAAATTGTTTGAATTTCATTAAGAGTATCAATTTTGTTGTTTCTCACATCTTCAGAGAAGGAAATGCCGTTGCGGATTCTCTCGCTAGACATGGAGCTTTGCATAATGGACGCACTTGGTGGCATCAATTTCCAGATTTCTATAACATCAGTTTCTATGAGAATTTTTCATTTAAAGAAAAATTCGGATTTTGTTAATCTGCTGGATTTTTTATTATGTTCGACTATGATGTTGATATGAGTTGTTGGCATTTTGTTTGCCTGAGCTTTCTTTGTTGTCGTTGTTTCTGCATTTTTGCTGCTGCGATTTTCCGGTCTGCTTCTTCGCGTATGTTGTTACTGCTGCTGATTTTTTGCTGCATTTCTGCTGCTGATTTTTTGCTGCGTCTCTGCTGCTGATTTTTTGCTGCGTCTCTGCTGCATTTATGTTTGTGTTACATCTCTATTTCTGCTGCATTGAAGTTCTTGTGGTTGTTCGTGATTACTTGTGTAGCTGAATTGAGGGCAAATATCTGAGGTTGCATTGCTCAAGTTGGAGTCGTTGGTCTTCAAGAAGGTAGAGATTCTTGCTGCTGAAGTTTTAAGGGATTGAGTATTTTGAAGTTTGGAATTGATGGTCTTTAAGTCAGGGCAATTTTAAGCAATTGTCATGCCTAAGGTCTTTTGTGCTGATTTAGTAGTAAATCAGTAGTTTATTTTGCTTAGACTTATCTAAGCTTTTTGTTTTTTTTATCAGATTTGTAATTGAACTTTTTCTTTTGATTATTAATCTATGGTAGCGAAAAAAAATTGATGTATACGCTAAGTGGGTGTCAACCTAGTTGAGATGCTCGGGTGCGTCTGATTTCTCGACTCCAATTATATTTAAAAAAAAAAATATTATTGTGTTTACTATCTAATATGCTTATTTTTCTTGTTTCCACTGATTTTCTTGCTGTTTTTGTTATGGTTTTTACCTTTTGTTCTATTTTTTTGATTTTTTTTTCTGCAATAGCTTATTGAGATGACTCGTTTAAATAGCTATTTGTATCGAGTCATGATTGGGGATGCACAACTTATTCTTTATTTTTTATCTGGAATTGCTCACTGAAATTAGGCTATTGAGTTGCAATATGTAATGACTTGGAGCTTATATTTCAATGCTCACTATTAAAGTTTCATAAAAATAATTTATTTTTTCTTTCTTGGTTATAGGGCATCTCCAGTTCAAGGAAATTTACTAGCAGATTCTTCTGAGCAAACTCCCGTTCGATAACCTTTGACTCAATTAACTCCACTAAGCAGAGAAAAAGCTGAACAACAGAAGACAGCCTCTAAGCGGAAAAAGTTCAAGCATTATTTAAAATTTAATACAAGTACGCAAAACTGCATTTTTATTGTGCATCATAATATTCCCGTTTAGCTTTCTTTAAATCTCTTTTTGTGCTAATGTGAGTGAGTGATTGTTGTGCATTATACTAATGGCAGTTATTGCCAAAACAAATTAAGCATTTGAAGTGTTTTTGGCTGATCACGATAAGCTGTTTCAACCTTATATATGTGATAGAACGCTCCACTTTTTAAAATTGAACTTCTATGAAGATCCTTTGTTTTCTTAGCCTATAAAATTATTATATTGTTGAAGATGATGCGTCTTCACAGTCATGGCCTTAGTTTATGGGGTGTATTTAGGTCTAGCATTGTTGAGACCGATATATGTGTACGTTCACGACCTTAATTTTTGGTGCATTCCATGTTTATAATCTATTTGTTGTATGCATACCTAATCAAGCGCAAACCAAAAGGTCCTCGCCATTGTATTTGTTCCAGTTCCTGATTGAAGCTTCATGATCAGTGTGATTCAGACATGCATCTTACTGTCTTTTGTATATCTACAAGATTAAGTGCTATTAGACACATAAAGGATTTGAACCTATCTTGCTGCTCTATTACTTTACTTCGAAGAATGCTACCAGGGGTTTGTCAATGTAATATAGTTGACAAAATTTGAATTAGTTGCACTCCTTAAATACATAGTCTTGCCGAGATTCGAGATGAAAATGAACTTGGTGATGCAGTTGCAACTCTGTTCAAGTGGTTAAGGTAGCAGTTAACTCATCCTTCAATGTATTTCATTGTGTTTTCTTATTTTAGTAATCTTTTTTTACTATGATCAAGATGTCTCAATTTTTTTTGGCTAAACTGTTTGTTTCCAAAAAATCACCTTCACATTTTATATAAGGATGCACTAACAGTTTGTTTGGGTGAAAACATTATTGCTGGTTCTTATATAAGACTTTATAACCTTGGATAAGTTTTCTTTTTTGATCTCTCAATTTAAAATGTGATTGGATTGTGATACTTTTGATTGAGAATTAGATGTCTACACTAAAGATAATCATTTGGACAGGGTGTATCCTTACTGTTTGATTAGTTTTAGCTTGCTGCTTTCAGAGTCCTAAGAAGGTCAATTTGCTTGCTGCTTTAATTCATGATACGTGTGTTGAAGACTCGTAGTTGCAGCTGTAAGTGACAATAAAGCGAGCTGCAAAAACTGTCTACCAGGTTAGACATCTTTTTTGCATCTCGTCATTCACTCCAATTATGGCATTAATTTTGATAGATTCATCTAACTTAGATAACCTATATGCAAGTAAGAAAAGCCACTGCAAAGATTAAGTTATGCTTCCTGATGCATGTCGGGTAGTAAAAACCCTTTTTGCTTTATTTGGGGCATGCTCATCCAAAATTACAATTACCATCTCTTGAATCATATCTAACCCTCAGATGTTGTTAGCTTCTCGTAAACTTCTGATAAGAAAGCTTGGTATGCTGTTGTCAGTTTGATCGAGGCCCGAATTAAAAATTAAGAATATTAAAATTTGTGTCTCCCGCAGGTTATCCATTCAGCTAGAGTTGACGAAAAAGAGTTTTGTCGACCTTTATTGCAACTACTTCTTATCCTAAATTTCCTCTTTTTGTGCAGCTGAGGCTATTGTCGGAAAGGGATTGTTTAAAAAGAGTGTCTTAGCGTGCAAAGGGAAGATTTGGAGTTATGGTAAAACCGAGTGTCGTCCGACAATAGTATTGAGGGAGATAACACATGAAGAAGAGGCCGAGATTGCCAAGCTAAGAGTGCATAGCTCACTAAGCAGGAGAGAAGACTTGTCCCTCGAGCTTTTTGATACCACTCCCATTTGGGATCGCAAAGGCAGAGATGGTGACCGTGAACCAGCTCGCCCGGCAGCATTAGGTCGCCTTCTTTCTGTAATTTTCCTCATTCTTTGTTTTGTAGATTAGTAGTGATAATACTGCAGAATTGTATAGGTGATAGGCCAATGTGCTCGAGAATGAGCAAAAGGGCACGGAGTTTCAAATCCCTGTTGTATGAAAATAATGAATTTGTCTGTTGATTTTTAAAAATGAAAAAAGTTGCCTTTTTTTCATCTTTAATTGTACGAGGCACTCTGTCTGCACCGATTGATTCTTATTGAAATTCGCATCATAATTTGAGCTCAATAAGTTCAAATGATCGATTGATAAAGAAAAACTAAACGTTGGTTATATAAAATAAATAAGATATCCCGAAGACATAAGATATGCAACTATGACAAACTAATACAAAATCAGTCCATGTCAAACCAGAAGAGCTTCTTGTTTGGGTAATTAGGGATAGGATTGTTGCGGCGAGTAAATAAGTGTCGATAATCAGTACCCTTCTGAACGGGCTTATTAATATCGGAAAGAACTAAATAACCTTCACCGGATATAAGGTAGATGTGAGGTTTCCCTTTAGCCAAATAGGAAGTGTCATTTCCTACGAACCATGATGTATCCTTGATAATGTTTAATGCAGTTTTCAACTGCTATTATCAAATTATCTTAAAGCAGAAAAGGCAAAGAACACAAGAAGAAACAAAAACGTTAAGCAACATTTATCTCCATAGAATGGTATTCAAAGATACAGCACGCTTAATAAGTTCATATTTATACTTGATTAACATTTAATAATGCTACTACACCTTTTTCAGCCTCCCAAGTTTACAAATCAGTAACAACCTAATAGCTACTTCTTTCTTGTTTTCCTTAGTAATCATCCTTTTTATTATGTCAAAATAGCTCATAATGGCAAGTCGGAACAATCTCCGCCGCAATCTTTTAGTAATCATGCAAGCTTCAGGTTCATATGGTCTACTCAAGAAGCAATTATACTCAAATATGAATCATTTTAGTAAAATGATAATATTGAAAGAAATCAGCTTTGAGACTTAGTTGACAGTGGCGGTGATGTCTTTCTGTTAGAGATGATATAATCATTGTTGAAATCTTACGTGATAGTTTAAACTTTTGGATTTAGCGGTTCATTCAATATGAAATTATAACCTCAGAGTTCGAAAGGTCTGGAGTTCAATTGTTGACTACTTGCATGTTACTAATCTAAATATTTCAGCAAGTAGAGAGGTTAGAAGTCAATATTCAATATTTCAGCAGCCTTACCGCATAATTGATTTATCAATAAGAGAAACAGGCTTAGACTCAGCCTCATAAAATGGCTTGCAGACTTGGAAACACTCACAGATTCTTCGGACTTGTATATAGGAATGCAGCAATGCACATGGTGGCATTCCCAACTACCGTCAGTGCTGCTTGAAGAGCCACTAATACCTACAACTCAATATGAAATTTTTAGAGATTTCGGAGTCAAATTTAGGAAGGTCCAAGAAATAGCGTAGAGTCTAGCACAACTGTACTTGCAATTATGCACAGTACAAAATAAGTGCCTTTGATGTTAATCAGGTTTCAGGGTAATTTAAAGGTATTTCTTGAAGTATGAACTTCTTTTATGTAGCATGAAATTTACAAAAAGGTGGAGATTCCTCGTGCACTCTGTGGACTGCACGCAAGCACATCAACAGAAAAAGTTTGTTTACCGAAGTGAGCGAAAAAACAGGTTGCTATTAGGTTCCATCAGTCTAAAACACTCTGTATAGCTATGTCAAAAGTAAAAGCTCAATTTTTGGTCAATTATAAGTATTCAGGGCCAAATTAGTTTCTTTTGATGGCAACCAGCCACAAAGCAGTAGTATTATTGCAGATAATGTACAGACATGTACTACTATTGAAATAGTGATAAGCCAGAACAAAAGCGATAGCTTTAGCACAAAAATGTATTAGACAATTTTACAGTACCAAGCAGAGGTACCTAATTTGGTTGATACGAAATAAGAATGAGAAAGATTTCGCTGGAAATAATAGAACATTCTGAGTAATTCAAACAACCTGGACAATGCATAGCCTAAAGTTGATTTCATTGACGTTCAATTCACTAATGCACACATTACAACGAAATCCCCAAAGAAAAAATAAAAAAATTAAAAGCATCAAATAGTTTCTATTTTTAATCAGTCCATGTCAAACTAATACAAAATCAGTCCATGTCAAACCAAAAGAGCTTGTTTCTGTCTGGATAATGAGGGATAGGGTTGTTGCGGCGAGTGAATAAGTGTCGATAATCAGTACCCTTCTGAACGGGCTTATTAATATCGGAAAGAACTAAATAACCTTCACCGGATATAAGGTAGATGCGAGGTTTCCCTTTAGCCAAATAGGAAGTCTCATTTCCTACGAACCATGATGTATCCTTGATATCCCTTTCAGACAGTATCTCCCACTCCATCTTCTCCTCGTTTAATCTGTAAGATGTCAAGTCAAATTTATACCTTTGTTTGTTTTTGTTCTTCCGCATAGACTTATAGCCGATGTCCACTCGACGAATCTCATCACCCTTTTCTGCAATTTTTGTCTCAATGCTTTCATCGTAGGAATAGGATGGTATTTCCATAGCCCTTTTTTTCCATTCACGGATCTTCACGTCGTAAATTATCACCCAGTTTCTTTCGTCAACGCAGTAGATTTTTCCTCTGGCAACGCACAGACACGAGATACGTTCCCTGAAGAGGAGACTGGTTTCAAATTTGGCAACGTCTGTCCAAGTAGAATCTCCCGGACGACTTATACGCAGAACAACTGTTATAATTTCATCTAGTTTGAGCAGATTAGCAAGTACTACAAACTCGGGCTTGCCATCCTCAACTGAATCTGAAATAGCATACTTGACGATGTAGGTGTCGGTCTTGGGCATCCATATTTTCTCCCTGGTAATCGGGTTAAGCAAAAACATCCTCGTTTTCTCATCAAAATTAGAGTCCGTGGCAGCCAATAACCACCCATTCCTGGAGCATAAAGGGGCATGGGATTGGTAATCGAATAGATTTCGACCAATACGCATCTTGATCGTCGTTTGAGTCGAAACTCGAAGAAAATCCAGATGATCATCGCCGCTTCTGTTCATCATTAAAACCCAGGGTACTACGTCCTTACAGTGGTTGAGCTTGGTGGGAAGACTCGTGAAAGCATGTTTGAAATCCTTGCAGACCGCGGCTAGTCGAATATTGTCGATCAAGTGTAATTTTTCCATTATCAACCAAACTATTGCGACTGGCACTTCTCTCCAACCTTCAAAACTATTATTATCACCCATTCTCATCTGCGACAATGTTTCTGTATGAAACTAGCGGCTGGTGTAAATATTTATATACGCATAAGTTATTTAGGGTAACTTTTGGTTTATAAAATTCTTTTAGGATTTGGAAAACTTATCCTAATTAATACTAAACTTTATTTTTAGAGGAAATTAGGCCCAGCACCACCAAAAGCCTAATTATTCTCTCTTATACGGCCCGCTTATAATTGTTGCAAAAAAACGAAAACCATCTTCACTATCTTGTTCCACGAACTATCAAACGACAGCGTTGCGTATCTTTCCCAATCTACATTTTCGCAGTAACTTCATATTCAAGAAACAAAATGGAACAGCTCTCTCAAAAATGGCAGCTCATTCCCAAACCAATCTTCCATGGAAAACACAACCCAAAATCAATACAAAATCCCTTAATTTTCAAAAAGTAAACTCTAAATCCTTAATATCTAACTCATTTAAACCCTGCAGCTCACTAAACCCACATACCCATTTCAAGTATCTCTGTTTCCAATCCTCAATTCCCAGTCTCCACTCCCCAAATTAGAAATCCAGCTTTTAGTAAAAGAAAACTAAAATTTACATGACAAAAACAAAATCTATGTCTCTTGTTCACTTGCAGCTTTGCCACGTGTCCTCAATGGACATGGCTTCGGATAATCTTTCTGAAATATTCCTTTCTTGCCCGTCTGGTGCGGAACACCGGGAAGTCACCGGGGGTAGTCTCGATGGTGAAATGGCGGCGGGGATTTGTATCAGTGACAGTGGGTGGCGCATCATCGAACCGGTTCTGCGTGGTATCAAAAGATGACACGTAGAAGATGAAGTTTGCTGGACCGGTGTATCTCCCCGCGAGTTCCCTCCCCGGCCGCGCCGGCCTGCCTTGCAGGTTTTCTGGTAGTGGTGCCCTTCGATATATCTAATATCCAACCACTTAACTCAATAAATTTTTTGCACAAAACCGAATATGCATTCAAAGACAAGCTTAGAGTTTTTTTTTGCCTTACCTCATAATGCCCTCTGGGATCCTCCTGATTCATGGCGTCCTCCTCCTCAACAGTACCGTTAGCGTTCTCGTCATCCTCCTAAATCAAAAAACACCACTAATTATCTAACTGGAAAGCAATTAATAAACGATCTTTAAATACAAACCAATTTGCACAAAACCCAGTAGATATTCAAAGAAAATATTTGATTGAACTTACCTCAAAATCCCCTCTGTGATCCGGCTGGGTCACGACGTCCTCTTCCTTAACACCGTTAGAGTTCTCGTCATCCTCCTAAATCAAAAAACACCACTAATTATCTAACTGGAAAGCAATTAGTTAATCAATCAAGACTCAAGAGAGTACATACTTATCCTAGAAAAGAGAACCAATTAACGATCATTATATACAAAATCAGAACACGAAAAGAGAAGCAGTTCTTGATACTTTAATCGCAGAAAATGCCTAAAGATTCATTCAATCAACGATAATAAAATCCCAAATTTATCAGGAAAAGACACGTTCTTGAATCTTGATACTTTCAATCACGTAGAATCCTCAAAAGATTCGCTCAAATACTCAATCAAAAATGAAGAATTAAAACTAGAAACTCGTACGGTCTTATACTTCCTAACAAGAAACTAGTACGTTTATACTTCCTCAGAAATGCCCAAAAGATTCCTTGATCAAACACTCAATCAATTACATTCAATGCAAAATAAAAATAAAATTACTAGTTTAATCGATCAGAATTACCATTACTAATATTTTGCGAAGACCAAACTGAAGCTTCTCTGGTTTTCAATTTCACGTCTGAGATTTTTGCTTTGTGAAGAAGCTTCACAGAGTTGATCGAAGCCTGGGTATATTTATAGATTGTTAAAGTCGGTTAGTAACCGTTTTCTTCAATTTATAACCGTTGGATTCAGCAAAATCATCGAAATAGCGGTAGGATCACTTGCACCTGGTTAACACCAGATCTTCTCTAGGCGCCAATTTTAATTGTCTTTTAAAATGCCCAGCTTTGATTTTTTTTAACAAACTCTTAATATCGTGATTTTTTTTTATTTTCCAATGTTCAGTTTTATTATATTCATTTTAAAATTCAAATTTTCACAAATTAAATAATTTAGTTGTTAAATTAGATTGTTAACTAGTTTAGGTTAATTTATGCCGTTTATGTAAATTTAGATAATTTGAATTAGGTTTGTTAAAGTGTTTATATAATTAGTTTTGTTAAATTGTTTACATAACTAGTTTAGGGTAATTAAATAATTTGGGGGTAAATTTGGTGAATTTGTTAAACAATTTAGGTTAATTTAATCATTTTTAAGATAAATTTAATTATATATAAGTGCAATTAATTAGCGTTGATTTTATAATTTAGGTTAATTGATTAATTTAATTAATTAATTTAATTTTTAAATTAAGTAAGTTTTTTAGCTAAGTCTAATTTGGTTAATAATAAATGAGTAAAATTTCATAAAATAAACTGTTGTTTAATTTTGTTAGTCAGATGGCAAAACATCATGGGAATGCGATGTTCACGTCATTAAAATAGTGGTACTATCGTAATTTTGTTTTTTATTTTATTACACTTTTGAATAGTAATATTACGATAGAGCCGTTATTTTAATGACGTGTCATAATGAGATAGGTTTAGTCCACACAGATGGCATGGTAGATTGAGTATATCTAAAAATTTCTCCGAATTTAAACATAGTATTTTAGAATGTAAACAAAGGGTCAACGCACCCCCTGAACTTGTGACACAGGGTCATCTAACCCAATTTATACTTTTTTGAGCAATAAACCCCAAAACTCTTTATTTTTGGGTCAAATAATCCATAATTGTATTTTTAAAATGCGTAAAATACAAATCGGAAGTGAGAGATACAAAAATATAATTAGATACTTCCCTAATTGTTGCGATATAATTATTCTATATTCATTTTTTTGAAATAAAAATATAAATTATTGGGTTATTTGATCCAAAAATGAAGAGTGTTGGGGTTAGTTGCTCAAAAAAATATAAACTGGGTTAGATGACCCCATGTCACAAGTTCAGAGGGCGCGTTGACCCTTTGTTCAAAATTTAGTTGAACCTAATTCAAACTATCAAATTTAAGCCAATAAACATATACAGACTATGATAAACTTTTAAATTATTTTGATTAATTTTTTTTTTTATCGAATTGGACCATGACGTACGTTTCTTGTTTCCAGTTGTGCTTCTTTCCTAATTAAACAAAATTATAGTGCTTTAATCTCAATTAACACTAATCATACTTAGTCGAAATACAAAACGAATTTTGCAACAATGAGTTACTAAGATGATATGGTTGAATCAAGCTCAATTTTTGAATTTTGGAAGATCAAAATTGGAAATTGAGAACCACGGTAAAACAAAAGCAGTGGTGATAGATTTAATGGCAAGTGAAGTAGTTTTTTTGGTTAAATGCATAAATCGTATTTTTTATAAATTAAAAATTTATGTTGCAACTTAAAACAGTCAATCCGTATTTTTTTAATACATCTGGTCAATCAGTATGTGTGAGATTATTTTACCATTTTAAGGGTATTTGTCTAAAAATCTCTTATTTTTATGAAGTGAAATTTTTTTAAGCCTAATTTTCGGGTGTTTTTAGAATTTTTAATTTTTAAAAAATCTATACTATATATAAAAGCACGGGTGAGGGTGGGAACAGGCAAATTTACATTAATGTCCTTAATACTATTTAAATTATTAATGAATAATAATTATTCTACCTAAATATTATTTTATAGAATTTTATACCATATCTATCACTAGAAGCTTTTGAGTAATTAAATTTTTTTCTAAATTCTATTTTTACAATTTAAATAATATTAAATAAATTGAATATTGGCAATAGTATCAAATCTCAGCAGTGCCGTCTCATTACTTCTAAATATCTATCTATGTTAGGCAACAATACAAGAACATATTCTTACCTGTTAAATTACTAATCCCATGGCTTATGTGTTTGAGAAATTTTTAAATATTATAATTAGCTGATGTATTTTCTACAAGTAAATCATCCAACAATTTTGATTAAACAAAAAAATGGAAGTGTGAAAGAATTTTGATTTTAAAAATGTCAATATATACAACCATAAACCAGTAGCATAATGTTTAATGCAGTTTTCAACTGCTAATATCAAATTATCTTAAGAAGAAACAAAAACGTTAAGCAACATTTATCTCCATAGAATGGTATTCAAAAGATACAGCACGCTTAATAAGTTCATATTTATACTTGATTAACATTTAATAATGTTCTCTCAAAAAAAAAAAAAACATTTAATAATGCTACTACACCTTTTTCAGCCTCCCAAGTTTACATATCAGTAACAACCCAATAGCTTCTTCTTTCTTGTTTGCCTTAGCAGTATGTCAAAATAGCTCATAATGGCAAGTCGGAACGATCTCCAACGAAATCTTTTATAATCATGGAGGCTTCAGGTTCATATGGTCTACTCATGATACACCAGCTGATAAGCAGCAGCGTTTCAGTCAAAATAACAGCGTTTCACTATTTCAGCATGCAAAGCCGCCTTACCGCATAATTGATTCATCAATAAGAAAAACAGGCTTTCACTCAGGCGCATATAATGGCATGCAGACTTGGAAACACTCACAGATTCTTCGGCCGCTCCTCCACTGACTTGTATATACGAAATGCAGCGATGCACATGGTGGCATTACCCACTACCGTTAGTGCTGCTTGAAGAGCCACCAATACCTGCAACTCGTCATGAATTTTTTTAGAGATGGCAAGATCAAATTTAGAAAGGTCCAATCCAAGAAATAGCGTAGAGTCTAGCACAACTGTTCTTGCAATTATGCACAGTACAAAATAAGTACATCTAATGTTAATCAGGTTTCAGCATCATTTAACGGTATTTCTGAAGTATGAACTTTTCTGTAGCATGAGATATACAAAAAGGTGGAGATTCCCCGTGCACGGACTGCACGCAAGCACATCAACAGAAAAAGTTTGTTGAACGAGGAAGTATCAAGTGAGTGAAAGAATAGGTCATCGTTAGGCTTCATTAGTCTAAAACGCTCTGAATAGCCATAGATGTCAAAAGTAGAAGCTAAAATTTTGGTCAATTATAAGCATTCAGGGCCAAATTAGTTTTTTTTTTTTTATGTCAACCAGCCACAAAGCATTAGTATTATTGCAGATAATGTAAAGACATGCATACTACTTTCAAAATAGTGATTAGCCAGAACAAGAGTGAAAGTTGTAAATAACAATATACTACACAATTTTACTCTACAAATTTTATTCGGATGCAGTTATCAGACTGTACAAGAACAACCACAATTTTCCAGATCCCAAAATCTCATTTCTGAGTATCATATTCAAGTCAGCCAGTATTGCATCATTTAACCAAGTTCAATTTGATTATTTCATTTATTTCCTGTATTTCAATCAATTAGTTTCATTTCTAAGATTTAGAAGGTTGTCAGGTGTAAGCAAGAAAGGGTACTAACATAAAAAGTGACCCGGCTATTCTTCCCTCTAGAGACTCAGAATTGTAGAAGAAATGCCATGTGCAGGCGCAAAATGCTCCACCAAGCAGAGGTACCTTATTTGGTTGATACGAAATAAGAATGAGAAAGATTTCGCTGGAAATAATAGAACATTCTGAGTAATTCAAACCTACTGGACAATGCATAACCTAAAGTGGAGTTTATGACTCTAGTTGGACAAAACTGTAATGAAATCAAGAGGATCTTCCCAATATTGCACAGAAGTTCCTACTAATTTTAACGTTTATTTTTTTCCCAGGAAAAGCCAACAAACTCATGTCAATGGTGGAAAGTTACACTAACATTCAGGTAGCAGATAGAGTCAAATCAAAGAAACAATTTATATGGTTACAAGTTCATGTTTCCATAACCCTTTAATTAGCCTTTTCATTTCTGCACGACGTAGGTGTCCACAGGCCCTTAATTGCAGTGTTTATACTATAGACTCTGAATCATTCTACTCTTTACGCTTCGAAGTAGAAACTAGTTATATAGTAATAAGGCAGAATGTATTCTTAGTAAATTGAAATAACATCAGAATGGTTTTATCAGTAATGCATATAGTGACTGCACAAATAGCTTTGGAACAAATTAAATAAGAATTATCAGAAACTAAATTTTCTCACCAAGTCTTAATTGTCGAAAAATTGTAACTATCTAAACAACAGAATTGAACTCACAATAATAGCAAATAGAAAAACTCACCATGCCCCAAGAGAGCACCTTCCAAGATTCAAACCCAGATTTCTCCCCATATTGCCACACCAAAGCCATAGCAGTTATCCTTTTTGCCGGAATTGACCCCGACTGCAAACATCAAAAACCCTAATGCAGGAGCATATGTACCTAAAATGAAGCAAAAGCAAAATCATGACTCTCTGACCTAAAAAACTAATTGCATTACATTGCATATTGGAATTTTCTTCTTCCATAAAACTTCTAAGATATCAGTTGTTTACTTGTTCATCCTAAAACTATGCATCCATGCGATTTTGGCCAAAATGAAGTTTGGCTTCAAATTTTAGAAATAAAAATAAAACTCAAAATTTCGAGAAAGATTAAACTAAACAGAGAAGTTACATTTTTTCATAACTATTCTGGGATAGTTAAAAAAATTGGCATGTCAAAAATGCTATATAAAAGGACAATCAATATGTCTGAAGGCATAGCTCCCCATTCTGCATATGAAGAGAAGAAGACCGAGGAACAAATAAACATTGCAAATCATCAAACCTTTTTTTCCTGATGAACAGTTTTTGGCATCCAACAGAACATGTAAAATGCATGATTACGTAATGGAGCAACAATTATCAGAAACTAAAAACATATGGAAACTTTTCTATTTCTTTTATAACCTTTCAACAACCTGGTGGTAAACCACGTGTAAGAGGGTGGATAAAAGAGAGCCAGCAGCGTACTAGCAAGTACCACATGAGGCAGTAGGGAATTTGCTTGCTTCAGGATGTTAACAATAGAAAACTTCTGCTCAACAATCTGAAAAAAGAAATGCAGCACAAAGCATAAATACATGCCTCTGAATCTGAAAACTAACATCACATGCAAGTCAATAAGCACAAACAAGTGGAGCAACTTCGAATGGAGCATGCACATTCAAACCTAAATCATAACTACAACAGTTATAACTGAAATCAGGTATCAGGAACTCGATATAATCAAACTATTTCTTCTTTAGCTGATCATACAACATTAATGTGTTTACAAAAGTTATACTGTTCATCCTTCAAAAAGACAAGACAGTTTTTAACTTGATTGACTTATAGATTTCCTCTACACTTCACTAAGGTTTTCTTCTACCAATTTCAGGACCAAAAAATGAAACTATTAACCTGCCTGACATTATTGAAAAAGTATTACCTTATTGTGTTGGTTTGCAGTATTTGGACTCAAAACTTAATCAAGAGAATTCGATAAATTCTCTGATAAGCATCTGCTCACCAAAAATCTTGAACACCCAACCACTAAAAATCAACATGAACACACATTTAACAAAGAAATTAATTTTTGCTATACCCAGAAACTGCAGTGATTACACAAAAGAACAAGGAACTCACATTGAGAATTGGGTTTAGATTGAAGTGACTACCCCACATAACGAAACTCCGAAAAAAAAAAATGTTATGCGACAATCAGTGACGATCATACGCAGCGTTTAACAGCAAGAAAGTTGACAAGAAAGATTCTATATTACAGATGAATAAATCAAACCTGAAGGGTTTAAAGAGCAATTTCGATTAAAGAAATGAGATTTTGAAACGTGGGATTTGGTCTGGTGATGAAATTGAGAGAGCTGCCATTGCTTAGTGTTGACATTCATTTTGTGCTCCGATCACCACCGCTTTGCACTCGCCTCTTTTCGTTTTGTATTTCGACTAAGTATGATTAGTGTTAATTGAGATTAAAGCACTATAATTTTGTTTAATTAGGAAAGAAGCACAACTGGAAACAAGAAACGTACGTCATGGTCCAATTCGATAAAAAAAAAAATTTAATCAAAATAATTTAAAAGTTTATCATAGTCGTATATGTTTATTGGCTTAAATTTGATAGTTTGAATTAGAACAAAGGATCAATTCGCCCCCTCAACTTGGCACGAAATATCAAAAAAATCATTTTCGAAGTTTTTGGATCAAACAAACCCGCAACTATGCACTTTAGCATCAAAAAGGCCCTCCCCCACTATCAGCAACTCGAGTGAAATACACTCTCGATTTAAAAAATGTAAAAAGGTTTGAAATAATTCCTAATTTTTATTCTATTCTTTCTATTGGTATATAATAATTTTTAAATTTCAATTATAGCCTTTATTTTTTAAATTTCAGAAATCAAATTTACTTTTATAATAAAATTGAAGGATCTTTCTACATTTTTTTCATTATTTAATTTAAACCTAATTCATATTAAAAAAAACTTAACCTAACCTAATTATTATGAACACAGGCTTTTTAATTAACCCACCATCGCCGGCTCTTCAATTTCTTCTTGTTGCAACCTCGTCTTCTTTGCCATCACCGTCGTTCCTCCGAGCAGCAACCAGTATCGTCTTCTAGCTGACCTCTGTTTCTTTGAATTATCATCTCCTGTTCATCAGTCCTCTTCCCTTTGTTGTTTTTCTTTGGAAACGGCGGTGGTGATGGTGGTAAGTGGTAGGGGAACGAAGGCCGGTTCGATTTGTTTGAGTTATGCTTTTAATTTTGTTGATTTTGTTGCTTGTGGTTTGTTGCTCTTAATTTTGAGTTGTTGCTTTTGATTTTTGCTGTTGCTGGGATTCATGGCGACGGAGGTGGCGGTGGTTGCTGCTGGAATTGACGGCACGGCTGGTGGTGAAACAACGAACGAGTTGCTGGGTTCTATAATTGAAGAACAGAGATGTGGTGCTGACGAGATGGAGACGGTGGTTGGTGTGATGGCGGCAGTGAACTGATGGAGAAGAAGTTAATTAGATTAGGGTTAATCATATTTTATTAAGTTTCTTTTGATTCAATTAAGATAAATTAGTGTAATTAACATTTTATTTAAGCTTATAATTAGGATTAATTAGAGTTAATAAGCTTTATTTAGTGTTTGTTTAGGATTAAAATGTGTAATTAGAGATTTCCACTCTCTTTTTGGTGTGTTTTTGTGTCAGAGGGGTGATTTTGATGCTAAAGTGCATAGTTGCGGGTCTGTTTGATCCAAAAGCCTCCAAAATGAGTCTTTTGATATTTCGTGACAAGTTGAGGGGGTGAATTGATCCTTTGTTCGTTTGAATTAGGTTCAACTAAATTTTGGACAAAGGGTCAACGCGCCATCTGAACTTGTGACATGAGATCATCTAACCCAGTTTATATTTTTTTGAGCAACTAACCCCAAAACTCTTCATTTTTGGGTCAAATAACCCAATAATTTATATTTTTATTTCAAAAAAATGAATTTAGAATAATTATATCGCAACAATTAGGGAAGTATCTAATTATATTTTTGTATCTCTCACTTCCGATTTGTATTTTACGCATTTTAAAAATACAATTATGGATTATTTGACCCAAAAATAAAGAGTTTTGGGGTTTATTGCTCAAAAAAGTATAAATTGGATTAGATGACCCTGTGTCACAAGTTCAGGGGGTGCGTTGACCCTTTGTTTACATTCTAAAATACTATGTTTAAATTCGGAGAAATTCTTAGATATACTCAATCTACCATGCCATCTGTGTGGACTAAACCTATCTCATTATGACACGTCATTAAAATAACGGCTCTATCGTAATATTACTATTCAAAAGTGTAATAAAATAAAAAACAAAATTACGATAGTACCACTATTTTAATGACGTGAACATCGCATTCCCATGATGTTTTGCCATCTGACTAACAAAATTAAACAACAGTTTATTTTATGAAATTTTACTCATTTATTATTAACCAAATTAGACTTAGCTAAAAAACTTACTTAATTTAAAAATTAAATTAATTAATTAAATTAATCAATTAACCTAAATTATAAAATCAACGCTAATTAATTGCACTTATATATAATTAAATTTATCTTAAAAATGATTAAATTAACCTAAATTGTTTAACAAATTCACCAAATTTACCCCCAAATTATTTAATTACCCTAAACTAGTTATGTAAACAATTTAACAAAACTAATTATATAAACACTTTAACAAACCTAATTCAAATTATCTAAATTTACATAAACGGCATAAATTAACCTAAACTAGTTAACAATCTAATTTAACAACTAAATTATTTAATTTGTGAAAATTTGAATTTTAAAATGAATATAATAAAACTGAACATTGGAAAATAAAAAAAAATCACGATATTAAGAGTTTGTTAAAAAAAATCAAAGCTGGGCATTTTAAAAGACAATTAAAATTGGCGCCTAGAGAAGATCTGGTGTTAACCAGGTGCAAGTGATCCTACCGCTATTTCGATGATTTTGCTGAATCCAACGGTTATAAATTGAAGAAAACGGTTACTAACCGACTTTAACAATCTATAAATATACCCAGGCTTCGATCAACTCTGTGAAGCTTCTTCACAAAGCAAAAATCTCAGACGTGAAATTGAAAACCAGAGAAGCTTCAGTTTGGTCTTCGCAAAATATTAGTAATGGTAATTCTGATCGATTAAACTAGTAATTTTATTTTTATTTTGCATTGAATGTAATTGATTGAGTGTTTGATCAAGGAATCTTTTGGGCATTTCTGAGGAAGTATAAACGTACTAGTTTCTTGTTAGGAAGTATAAGACCGTACGAGTTTCTAGTTTTAATTCTTCATTTTTGATTGAGTATTTGAGCGAATCTTTTGAGGATTCTACGTGATTGAAAGTATCAAGATTCAAGAACGTGTCTTTTCCTGATAAATTTGGGATTTTATTATCGTTGATTGAATGAATCTTTAGGCATTTTCTGCGATTAAAGTATCAAGAACTGCTTCTCTTTTCGTGTTCTGATTTTGTATATAATGATCGTTAATTGGTTCTCTTTTCTAGGATAAGTATGTACTCTCTTGAGTCTTGATTGATTAACTAATTGCTTTCCAGTTAGATAATTAGTGGTGTTTTTTGATTTAGGAGGATGACGAGAACTCTAACGGTGTTAAGGAAGAGGACGTCGTGACCCAGCCGGATCACAGAGGGGATTTTGAGGTAAGTTCAATCAAATATTTTCTTTGAATATCTACTGGGTTTTGTGCAAATTGGTTTGTATTTAAAGATCGTTTATTAATTGCTTTCCAGTTAGATAATTAGTGGTGTTTTTTGATTTAGGAGGATGACGAGAACGCTAACGGTACTGTTGAGGAGGAGGACGCCATGAATCAGGAGGATCCCAGAGGGCATTATGAGGTAAGGCAAAAAAAAACTCTAAGCTTGTCTTTGAATGCATATTCGGTTTTGTGCAAAAAATTTATTGAGTTAAGTGGTTGGATATTAGATATATCGAAGGGCACCACTACCAGAAAACCTGCAAGGCAGGCCGGCGCGGCCGGGGAGGGAACTCGCGGGGAGATACACCGGTCCAGCAAACTTCATCTTCTACGTGTCATCTTTTGATACCACGCAGAACCGGTTCGATGATGCGCCACCCACTGTCACTGATACAAATCCCCGCCGCCATTTCACCATCGAGACTACCCCCGGTGACTTCCCGGTGTTCCGCACCAGACGGGCAAGAAAGGAATATTTCAGAAAGATTATCCGAAGCCATGTCCATTGAGGACACGTGGCAAAGCTGCAAGTGAACAAGAGACATAGATTTTGTTTTTGTCATGTAAATTTTAGTTTTCTTTTACTAAAAGCTGGATTTCTAATTTGGGGAGTGGAGACTGGGAATTGAGGATTGGAAACAGAGATACTTGAAATGGGTATGTGGGTTTAGTGAGCTGCAGGGTTTAAATGAGTTAGATATTAAGGATTTAGAGTTTACTTTTTGAAAATTAAGGGATTTTGTATTGATTTTGGGTTGTGTTTTCCATGGAAGATTGGTTTGGGAATGAGCTGCCATTTTTGAGAGAGCTGTTCCATTTTGTTTCTTGAATATGAAGTTACTGCGAAAATGTAGATTGGGAAAGATACGCAACGCTGTCGTTTGATAGTTCGTGGAACAAGATAGTGAAGATGGTTTTCGTTTTTTTGCAACAATTATAAGCGGGCCGTATAAGAGAGAATAATTAGGCTTTTGGTGGTGCTGGGCCTAATTTCCTCTAAAAATAAAGTTTAGTATTAATTAGGATAAGTTTTCCAAATCCTAAAAGAATTTTATAAACCAAAAGTTACCCTAAATAACTTATGCGTATATAAATATTTACACCAGCCGCTAGTTTCATACAGAAACATTGTCGCAGATGAGAATGGGTGATAATAATAGTTTTGAAGGTTGGAGAGAAGTGCCAGTCGCAATAGTTTGGTTGATAATGGAAAAATTACACTTGATCGACAATATTCGACTAGCCGCGGTCTGCAAGGATTTCAAACATGCTTTCACGAGTCTTCCCACCAAGCTCAACCACTGTAAGGACGTAGTACCCTGGGTTTTAATGATGAACAGAAGCGGCGATGATCATCTGGATTTTCTTCGAGTTTCGACTCAAACGACGATCAAGATGCGTATTGGTCGAAATCTATTCGATTACCAATCCCATGCCCCTTTATGCTCCAGGAATGGGTGGTTATTGGCTGCCACGGACTCTAATTTTGATGAGAAAACGAGGATGTTTTTGCTTAACCCGATTACCAGGGAGAAAATATGGATGCCCAAGACCGACACCTACATCGTCAAGTATGCTATTTCAGATTCAGTTGAGGATGGCAAGCCCGAGTTTGTAGTACTTGCTAATCTGCTCAAACTAGATGAAATTATAACAGTTGTTCTGCGTATAAGTCGTCCGGGAGATTCTACTTGGACAGACGTTGCCAAATTTGAAACCAGTCTCCTCTTCAGGGAACGTATCTCGTGTCTGTGCGTTGCCAGAGGAAAAATCTACTGCGTTGACGAAAGAAACTGGGTGATAATTTACGACGTGAAGATCCGTGAATGGAAAAAAAGGGCTATGGAAATACCATCCTATTCCTACGATGAAAGCATTGAGACAAAAATTGCAGAAAAGGGTGATGAGATTCGTCGAGTGGACATCGGCTATAAGTCTATGCGGAAGAACAAAAACAAACAAAGGTATAAATTTGACTTGACATCTTACAGATTAAACGAGGAGAAGATGGAGTGGGAGATACTGTCTGAAAGGGATATCAAGGATACATCATGGTTCGTAGGAAATGAGACTTCCTATTTGGCTAAAGGGAAACCTCGCATCTACCTTATATCCGGTGAAGGTTATTTAGTTCTTTCCGATATTAATAAGCCCGTTCAGAAGGGTACTGATTATCGACACTTATTCACTCGCCGCAACAACCCTATCCCTCATTATCCAGACAGAAACAAGCTCTTTTGGTTTGACATGGACTGATTTTGTATTAGTTTGACATGGACTGATTAAAAATAGAAACTATTTGATGCTTTTAATTTTTTTATTTTTTCTTTGGGGATTTCGTTGTAATGTGTGCATTAGTGAATTGAACGTCAATGAAATCAACTTTAGGCTATGCATTGTCCAGGTTGTTTGAATTACTCAGAATGTTCTATTATTTCCAGCGAAATCTTTCTCATTCTTATTTCGTATCAACCAAATTAGGTACCTCTGCTTGGTACTGTAAAATTGTCTAATACATTTTTGTGCTAAAGCTATCGCTTTTGTTCTGGCTTATCACTATTTCAATAGTAGTACATGTCTGTACATTATCTGCAATAATACTACTGCTTTGTGGCTGGTTGCCATCAAAAGAAACTAATTTGGCCCTGAATACTTATAATTGACCAAAAATTGAGCTTTTACTTTTGACATAGCTATACAGAGTGTTTTAGACTGATGGAACCTAATAGCAACCTGTTTTTTCGCTCACTTCGGTAAACAAACTTTTTCTGTTGATGTGCTTGCGTGCAGTCCACAGAGTGCACGAGGAATCTCCACCTTTTTGTAAATTTCATGCTACATAAAAGAAGTTCATACTTCAGAAATACCTTTAAATTATCCTGAAACCTGATTAACATCAAAGGCACTTATTTTGTACTGTGCATAATTGCAAGTGCAGTTGGGCTAGACTCTACGCATTTCTTGAACCTTCCTAAATTTGACTCCGAAATCTCTAAAAATTTCATACTGAATTGTAGGTATTGGTGGCTCTTCAAGCAGAACTGACAGTAGTTGGGAATGCCACCATGTGTATTGCCATTTTATGCGGCTGAGTTAAAGCCTGTTTCTCTTATTGATAAATCAATTATGCGGTAAGGCTGCTCTGCATGCTGAAATATTGAATATTGACTTCTAACCTCTCTACTTGCTGAAATATTTAGATTAGTAACATGCAAGTAGTCAACAATTGAACTCCAGACCTTTCGAACTCTGAGGTTATAATTTCATATTGAATGAACCGCTAAATCCAAAAGTTTAAACTATCACGTAAGATTTCAACAATGATTATATCATCTCTAACAGAAAGACATCACCGCCACTGTCAACTAAGTCTCAAAGCTGATTTCTTTCAATATTATCATTTTACTAAAATGATTCATATTTGAGTATAATTGCTTCTTGAGTAGACCATATGAACCTGAAGCTTGCATGATTACTTAAAGATTGCGGCGGAGATTGTTCCGACTTGCCATTATGAGCTATTTTGACATAATAAAAAGGATGATTACTAAGGAAAACAAGAAAGAAGTAGCTATTAGGTTGTTACTGATTTGTAAACTTGGGAGGCTGAAAAAGGTGTAGTAGCATTATTAAATGTTAATCAAGTATAAATATGAACTTATTAAGCGTGCTGTATCTTTGAATACCATTCTATGGAGATAAATGTTGCTTAACGTTTTTGTTTCTTCTTGTGTTCTTTGCCTTTTCTGCTTTAAGATAATTTGATAATAGCAGTTGAAAACTGCATTAAACATTATCAAGGATACATCATGGTTCGTAGGAAATGACACTTCCTATTTGGCTAAAGGGAAACCTCACATCTACCTTATATCCGGTGAAGGTTATTTAGTTCTTTCCGATATTAATAAGCCCGTTCAGAAGGGTACTGATTATCGACACTTATTTACTCGCCGCAACAATCCTATCCCTAATTACCCAAACAAGAAGCTCTTCTGGTTTGACATGGACTGATTTTGTATTAGTTTGTCATAGTTGCATATGTTATGTCTTCGGGATAACTTATTTATTTTATATAACCAACGTTTAGTTTTTTTTTATCAATCGATCATTTGAACTTATTGAGCTCAAATTATGATGCGAATTTCAATAAGAATCAATCGGTGCAGACAGAGTGCCTCGTACAATTAAAGATGAAAAAAAGGCAACTTTTTTCATTTTTAAAAATCAACAGACAAATTCATTATTTTCATACAACAGGGATTTGAAACTCCGTGCCCTTTTGCTCATTCTCGAGCACATTGGCGTATCACCTATACAATTCTGCAGTATTATCACTACTAATCTACAAAACAAAGAATGAGGAAAATTACAGAAAGAAGGCGACCTAATGCTGCCGGGCGAGCTGGTTCACGGTCACCATCTCTGCCTTTGCGATCCCAAATGGGAGTGGTATCAAAAAGCTCGAGGGACAAGTCTTCTCTCCTGCTTAGTGAGCTATGCACTCTTAGCTTGGCAATCTCGGCCTCTTCTTCATGTGTTATCTCCCTCAATACTATTGTCGGACGACACTCGGTTTTACCATAACTCCAAATCTTCCCTTTGCACGCTAAGACACTCTTTTTAAACAATCCCTTTCCGACAATAGCCTCAGCTGCACAAAAAGAGGAAATTTAGGATAAGAAGTAGTTGCAATAAAGGTCGACAAAACTCTTTTTCGTCAACTCTAGCTGAATGGATAACCTGCGGGAGACACAAATTTTTCTGGTTGCCATCAAAAGAAACTAATTTGGCCCTGAATACTTATAATTGACCAAAAATTGAGCTTTTACTTTTGACATAGCTATACAGAGTGTTTTAGACTGATGGAACCTAATAGCAACCTGTTTTTTCGCTCACTTCGGTAAACAAACTTTTTCTGTTGATGTGCTTGCGTGCAGTCCACAGAGTGCACGAGGAATCTCCACCTTTTTGTAAATTTCATGCTACATAAAAGAAGTTCATACTTCAAGAAATACCTTTAAATTACCCTGAAACCTGATTAACATCAAAGGCACTTATTTTGTACTGTGCATAATTGCAAGTACAGTTGTGCTAGACTCTACTCTATTTCTTGGACCTTCCTAAATTTGACTCCGAAATCTCTAAAAATTTCATATTGAGTTGTAGGTATTAGTGGCTCTTCAAGCAGCACTGACGGTAGTTGGGAATGCCACCATGTGCATTGCTGCATTCCTATATACAAGTCCGAAGAATCTGTGAGTGTTTCCAAGTCTGCAAGCCATTTTATGAGGCTGAGTCTAAGCCTGTTTCTCTTATTGATAAATCAATTATGCGGTAAGGCTGCTGAAATATTGAATATTGACTTCTAACCTCTCTACTTGCTGAAATATTTAAATTAGTATCATGCAAGTAGTCAACAATTGAACTCCAGACCATTGGAATCTCGGAGGTTATAATTTCATATTGAATGAACCGCTTAATCCAAAAGTTTAAACTATCACGTAAGATTTCAACAATGATTTTATTATCTCTAACAGAAATACATGGCTGCAATTTGACTAAAATGATTCATGTTCAAGTATAATTGCTTCTTTGACTGAAACGCTGCAGCTTATCAGCTGATGTATCATGAGTAGACCATATGATTACTTAAAGATTGCGGTGGAGATTGTTCCGACTTGCCATTATATATGAGCTATTTTGACATAATAAAAAGGATGATTACTAAGGAAAACAAGAAAGAAGTAGCTATTGGGTTGTTACTGATATATAAACTTGGGAGGCTGAAAAAGGTGCAGTAGCATTATTAAATGTTAATCAAGTATAAATATGAACTTATTAAGCGTGCTGCATCTTTGAATATCATTCTACGGAGATAAATGTTGCTTAATGTTTTTGTTTTTAAAATCAAAATTCTTTCACACTTCGATTTTTTGTTTAATCAAAATTGTTGGATGATTTACTTGTAGAAAATATATCAACTAATAATAATGTTTGAAAATTTCTCACATAAGCCATTGGATTAGTAATTTAATAGGTAAGTAAATGATAAATCCCCGAGTAGTGCTCGATTGTGCAAAGGAAGAAGTAAACTAAAAAAAATGGAGGAATTTTTCGACCGTTTACTCCGACGGTCAAGTTAATGTTGGTAGGACAAGATGAGATAAATAAAGAAAATAGGAATAGAAAAAAATGGGAGATAATGCATAGGATTTGTCCATAAGTTTTGTATTTTTTTTTTGTTATGTTTAGGAGAATAAATCTGCAGATGTGCGTATGAGGACACCTATCCTTTAGGTAGATGTTTTATTTGTAATTTAAATAGCAATTTGCTCCCTCAATTTATATCTAGTTTGCAATTAGCATATAAATTAGTTTTATAGATAAATTAGTTAGATTGATGATTATAGTCTACCAATCCCATTCTTGCAATTTGTTCCTTTTATTTTTAGGCTAATTGCCGCCTCAATTAGTAATTTGCTTCCTCAATATGTAAACTAATTTGTAAAAATAAGGTTAATTGACCATAACCACCACTTATAAAACCGATTCACTCACAAAATTAATTTATAAACTTATTATACATTGTTTATAAAATTGAGAGAGCAAATTACTACTAAATTTTTTTCATTGTCCGCGTTGTCCTATTTGGTTTTAGGTTCATGTTGTTTGGTTCGAGATTCATATTAGCCGATTTATGACTCGAGCTGCTCAGGTTTATGTATTCCTGGCTCGGGTATAAGTAATTGTTATGATGTTATGTTGACCATATGGACTCTAAGGATTGTTTCATGAGGAAATTATGTCTCGTACATTTTTTTTTAAAATAATATGTAAAAATATGCTCTATTTTTGTAAAAAAAAAATGGAGCATATTTTTGCAAACATTTAGCTGAAAATGAATAATTTTATAAATAAATCCTTATTTCATGGTAAATTTTATTACTAATATCTATCTTTTGAATTTGTTATTTGATCATGGAGTATTCGCTATATTTGCTGCTACAGCGACTACTGTAACTAAGATACACTACTTGCTATAAAAGAGAGAGGTATAAGTTACCTAAAACAAAAAAATAGGTTAAATCATCTTAAGTTTGTTGAACATGAATTATCATATTTATTTTATTTATATCTCATTTCATAAAATACCTTATGTACATTAAAAAGTCTAAATTAATCTACACTAATTATTGATTTAAGTAATGTTGTAGATTAATCGAATATGATAGATTCAATCAATATTAATTAAAAAAATAGTTAAATATTACTAAATCATGGTAACACAGCTAAATAAAAACAACTAAGCAAAGAATAAAATCTTAACTAATCAAAACTTAAAAGAAATGACAAAAAAAACTTCATTTTTCTATCCCAATTAGCAGTAGCCATGCAACTCTTTCATTGCTTGTCATCCTTGATACAAACGGTTCTATATGTTGGACATAATCCTGGAAATGAAGAATCCCAATCTTTTATTCATTTTCAAGCTTCAAATCTAAGGAAAATACAAGAATCATTGAGGTTCTAGTTGATACATCAACTTCCAATTATGAAATAGTAAAAAGAATCATTGATATTAGTTGGTATATATATAATACTTCATCATCATCATAATCATAATCATCATCTACCAATTACTATAATAATTAATTATACCATCATCTACTTCTGAACAAACAAATTCATTACATCTTATTATCATACTTCACAACAACAAAATATATCAAACAGGAAAATGAAAATGCTACAAATTTTAATTTAGCATGTCTCAAATTATTATTTTTGTAATAGAACAAGAGCGGCCGAAAATCGATCCAAATGAGGGAATTTCAATTGAAATTCAGCGATTAATGCTAAGTTTTCTTGGTGCAGAACATTAGCTTTTTGTCTAAGCTTCTCGTTCTCTTCGACAATACTTTGATTCTCTAAATACAACTTCAAGTTCTTTAGTTCCATATCTTTTCCCTCATCTTCTTGAAATCTTCTCCTGTTACACATTACCAGCAAAAAAGAAAACTGATTAACTACCGTGCATTAGAAAAGATAAAACATGCAGAAGATTGACTTCCGTGCGTAAAAAGTAATCCATTGCATGCATAAAATGAGTGATATTGTCTACCTTGTGAGCCCAAGAACTTGAACCTTAGGTCTCTTTGATCGTTGTTTTCTCTTCGTTGGGAAAAAAGGATGAGACTGAAAGTTTTCTACTGTATTTGTGCACATTTTTTTGTAGTTCTTGAAAAGATTAGAAGAACTAAAACAAAAAAGTAGTGGGATCAAAGAGGAATTGAGAGAGAAGAAGTTGATATATATAAATATATGTGTGGGTTAGTGTAATTATAAATGGAGGGGTGGTGGGTATGTAATGATGTATTAGATAGAAGAGAAGGGAATGAAGGAGAGGCATTTCTCCTCTAAAGTCATGATGGCAGTTGAACTCATCATTGCCAAGGGAAGCAACCCAATTTTTATCACTGAGCAACAAATTAATATATATATATATATATAGATATATATATATATAGATATATATATATATATATATATATATATATATAAAAGCACGGATGGGGGAAGGGGACAGGCAAATTTAGTCATTAACTAATTAATTATTTAATTAATCACTATTGTAATTAAAATCCTAATTAGAATAGGTAGCTAAATTATCTCCAATTTAGTTTTTATTATATAAAAAATAACTAAATTGTCTCCAAATTAGTAGGAATACCTATCTTTTAATTTGATTGAACTACAAAATTAAAATACTGTATTTGGTCAATATAATATTATTTAAATTTAAATTTTATTATTTTTAAAGATATTATTAATAAAATTAAGTTAATTATTTAATTATGGTTATTATAAAACCAAAAGAAGAATAAATTCAATATGGAAAAAATTAATAACCGAATATATTATATTTATTTTTACAAAAATTCTTAACTAATTTAATATTAATTATAAATAAAAAATTGATATAATTATAATAAATTTACTAATATGTTCATTGACGAGTTACGTTACGAGCCACGTGCATAGCACGTAATGCGAAACTATATATATATATATATATATATATATATATATATATATATATATATATTGGTTCATATTTTATTCATAAACCCCACCAAATACAATTGGAAAGGAGAAAAAGATTTGTTAAAACGAATTAATATATCTACCTCAACTAATTTAGTTATTTTTTTTAATTATTACAGTATGTTCAGTATATTTAGTTAACGAAAAATTTGGTTTTGGTTGCGATTGAGAGTTTTGAAAATTCAATTACTTGAAGTAACTAGATATTCTTAACTTTTTATTAATTTGAATTCTTATCGTTTTTATTTTCATATCAGTTTAACCTAATTAAACTTGGCCGGTCTGATTTAATATTTTTATGATTTTCTATAATTTGGTTTCAATTCTATACTTTGATCGACGGGTAAAAGAGGTAAAATTATTCGGTATTTGTTAGCTTTTTAACCGAAACCGACCATTTTCTCACCCCTAAATTAGATGTAAGGGCATGAGAAATTAAAGAAAAATATATGGAATTTTTTAAATCCATTTAAGTTGATCATGGAAGGTTCTATATGCTTTCTCTTAAATTATCATTGATTTTTGTCTTGGTAAATAGTATCAACTTTCAAATAAACAAATGAGGAATTAGTATTAGTAGTACTAATCAAGTTTAAGGTTAATGTGTCATCTTAATTATTGCTTCCTTAATTTGGAATTATTTAATTAAAGGAAGTTAAGTATCTTGTCCTATATATTAATCATGGGGTTCATGAGGAATAAAACCAACAACATACAAGCTAAGCCGTTTTCTTAATGAGAAGGGGAGATTTGATGATGGACAATTATGATAACTAAGTAACTCAAAAGGTTCTTGGTAGGTTGGCCTACCTAATTTCTTACTCATTATTTTAAGCAAGATAAAGAATTGTTATTAAACTTTTACTTGTATTTAAATTATGAATATCATTATTAAACTAAACAAGTATCATCTTTTTATTTGAATATGGATTAATTAATGTCTAATATAAAAACTGAATATTGGATTATTAGTTTTGTTAAATACAAAAAGTTAAAATTATAATTAATTAGAATAAAAGTCTTAGAATATTTTTCTATCTCTCCCTCTCAATTTTAAAACTCCAGTTATCTATAATTTCTTTCGTGTTTTCTTTTTGGCCACCGTTAATGAATTATTCTTATAGTTGACGGTAGCTATTTTCTTTTCTATATTATTTAATTTTTATAAAATATAATAAATAGCTAAAATGTCATGTTTCATTGTATTAATTTTGTTAGTTGAATTAATTAATAGCAACAAAATTTTATGTAGAAAAAATTTAAAATATACATCCTTCCATATGGATAGAATTAGGGTTAATCCAATAGAAGTTTGTGTACTATTATTTTAAATTTTACTTACCTCTTCTTAAAAAAAATAATTTTTTAAAAAGTTTTTTTAATGTTAATTGTGTACCCGCCATCTTTCTCTCTCTTTTCCATGAAACATCGTACGTTGTTCGATTTTCTCCTTCCTTTTTTCAAACGGAACGAACAGAGACAGACCGATTCCCTAAATGCCTTTCTGGATATTTCTCAATGTCCCGGCTATTCACGGAAGGTGAGAAGGAAATGAATAATCATCTGCTTCTGGAAGAAATCGAAGAATATACAAAATTAATGAAAAAAAAGACTCTTTAAAATGAAAAAAAAGTGGTAAAAGTACAGTGAAACAAAATTAAGGTAATATCATATAATAGGGATCTATTTTGGGATGGATTTAGCCATAAAATTATAGTGAGGGTTAGTGTTATGCCCATATATGGATAGGTAAACTAGAAGTGGGGTTCATAGAGCAATCTTGTGTTTCTAAGGACGTACGTGAGAAATTTAAAAGACATTTTAGAAGGTTTTGAAGATCTTTATTATGAGAAATATATAAATGGTGGACCATTAAAATAGATTCACTTTTTATTTAGCTCATTATGTTTAGTTTGAACACAAATAACTAAGAGTCAAATGTTACATTGAGGGCCTGGAAACCCCATCAAATGCATTTCATGACTAAAATACAAACAAAACAAGCTTGACATTATAAGAGGAGCCTTATCATCCTATTTTGATGATGATTAACCTTAGCTTTTAAAGAGAAAACAAATTGATTTTAAAGATGGATCTCGTGAGAATGTTGGAATTCATATAAAATTAATATTATGAAATTGTTCCACTAATAATAATTTTATAATAGAAAATAAAAATAAAATAATTTTTTATTAAAATAATTTTTTTACAAAAATGCTTCGCTAAATTTAAAAACCATGAGAATGGTCCGTAAATTAGAAATTTTATTAAAATACACCGCTAAATCCAAACTTTATTAAAATACAACGTTAAATTAAGAATTTACAAAAGATATTCTTCTAAATTAAAAATTCATGTTTTTTTAAAATAATTATAAAGTTTATGATAACACATGTTGCTTCACAATACGAGTCAGTTGTACCAACTGGAAAAATCACCAAATAACTACTAAAAATTATATGGATTACCTACAAAAACATATTTTTTTATACATTGTGGTGGAAGATTTACGGACTACAATATGGGTGGCATTTGGCTTGAACATGCTGACTTTGGCTTAACATTATTATTTTCGTTGTAGATGATGCATAGGTTAATATTTATTTATGAAATTAATTGGTTGATATTCTATTTTTGCTATGTTCTCCAGTTCATAATTTTTATGAATAGATAGACTAAAAATGAGAGATAATTATTTAGAAAAATAAATTAGTAGATAGCTCCTACCGTAATTATGAAATTAGAGCAGCGTTAATCCCGTCATTCTTCTTAAAAATAATATGCAAAAAAATGATGCGAAAATATAATCATATACTGTTGCTTCAATTACCATCAAAGGATGACTTGTAATCAATCTTATAGCCAAAATAATCTCATGGACACTCATGTTCTCTTAGGATGCAAGGAAATCGCCATGTACATAAATACATTCATGTATATGAAGAATATAGTTATCTCAAAATTATTACCATGTAATGAAAATATACCTCAAATAATACTTAGGTGATGTAACAAGTGTGTGTTTCTAAAAAAAAGGTGCTGTACAATTAGACATAACTGAACAAATAATTAATAGAAAATAATAAGCAAACATTTCAATATTAGATGCAATTAAATGAATACAAGATATACATGGTTATGACAATTGTTTACCTCCATTATATAGAAAAAGGCTGAATCCATTATTAAATCCTTAAACTATGTGTTTTAATTATTTGGTCTCTAAACTTTATTTTATTTCTTTTGGCCCCTCAATTCAGAAAAAAAACACATATTTAAGTCCCTCGTTTGGATGTCTGTTATTAGCATGTTTCAAGCTCCGTTAACAAATATAAAATTGTTAAACAAAATGTCACATATGAAAATAATGCACTTAAATTAAATGACATGGGAAATTAATTCCAACCAAATATTAGAACTTCAAATATCACCAATTCAAACCTTTGCGGCCGTATATTTTCATGGGATCAAATTCTACCGACGAGTTGGAGGAACATATGGCTGTTGTGGAACGTCTAGCAATTGAAGCAATGGGCTGTCCGGCATGGTTCCTTGCCAGACAAGCTCCAATACCGGAGGCTGAACCCGACTTCAATGTATGGTTCCTCGTCATATTATAAATATATTTTACACTTATTATTTATCATTTAATATTCTAACTCAAATCATTGAAAGTGAAATTATCTCATGTTGGTTGTGAATGTGAATGAATATGTATTTTTATATTGGTTTGTCTCTACTTAACACTAATTGATTTTAAAATAGATTTTATATGGTAGAAAAATCTTATTCCACACAATTTAAAATTTGAATGTGGCCAAAAATGAGGATATATTAGTTGTTTGGTTTAGTTATGCTACTCGTGAGAAAAATGTTGAAAGTGGTAGGAAGGATTGGTTACTCGTCAGTCGGCATGGTCGCACTACATATAAAAGAGAGTCGAAAATAGAATTATAATAATATGTGGATGGACATATGTTTATGTTGAGAGTCTTCCACTTAACACTAATTAGTTTTTAGATGGCTAAAAGAGTTCACTGTACATAATATGTGAGGCAAAATGAAAAATATTCAATTAAATTCTTATCAAGTGATCGACGAAAGAAATGAGAATAAATGCACATTGTAATGATGATAATCATGCCATTTTTTGAATAGGGGATGGAGGATCCATATATATGTATTATGAATACTATAAATTAATTAAGAAGAGGACTAGAATCACTCTTCAAACCTTCACTTATATCTTGTTTTACTACCTCTACTACTTGAAAACAATATAATGAGCCTACATTTACAATATAGTCAACCAAGACATGAGCTTCTCTTCTTCTATCTTCTACCATATCTTCAAGTGCCTTCAACTCCCATCCAAAATAAAATAAACGTATATCTATTATTGTATAATTATTTTTTAAATATAAATTTATATATTTTTATTAATTACCATAATTTTTGTTTAATTTTTATATCTATTATATCTATGAGCCATACACCATTAAGGAGCAGATAAATTGCCTGAGTCGTCCTTTTGAAAAAATCAACCGTCTTTTATTTTATTTTCTCAACTCTCGCAATTGTTACTTTTTTATTATGTCGTTCAATTTTTTATATCAAGTGACAATAGCGATTTTCTCGAAAAGAATTAGGAAAAGAACATGCCTTTTGAACAATTTTTTTTTTGCCGGATACATTATATTAACAAACAGTTGACATATTTTTTTAGTAATTTGATAAAATTTAATTAGTTTTATCTAGATATAGCGTGATGAATAGACTCTATTTTATAGATGAGATGTCTAATCCAATAAATGGTATATTGCAATTTTATACTGGTGTATACATTCATCATTCTCTCTTGCACCACTTACTATTGGCATCATGCCCATTTTGATACTCGATGAGTACTAATATTTCAAACTGTACATAATTATACATACACTTGCGGATATTGCCAAATAATTCATGGTACGTCCGATTTTTGCAAAGAAAATAAAACTCATAGTTGGGGGTTGAGATCATGATATCCCACTTATGAAAACTTCCAATTTTATAGCCAATTATGCATCCTGCTCAACAGTCAATGTAGCTATAGAGTCGGCATACTAAAATTTAGATTTTGATTAAATTTATCGATTTTTAACTTAACCGAATGTTTGTTCATCCTATTACTATTACTATTAGTAATGCATGTGGCTTGCGCTCCTAAAGGTTATAAATTTTGTTTATTGATCTAAAAAGAACAAACACAATTACTTTCTAAGTTACTTTATCACCAAAAATCAGAATAGCACCAAAAAAGTTGAATAAAAATTGAATTTTATCTTTCTAAACATGTTTGAAAGCATCGATTTCTCATTTCTCTTTAAAAAAAGTCTATTTCTTCTATCTAAAAACTTTTCTCTCATCTTAATTGTTTAGAGGGTGGAAAAAAATATTTTCGATATTCTTAATCTGAGAAATCATCTTTTTTCCGTCTAAATTATTATTAATCTTTATGATATTTTTTTTTATTAAATTTATCTCTCTATTTGGAAAGTTTCTTGTATTTGAATAAAAAAAACTGGGATGTGTTTGATCTGTTTTTTTGAGATCTATTAAAGGAGAAGATCGGAAAATTAGGATTTAACGGATCAAGCGGATCGTACTTTAGAATCTAGATTGAAGATAAGACTTGAAAAGTTTGAAATTTCAAGAATCAAGTGATTTCAAGATCGTTTTTTCAATATCTGAACCATATATGTATTTGGGTAACCTTTTGATGGTTGAAATAACTTTATTCGATGACTTATTCACAACTCTCATTATTGTCTTAAATTTGTTGAAAACTCATTCATATTTGTAAATTTTTCTTATCATAAATGGAAGTTTTAGCCTTAAAAAAAAGGTTAACAAGTAATTGCATTTTGATTGATTAAAATTAAAATTAAGCGAATTTGAACATTTTAATATTAATAATCAAATCATCTTTATTCCCTCTCTGTATAATCAAGAGTTTGTCATTTTTAGCATTGCTAAAAATTTGCTCTTTAATTTATTTATAGAAATAATCACTATCGTCTTCATGATATTAGATTGGAATTACTCGTTCTCTCATATCTTTTTAAAATTCCATTATTTTATTTTATGAATATTTGTATTCAATTTTCACCTACAATATAATTCATTGGTGGATCATAGAGGTAAATTGTAAAAACATCGTTCGTTGGAAGGTGACTCTTTAATATTTAATTTAAATATTTTAAAAAATTATGTGGTATAATTATTATTTGTAAAGTCTACGTTAGCGATCCATATGTGTACGGAAATTTCTCAAATGATCGTTAAAGAATTATATTAATTTTTCAAAATATTTGTAATTTTCGTTTATTTTCAAATATTAAGAGTTTAAAACTTTAGCATTTAAAGTTTAATTTTTAGGATCTAGGGGTAATGGCCAGTAGCCGGAGGCCGGGTGGTGATAGAAGGCCGGCAGTGTCAGTTGAGGCCGGAGATCGAAGGAGGTGATGTCTTATTTTGTGTAAGTAAGAAGCATAATTATTTTATTATTATAAGATTTATTTATTTTAAATTGTGAGCCTTTGGGCTGATGCTGCATTGACAAGACTCTTATAAACTGCTACTGGGTTTAGGCCTTCAAATATTTGAAATAGATAATTGAGTCTTACATTATCGGATCTGGCCTTCTCATTGGCCCAGCTACCAAACTATACACACTCAAAAATATTTATAATGGCATTGGCAATAGCTTAAATAAGTACATTAGAATATTTTTCATCCTCATAATAATTTAATAATCCTTGTAAGTTTTTGTTTCAAATCTTAATAATCATTATAGATTATTGGTAATTGCTTGATAAAATATATTCTTTCAGTGACAAAGCCAGATTGTAACTTGAGATAAAATACAATTTAATCAAAAAATATTATCTTACAGTAAATATCTAGTACTTAAATATACAATTAAATTTTTAAAGCGGGTTATTGCTATAAATAAAAAAAGGGAAAAGTTGAAAAATACTTGATTTTGTTAAAATAATCTCAAAAATACTTATGTTCGTTTTTATTTGCGGACAATACTTACAAAACAAAATAAATTGCACCTAGCACTTGATTTAATAAAAACATTAAACCTAACACTTAAAATCTTATTCCTCTAAACCCTAAACCCTAAATCATACTAAACCTAAACCCTAAATCATGCTAAAACCTAAACTTTAAACCCTAAACTCCAAACTCTAAACCCTAAAACATGCTAAATCCTAAACCCTAAACTCTAAATTCTAAATCTTAAATCCTAAACCCGAAATCATGCTAAACCCTAAACCCTAAATCATGCTAAACCCTATATCCAAAATCTTAAACCCTAAACCCTAAATCATGCTAAACCCTAAATCATACTAAACCCTAACCCTAAAATCATAAACCCTAAATCTCTAAAATTTTAAAATCTAAATTCTAAATTTTTAAAAAATGGAGTTAAATGTTGGATGAATAAAAAAATGAAGTTAAATGTTGGACTAAATAAAAAAGTTGGGTTAAGTGTTGGATGAAATAAAAAGGTGAAATCAAGTGCTGGATGAAATAAAAAGGTGAAATCAAGTGCTGGATGAAATAAAAAAGTGGAATCAAGTGCTAGATGAAATAAAAAGGTGGAATCAAGTGTTGACAGAAAAAAAAAGATGCTCAAGTATTTTTGAAATTATTTTTGATAATCAGGTGATGAGTCTAATTTCCTCATAAAAAAATAGTTCTCTTTAGAGGTAATTTTTCATTTTTCTTATTTGAGGTAGGGCGCGGCCTCTTCCAACTCTACTTTGACTTAGCCAATGCATCCTTCTCTTCCCTTTTTAACTTTTTAAGTTAGAAAAAAATTGAATATCTGAACTTGTTATTTTAACAGTAATCTTATTGTAACGTTCATTCCTTAAACTATTTGCAGTTATAAAAACTTCTAAATATTTTTTGGAATTAGGATGTGTTTTCTTTTGAAATTCTAATTCGTTCAGGAAAACTATTTTATAAGTTTGAAACATTATGTAAAAATTGATGTTATTTTTTATACTCTTTAGATTAAATAATTTTTATAATATAAATTTTTAGAATTATACTATATAAAATTAATTTCAAAGTATGAATTTATGGATCTTGTCTAGATTTATTTTTGGAAATAATGTATTTTTAAAACGATCTAGTAAGAGAACATTGCTTTTTCCTATAAGAAAATATTGTTTAAATATAATAAAAAATTGAAAGTTAAAACATATAAGTGACAAACTCATTAAAGTTCAAGAGTATAAATATATATTTAGCCTATTTCAAAAATTCATGTAACGGCGTTAAAGCAATGATATTGTCCCAGAGGTTCGACGATTATAGGTCCCACACCGGCTTACGATTTTTCCATCAAAAGACAAACTCACGCTCAGCAGCAATTTCTGTACCAAACGCCACACTATATTCTCATTTACAATGCCGTTAACACTCTACCCCACTCCTTAATTGGCGCGTGAGTTTTCTATCCAACATTGTGGGCCCCCAAGTTAAGTTCTACCGTCGACGCCGTACGAAAATCCGCAGCCTCGGGAAGAAGCATGTAATTTAAATTAAGTGACGGAACTAACGGGTAGAGTTTAAAAGACGTGAAAAAAAACTGATATTTATTCCTAATCACATTATTATTTTACTAATTTTATATTTCTCACCCCATAAACGGACCAACTCCAAATTTTACAAGAAAAAAGTAACAGCCGTTGGATTAAAATATGAGGTCATAATGAAATTAGAATACAAAATCGAACAGCTAATATTGAAGGAGCTTTATGATAATACGGTTGTTGAGTACTTATCAAATAAATTTATTACCGACAATAAACCATGGGTTCGCTTTGGAAACAAAACTTTATACTATAAAAACAGGAGGAACAAAAACAAAGGTTTACAATTAAAAAAACAAAAAACAAAAACATAAATAGATGTCTTCTTTTCCTTCCTAACGTCAATTTCGTTCTCAAATTAGGGTTTTTTGTTTTGTTTGTTCAATTTTAATTTCAATCTCAATTAAATCTCTTTTCTCTCAAACGTTAAAATAATCGAAACGTTTTCTCGTATCTAATAATCAGATTCGATACGAAATCGAAAACGAGGAGAGACAATTAGATCAGAGATTTCTTACGCCGATAACAGGTACATCGTTTTTTGATTTTTTTTTGAAGGCTGTCTACCGGCAGATCTTGTTTATGTTAAAGCGCAGATAGAATTTTTTTAATTTTTTTGGAGTTTGGTTGGTGGTGACTTTTTAGCCATTTGATTCTGATGGATGAATTATTGGACGGTGTAGATTGTTTCTGGCAAACTCTTAATATTGAAGTAATTGACAATATCAGGTCACGGGTATAGAAGTCGCACACCTCTGAAATACGCGGAAAAGTGCAGTCATTAGCTTAGCATTCATAGTCGTTAGACTATTTTTGAATTTGATAGCCATGCCACGCCTGTTTGTTTATTAAATTCATATTTATTATATAATTTTTATAATAGTTAGACCTTAAAAAATAAACCAATAAAAATCCCACATTTTTATTAACAAAAAATAAAACAAAGGAGTGAGTCCCTTATTGAATGGTTAGTGTATACCAACCGCTCAATAAGTATTGAGCACTCACAATAAAAAATGCACAATACCAATCAGATATTAAGCTTTAAAACTCTACATTGTAGATGCTTTTAGGCCCTCACTTGCAATTATTTGGAAATTGATAAATGAAAATTATATTGCTAAACCATTTACAACAAAAATAAAATTAGAAAAAATCTTAGGAATATATATCAATAAACTTTTTTAATGACAAGCCAAGTAATAGTGTCATTAGAAAAGTTTTAATTATAATAAAACTCAGAAGAAAAGAATGAAAATCCAAAATTGTATTGTCCAGCCAAAAGTAGCTGGTAAAATTCAGAAGACTCCCATCAAATGGAAAAATCCACGTGGTTCGCTGACGTAAATTAACAGAAACCTCAGCATGCTTTTCTTTTCTTCTTCTATTACACTTTCGATTCTAAAAACACAAAAATTGAAAAGTATAAAATCCTCGAAACATCTTCGACTCTACAATTATTTTTTTTGCCAAAGATAACAATATATAAATATATAATAAGAAAGGTCATCTCATGAAGATGATGAAACCCTCTTGAAATAAAAGAACTAAAAGTGGACTTCGCGGCTACTATTTGAGCCATCCAATTACACATTCATTTAACAAATTAAATACCAATATATGGATAATTTGTTAAACGAACGGTAGCAATTATGAGTAATAAACATAAAATAAAAATGAAAAAATTACTTACAGTTGATAGCGGCTAATGTGCTATAAATATTACCTTGATTTTGTAGGAAAGCAAAAATTGAAATGTCGAGATCATCCAGAGCAACAATCACCATAATAGAATACCTGATTATTTAAATTACGAACTTAATAAAATTAATTCGATCTTACCTGACAGTAGCGGTGTCCAATGAGGTAGCCGAGGAAGGATGTGAGCTAGAGGGGCCATTTGAGAAGCCCCTTTTGCATAAGTAAACGTGATAAAAAAAACTCGCCATATGGGATATAAACACCCATAAAGGGGCAATAAACACCCAATTGGGGATAGAGAGTTTATACGACAATACAAAAATATTATTTTAATAAATAATCAATAAAATATTTTCCTTTATCTTTTAATTGATTTCTTTTTATTTACATTGCCATACTTGTAAGTTTTATGAAAGCTAATAAATTGCTACTTTGCAAGAACATTAACAAATATAGAAATTTCAATTTCGTATGAGAATAACTTTTTCAATCAAAATTTTATTTTACATTTTAGATAACATATTTTATATAAATTTTAATTGAGTTTTAAAACTTGTCATATAATAAGATAAATTGTTAAAATTTAAAATTTGAAATTGTCATTATTACTTTGTATGCACGATAAAGTTGGTGAATTTGAAAAATTATAGATATATAGAAAAAATGAATTGAAACTTTCATAGATAAAAAATATAGAATTCTCTCATGTATAGAAGAAAATAAATATAATTTATCTAATAAAAATAAAAATATTGTTGTTTCAATTTAAATCATCAACAATATAATTCTCTTATGCCAAGCTTTTGATCTCAGGATTCATAGTAACCAACAGAGTTCAATGAATTGATATGGGAATTTGTAAGAAAATGGTGATTCTAGTTGTTGAACAGGAATTAATGGGAAAGTTTCATTTGGAACAATTTTGAAAAGCTATCAGTGACACTTCAATCATAAAAGATTGTCCATGGCGTTAATTATAATTAATTTTTTACAAAATATAGTGAAAATTACTTTTGAATTGTTAGTTCCTCCATGGCGGTTAACAGATACAATAAGTAAAAAGGAGTCCATGGAAGCAGTTTTTGAAAGAAGGGGACGGCATAACCGCCGTAGAAGAGGCAGCGATTTATTCCAAAACAAGACACAATGACAGGCATCAAGTTGATATTGATCATTGGTCATTCGATTGTCATCATCAACACTATAATGAATGCATGTGATGATTTTTTTCTCAAAAAGTAGCCGTCAATATCAAACCAACTTCATCAAAATTCTTGTATTTAGAGTCTACGATATATACAATAAACAAACCTGTAAATTGACGATGGCGGATGCAGTTTGCGGCAGCGGCAATTCATAAATATAATGATTAGCCCCTCGCAATATACTGGTCGTTAAAAATCCCTTTTCTTGTAGTGTTTTTTTAATTATGACTCTATCTTAATTGACGGTTGAGATTGTATTTGGAAAATAACTTTTTATAAACAACCATTTCATATAGAAATTAGCCTTCGAGACTACAATTTATACTATTCAATTTCTCCAAATTACGTCCTTACCTCTAATTTCACTGATTCCCCTGTTTATTTGTTAATAATAAGGTGCACTATTAAATTTCATCTCGTCTTTTTCTATTTTTTTTCTATTACCGCTTAGGGTTTCATTTTCAATTTTTTTATTTTAATTTTGTTTGTCTGGTTACAGTGCTGATGATTCTTCAACTTAAAATCTAAAATGGCGCCTTTCATGTCAACCACAAAAGCACTCCGCTCCTTAATTACGAATAGAAACGCTGCTAAATGTTTAATCAGATCGACAAAAAACCAGACCTCTAATTTTAATCATATGCGACCTTACAGTAGCATTGCTCACATATCAACACCCTCGGTACATGAATTGATTGATGGAGATAATGATTTTAGGAGTCACAATTTTAGCTCTACATTAGGAGGCTTGTGTAATTATAATAAATCTCAGAGGAGACAGTTTCTTGGTTGCGGAGATGGCGAAGAAGGCGGTGTTTTATCAAAAGTTTACGAAGAGAGACTCGTTCTAGGGTAATTATTATAATGATTTATTATTGTTTTTATTATTTTTTAGAAGTGGAGCTGATATGAATTTGTTTTAAAATTTTAGTTATTCTCCAGAGCAGTTATATGATGTGGTTGCAGCTGTTGATTTTTATCATGGATTTGTTCCGTGGTGTCAACGTTCTGAGATAATTAGACACTATCCTGATGGATCATTTGATGCTGAGTTGGAGATCGGTTTTAAATTTCTTGTTGAGAGTTACGTTTCTCATGTTGAATTGCAGAGACCTAAATCAGTAAAGGTAATTATGCATTTGTTCTTCATGTTCAATTATGAGGCATTGTGTATTATCACATCAAATGAGCATTTTGGTAGAGTAATCAAGAAGCATTTGTATTTGATAGCTTTTGTGGATGCTTGTCTGACAAATTAAATTGATTGAATAGGAGAACACTGTACTTTTTATGAGTCATAATGTCTGACTTTAAATGATGCATTTATTCAAATAATAGTCCATAATGTATGTTTTCACAGCTTGTTTTTGAGTCTTGAGATACTTGAGTTCAAACAAAAAAGTTTGCTTATTTTAACATGAATTGTGGCTCTTTCCTTCAGCTATAGTTTCGTAATCTCTTGGCTTAGTTTCAACTTATGTAATTGCTAATATACTGGACCTATTATTGTTGTGTTTCTGTTATAATTTGAAGTTTATTGAATTTATATTATCCTCCTTGTTGGTTAATCAAGTTGCTTATTGATTCCAGACGACAGTATCAGAGAGTACTCTTTTTGATCATTTGATAAACATTTGGGAGTTCAACCCGGGACCCGTCCCAGGAACTTGTGACCTCCATTTTATGGTGGATTTTAAGTTCCAGTCACCACTTTACAGACAGGTGACAGTCACTTCCTTTTCTCCCATAGTTATTTCTGTGAAATATTGAGACACCTCTTTCTGTGTACACGTCTTACATGTTAAAAATAATCAAAATAATACTACTATTCTGAAACTCCATTCATTCATTTATAACATTTACCAGTATCCAATTAACATAATTAGGAGGCATGTCGTGCACTTCTTACATAATCGCGTTACTTTCGAGTAAATTATACATAACAAAACTTGTGTAAGGCCTTTGGGATTTAACACCAATAGACTTGTGGTTTTGGTAAGGAAACACTTTTGATACTGGGAACTCTGCTTAGTTGGTTATCGTAGTTGTCTGAATGAGCAGATATACCAGGCACCCTTTCAGCTGTATATATTATTGATATTTGAGTTGGTGCTGAGCTGAGTTCTATTTAACTTCGTCAGATCATCTATTGGAATGAAAAATTTTGTGTTTATGAAACTAAAAATATGTGATTTAGAACAGATGACTTGTGTCTTTGTAAAATGTTGGCATATGGAAACTGTCACAACAAAATGGTTCATGCAAACAAGCACTCTCGAATCTTGTTGAGAATCACAGATTGGATTTCAACAAGTTTTCATATACATTTCTTGTCACACTTAGAGTTATGCTTGTGCTCACTGTTTGACTCTAAAAAAGTGTGGTAGATTTGGAATTTGAAAATTATATTGACAGTGAGCATCCTGATTTCTCTTATTACGGTTTGTTACAGGTGGCATCTGTGTTCTTCAAGGAAGTGGTCTCTCGACTGGTTGGTTCATTCAGCGAACGCTGCCGCTTGATATATGGTTAGTCCCAGTCCTTGAGAACTCATATGAACAGAAGGCATAAAATTCATTTTTTTTTTATCTAATTCCAATACTCCATATGTATACACCGTATGTGATTAAATTTTATTTACGATACATTGGATGAAAAATTAGCAAGGCTGCAGAATTATGACCCCTGCTTATTTTGGGCATTTTTTTGATTCGGAGTAGTAAATGATGCTAACTTGTGCTTCCATGGCTACAGAAAACTGCCTTGGGTTTTACATTAGTCTTAGTTGACTAAATTAAAAATTTCATTTAGCCCATGATATATTGCTCCATGTTTCTTTTCTTTTCTAATCCCATATTTTCCGTACTTCTTTCATTAAGTTTAAGGAGAAATTCTTAGGTAGACAACCTATCACGTAATAACACGTCATTAAAATGATGGCAATCTTGTAATATTATTTATTCAAATGTGTAAATAAGGAATAAATAACGTTACAAGATTGCCATCATTTTACAGAAATGTCATTACGTGATAGGCTTAGTCCATGGATGACGTGGTGGACTGAGTCTATCTAAGAATTTCTCAAGTTTAAGATTAATAAATAAAATAATATCTTTCTAGTATATTCATTATCTTGTGTTCATGTAGTGGAGTGGTGCGGGTGTATGTGGTCAACGATTGTATTTCATCTGCACAAATGGATTCATTGATTCTGTTTATCGTAGTCTTATGCTTTGAAATTGATTGGCCCAACTCAAGAATTATAGGTATTATTAGATGTCCGTGTTTGGTTACAGCCGGGTTAAAGAATTTGTGGTTCCTTTGTTCGAACAGTCCAACTATTTTGATTCAAATAATACAAGCAAAGGTGTTGAGAGGAACCCAAAGGGCCATCATGCAATTCCACATTTTAAAATCAAGCAACCTAAGGTGAAGGTTAAACTAAAGGCTCAAAATTATATAAAAGTTGACTTCGACAAATGGAGATTTAGGCTAAGGTTAAAAACAGTGCTTGGTTTCTAATATTACCACTATAAGAATGTGAGTTTAATTGAGCTTAAAAGATATGTATAAGTGTAATTGAACCGCAGTTGAGTTTTGGAATGCTCAAGTTCGGCTTCACCTTGGTGGTTGAATTCGATAAGGGATCGAGATTTGACGACTGAAACTTGAGATCTGCTCCTAAAACATATATCAAATTCAAGTTTGACTCGAATTTAACTCGTACGTCATTCATTTGAGTTCTAAACAAACCCTATTCATAAATAAGTTAGCTTGTGGGATTTTGATGAGAGAACTTGCTAGCTTACAATCGATCTTTTTTACAAATCTAAATAACAAGTCACGGGTATAGAAAAAAAATTCATAATACGTCAAACCGGATTTCCAAAACAGTGTCTTTTTTGTAAATTTTTCTTATCATAAATGGAAGTTTTAGCCTTAAAAAAAAGGTTAACAAGTAATTGCATTTTGATTGATTAAAATTAAAATTAAGCGAATTTGAACATTTTAATATTAATAATCAAATCATCTTTATTCCCTCTCTGTATAATCAAGAGTTTGTCATTTTGAGCATTGCTAAAAATTTGCTCTTTAATTTATTTATAGAAATAATCACTATCGTCTTCATGAAATTAGATTGGAATTACTCGTTCTCTCATATTTTTTTAAAATTCCATTATTTTATTTTATGAATATTTGTATTCCATTTTCACCTACAATACAATTCATTAGTGGATCATAAAGGTAAATAGTAAAAATATCGTTCGTTGGAAGATGACTCTTTAATATTTAATTTAAATATTTTTAAAAACTATGTGGTATAATTATTATTTGTAAAGTCTACGTTAGTGATCCATATGTGTACGGAAATTTCTCAAAGGATTGTTAAGGAATTATATTAATTTTTCAAAATATTTGTAATTTTCGTTCATTTTCAAATATTGAGAGTTTAAAATTTTAGTATTTAAAGTTTAATTTGTAGGAAGCCGGAGGCCGGAGGCCGGGTGGTGATAGAAGGCCGGCAGTGTCAGTTGAGGCCGGAGGTCGAAGGAGGTGGTGTCTTATTTTGTGTAAGAAGCATAATTATTTTATTTATAAAATTTATTCATTTTATTCATTTTAAATTGTGAGCCTTTGGGCTGATGCTGCATTGACAAGGCTCTTATAAACTGCTACTGGGTTTAGGCCTTCAAATATTTGAAATAGACAATTGAGTCTTACATTATCGGATCTGGCCTTCTCATTAGACAATTGAGTCTTACATTATCGGATTTGGCCTTCTCATTGGCCCAGCTACCAAACTATACACACTCAAAAATCTTAATAATGGCAATAGCTTAAATAAGTAAATCAAAATATTTGCCATCCTAATAATAATTTAATAATCCTTGTAAGTTTTTGTTTCAAATCTTAATAATCATTATAGATCATTGGTAATTGCTTGATAAAATATATTCTTTCGGTGACAAAGCCAGACTGTAACTTGAGATAAAATACAATCTAATCAAAAAATATTATCTTACAGTAAATATCTAGTACTTAAATATACAATTAAAATTTTATAGCAAGTTATTGCTATAAATAAAAAAATAATTTTCTCTAGAGGTAATTTTTCATTTTTCTTATTTGAGGTAGGGCGCTGCCTCTTCCAGCTCTACTTTGGCTTAGCCAATGCATCCTTCTCTTGCCTTTTTAATTTTTTAAGTTAGAAAAAAATTGAATATCTGAACTTGTTATTTTAACAGTAATTTTACTGTAACGTTCTTTCCTTAAACTATTTGCAATCATAAAAATTTCTAAATATTTTTTGGAATTAGAATGTGTTTCCTTTTGGAATTCTAATTCATTCAGGAAAACTATTTTATAAGTTTGAAATACTATGTAAAAATTGATGTTATTTTTGATACTCTTTAGATTAAAGAAATTTTATAATATAAATTTTTAGAATTGTACTATATAAAATTATTTTCAAAGTATGAATTTATGGATCTTTTCTAGATTTATTTTTGGAAATAATGTATTTTTAGAACGATCTAGTAAGAGAACATTGCTTATTCCTAAAAGAAAACATTGTTTTAAATATAATAAAAAATTGAAAGTTAAAACATATAAGTGACAAACTCATTAAAGTTCAAGAGTATAAATATATATTTAGCCTATTTCAAAAATTCATGTAACGGCATTAATGCAATGATATTGTCCCAGAGGTTCGACGATTTATAGGCCCCACACCGACTTATGATTTTTCCATCAAAAGACAAACCCACGCTCAACAGCAATTTCTGTACCAAACGCTACAGTATATTTTCATTTACAGTGCCGTTAACACTCTACCCCACTCCTTAATTGGCGCGTGAGTTTTCTATCCAACATTGTGGGCCCCCAAGTTAAGTTCTACCGTCGACGCCGTACGAAAACCCGCAGCCTCGGGAAGAAGCATGTAATTTAAATTAAGTGACGGAACTAACGAGTGGAGTTTAAAAGACGTGGAAAAAACTGCTATTTATTCATAATCACATTATTATTTTACTAATTTTATATTTCTCACCCCATAAACGGACCAACTCCAAATTTTACAGGGAAAAAGTTACAGCCGTTGGATTAAAAATATGAGGTCATAATGAAATTAGAATACAAAATCGGACAGCTAATATTGAAGGAGCTTTATGATAATACGGTTGTTGAGTACTTATCAAATAAATTTATTACCGACAATAAACCATGGGTTCGCTTTGGAAACAAAACTTTATACTATAAAAACAGGAGGAACAGAAACAAAGGTTTAGAATTAAAAAAATAAAAAACAAAAACATAAATAGATGTCTTCTTTTCCTTCCTAACGTCAATTTCATTCTCAAATTAGGGTTTTTTGTTTTGTTTGTTCAATTTTAATCTCAATCTCAATTAAATCTCTTTTCTCTCAAACGTTAAAATAATCGAAACGTTTTCTCGTATCTAATAATCGGATTCGATACGAAATCGAAAACGAGGAGAGACATTTAAATCGGAGATTTCTTACGTCGATAACAGGTACACATCGTCTTTTGATTTCATTATTTTTTAAGGTTGTTTATCGGCAGATCTTGTTTATGTTAAAGTGCAGATAGAACGTTTTTAATTTTTTTGGGGTTTGGTTGGTGGTGACTTTTTGGCCGTTTGATTGTGATGGCTAAATTATTGGACGGTTTAGATTGTTTCTGGCAAACTCTTAATATTGAAGTAATTGACAATATCGATAATTTTTAGCAATATTAGATGTGAGCTGTAAACAACGTTAAATATTTTTTTGGATTCTTCAAGGAGGTGCTTGAATTTATTTCCTTGTTTTTATTTTGCGTGTAATGTCAGCATTCTCCTTATACCGTATGTCGACATAGTCAACTTTTATGGGCACATTTAAGTAATTTCACGTTATTTGTCCACGTATACTGCTTCTTTATCGTTTTTTTAAAATTTTAATCTTGTGCTCTCAAATTAATCTAGTTGAATGACAATTATAACCTTACATAAAATCTAAATTCAACTCATTGTCTTTCCTTAATACACATGTCTTACGTTTCTTGTGAAATCAGCCAGAGGGTAATTTAGTCAGAAATTAAACTATTTAAAGATTCGAGAATCATTATTTTCAGCTAACTGCAAACACGCAATCGTTTTTCTCATCGTCTTCTCCAGCAATTGAAATTAAAAAATAAATCAGAAAACTTCAGAGAAACCCTAACCCTAATTTTTGTTGTTGTAGAAATTCAATCAATCTTGAAGATGGGTTCTGAACAAAACGATAGCACAAGCTTTCCTCCATCTGAATCGATCCTCTGCGCTAACGGGTGCGGGTTCTTTGGCACGGCGTCGAATATGAACCTTTGCTCTAAGTGCTACCGCGATTTCCGTGGACAAGAAGAACAGGCCGCATCCGCTAAGGCTGCCATGGAAAAGACGCTCAGCATCAAACCCAAACAAGAGATTAATAACCATAATCAAGAATTGGTGGTTGAGCCTGCGGTGATTGAGAAAAATTCATCTGCATCGTCTTCATCGGGATCAACACAGGCGGTGGCGGCCCCCGCTGATCAGGGGCCGCCGAAGGCAGCGAGCAGGTGCTTGTGCTGCAATAAAAAAGTGGGGTTGACAGCGTTTGTTTGCAAGTGCGGTAGCACTTTCTGTGGGAGTCATCGGTACCCGGAGAATCATGATTGTTCTTTTGATTTCAAAGGAAACGGGAGAAACGCCATCGCCAAGGCGAACCCAGTTGTGAAGGCTGATAAAGTTGAGAGGTTCTGAAGATGGGGATAATGATCCTAGTGTCTGGATTGTTATTCTTGATGATGGTGCTGGTCTTATTTTCAGTTGTTAGGTTTCTTTGGAATTATAGGTTATTAGTGTTTAGTGGTTTATAAAGTTCTTTTTTATGCAGGTTTGGTTAATGTAATGTGGAAGGTATGTGGGGAGAGAGTGGATTGGATGATTGTGTTCAGGGGAAGAGTTGGGGGAGGTTTGATTCCATAATAAAATGGAGATCACTGGATTGTTTGCTTATGAATACTTTGGCTTTCCTCTTTTCGGTGCCGATCCATGTATCTGTCTATCTATTTACCGCGTTGATATTTATATAAATTTGCTTGCTTTTCTGTGTGTATACTACTCGAATGTCGATTCTTTACTGTATTGTTGAAACTTGAAATCTCTACACTTGCTTGTGCGTCATCCATCCGATCATTTGAATATATTTATATGCGAGAATTTTCATGATTGTTTGCTGTTTTTGCCAAGTGATTCAAGATGATGTATACATTTCTTCTGTTGCTGCTTCTTGTTGCCACTATTCTGCTAAGCATCAATCTGGTTCAAAAGTTATGTGCCTTTTCTCTGTTTTCTGTGTTAGGGTGTGTCAAAGTGAATTATGTTATCTTCTTTGTGATAAGGGATTGTAGTAAATAATTGAGTTATTTGCATATTAATTCATAAATTATCTACATGATTTTGCAATTTAAGCAGGTTTTATTTAAGTTGGTAAATCTATCTATCGTTCTAAATTGGTGAGAACTCATAATATGTCAGCCGAATTTCCAAAACAGTGTCTTTTTTGGATTTTTTTTGAATTGGTGTATTAATTTGTCAAGAAACGGTAGTTGATGTACATAAAAATATGTAAAGCTCTTTTAAATAATTTGAACTGAGTGTTATTTGTTTTAAGTTTGGTGCAAGCATGTGCTTAGTTCTTGCTTTCAGCACCATGAGCTATATCAGCAATATGAGTAAGCAGTAAAATATGATTTGTTTGCAGCTTGTATTTATAAATCTTTTGAACTTGTGGTTTAAATTCAATTGTACTGCCTCTCACCATGTGCACACTAATTCATTCACGTTAGGATGGGGATGAAAGGCCTAATTCACATTGTCAAAAGCTTCACTTATTTTCCCCTTTTGAAGGGTTTTTGAGTGATGGACCAAAGATGACGGCAAACTTTGTTTGTAATGGGTGCGAAGCTGTTACTTTCATTCGTATAAATTTTTGTGATCTTCTTGTCTGGTTACTTTATATATTTTAATCAACAATTTGAACCTAACTTCATTATTGCAGCATGTCATGTGGTTGTGGAACTAACTTCCACCACCTCTGTTTTCTCTTGGTTTAGATCAGCATATACGTATCTGTTGTTTAGCTAAGAAATTAGCAGTGTTTGAGCTGTTTTTAGAATTGCAAGTTATGATCAGAACTCTAATCAAATTCTAATTATCAATTACTGAAGTCTGTAGAATAGTGATAAGTGGCACTACTGAGCGATTATGTAGTATCGGACTCCTAACGATTTTCATAGTCAATGCTAAGCAGTTTCGTACAACGAGATCATGTTTGAGTTCCTAGTGTTTGCTTGTTTTGGTCATTCCTTGGATGAGCTTGTCCTTCTGATAATTGTTTATATTGTTTTAACCCGCCCTCGGCTACAAAGCATTGAATGAATCTTGCTCTTTAGCTGCATGTTTTGAACCCGGTATCCTCATCCCCTCCGGAGGGCAGGGACACCCAACCGAAAGTAATGTGCGAATTCTTTTAATAAGGCTCCTCCGTCAGGAGCTCTTTTAAGGGACTAGTTGAGAGAATCAATTCTTTTTTCTTTTATGCTTGGCTTCCTTTATTCATTTGTCTATCTTTAGCGAAATAAATGGATCATAATGATTTGTTTTAGATGAAACTCTGCTTTTATCAAATTCAAATTTGCTCAAGTTTGTATCTATCTTGTTATTTAATCAGGTGTACATTCATTAACAGTTTGCAAGTACTTCTGTGACTTGTAGTGTTGGGAACAAATTGCTTAAAACCCTGTGTGATTACATTGGGAAAGAATCTAAATGAACCCTACTATTACTATATCTTATGAAAAGTGATTCTTTTCAAGCCAATTCGCGGACCACAAACTATGGAGAAAAATTTGTGAAGTCCTAATCCTGAGATAGTGAATTGGAGAAGAAAAATAAAAAGTATCCATAAGGCCTGCGGGATAGACAAAGCCATACCATAAGGCCTGCCATGGTGGAGCAGACCATGCACACATCCTATATTTTATTAAGGTTGTCATTAAGGATGTGTTTTCTGTTCAAATAAAATCCCGAGTTAAAATTAAAAAAATCAAATTGAGTCGAAATGGATTAAACGACCATAAATAACTGTGGTTTGTTTTGTTTTGTTCTAAAACTTTGTTATTTTTCTATTCGAATCGAATTGAAAAGAGTTTTTATAATATAATTTTTTTTTTTTTAACAAAGGCTAAAATTTCCATTAATAATAACGAAAATTACATGAACGGTTTCTCAACATACTGAGTCAACTATTCTAGAAAAAATGATGAGAGCTGTAAAAATACAGTCATCGACTAGGGCTAAACTAACCACCAAGGGTCACCCAAATTTGTAGACTAAAACTAGATCTAATAATAAAATCCAGATTTATTGAACGTTCTAAATAAGTCTAACTTCGAATGCACGACTGATCACATCTTCTGTGATGCATTTGTTCTCTTGAAGATTAAAAACAACATCGATATTGACGCAAAACATACTTGTACTTGATGAAATCCGTTGTCAGATGCTGCCTATAATTGTTTCAGAGATTTAAGTCGTTTGCACCGCAAAAAACAATTTCATCTCTAAAGATGAAAAAAACTATTCTTAATTTCGATTAGATTAGATCTAATCTCAATTAAAAAACTATGATAGAAAATAATTTCTAGATTTAGACCAAAATTGGCCAATAAAGAAACTTTATTCAAAAACTAAAGATAAAAACTATGAAAAAAAAACTAAATTTGAGAGATTGGTGGGGTGATTTTTGGCTAAAAATGGCCAAAAACCACCCCCAAATGAACAAGAAAAAGAAAATTTACTAGGGTTTGTGAGGTTTTTCAAAATAGAGATACATGAATGTGGTGGCATTTTATAATATAAAATTGAAGTGTACAAAATTTGCCGGTTTGATTTGATTTGACTCTTGCATATCTATAGTTGTCATTTGTTGATAGGGCCATAGATAAGATTTGAGAGAGTGTAAAAATCGAACTAATTCAAAAATTTAGTTCTGTTTAACAATAACTTTTTTCAGTTTTTTTTATTTAGTTTGATTTAAGACATAAATAAATTTTAATACAAATTTGACTAACAAATTAAATCAAATTTAAAAAATCAACTGAACCAGTTGATAAATTTGAAAATTATATATTTTAACAATATTTCTGTTAAAATAAAAAATCAATTCAATTTGAACTAAATGCACATCGATGTTGAAGAGTGTAGTAGAAATTCTCATCAAGTTAAGCATTTCATCAACTTTAGAGATTCGGAGATAAGTTTTAAGTGACTTTTTTTTTTCCAAAGGCTAAATTTAAGTGACTTTATAGAAAATAATGAATTGAAATCATCATGAAAAGAAATTCCATTGCTAAAATTCATACTTATGGACCATGGCATTTGGTCGTCTTCTTGCGTTTGATGGTTTATTGGTCCCCAAAACACTATCATCACTAACATGAAAATTTGTGCATGTTTTGGTACTTAACATATGTTATACTTAGGGGTGTAAATGAACCGAGCCGAGCCGAGCTTTAGATTGTTCATGTTCGGTTCGTTTAGCGAACAAGGTGTTCATGTTCGGTTCATGTTCAGTCGAGCTTTGAACAGGGTGTTCATGTTCGGTTCGTTTAAATTTTATAGTGTTCATGTTCGGTTCATGTTCAGCTCGTGTTCGTTCGTTTAGCCGCTAAATGAACAAGTTCGCGAACGAGCTCACGAACAAGCTCGATAAATACTAAGCGAGCTCGTTCACGAACAAGCTCGCGAACGAACTCGATAAGTACTAAACAAGCTCGTTCGCGAGCCCGCTCATTTAGTGGATAAACGAACGAACACGAACTTTTAAACGAACAAACACGAATATGAGCTGAATAAATTAAAAACAATCTAATCGAACTCGTTCACGAATATGAGCTGAATAAATTAGAAACATAATTATACAAATTAATCTAAATATGAATTAATCCGCGAACACCTAATCGAGTTTCTAAACGAGCTTGTTCGTGAACTATATACGAGCTCGTTCACGAACTTGTTTACGAACTCTTAATCGAGCTCGTTCACGAGTTTGTTCATGAACTCTTATTCGAGCTGTTCGCGAACATAAACGAGCCGAACACCACTATGTTCATGTTCGGCTCGTTTATATTAACGAACATAAAATCAAGTTCGAGCTCGGTTCGTTTAGAATACGAACGAACATGAACCGAGCTCTTATCGAGCCGAACACCGAGCTGCTCGCGAACGGCTCAGTTCATTTACACCCCTAGTTATACTATGATAATTTGTGCTTTTTTGTTGGAAAAAAATGTCAATTTATGAAATTTTCTCATTTAAGGTTGAGTGAGAGGGTCCTGAAAAAAGACAAGATAACTACTTGAAGGATGGAACCAGATAAAATGTTCAATCATGCACCCATTCTTTAGTCTTTACAATTACATTTACTTTAGGTTAGGTTTACATTATGATGGAACCTCTTTACCACTTCAAAATTAAAGTTAAATATTGCCTTAAAATTGATTTAGCCTTCACATCTTCACCAAAACAAATACTAAATTGTTTGCAAATTTAATATAATGCGCCAATTAGTTTAATGACTCACATGTGAAATATTGTCAAACATCACATTCTATGTAATACGAAAATGGAGAAGTTGAAATGAGAAACGTTGCTATCGAAAACGATTCAATAATTTTCTTTTATAAAAATTTCTTCTAGTTATTTTATTATTTCTTTTTATTTATAGATATAAAGTTTTGAAGTTTTAGAAGCATTCCTCAAAAAAAGTATGGAACACTAAATTGTAAAACTTTAAAAGATTCTATACAACGTATTAGGCTAAGCGGTTTCTTTAGATGGGGGAAATTTCTCTTCTCGGCTGGCTTAATCAATGGCTATTACGGATTTTTAGTTAATTTAAAGGGTGATCTAAATTGATTATCGAATCCGACTTGTTAGAGGTTAGAGCATCTCCAAAGGCCTTTTTATAATTGTCAAACTTTTTAGGGCAATTTACACAAATCCCCTAAAAATGCTATGATGATATATTTTTACCTCAACATTTTAATTTTGGCAAAAATCTCTCAAAAAAAAAGAAAAGTTTTCACAAATCCCCTATAACCCAAAATAAACTAATTTAATATTACAATAGGACAATTTTAACCTTAGATCTGTTAATCTCCAATCCAAAATTGTCCCACGTCTTCATAATTGGTTCCGCATCAGCTTCATGGAAGTCCAGCGGCGTCCGGGGAAGAGAAAGTGGCTAAAGCAGCGGAGGCGGCGGGCGGCAGACTTCAGGTAATTTGCAATTGCAATTGAAAAAGTGGCCAAAGAAGCAATTCAACTTAGAAAACAATGGATGAATGGCTTGACGCAAGATGAACCCAGCTCCAACTCCACCTTCATTTCATCTCCATCTCGCATCGACTCACCGAAGAAGAGAACCATGAACTTGAACTGTTCATTTTACACAAACACAGCTGGGTTCGTTTTCAGCTGGGTTCCTCTGCATATGAACAGATATTTGTTTGTTTGTGACGAACTCAGCTAGTGAACACACCTCCGGCAAGGCGATGACGAGTTTGTTCGTGTTTCTCTACTACCGTTTTTGTCACCCGATGCAAAACATGAAGCTAAAGGTTATTATTGCTTCTGTAACAAAAAGAATAGTTTCCACAACTTTAATTTGAAGTAGCTTTTCTTTTGCATTAAATTCAGATTTAGGGATTTCTAGTGGTGGTAGGGATTGTTTATTCTCTTGAATTAATCTAATTACAGAGTATAACTCTAATTGTGCTATTTGTTTTATAATATTTTGTGAATCTTCAGTTTAGAGCTAGGTTTATTTTTAATTATGAATTGATATGATTTCATATGTCTATAATAAGGAGGACAAAAAATAGACAAGAAGCTGAAAATTGATGATCATGCTAGAGAAAAAGATTAAACCTTTATAATCTGTTATTGATTATATTTTACATGTGCTAATTATAATTAGATTCATGAGCTGGTATCATTGATTTAAGTTTCTTCTATTTGTGTAGCAATTCAATTTAGTGGTTTCTCTAATGAATTTCTATTATAGTGTTTCATTTATTTATAAAGAAATAAATTTGGATTTGTTGCCTTCTTTTTAAGGTGATAATCACTATGTATGATCATATTGTTATTCAAGTTTTTCTACTAAATTGTTATTAGTTATATTGTCGCGATTAGCTCCGTTAGCAATTAAGATTTTTCATTCTTTTGATGGATAGTGGAGACATTGTGATTCTTAAATGTATAAGATATTATAATTATAAAAAGAAAAGAATTAGGTCTGCTTGGAAAACTACATGTCATAACAAGTGCATCAGATGTCATGTTTATAGACACAATGTGAAGACTTGCAAGAGTATGCCTAAGAAAAAATAGTTCAATATGTGGTATTATTTCAAGTTCACATGCGGTTCACATCAGGTTGCTTTTCAGTTTTATAGATTGTCAATTACATTTTACTTAAAAAAGTATTCAATTCTTATAATATACTATATATCAAAATTCTCTTTATATAAAATGTCAGTTAAGATTGCAAAGAGGAGTAAGACAAATTTTATTAAAAATTAGATTAAGATAGTTCAGTTTATATAAGTTCACGTCAGGTTGATTTTCGATTTTATAAACCGTCAAATACATTTCACTTAAAAAAGATATTCAATTTGTATATTATACTAAATTTTTAAATTCGCTCTATATAAAATGTCATTTAAGATTGTAAAGAGCAGAAAGATAAATTTTATTAAAAAATTGAATTAAGATAGTTTAGTTGATATAGGTTCACATCAAGTTCATATAAGGTTGATTTTTGATTTTATAGACTGTCAAATACATTTCACTTAAAAGAGATATTCAATTTTTATACTACACTAAATCTCAAAATTCTCTCTATATAAAATATCATTTAAGATTGTAAAGACCAGTAAGACAAATTTTATTAAAAATTGAATTAAGATAGTTCAGTTGATTTAGGTTCACATCAGGTTCAATTTAGGTTGTTTTTCAGTTTTATATATTGTCAATTACATTTCACTAAAAAACAATTTTTCAATTCTTATAATGACCATATCTCAAAACTCTCTTTATATAAAATATCACATAATATTGTAAAGAGCACCAAGATAAATTTTATAAAAAAAATAAATTAAGATAGTTCAGTTGATATAGGTTCACATCAGGTTCATATAAGGTTGATGTTCGGTTTTATAGACTGCCAAATATATTTCACTTAAATGAGATATTCAATTTATACATTACACTAAATCTCAAAATTTTCTCTTAATGAAATGTCAGTTAAGATTGTAAAGAGTAATAAGACAAATGTTATTTAAAATTGAATTAAAGTAGTTCATTTGATATAGGTTCACATAAGGTTGATGTTCGGTTTTATAAACTACCAAATACATTTCACTTAAAAGAGATATTCAATTTGTATATTACACTAAATCTTAAAATTTCCTCTATATGAAATGTCAGTTAAGATTGTAAAAAGTAGTAAGGCAAATATTATTTAAAATTGAATTAAAGTAGTTTAATTGATATAGGTTCACATCAGGTTCACAGAAGGTTGATGTCTGGTGTTATAGACTACCAAATACATTTCAATTAAAATAGTTATTCAATTCTATAATAAAAATAAGCAACAATAAACGTAAACATAACATCATCCACTTCATACCATTTGGTATTACATATCATGAAACCACTGTTATTGTGTTTGACAACTGAGCTCTTTGAATATACAACATTCTTGTCTTTTTTTTTTCAAATAACAAAGGTAAACATTTTGAATCAGTTGATCGAACCGATTGTCTGTGGTTGTGATTCTAGTGCTCACACCATGTCCTATTTTTGCCTTCTTTCTTAGATAGTAAAATAATATATCAACATGCATGCTGCCAACAAACAAGATGAGAAAATTAAGTTGATATAAAGTTCATATATGGTTATTATAACTCGCATATATATAATTAATAATTAAAAAATTAAAAAACAAAACTGAAACAAGCTAAAACACATACACAGTTGCTAATTGGCTGACTAGACTAATAAAGATGATAAAATCAGAGTTTCTTTTCAATTTCAGCAACATCAAGGCGAAGTTAAGGACACAATAAAATATGCGCTTTGTCATAATCTTTCTTCCTAAAAACATACGCACACAAAATCGACACAACATCTTAAATCGAAAAATCAATTTAGCACAAGAATTATATCAGTACTTGCAAAGCAATCCACAAAAGTCAAACATATCACATGATAAAAATAAAATAACAAGATCTAAAAAATCTGAAAATATAAATTAATGCTCTATTAAATTTTAGTTGTTAGTGATCTCCTAAATTTGGCCAAACAAAGTCAGTAATGACACTCAAAATCAATTATTTTTAGCTATAATGAAATATGTTTTACGAAAAAAGAGAAAACAAAAAGAAAAAAAATCTATAATTATTCTTAATCTTCCCCAAAACTTCTATTTGAAATTCGAATTCTCTTTTACTGGCCACCACATCATTTAATCTCTTCATGACCACGGTGGTTCCTACTTCAAGAACGGCTTTATAAGATGTTCCAACACTTTACTCAATATTTCTGCGAATGCTCTAATTAATCAAGTTATAATCAAGCATGAGAGAACTTCCTATAGATCTATTAATTTTTTGAAAAGAAGAGCAAGACCTGTAGCTTTTCTTTTTGACTCCGACCACCGCAGCCCGACCTCTGACCACCGTTGAACAGAAGATAAAGAACCTAATTTAAGATTGCAGCGGTGGTCAAGAACGTAGAAGAAGAGGGAAATTGGGAAACAAATTGAGTAAATGAAGTGCACAATAGTAACAATAGTATAGGGTTAATTTAGTAACTTGTAATGGAAAGGGGTAGAGCTAAAAATAAACATTTTAAAAAGGGGGATTTTTGCTAAAAATATTATGTTGGGTCATTAACATAAAGTTTTCAGATTTTGGGTGATTTGGTGTAATTTTCTCAACTTTTTATTTTAAAGAGTTTGACAACAAAATGGTAGTCCAATAGACTCTCTATTCTTTAAATTTAGAGTAGAGAGTGAAAATGACTCTTCTCATTTTCACTATCTACTCAATTTTTTAAAGGATAAGATTTCAAATTTCAAAAAAATAGTTAGTTATTCTTATTTTAAAATATAATACTTTTTATTTATGTTATTAATAAAAATAAATTGTATTATTAATTAAAAATATATATTATTAATAAAAATAAAATAGATTTATATTATTAACATCAATATTTAATATTTTCTTATTATTTATAAAAATAAAACAAACAAATGGATTTAGAGAGTGTTAAATTAATATTATTTAATCTTTAATATTTTTATTTTTATTTAAAAAAAATAGAATTAACTAAAAATTATTATTAGAGAGTATATTGGAGTAAAATTAGAAATATCACTCTCTATCTTTAAGATGCTATTTATTTTATAAAAATGCCTTTTATTGGAGATGCTCTTATTGTGGATATTCAAATCAGTTCATTGATACATTTGATTTATTTATGGATGATTGTGTTCACCAAGCGAAATGCTTTAGTAGTTTTTTTTTAAGACGATTTACGAATGAGACAGTACATGTTTTCTTAGTAGATGTTTGTTCTATGTCATGCCATTATTATTGGTTACATAATTATTCTATCTTTTTTAGAAATATAACTATTTTGTATCTGAGTTACTGAAACATTTTGGATTTCAAAAAAAGTTTAACCTAATTTTTGTACAGAAGTGTAAAGAAGCACTATCAAACTTATTTCTTCTTTTAAATATGATATGTTTTAGATGCACAATTACAATGTAAAAAACCATTTATATAAATTCTAGGTTGGTACATGCCATAACTTAAAAAGCACAACTTTATTTATTTCCCTTTAATCTTTTCAATAAAGACTGTCAAATGAATTCCTCCGAGTGGGATCATTGTCTTTTCATTGTCTCCAAAGTTTCCATCAATGAATCTAAATATCATATTAAAGAAATCAATATGGATGTGTGAATTATGAATTATGAATTTGCTTTAAGGTATAAGTTTTCCTTTTTGATAATATGACAATGTTTTGAATCACAGTTTTCTTTTTGGAAACTTTGAATTTGAATTGCTTTGTGTATTAATTTAACAGGTTTAAAGTTTAAATATCAATTTTTGCATTGCCCCCTTTTCATGAAAAAAGTTAGTTTCTCATGATTTAGTTTTTCATTGTCAATTGCGCCAAAACTTTTCAAAAATAAACTTTTAACATATATAATTCATGTGATCAACCCATGACTAATATTAATTATAGGTTCACAAATATTTTATTGCGATCAACGAAAAAAATATGGTAGACTCTACGAGGCGGTCGGAAGTCTATGAGGATAGTAAATTGTTATTTTTCCTATATTACAAGAGTTGAGCCAAAGCTACTATCTTTTGTTTTGAAAAAAAACTTACACTTTATACAAATTATCAAGAGAAAAGTTTTTTTTTTGATAATTTGGGAAGGGAGAGCGCTTGTGGGAGAAATCGAACCCACGACCTAGCAGTTTGCTGCTTAGCGTTTATAACATTTGAGTTATAGCTCATTGGTAAGTGAAAAGTATTAAAAATGTGAGCCAAATGAAAGATTTGTAGGAGCTTACAAAATATTTAGCTTGGAAGCATATAATATTCTAGTTGGCAATTGGATGTATTATAGTTTATCTTCACCAACACCCTTTTATTATAATATTCTAAAGAAGCCTTGCCATACTCTTACTTCCAACAATTCTAACATTTTTAAGAAAGAAACTTTATCTTTTAATAAAATTATAAAGTATGTTTTTACATTGTCAATGCACATTTTCTTATGACCATTTTTTATATTTATATATCAAATTAATTATTTCAAATTAATATATTAGATTTATATTTAACATATATCAAATTAATAAGTTCATATATTATACATATATATCCCTACAAAATTCTTAATTATTTCCATAATCATTGGCGGTAAGATGACCACATTCCCAACTAAAAAAAAAAACCGTTAGAACTTACAGCCTCAGCTCACCCCCACTAAACGGATAGTCGTGCGTGGGCAGTGAATAAAGAAGGGTAAATAAGTAATACCAACCAGCCTCACCGTCGAAATTAAGGCACCGTCACTTCAAATCGCGTAATCAGAATGCACCTAATTAATCAGGGACATAACCGTAACTTCCAAAAATGTTGCTAAATAAAGGAGGGAGTTATAATTTATAAACAACGGGCCCCCACAACAGGCCGTGACTTGACCTTTTACTATATTAAACTGCTGCACCAAAACACCACTCTTCTTCTTCTCTTCATTTTCATTTCATTTCAAACTAACAAACAACCACCTCTCCACATCTTCACTTACAACACACGTTCGTCGTGCTTGCATTTTATAAAACTGCTTAATTATTCTCTCTTTTGGACTATCTATGGCGACAACGACAGCGGCGGCCGGCGTTAGTAATTATAGAAACGGCACTCATAGCAGCAGCATCAGAAACTCTACTGGCAGTAAAATTGTTAACGCAAGTCAGAAGAGTAATGTTAAATCTAAGTCGTTGAATAATAGTGTACGGAAAAGCGCTCCTCCTTCTCTCGGTGGTGCCGGTGTAGCTAAAGATGATACTGGAGGTTTACTTCTTAAGATCTTGCATTATTTGAATTATATATCGTTCTTAGAAAGTATAATCTGTAAATTTGCGAGTGTCAACTAATTGCGTAAAAAAATAGTCTTAAATGATAATTTATCTGTTTTGAATTTTTAGAATTAGGTTAATGAGAAGCTGTTTGGCTATGGTGTATTAGAAATCTTTGTAATGATGTATTTTATTGTTGCTGATGTAGTGCCTGGAAGAGTTAGGGTAGCAGTGAGATTAAGGCCAAGAATTGCGGAGGAAATGGAAGCAGATGCTGATTTTGCTGATTGTGTTGAATTACAGCCTGAGGTGTGTATTTGATGATTCTTTGTTGCTTTTAAAATTTATTTGTGGCCAAATATGTATTCTTGTTGAAGAATTATAACTCCGTATAGGTTAAAAGGTTGAAGGTTAGAAGGAACAATTGGGATTCAGACACGTATGAGTTTGATGAAGTCCTTACCGAGTTTGCTTCACAAAAACGTGTTTATGAGGTTGTAGCAAAACCTGTTGTTGAGGTAAAAAAATCTGTGGTTCTATTATTTAATTTCTAGCTTGCATAGCATATGGTTGATGTTATCCTCATGAGAAGTAAGTAACAGGTTGAGACTTGAGAGTGCCCATTAATTGCTGTGGAGATCTTTGTGTATCATCTATTGTTGTATTACTTTATTTTTCTATTCTGAATATCATATGATGCTGACAAAATGCACTGCGCTTCTTGACTAAGATCAGATTGGGAATCAAGTAATGCTTCATTCAGTTTTATCCTTGTCAACTCAGCTAAGTGGGAAAGTGTTATAATCTGAATATCTTTTGATTATATCCAAAAACCCTGCCTGCATGAGTACAAACTTGCTCAAATGCATATAGCCTTATCGGTAGCCAAGTCATGTTCCTGTAATAGCCCTCCCATTTTCACTAGAAGTCGTTACCTACTATTCTTCCAACAACTGCTCATTGTAAATACTATCATATGAATGTTTTATTGTCACCTATGTGTTTTGTGAACTTGAACTTAGATGCCTGTCTAATCTGTTTCTGCAGAGTGTTTTGGATGGATACAATGGAACAGTCATGGCATATGGGCAGACTGGTACTGGTAAGACTTACACTCTTGGGCGGCTTGGAGAGGAAGATACTGCTGCTCGAGGAATAATGGTCCGTGCTATGGAAGATATTTTAGCAGATGTTTCTTTGGACACAGATTCTGTCTCAGTTTCCTATTTGCAGGTTGGCCATTATAGAAAATCTTAATTCTGTGTTGCTAATGTTCTAGGATAGAGGGCCCTCTTTCTACTTTGACAGCAGAGAGTCTCATGCACCTTTGGTTGTCTTTTCTAATATTTCTGATATCTCACTGGTTCTCCTATGACATCTAAGCAAAACTATGGACTCTTAAACAGTTTTCTTTTCCTTAAAAGTAGTAGAACTTAATGTCACATCTTCCTCATGTTTCTGTTAAAAATGCAGTTATATATGGAGACTATACAAGATCTTCTTGATCCAGCTAATGATAACATTTCTATTGTGGAAGACCCAAAAAATGGCGATGTTTCAGTACCAGGAGCTAGCCTAGTTGAAATTAGGGATCAGCGGAGTTTTGTGGAACTATTACGATTAGGAGAAGCACACCGATTTGCTGCAAATACAAAACTGAATACTGAATCTTCCCGCAGTCATGCTATACTCATGGTGAGTTAATTTTCTTATTTCTATCACATTAAGTGCTTTCCAATTAGCTAACAACCTAATTGAAGTGACTTTCAGTTCTTATGTTAATGTAAGTAAAAAAAATACTGTAGGTACATGTAAAAAGGTCTATCAAGGGAAGAGCTTCTTCGCTTTCAAGTGAAAATGGTAACAACTCTCACATGGTAAAAGGTCTGAAGCCTCCTGTTGTTCGGAAAGGCAAGCTTGTTGTTGTAGATCTCGCTGGTTCAGAGCGGATTAATAAGTCAGGTAGCTTAATCTCTTTATCTCGCATATTGCAAGCATTTTTTCTAGTCATAACAATATGGTGCCATTATTATTTTATTTTCCTGTTTGATTTACGTTTCATCTGCCGTATTAAAATTGTATTTGTTCGCTTAAAATTTCTATAAAATGAGAGCCTATAATTGCCTTGGTGGGTTTTTTCTTCTCATATGCTGTTAAGAGCTGTACATGGCTATCATATTTGTTTAACATAATGAATTTTGAAACGCTAGCTCAAGAATTTGTTTTACTTTGGATGGAATACATGTAAATGTAGAGGATAATAAAATTGCAAGAATTTGAACTATTGCCTGTACTGTGTTAATGACACCTCCCTGCCTAATACCTTAAAAATAATTGTTGTCCCCCCTCTTCCTTTAATATTATATGCACATCTTAGATGAAGCATGTGTCTCATTTTGGTTTCCAGCCACACCATAAAATTCTAAAGTTTACTCATTCATTTGCTCTTTTGTAGGAAGTGAAGGACATACATTAGAGGAAGCTAAATCTATCAATCTCTCCATAAGTGCACTAGGAAAGTGCATTAATGCTCTGGCAGAAAATAGTCCGCATGTCCCAGTTCGTGATTCAAAGCTTACTAGGTTGCTTCGAGATTCATTTGGAGGTAATGTTTTGTGCATAAAATCTTTTTTCATTTTCTATCTAAGCTCTTGTGATCTTTTACGTGCTATGTAAACAGAAATGTACGGGTTCCTTGTCTTAGTCTAAGTAAATGCCGGCGGAAATGCTTATATATTGGTTAAATAGTGGTAATCGAACGTTTTATACAGTGTCACGGAATAGCTTTGTAAATTATGTCTACCATCTGCAATGGTTTTCAATACAAGTAGAATTATGAATATGGTTTCAAAACTAGTGGCGCCTTTTTTTTTTTGAGAAAATCCCAAGAAGGCCAACAATTTTTTTCCAAAGCACAATCTGTTTCTTCATTAGGAAGGAGTATTTGAGCATTTGAACATACAAAAGTGCCGATGAGCTCAAATTGCAAAATATGAGGTGCTTGACTTCTTGGAGTTTCAACAGGGACAGCAAGAACTTCACTGGTTATTACTATTGGTCCATCTCCACGTCATCGAGGAGAGACTGCAAGTACCATAATGTTTGGACAAAGGGTGCGTACCGAGAACATGGCTTTTTGTCAATATTGTACTTTGAGATGCCATTTTAGACTAATTTGTGGTGTTTTCATATGTTTTATATATAAAATCATCTTTGGCATGCTGCATTTTGTTTATGCCTCAAGCTCCCTCATTACTCACAGTGATGCAATCAACTCTTGTTTCACCTAAATTTTTCTTGAATCTCCTCATTATAGGCAATGAAGGTGGAGAACATGTTAAAATTGAAGGAGGAATTTGATTATAAAAGTTTGGCTAGACGGCTAGATATACAATTGGACAAACTCATTGCTGAACATGAAAGGCAGCAGAAGGCGTTTGAGGAGGAAATTGAAAGAACAGCTGTAGAAGCCCGAAACGAGATTTCTGAGGTTGAAAGGAACTATGCAGATGCATTGCAGGTAAATGAGTACTGATTTGAGTTTGGGTGGATGGTCGGGCAGCTGGGGTGAACCTCTAACATTCTATATCACTTACTAAGTGTAGATCTTGATTGCTGTATGGTATATTATGTGAAGTGCCTTGTATTGTTAGTGCGTCACACTTTCTTAAGGATTAAAAAGATTTTTAATAAAGTATGACGAGAATTTATACATTACCTTTTAATTGTGCTTCTCTGTTCAGAATATGAATTTTTGCAATGTGGGAAATTAAATTGTTTGCTTGGTCCTCATGTGATTGCTTCTTATGCTTTTGTTAGGTATCATGTATTTGGCTGACTTTAATTTTTGACACGTGTGTGCTCATTTTAAATGTTAAATTTGTTATTCTTTTTAATGTAGAAGGAAAGGTTGAATTATCAGAAAGAGTATATGGATTCAATAAAGAAACTCGAAGACAAATGGACAATGAACCATCAAAAGAATGCCAATAGTGATAGTTCTGATGTGACATCTAAAGGAGAGGTATGTCTTTATACGTGTAACTTGTCAATTGCAGAGACCACTAATATCAGAACAGTGATGGAAATTTTATAAACGATGTTTCAGTGGAAAGTCAAAAATATTTGTAATGAATGAAGTAATTTCTTGTTGTGGCAGAAAAGTTGAGGTTATAAAAACCCGTTTTTGCTGTAAACTTTTAGTTGCTACCTACCTCTATTGCATTTTGAGATATGCTGATATTGCTTTCAAGATGAAAAGTTGGAAACGAATTTTAAAAGGCTTTTCTAATGTGCATCTGCTTTGACAGTATGGGGTATAATTTTTGGAGATGCAACTGCTTTGATTGTTGAGTAGATAATTTTTGGTGTTCTTCCTTCCATTTCTGGTGCACAGGATCCAAGGATGGCCGAGGAAGTTGCGGAGCTAAAAAAGTTACTTCAGAAAGAAACAGCCCTAAGGAAGGCTGCTGAAGAGGAAGTCAGTAATCTTAAAAATCAACTAGCTCAGTCAAAGAAGTCGGAGGTATCAGGCTTTAGAGGTTCCTTGTTTATTATTATTGCTTCTGGTCTGTTTCATTCACATAGAATTATATCTTCGGTGTACTAGGCATTAAGCAATTCTGAGATCTTAAAGCTTCGCAAGATGCTCGAAGATGAGGCACGCCAGAAGGAAAAGCTTGAAGGGGAAATAGGAACACTACAAAGTCAATTGTTACAATTAAGTTTTGAGGCTGACGAGGTATGCTCTTTGTGGGAGTTATTAGTTTGTTGTGTCCTAGTTGCTTTTAGGAGAAAGATCCTTTGATGCCCATTTAAGGGCCCAAACTCCATAGTATTTATTCTCCAGGTACAAGTTGGACAGGATTTCATAAACTAGGAAACTGGAATGATTTTAAAGCTCTTTTAGGATTGAAGAGATTGAAATTTAATATTGCACATAAGGAAATTTCTGTCCTCCAAAGAACAATAACATTATTTGGAGAGTTACTTGATCAATATAACAACTGCAGAAGAGAGGAACTTCTTTTTGTTGAATTACAAATTATTGGTGTTTTCTAATATAAAATTTAGGGGGTTGTAAATTTAAGTTTTCAATGAGGATCATGTACCTGTAATTTTATGCATTTAACGATGCACAATTCATTAGTTGGTTATTGATATATGGAATCTGAAGCCTTAATATTGTTTATCTATCATTCAGACGAGAAGAAGACTCGACAGGGATGAGTCTGAGGAAAATCTTAGCGGTTTAGATTCTCAAATGTCTCAACTTAGGCATCCACAGTTTAGTGATCCAGGAAATGGGGAGAAGGCTTCAATAGCTAAACTCTTTGAACAAGGTAGAAAATGATGCTTGGCAAATGCTTATTGGTGTTACTTTTTTGTTCTTTAAAGTCTATCAAATTGGATCTTTGGTTTAATTTCATGGATTTATTTTCTCATTTTCCCCCCTATTTTTTTCCAATATATTTCAGTTGGATTGCATAAGATACTCTCATTGCTTGAAGCTGATGATGCTGATGTGCGGATACATGCTGTGAAAGTTGTAGCAAATCTAGCAGCTGAAGGTGCCTTTCTTCCTGTTTGAATCAAACTTAGCTTTGTCATTGATGTTCCTGATTGCTTGTTTAACTTCATTTATGTTATGTGCTACGTCACTCATATTGTGATTATTTATAGGGTATATGCACTTGGTATTCTTATTAAATATCTTTTACTAAAGATGTAAATCTTTTTGATTTATCTAGAAACAAATCAAGAGAAGATTGTAGAAGCTGGTGGTCTAACGTCTCTGTTGGCACTGCTTAAAAGTTCAGAGGATGAAACTATACATAGAGTTGCCGCTGGTGCAATTGCCAATCTTGCAATGAACGGTAGGCTTGCATTATATCTTGCTGATTTATCTCATGGTGTGCTTTTTCTGGTTTTATTTTAAACCTTGTTTTAATTTCCATTTAGAAACCAACCAAGAACTCATAATGGCTCAAGGAGGCATTCGTTTATTAGCCACTACAGCAGCGAATGCTGAGGATCCTCAGACACTACGAATGATCGCTGGAGCCATCGCAAATCTTTGTGGCAATGGTAAACTTTTTCAAGGTCTTTGAAGTTTATTTAGCAACTCTAAAGATGTCTGCCTTCTTAGTGTGTTAAAATTTGAAGTTTCACTTATGTTAGATGTTGGTCTTGGGGGGGATATTGTCCGGAAGAATGATATAAATTATAATTATACATATGCTAGTATAATGTTAAAGGCTGTAATTATTTAATGGAGGTATGGAGCTTAAAACGCACATCAGAATTGTTTTAGCTATTTTCACTCATCTCCTTGGTTATATAGGGGTGGACATATTGCACCGGTATGTAATCAGTGATTGCCAAATAATTAGTCATTCAATGGTTTGATTTTGAACCTCTAATTTGTACTGAGAAATGAGAATAATCTGTATCATCCAGATAAGTTGCAAATAAAGCTAAGGGGCGAAGGCGGCATCAAGGCTTTGCTAGGAATGGTCAGATGCAAGCATCCTGATGTTCTTGCCCAAGTTGCTCGGGGAATAGCAAATTTTGCAAAATGCGAATCAAGGGCATCAACTCAAGGTAAGTTCTTTATGAAAGACGTTGATTCAAGTTTTTCCCAGTGTTTGGCACTCTCTTATGCATTAAGAGTTGCTGATACGTTTCATTTATGCATCACAATCTTAAAGTTGCGTGAATGAAATTTCTATATAGATAGTGTAAAACATCATTTTAAAAATTGAACCGGTGGCCAAACCAGTATAGCCATTGTTCACGGTTCAACCGGTTTAGACATTTAAATAAAAAATAATATTTTCATACAACATATATAATATGCATTTATTTTTTCTAAAATAAGTCAATATTTTTTAATTTAAGCACATACATACAATTCTAACTGGCAACTAGATTGAAAATCTAGTAAATGGATGGATCACACTCTAATTAGTGAATAAAGAATCTGGAAGTTTAATCATTTAACCGGTTCTATGATTTCCAGGTTTGTAGTTTTTTTCTGTTTCAAAGAGGTGAAACCATATTTGCAGTTTTTTAGGGAAGAACTGAACCGGATTCTGGCCCGCCCGGTTGACTCTTCAACACTGGTGTAAAATTTAATTTAAATATCAAATGGTGCAGGGACTAAGCATGGAAAATCCCTTTTGATCGAGGACGGTGCACTTCCTTGGATTGTACATAACTCTAACAATGAAGCCACACAAATCAAGCGCCATATAGAGCTTGCACTCTGCCACTTAGCCCAACACGGTATAAGTTTGCAGCTATTATAAATTTTGAGAAACTGAACAACTAAATTTACAAATACTGATTATAATAATGTGAGAGTTGATCTGAATTTTAAATCGACTACTTTTGCAGAAGTAAATGCGAAAGACATGATTACAGGAGGCGCGCTATGGGAACTTGTTCGTATCTCACGAGACTGTTCAAGGGACGATATTAGAACTCTTGCTCATCGAACGCTAACTTCAAGTCCTACATTTCAAGCTGAAATGAGGCGGCTACGTATGGATTATTGATAAAAAATAACATTTGAAGTGTGTTAAAGATTTATGGAAGAAGGCACAAGCTTATATATATTGTTATTTGTGGAGTTATTTATACAAGGTGAAGCAGGAAGGAGGTGTACCTATATGACCCTGTTGAAATTTTGGTATTAATTTAGAGTAGACACTTATATATTTTAACCCTAGCGAGTCTATTTATTTGTAGGTTGTAGTTGGTGTACAAAATTTGTTTGTAATATGAAATGAGTAGGGAAACACTAATTAATTATCGATCATTTCTTGTAAAGGAATAATTTGCAGATTGGTATGTTTTATGTGATTCACGATTTCATTATCCTTAGAATCATCAGAATTCTAGCTACTACGAAATGGAAACTTGTTCGGATTAATTTGATGTGATCCAGAATAACAATTTTCTGGTTTGTTCAGAATAGGAAAAACTTATAATCATTTCTTTAAGATAAAAATGGTATTTAAAAGGAGAATCATCAATCATTCAGCGGAAATTAATAAAGTAAACTCGTGTCCCATAGGCTTACTGTAGTGGTAGGTTGACTTCAGCGGAAATTAACAAAGTAAACTGTGTCCCATATGCTTAGTGTAGTGGTAGGTTGACTTGTTTATGGGTCGGACTTGAATGGGCTCAAACTGAAACTAAACTTTTTAAATATAAGTCTAACTAGTTTATATTTACCAAAAAAAATGAAAATAATTATAAAACTGCATGTTGACTTTTTTTATTTACAAAAATATTAATAATATTTACAAAAGTACAAAAAAATAAAAAAATAATATTAAACATACGGTGTATACTGTGAGCTTAATGTCAGTATACTAATAAACTAACATTATATCAACATTATACCAAAATTATAACGACATTATACATACTGAGATTTTATTAATATTAAATAAAAATTTACCAAAATTACATCAAATCGTATACTAAAGATTAAATTAATAATATACCAAAATTATTCCAACAGTATACCAAAAGTGTACATACTAAAATTTTATTATTACATCAACAATATACAAATTCTCTAGTTCATTACCAACTATAGTGAAAAGTACATATAAAAAAAATATACATGTTATCAACTAGAAAATATATATAAAAATTTATAATCGATATACCAAAAATATACTGAAATTATTCTAATAATAAATTAAATATTATTTTAAAATTATCTGATTTATAGTTTTAGTATTCCAAAATTATACCATAATTATACCGACATAATACAAATCGTACTTTTGTAATTAATTTTCAATTTTTGGTACTTTTGTAATTAATTTCAAATCAATCGTATTTTTGTAAATAAAAATAGTTTACAGGTACTTTTGTAAATATTTTTAAAATTTTAGGTAATTTTATCATCGTCCCTATTATTTATATATACTCCTTCTTTCTGTCCCATTTAAAAAAAATGTATTTAACTTTTATATATTTTATTTAAAAAGTTTATATCATAATTTTAGTGTTATCTTATATTAAATTTTCTCCCTTATTTTTTTTCTCATTTTAATAAGACAGTCGTTAACAAGAGTAAGATGAGAAAAAAAATACTAATTATTGTCTTCTTAATCCATGTATACTAGTATTCAAACTCCGCCCGCACATTTTATTTATATGGCTCAGACCGATCTTTTTTTTATCTACATTAAAACTAGAATAATTATAAAAATTTAATTCCATTCATAAAACAAACTTATTACGGTTTTAAACTCAAACCGAATTTGAGATGAAAATAAATATATATCTAAGTCCGACCAAAGATGAATGGATCTGAGCGGGCTGGACGAATAACAGACCTATAATCCGGTGAAGTGGTAGGGACATTATAATTCAATTAGGTTCGATCTCATTTCCTCTCATAGTAATTAACAAACAAAGTAAACATTAATTTGCAAAAAATAAATGCATTTAATTTTTAAAGAAAAAAATTAATGAATATGTACATTATATAATTGGAACTTATGATCATTTACAAGAACTTGATAAGTTCCAATCCAAATCAATTCTGACAATCTAATGAAATTAAGTTTAATTTAGAATCTAAATCTTGGCGCATTAATATATATATGGAAACAAGACAGATAAAAATACTGTTCATAATGTAATGGAAATAGCAAATGCATGATTCCAACGACCATTCACCATAAACACTAAACCTCTACCTATAAATATAAGCATGCACATGCAGCCAGTGGCGGAACCAGAACTCAAACTCTGGAGGGTCGCAATTTTTACCTTCGGCTATTTAAAAAAATAAAACGACTGTAAATAAAACGAGAGGCAGGTAAATTGCACTTATATGGACGATTTTAACCGTTTCTACAAGAAAACCATCCATATCACTTATAGGAGCGATTATAAACGCCCCTACATGCTGTATTTTTAAAAAAATTTCCGGCGATGAAAATAGATAGCACTAAATCAATTCTCTGAAATCAGTAATAAATATTACCATAAACCTCTCTATTAGTTGATCATTTTGAGAAAATTGCATTTTTCGCATTGCTTTACAAATGCAAAGATAACATTTTAATTTAAATTGGTTTGAATTTTTTAAGAGTTAATTAATTTAAAGAACGTTGTAGGTGGGTTGATTTTAAAAGAGAAAAAAATAGAGAAATTTTAATTTTAAGATATCAAAAATATTTAGAATTGAAGATTTGAGTATTAGGTTAGTGATTTTCTTTTTTTAGATTTAGTTGAAAATTGGTAGAGAACTAACAAACAAATTTAATGGAGAATTAATAATTAAATTTAAATTTTTTTAGTTTAATAATAAATAAATGGTTGGGTATTTGGTAAGAGTTTGAGATTTTTAATTCTCAAATTCAATGCTGAAATGGGCTGTATAAGGTTAAGCAAAGGCCCAATTGTTTTGGCCCTTCAAAACTCAAAAATAAAATATTTTCTTCTTCGCTTGCTTTATCTTCTTCACACAGCTACAACAGCTATAACCGGCATCCATGGCTGAAACGCAGGACCATCATTCCGTCCTTCATCGCCCACATTTTGAACCTTCGACTTTCAAACGACAGCTCAAGCTTAAGCCTATGGGGGTCGAAATGAAGACGAGAACTGGTGGAATAGCACCGCTCCCTAGTTTTTTCTCCGGCGAGGAGGAGGGTCGGCCGACCCTCCTGACCCTCCCGTGGTTCCGCCACTGCATGCAGCTAACAATTCCATAAACAAAAACTTAGATTTACAGGCAGACTATGCAACTTAATTATCACCAATTGGTTTTAAATACCTATTTTCCTCAATAATTTACATGCATACGCTTTAATTATCGCTTACAAAACAATATTTTATAGGCTACATATGAACTGTTCAGAAGAAGAGTTCTATAAAATTAGTAATTATTGGTGCTAATCACTCTCCATTTGCATCAACGACTAAAAAGCTAGAAATGTGGTTGGCATTAGACCTACCAAAAACAAGTGAAGTTAATCAATGAAGAGCCATAATTGCAGATAGAGAAGAAGAGTACAGTTGGCATTTTTTCATGTTCAAGAATCTATATTATTCATGTATTTAATTGAGAGTTATATACATAAGTGGACCAACAATTTAAGGAATGCATAATCATGAAAAAAGAGCAAAGCAATTAATGAATGCATACATATAGATTTTATTAGGGTATATGGGTTGTCAAGCGTTTGTATAATATCATACTGACCCATTATGTTTATAGGTTATATACACAATTACAATCCATTTAATTCATTTATAATAAATAGATCGAATATATATAACTCATATCAACACACGTTTAGTCCATTTACTTAAATAGATTGAATATATATATATAGATAACACCAATTAATACGACATGACATGATACGATATAATGTGTTCTAAATCATGTCATAAATAAGTTAACATATTCGTGTATCAACCACTAATAAGACACGTTATCATGTTTAACCTCAACTTAAGCCATTATATTTTGTGTTAGGCGAGTGTGTCATGACCCATTTTGAACTATAAACTAAAAGAAATGCAAAAATTTCAGAAACCAATTAAGGTTTAACTTTAAGAATAGAAAGAGAGAGCAAGGTAAAGCATGCAAATTGAATATAAGAAGAAGGTAGCTAATAGGTAGCTAGTGCAGAGAATCTGAGCATGTTTCTTTCAACAGCTGCCCAATCACTTATTCTATAAATCTACTCAAATGAAATGAAAGCCAGAGAGAGAAAGTGATGACTTTTTATGGAAGTGTTATGGCTTTGCCTCGAAAAGGAGCTACTTCACAGCAATGCACGTGTAAACCAGTACCCAAATATTTTCATGTCTCTGCAATATCTTCCAATTTAATAAAAACCCTAATATTAACCCTCTCTAACCCTAGCCACAGACACCCAAACCCTACGCCCATACCTCTTTGCTTCTCGTAAATTGCTTCTTCAAAATCAAAACAAAACTCTCACTCATCATCTGCAGCTTTATTTCCTTTGACCTTTTAATCTCGTCAACACTTCTCTACTACACCAACAACATTCACAATCTTTTATTTTAGTTTAGTACATTCCAGTACAAAACTTAGGTCCTTTTTGCTTCCTGCAGGTATATATATCTACATCTAGACCTCTAGCTACATGAATCAATATGGGACCGTGGGTCCGGTTTTAATTTGTGCGGTTATCAAACTATAGTATTTTCATATAACGGAGCATTTATTTTTCTAACAACGAGAGGTAAACTTAAACTAAATAATTTTCGGTGTATTTTCAGCTTTCGTAAACGATGAAAATAGAAATATTTTTAATATCATAAATTTAAAAGATAATCAAACTATATATTGTATTTCAAAATAAAGAAACTTAAGAAGGTATATATATTTGTTCGTCGTTCATGTAAGTGAAAAAATAACAAAGTCATCTTTCATTTACTTAAATAAAATATAAAAATTCATAATTTAAAACACTATAATGAGAACATCTAACCTAAGGAACTGAAAAGAGAATGCAACATATTTATAGAAAAATTTAAAACAAATTTAGTAATTAATATGAAGATGATCCATTTGTTTTTTGTGACAAAGTTATTAATTAATGATCAGATAGAGAAGAGAACTATCAGTAAAGAGACATATAAAGCTGAAACAAAGACAGAATTTGGTGGAAAAAAAGATTAACTAACAAATTAACTACCAGTTCTAGCTAACTATTAGCTTTAGCTAAATGTCTATTGAAATTTAGGCAAACTTTTGCAGCATTTATTAACATGAAATCAAATTGATCATATGCAACTCTTAAAATGTACAGTCATGAATTCAATCAACAATCAGAGACAAATTGATAAGCTAACCGTCATCAACATTATCAAATGCAAAAAACAGCAATTTAAAGAAAGAAAAGAAAAGAGAAAATATGAAACCTGAAAATGGTCAACAACCCAAATACTCTAGCTAGCTACAAAGTCTTGGTCATCATCTCTTGAATCATAACTAAACTGAATGTAATAATAATAGTAATAAGAAGAAAAGGAAGAAAGAAAAATTAAAAAAGAAGATCATAATAACTGAACTAATACACCTGAAATCAATCCTTGTAATATTCTTTCTTGTTCTTTAGATGTCCAGAGCCACTGCTTCGACTAACCGAGCCGAACTCTTTCGGAAGGTTTTTTATGATATATGCTTCGTATACCCTGGAGACTTATGGCATTTTCTTGTTAATAAGGAGGACGACCAGTTGCCCAATAAGCCTCAGCTGGTAACTGAATAGAATTGAGTAAATTAGGGTTCAACCCTTGAAACATCTGAGCATTTGCTTCTCCTAAACCCGCCGCCTGTTGCTGCTGTTGTTGCTGCCCCACTGCTCCCGGCGATCCAATTCCGCCACCTTGCATCGGCATCTGCCCCTCCTCCTCTTCTAAAGGAAGCCTCTCATAAGCTGCGTTGCTGAAAGAAGCAGCCATAATCACAACAGGACCCGAAGCAATAAGCGTACCGACAACACTTCCGCCGACAACTTGCCCTTGTCCACCAGCTAAATATATAGTCAACCCCGTCGCAGCAGGCGGAGCAGGTGGTGGTAAAAACGATCCAGCTAATGATAAAATCTCAAACCTACCATGTAAAGTAACCACAGCTCCCGGAGAAGCTGGTTGTCTTAACGTTACATTAGTTACAGTTCCAGTACCGCTCATAATAGAAACTCCTCTCTGTCTCCTCCGAGCAAATGTAGCTACGCTCTCAACTATATCGCAACCGTCGGCCACCTCCATAAGATGAGTTCGTAGCGCGTTGGCGCTGTCGCGAGTGATGATGATGGGCGGTTTAGGTTTATTCTTGGATCCAGCTGGTCTTCCTCTAGGTCTTCTCGTGATCTCTCCACCGGAAGAATTAATCATCAACTCTTTGCCTTCACTGTTATTACTTCCGTCGTCACGCTCGCGCTTCTGCGACTTGTTGAGACCAGCGCCGCTACTGCTGCCACTTTGTTCGTCTTCGGAGTTATGTTGCTGCTGCTGTTGGTGGTGATGATGGTGAGAGAATTGCTGCTGTTGCTGTTGCTGCTGCTGCTGGTGGTGGTGGTGTAACTGAAAATCTCTCGTGTGGAACGGCGGCGGAAGAGAATGGCCATGAGCCGTTACGGGGTCCATTTTTTTTGCCTTTTAAAGAATCTAAGAACCTCTGTTACTCACTAAAACAAAACCTAAATGGGTAGAGAGAGAAAAAAAGGGTTTAATGAAAGGTAGAGAGAGAAGTAAAATATACTAAGAAAGAAGAAGCTGAAATTTTGAAACTAATAGTAGTAAGTAAAAACTTGGTTATGAGCAACTATATGGTGTCAGCCACCAAATTGTGAGCTGAATTTGGTGATCATGGGATTATGAAGAATTAAGTAGAGCTGAGTTTGTGTATTGGTGAGAGTTTAGGAGAGATGGTATGAGAAAGTTTACAAGTTTTTTGTGGTTAGAATTATGAAATTGGAGAGGAGAGTTTAGTTTTATTTGTTGGATTTGGGTTTGGGTTAGATTAGATTTCAGAGAAATGGGTTTGGTTAAGACTGCGTGCGTATGGGCGGTGGATTGGTCCCCACCATTTCTCTATTTGTCTCCTCCACCATTCCCTCTCTCTTCTCATTTATCTTTATGTAAAATAATGTTAATTATAATTAATTAATGACTAATTATTTATACTTCTTCTTAATCAGTCCTTATCTACAAACTTCAACTTCTTTCTTAATTTGTCTCCATAGGAATAGTGTAGTGCGACTGCGACTATTGAGTTGAAATTTAAATCTTTAATAATGCATTGTTTTCAATTAAAAAACAAATTTTGTTATTTTAAAAAAAATATTAATTTATTTTGTTTTGATTTTAAATATAATTTTTTCTTAATTGAAATTAATTACTTCTCCGTTTTAACAATGTACTATTTTTTTACCATATCACGCACAATTTTAAAAAAATATAATTTTTTTATGATTTTTCTATTATATTTTTATTAAATATTCGACTAATTTTACTTTGTTAGCATAGCAATAAAAATAAACTTTAAGTAAGAATGATTTAAAAAAATTAATTTGAAAAATTACAATTTACTGAAAATGAACAAATATTTTGAAATAAATACAAAAGGTGCACAATCGTATGGAAATTGAGATACCCATATTTCATAATATATTAATTCTTATAAGGCTGCAAATTTAACAAAGATTCAAACTTGTATTCAACTTCAATACTGTTATTTGATTCACCTTTTATAGATTTGCAAAGCAGATTTGTAACTAAGTCGCTTATGTATAAAGCATAGGGCAATTTTTTTTTGCTAGATCTATAAGTTTACCTTGAATTTTACACTATAACTGCTTTTGATCCAAATTAATACAAAGATTTTTATATTGATCTCATAAAAAATTCTAAAATATTGTGCAAGTTCATTATAAAAATGAAGATTCTAATTAGTAATTTAATAATTTAGGGTGGCGATATTTTAAAGCAAATTTTGATATGGCCAGAGGAGCTTTTAAATTTAGGACATTATTATCCTTTTAGAATTAGTTAATTATTTCCTTCTTTTGATTTAATATTTTCATTCATAATTAGATTTTAAAAAAAAAAAAAAAAATATCTAAATTTTGTTTGCATCAATCTATTTTTCTTCATTCAAACACAAGTCTTTTGATAAATTAAAAATCGCATTTGAACAATAAAATAAATTCCGACACAGTATCATTCATAGGTAAGCTAATATTATAAACTCTTTACAATGCCTCTCTTATTTGGGTTATTTTGGCTAAACTAAACATTAAATCATGATATTTAGTTTTTATTTTTTAAATAGATTTATAATATTACATTTCAAAATATTAACAAAAATATTGAAAACCACAAATATATATTTTTTATGCATGTATAAATAATTTTTTTTGAGTTTAATATAACTTTATACTACAACAATATCACTTATCGTTTTTGTTATTATATATGCTAATTAAGAAAAATAATCGGAATATGTCTAGAATTTTAATTCTAATTTGTATTAAAAAATTTAATTAGTGAAGTATTTGAAAGAATGATAACTTTATTATCATTTGATAATTAGAAAATATAAATTTAATTAGGATTAATATTCCTAACACCATATAGATTATTTATTTTCAATATATACTTTACCTTATTCACCTTTTAGAATACACCAAAAACCGTACACACAATGTAGATATTGATGTGAATAAGGGGAAAAGTGGTGTGTGTGGTGTGAGAAATAAAAGTTAATTCTAACCCTTGCAAGTTACTTCTTGTAGAGAGAGAAATACTTTGTGTGTTTTTTTAAAGGCATATTTACTAGAGAAATTTTATATTTGATGATTCTCCACCAATTTTATACTCCTTTTAATGATTAGTGTATGGTTCGAATCTTTCGTTCGAAGATGTACGCTTTAATGCAAAACTACGTAAGTTTTTTGTGTATTTATTTATTTTGATATATTATTGTTTGTTGATCAAATCCATAATTAAATATCTACTGAATAGTTTTAATTTCGCTGCACATACCAATCCGTTCACGAACCGGCCACCACAATTGGAAATCAAAGATTTAACAATCGGTGTCAATATTATAATAACATATTTATTTATTGTATTGATTACTTTCCGAAAAAAACCAAGCTAATTTATGAATAAAAATATTAAATTAAAAAGGAGATAATTGATTAATTATAAAAGAGTAATAATTTTTAAATTTTAAAAGCGGCTCTGTCTATATTAAAATTTACTTTAAAAATATGGCCACCCATAATTTACCTCCAACTTAATTGTGCCCTATTTGTTTGTTAATTGAGGTACTTGGAAACTCGTCAATAATTATATTAATCTTAAATTTGATGAAATAATGAAGAAACCCTATTGATAATTTAATCAGAAGAAAGTCAAAGATTAACAAATTAGAATTAGGATTAAATCCTGGATACAACAGATTATCCGGGGAAGAGCTGGTGTATTATCACGGTAATCACTTGTATAAGGTAAGAAAGAAAGGGTGGATGAGGCACATGGTGCGGCATGTAAGTGATAGAAAATCAAATCAATCAATTCCTTAGAAATGTGAACGTTACGGTCCATAATCAGACAAGATCATGAAACGTGTCTCAACCCCCTCTCTTTTCGGGTCTATTTTCCTACAGTACTTTTCATGGCTATCTACTTAATCACTATGACCACAACAGTGCCTAAAAGACCAGACCTCACCGGTTGAACCGGTTCAATGAGAAACTAAAAGCCGGCCAGCTCTTCGATCAACAACTCCTAAAATTAGAGAAATTAATTCGATTGGATTCAATTAGCGGTTAAATCGATAATTGACCTTAATGAACTAATAGTTGAACCATAAACTGTACTCAAAATACCATTCTTATATTTTAAATTTATTTAACCAGTTCAATCGGTTGTTAAATCAAAAATCTGTAAGCTATTCAGGTTCAATTTTTAAAACACTGACCACAACCACCTGCTCCTCTTCATTTCCATCACTCTCCGCCAAGCTAACCAGTTATAGTAGGTATTTCAAACACTTATCCTATTGATTTTTGGTCAACTCATTATAACTTATATTTTCAATTTGGATGACCCTATTATTAGATCAATATTTGATAATTACATAATAAAATATTTTATTTTGATAAAATCACCTTCTTTTATTGATAACATAAAAATAGATTTAAATAAAAAATGGATGATTTTATCAAAAAAATAAATATTAATTTACCTTTATTAAATGTTGTTTTAAAAATAGTATCACCCTTTTAATTTTAGTTAATTAATAAAAAAACTCAGCATATTGTATTTCTATCCACTAAAAATACTTACCTAAGTTTTATATTCCAAAATTAGAAATAAAATACAGAAATATGATGATAATAAAATTTATACATCGTTCAGTGCACAAATATATATATACGCGTGATTGCAATTTAAGATTAATTTTTTATATGTTTATATTATCATTCCAATTAGACAATTTTGCTGTAATTTAATTGATTTTTCTCAATTAAATAATTTTTTTAATTTGGCTGTTTTTACCTTTTTTAACTTCAAACTTTCTTTTTTTAGCTTCAACTGCCAAAATTAGGAAATTTAGACTTGGACTTAAAGTCAATTTTTATTTTTTTTAGATTAGAAGTTTAATTTTAACATTTTGAAAAATTAGTTCTGCTAATTATGAAATTAATTCAAATTCAATCAAAAATTGAGACTAAATTAATTAGAAAAAAATTTGGGCGTAGTTGCAAAAATGGAAATAGTATTGCAAAATTAAAAAGTTTGGTTTGAAGTATAAACACATGCAAAGTTTGAATTTTAATTTACAATTAGGCCTTCAGAATGATACTCTTTTTTCCTTGCTGGATAATAAGAAATCAACTTAGCAAGAAGTTAGCAGAAACATTACTTTAAAACTTTTCTTTTAATAAAAGCATTGAACAAAATTCTTGATGATAATGATTGTAACTCTCAACTTAAAAACCCTAGCCGCATACCTTCAAGGGAGGTGATTTTGGCCATTTTTTGGTCTAAAATCACCTCCCTCACTCTCAAATCTCTTCTTTTGTAGTGTTTGCTTTCAATAATTTTAGATTTTATTTTTATTTTGTGCTTCTTCTCTTCCTTTATGGAGTTTTTGTCTTCCTTTGTGGAGTTATTTTTACCCTTTGTGGATTTTCTTATTTCCTTCATGGAAATTATCTTGGGGTGTAGATCTAAAGTATTATCAAGAGAATTTTTATTTCTATTATTCTATCAATCGGACTCATACAAAGACCAAAGAGTCGATTTGTGGTTCAAAATAATCACCGAGTGGAGCGGGCGGATCGCCGAGTTGCACATCCAAAGAGCTCCGTCAACGCGTTTGAAGAATTTAGATATAAATTTCTGCTATTTTACTGATATCCTACTCTCTATGTACTTCTTGAATGTATTGTTTAGCTTACATTTAGATCAAGTTGTACGTTTATTTACTTATTAATGAAATATTATTATTATTATCAAAAAAAAAAAAAAGATGATAATGATTGTAATAAAATATAGTTAAGAATTTATTTAGTCTATAAACATAAAGTTGTAACTTTTGGGTGGAGAGCTTTATTATTTTGAAATCACAATTGAATAAGATTACTCGCATTGAGTAGTTTAAAATTAAAATAGATGATTAACCAACTGGATATAAATTAATGAGTACTTATAAAAATGTCAATAGAATTGTGAAGTTTTAAAATACTTTCAAATGATTTTTCATAATTTGGGAGTTGTCCAATGGGATAACCTTGTCATTCTCGAAATCATGTATCCCAAACTTATCAAAGTATTAATATACAATTGTAATCACCAATAGTTTATGTCCGATATAAACTACTACTATAAGTATACTACTATTTGTTATGGGATTCGCAGTTTGTACACACTATTATATACATATGTACTTAAATTCATCTTTTCTTCATGTTGCTGATATTTTAGTAGGCTTATTGGCCAATGTTAATTTGTTCAATGCATTGAAATTTAAAAAATCTTGAAGGAAGATCGATTATAAAATTTGAATTTTGATCAGCAATATCATAACAATTTATGTATCCAACTGAATTATATTCAGCTTGTCATCTCATATTATTTATGTAATTGCTGAATTACTCCATCTTTAATTAATTAAGAGCATAACCGACTATTTTTTAAGTAAAAGTTTGAGTTTCTCCGACAATAACTACTATTATACCATATCATTAATTTCAAAAGTAAAAGGCTAAGTCCATTTTAATATCCTTAAACTTTTAATTTTTAGTTTATCAAGTCCTTTAACTTTTATTTGGCTTTTTTAAATCTTTAAACTTTTATTTTTTGATTTATCAGGTCCCTCGACTTCTATTTGATTTTTTCAAATCTTTAAATTTTTGTTTTTTGGTTCATTAGGTCCTTAAACTAAGATCTATTTAAGGACCCAATAAACCAAAAACTAAACAATTAGGGACCTGAGAAAGGCAAATAAAAGTTGAAGGACCCGATGAAATAAAAATGAACGTTTAAGAACCTATAGAAGTCAAATAAAGTTAAGAGACCTAATAAACAAAAAATGTATAGTTTAGGAATCTTAAAATAAATTTAGTCAAAGTAAAATTGTCGAATACAATGGATATTGTATATGATGTGTTTTAGAGTGATCATGTCACCAAGTCACGACTCTTTACACTACTTTATATTTTAACGATTATATTTTTTTATTTACATATAGTAAATAAAAAATATGAGTAAACGCGTCACTCGTACATGTATGTCTTTATTTTGGATCGTTTTACTCGAGTTTAGGTACATGTTTGTTAGTGATGGAGTCTGCCTTCTGATCCAATGCTTAAACTTGCAAAATATGATAGAAGCTAGCAGGACAGTATTTGTCCGATTAACTCTCCGATGTTAAAACCAGTAATGGCTTTAGAGTTTTGTGTATCTTATAATTGTGTGTTTGAGACAGATTTCAAATTCTTTATATCGTAGTTGGATGCACACCTAGTAGACTTCGAATAGAAAAGTGATTCTTATTTAACAGGAAAGTGATTCTTATTTAGTGGAATTCGACTCTAAATAGAAAAGAGGTTTCCTAATAAGATAAGATTCTTATCCAGGGATATCTTCTAAATAAGTTTATCTTTTTTAAGTTGGAGTTCATATCCAAACAGGAAAGATATTTCGCAGATCTGATTGTTGGGCGAATTCTTCGAGCGACGTGCTTTATCTGAGTATTCAGGAGAATCGGCCTTATCTTTGTGATTCGGACTATACCATTGATCAAGGCGGATCTCCTAGATTCAGTCTTAGATATTATTTAGATTTAAACTCTTTGGTGAAAGCGTGATGCTACTTTGAAGGACGAATCTGATGCAACTCATTTTCATTGTAGTTATGGTAAAATTCGTTATCCATCAGTTAGGTTTGAAAATTTACAGTACTCGTATTTAGATGTCTCTTATTCAGATATAGATATCTAACCGGATATTATATTTAACCAGATGTTATATTTGTGGGATATGTTATTATAACAATTTAAAGTTTTAGAATAAAGTAAATTTGGATATTTAAAATGCTAAGTTGGTACTAACTTCAACTTGAACCTGAAAAGAGAGAAAAGAAAACACGTTTTGAATGACCTAAAAAACCAAATTGGAAAAGGCCAGATCACAGAAGGAATGAGGTAGAGATGGGGAAGAAGAGGGTGTAAATCAGAAGTAGTAGTAGGTGTGGGTGCTGAGGAGTGGGCAGTTTGACCGCATAATCCAGACTAAAAGAGACGCGTGGTTAGCGCTGACACGCTGCACGAGCGCCGGAGGAGCTCACCGGCACACTAATTTAGCATCGCACGACTCACTCTCTAACCAATACACAGTTTTGTTTTCTCTCGAAAGATGCTCTTTGTCGGCCTTCTTTTTGTTTTTTCTTCCTCCACTATCCTTCTCTACCAAAACCTTTACGTGCCTTCATTTTTCCTTTTATGCTTCCATATTACAAACCCTAACTTTTGTCCAAAACTAAAATAATTAGATATAATCATTTTAATTTGTTAAATTGATGAACCAGCAGTTTTTTTCTCTATATTAAATCAAATATGAGAACTGATATTTATTTCATTATTGTCCAAGCATGATGGCAATTGATAAATTAAATATGAGGAGCGAGTATAATTATTTATTAGGCTGCTGGAAATGCTATTTCTAATCCTCAAAAGTGGACTTATTTTTTTTGTCCTTTTGCAATATTAAGTCAATTTAAATTATGGAACTATTAGTTAATAATCATAAAAACATCACATAAACTCCAGTTCGTCTTATGTAAGATTATATAAGGTAAACGTAAAAATAATAAACTTTCCCATCTCAAGTTTTTCAAGTTTTCTTACATTTGTGATGTTGACTTCCTCCCTAAATTTCAAGGATGATATATTGATGATTGAGAGACAAGAATGGCACATATAGTCAATTCCATACATGTTTTGATTTTAAATAATGAAGGCAGGGATAATGAGGTGCTAATTAATTTAAATATTTATATAGTAGTAATTATATTTGGGAGGACATGTGGGACATATATGATGATACAAAAATGTCAACTAGTTATTCATTATCTCACTTCATAAAGACATATAACCCGTCTTAATTTTCTCAACATGTTTGGAAAATTAATTTTTGTATTATATACTTTATACTTTATTTAAAGAATAATAATATTAGATAAATATATTTATATTATTAAATTAATAAAATATAATTTAAAAATAATAATATAATTAGTCTGCCAAGTTTACGAGTCTTGATAATTATATTCAAATAAAAAATAAAAAATAAAGAATCGAATTGATATATTATGATAAATTAGTCAATTGAACAAAATTATGAATTATTTGAAAAAATCTACCAAATTTAGAAAATGTGTATGCTATCAATTAAACAATTTTATTATTATAGAGCATTTTATTAAAAGGATTACTTATGACTAATTTATATAAAAATAACATAAAATAGTGAATAGGAATTATTTTTATTAAATTAGACTCTTTATTTTTTTTATTTGCCTTTTGGAAATAGTTATTACGACTCTCAAAGTTGACGGATAGTGTATTAAAATAATTTTTAAAAGTACTCTCATCAATTTAGTTATAGTTATAAATAAATAAAATTATTTTACCTTTATTCATTTAACTTGATTTTATTTCTTTATATTTTTTTTCAAAATTAGTTTATATAAAGGCAAATATATTAAAGAATTAATTAAATGTACAACTACTCTTCTTATAAGAAAATAGGAACTAATTATAAGAAAATAATTTAATTGTGAACCTTTTATAAAATCGATTTTATTTTGTTTTAGTGTATATGTATATATATTTTCGGCCCCATATAAAATTTTAAAGTTAAACATTCCAAAAAGACAAAATTTATTTTGTTAATTTTGTCATTTATTATTATAAAATAAAAGGATAAAACTCAAATGATTAGATGCTCATTTTATAGAAGGAAAACTATAATTAAAAGGGCCCTCGTCAATAAAAAAAATAAAAATTAATCGTGGATTCAACATTAGAGATGTCACTAATTTTGTCTTTTCTAGCTAGATCTAGCCGGCCTTTGTTTTTCTCGGAAAACAAACAAAACTTAATTAAAATAGTAATCTTTTTATAGCATAATTGAACTTACAACAACAACACAACCATGTTAATGGCCGGTCAACGGAACACTTACCAGATTTCTCAATTTCTTTTTAAGTTAGCTTATGTCTCATATTTAGTGGACGTAAGTGGGTCTATAAAACAAACAAACAAATTACCAGCCAAAAGGTTGCTGCTCTTATTGGTTTTTAGTCTAATTTTTATTAATTTTCCCCATAGATGCTATTCCATTGAGAAGAAATGTTTTAATTTGTTAATCATTCAAAGAATATTTGCATTCGGATAATCTTGTTAATTATAGTAATTTTATCATGAACTTGCGACTTGTCTATAATAAACAGTTAAGGTCTCGCTTGATTAGGGGTAAATAGGCTAGGGAAGTTGTACTTCCCGGAAAGTAGTAAATATTTTTTATTTGGTTCAATTTATACATTCTACTTTTCGGAAAGTTGGATGTTTGACTTCCCTTTAACTAGGGAAGTAACTTCTCTAGCAAAACCCAAGGAAGTAAAACTTCCCTAGCACTTTTGATGTATTTTTCTAATTTAATCTTAATTTTTTCTTTTTTTTTTCTTTTTAAATTTATATAAAAATTATCATAAGACATTTTTGTCTTTTAATTAAAAATTAATTTCGTACTTTCCGGAAAGTAAAAATCAAAACAAGCAATATTTATCAACTTACTGAGAAGTTAACTTCTCAGGAACTATACTTTCCGGGAAGTTAACTTTCCGGAAAGTTAACTTTCCGGAAATTGCTATAAAACGAACCAAGCGAGGCCTAAGTTTTTTTAGGCCATTTTCATATTTGAACATATAGAGAATAAATTTGTTATTTTTTCTCAATCAGAAAAAAATATCAAAATCTATAATTTAAAAAAAATGAATATAGTTCTATAAATTTGAAAAATTTTAGCTTTCTAATACCATTAAGCCAATATTTAATCACCAAAAATTCCTCGTATTTAAATAAAATAATCGGAGCTCGTAATTTTCAAAATGAATTACCCAACTACTCCATGGATACAAATTGTGTGCAAAAAAGACAAATATAGTGTGGACATGATAGGTGGAGAGCTTGATAGAGAAGGTTAGGTGGGTTCTTCAAGAAAGGCAGGCTCTTACCTTGAGATACAAGTTGTGCAAAATTATGATGAAAGCGATGAATTAATGCTTACAAATTTACTCAACCTTTTTAGTTCTAGTGGCTCTTAAAACCTAGTTAAGAGAAGATATGATTGTAAACTATAAATAATATGGTAGAGAAAGTTCATATAAATATTTTTCGTTAAATAATTTGTTAAATCTATACAGTACAGATGAATAGTGATGAAGTCAAAAATTTGGTAATGATTTAATTACTTTCTAAATAAGATGAACTTAAATAAAGGATATCCAAATGGATCAATGATTCGCAAACTTAATTCATCTAACACAAAAGAACAATGGACAAGTGTTGAATTGAAGTTAAATATTTTTCGTGTTATAAACGAATCATCTCATTTACAATACCGCTTAACATATGCCGCATTTAAATTGACATACAAATTTATTTAACTCGTTTATATCATGATTTAGTAATATCATGTTGTTTTAGTATCATGTCAACGTGACCTAACACATTATCAACAATGTAAAATATATCGTATTGATACTACTTATAGCCGATTTATTCAAATAAATATATTAAATGTGTCATGTTAGTATGATCTATATTCTCGTTTAAATAAATAAACTTGGCGTACCACGCTGATCTGATTCATATTTGTTCCATTTATAATAGAATCAAATGGGTCCTGTTGTTATAATCCATCAAATTACATGAATTTTATCGCACGACCTGTTTAATTTCGCATCGTATTTGTATTAATAATAAACATTTCATATTCGTTTTGACTCTAATCTCATCAACATAATGAATCGACACGATAAAAATACATCCGGCAACCCGTTTTACACCTCAATCTCCCGTTTTACACCCTAATCTCACATAATCAAAAGTGTGTTGTATTAAACAAATAAAACCCCATAACTGTGGCCTCATTAAACAAACATATCTTAAACCAAGTCATTTTGCATTAAACAAATCAAATCCCATGTGAAAGGCACCAAATTGCATCGAATCTATAATTAATCTATAGTAATGCACGTTTCTGCTTTCTCATGAAAAGTCCTCTCTTTTCTAGTTCAAAGCTTGTGTTCTTAATTTCCAGCAAATTAAGGACCTGGACCACAATTAACCTTTCACATGTTAGGTTAATTAATTTGTTAATCATTAATTAAAGACTAAGCAAACGACAAACGACAAATTAAGTAATCCACGTGATCACTGGTCATCTATCTACAATCTTATTGGTCCTTAATCAGTTCATCTACTATTACAAATTAACCTAGTAATTTGACATTATTGATAATAGGGATTTAATTGTTCACACAGCTGTTTTACTTTTAACTTTTAAGTACAAACATAATCCCTCGGTTCAATTGGTTTAACTTTTCTCTAAAAACCAAACTATGGTTCAATCACTTTAAACCGAAAAATTAAAACCGTAAAAACTAAAAATTATTGAACCGGTTATATCAAAAAAGTTATCCGACTCTTTGTTTACTAGTTAAAGTATGAGTCATTTACTAATTTTTCAATCATTAGCTAGTTAGAATTTTAACTGATAGAACTATCGATTGAATTGTAAACTGGTTGTTGCATCGGGTTTGATTCTTAAAATACTGGTTCACAATATCGATATCATGGAAGCCATCGTATAATTGCGAATTCTATTTATATAGCAATTTTTATGTAAATTATAGATATTACCTAATTGGAAATTGTCATCAGTTAGTGGTTTTAATAATAAATGTTCATTTTGACCCTTTAACTTATAATAAAATATCAGAAGAGTTCAATATTGTGGCTTTGAAAAAAAAAACTCTCAATTTGTTTTTTGGGATTAGTTACACCCTGATATGTCAATCTGGTGTTTGTCTAATGGTAAAAAACTGTAATTGGCCAAAAATTGACAAATTTAGGGATTTGTTTTTTAAGTCATGAATTCTGACTCTTTTGATCTTTTATTTTCAATTGGAGGGTCCAAATAAAATTTTATTGATAGTTTTAACAAGGGTGCAAAGTTTTGAAGTCAAGGTTGCCATTATGTGACCCTTCAGCAAGACCTCAAATAATAAATGGGAATCATGAGATAAATATGCATGCAGATTTCAAATACCTAGTTTCACATAGTACAATAATAAAAGAAAATTAATAGTATTAAATAATTAATTAGTCACATATCAGCTGCTCTTGCTTGAACAAATTACAGCATATTATTGCAGCTGATTTTTAAATTTTGTGATTATATTATTTTTAATTTAGTAAGTGCATGCATAGAATAAAAATATGAATTAGTTATACTATGAATATCCCAACAAATAGATAAACAAGATTGTTGCCCAAAAGTGAAACTTGCAACATCAAATAATTGAAAAAAAAAACATAGAATTCAGGTCCAAATTGATGGATTATAGGGGAAATTGTCTATACAAAGTGTGTAATAGACAACATTTGATGCAGTCATCAGCAATTAACTTGGAAATTGAGCTTGTTTAAAATTGACAATATTACTACTAACTACTACTAACAATTAAATAATTAATCAAAGATAAATTTAATATATCGTTAAAAGACTTACAATTGTAGTAAAGTATGTTTATCTTAGGGTAGTACTTGTCTAATTTAATTTAATTCAGAATCCAGATTTAGAAGCTAAATTAGAAATATATTCATCATTGTACGGCTAGACAAGATATTGAGACAAAACTGATAACTTTGAGATAAAACATATACTTATTTAGATTTTTTTTATTAATCTATTGTTAATAGTTAGTTTAATTTATACATTCTCACAAAGCTAAAGTGCTTTTATTTAAATTTTAGACAATTAATAATATATAATCAATCAATTCACAAATCTAACTAAAAGATCACATATGATAACAAAGAAGCTAATATTTTAACTAGATAGCAATCAACAGAAGGAAAACATAAAGTAGTAATTAATCTATTTAATTAGATATGTTTGTTTTTTTATTCAGCTATTTAGATTTGTTAGATTACAGGATAATGCATATATATTTATATTTTTTGTTGTTCGTGCATGAAGCAAGAATAATATTTTCTAGCTAGTGTCACATATGGTATAGTATTATTTTGATATTAATCCCTCCAATCTTTGAGGAGTAGAGTTTATCTAGAGAGATAAGATAACTAAATTTAATTGCATACAACAAATAAACAGATAAAAATGCTTAAATCTAACCTATATGATTCCAGTTGCTCAAAATAATATATATTTTCTAAATTAATAGTATATATTGGGAATTTATTTAATGAGTACCATGTTGGTAGTTTGTTAAAGAACGTTTGGACTATCAAATTTCTTTTAACTAACCTTACTTTGAAATTGCATCTGCATATGTGTTAAGTAAATTATTATAAATAAGTTCTAATAAATTAATGGTAAAGATGCTATATAGCTCCTATATATCCAATTGAATAAAATTCCTGGAAATTGGATTTGTTGGTCTAAATACAGAAAAATTATTGCACGCAACTATTGCTCTATATTATTTGTGTAAGAAACCTATAATGCGCTAATCATTTAGAAGAAAAAATTAAATAATTATAAAAAATGCTCACCGCAAATACTCATTGACTTGCTGTAAATATGACATAACACAACCAATATGTGGGATAAACACTCCTAAATATAATCAAACAATCACTATAAAAAATACTAGAATTAGCAGCAAATGTTTTTACTGCTAATAGTGCTAAAATTGTTACTATTAACATATAGCAATAAAAGTAAATTGTGGCATGTTGCTGCTAATAAAACGTTGTCTTAAATGATTAGTAACAAAAATTGCTGTAAAATATTGCTATAACTTAATTAATGGCAGTCACTTTTAAAATTAATGTTATAAAATATTTTTTAACAGCAAAAAAAATTAGCTGCAAAATAATGTTGCCATATACAGAATTTCTTATAATAAATCAATGCATATAAATAAATAAATCCTGTGAAATTCTAATAATTAAGTAGATAGATTGATCATAATTTAAAGATTTTGAATTGTGAGAAAAATACAAAGGACGTGCGTATTTGAATAGATTTGTGCAAATATGCTTGACTTATAAGCCGAATAAAAATACATGAATTAGACACAATTTAGGATTTTTGTAAATACTTGGTCAATACAATTATGAGTAAATGTTATTATATAATTGAAATTTTTTTATTGTCAACCAACCAAAAAAAAATCAGGAATCATCTTGTAATGTTGCAGCATTAAACACTAATTTTAGAATTATCTCCCCCACTCTCTCAAATTCAGTTTTTTTAGCTTTTTTATAATTTTGTTATTTAATTGTGAATAAAATTTATTTCTGGGCCAATTTTGATCTAGATATAAAAATTATTTTCAGCCTTAATATCTTAATTTTATTAAATCTGTTCTAATCGAAATTAAGAGTAGTTTTTTTTCATCGTTGGAGATAAAATTGTTTTTTGCGATGCAAGCGACTTGGATCTTTAAAACAATTAAAGCCACCATCTTACGACGGATTTCACCAAATATCGGTATGTTTTGCGTCAATATAGATGATGTTTTTAATGTTTAAGAGAAGATATATGTCACAAAAAATGTGATTAGAGACTTTAACGATGAAATTATAACTGCTAGCTGTAGCAGTCGTGCGATTAAAGTTAATATTATCATACCAAGCGAAACTAATCTAGTTCCTTTTATTTTAAAGGTTATAATGAATGCCTTCAACAACAACTCTTTACTTTGCAATATTATCATTTTGATAGCACATGACTACTTTAACTTAATTGAGATGCATATATATTATTTTAATTACGATAAAAAATCTCATGTGATAGCATATGACTATTTTAGTTTATCTAATTGGTTGGAACATGTCTCTCCGACTATCAAATTTTATATACTGGATGATCAATCAGCTTTTAATTAATAGAATTTTTTATTTCAATATAAAAACACAAATTGTAGTATTTTCATCCTCTGAAATCTCAAATCATCAATTATGTAAATGGGCTGAAAATGGACCATTCTCACTTCAATGGTGCCCAAGAAAACTTAACGTCTAATTGATGAGCATATGTTGGAACTCATAACTCATAAGCCCAAAACCTTTAAGCCACAAAGCCATGGCTAGTTATGGTGGACATGGAATAGTTTAGTACTCGAATAGATGACCATCTGGCCCATAAGGAACATTGCCACTCATGATCCTTCAAATTTTGTGAAAAGCACAAGAATATCCCTAAACAATTAATGGTTATCTGAATATATAGAAGTTTAAATTATAACTTTTCTATCAAAATACTCTAAAAGTTTAAGCTTTATACCCGTCCACTGAAAAAAAACAACAAAAAGCGCATAAATATCATTTTTTTTTTACATATATCTAGGGGTGAATAAGAACCGAACTGAACTTTGTTGTTTGTTTCGGTTTTTCAGTGAAAACGGTTTGAATCGGTTTCTACTTTAGGTAAAGTTTGGTGTTCGGTTTGGTTTGAGTGTTTTGAAAACCGAACCGACCAAAAAACCGAATTAACCGAACTTTAATATAAAATATATATATTTTTTAAAAATAATATACATAAATACTTATATTTATATATTGTTTGTCTTTATATTTTAATCATTGTTAATATATGAGTTAATAATCGTTATTGCTGCTATACAAACAAAATAGTAATATCTTCTTTCTAACCTGTAAATTTTGTTCTTTATACGCAGATAATTAATAATAATTTTGACGCATGATTATATGCAGCACAGCAGTACTAAATTACAGCACTATAGAATATACAATTGCAGCGGAATTAAGATTTGGAGATTCAAAAATTGAAGAAACATTACCTTGATTAATGGAGGTTGGCGGTGGCTATGAGAAAATAGATGAGCCACTTTAATCAACACAACTTGCAGTCAATAAACCTAAAGAAAGACCTGCTAATAAACAATATTTCTATTCTATAGACTCATTCTACAACTCTATTAATTTAATATGCTTTTCCAACAGCCATAAGTGTCAAATAAAATAAAAAAAACAAGAATTGTCAACCACTTGCTTAGATCACTCATCAACAAGAAAATACATCAATTGGTAGTTTTATTATGTGATGATAATTTATCAATATTTCCTCTAATGATTATCGATTGAATGATCATTTTATTTTGAATGACAAATAGGTTTATTTGGCATGAAATCAGAGTGGTTTCCCGGGGACAGTCAAAGTGCTTGATCCTTTGCCCGTACTATGAAATGCTCCTCCCCGTCGATCAAGCAGCGACGCTGCTTGTGATAATAGGCTTGGCTTTAAGCCACTACCGTACAGTTCGGATCAGTCGAGGCGAACATTTTTATATCCTTGGTTTTATCCCTGATATGTATGCTCAATATCCACTCTGATTTCATGCTAAAACTTATATATGCATTTTTTTTATCTAGTATGTTAACACAAAGCATCCATTTTCATTGACTTGTAGTAGAAAATTAAACATCCGATTCCACTACAAGCATCTCGGAAAAAAGAATTGATACTATCAATTAGAAACAAAGTTATTTCAGCCCCATGAAAACAGGGGAGGTCCAACCGGCGAACGTCAGAGGGTACATGATGGAAACCTACCCTGGCCGCCCCTAGCTCTACAAGGAATAAGAAAAGTACACATTAACAACAACGACGCAGTTAAAATAAAGTAAAAAAAAACCCAAATTTTCTCATATAAACAAGAAGACAAATGTATGAATCTATATATTAAACACACATCTTCCATTAAAGTTATCATTAGCATATGATGGTTATTTTGCATATTTAAAATTCTCTAAACTAGCTAGCCATAGTAAAAAAAAGTGAGAATAATGACGCTGCTGAATTTGTGTTACGGAGAGGCATCTCAAGGTCACGTTTAGCTTCATATGTTGTAAGAAAAGCTCCGATCATCTGATACTCTCTCTGCATACTTGCGGTCGGACATTTCATTATAGACCCGTAAATATATAGTAACTTCTGCAAAATGAATATATAATCCTGTGTTAGAAAACAATTTTTTATAACTGAGAACAAGCTATCAAACATTCAAACTAACAATAGTAAATATCTATATCACAATCATGGGTACCCTTATTTCTGCATATTACAATCACCAACAATCTTACTCTATGTGGCACTTTGCACCATTAGACGAGGCTCTTTTACACCTACCAGTAGTAATTCGAATCTATCTCATTAAATGAGATGCTAATTCAACTGGTAATCAAGAGATTCAGGACCAAATGTACAATGTATTTACCACTAGCTAGAAAATTGAGCATATAGATAAAGAAAGCATAACATATAGACTAGCAAGTACCACAATAATATGATACTGCATTTTTCAACAATCATACTCAATGCTGACATATTTTCTGGATAATTTTTACAGCAATAATTAGCTCAAAAAAGACCAAACAAACCTCTGTCTGACCCCGCTTTAATGGTGATGCCTGCATCTTCAACAAACCGGTAATATAGCACCTGGTATGTCGTAAATTTATCTGTCATACTTTTATTTTCTATAATCTGCAGACAAGAATATTACAACTCACAATAAATGAAATTTTACTTTCAAACGAGACAGACAGTGCAAAGAACTCCACAACAAGAAAGAAAGCATCATAAAAACTGTTTGACACTTATTTTCCCTCTTCCAGTTTACTTCCCAACAGCAAATACAACCTAGATCACCATTTCAAACAGAAAAAACAAATACCCAATCCATTCTTAACTCAAGGACCATGATTCCCAATCTTACCAAACAACTTGAACGAATTGATGTAATGCTTAGTTCTGATTCGGAGGCAGAAGTGATGCAGATTAGGAGCATTATGGACAACTGTTGATTGTAGAGCATAAAAGTTGTATTGAATAAAAATTGAATAATAACATAAAACCAGAAAAAATGAACATCTACTTGTGTCCTTTAAAAATTTTAGTGCCTGAAACATTCTTCTAGATCTAGATGACGAGAAACTCAAATTTCTCACTTTTCCTGCCAACTAATTAGCAGCTATGTATTAAAAAAACGCCACCATCAAAATTGGAACTAAAATTGGGCATTCAGTCGGGAGCGTTGATCATGATCTTGTTTTTGCAGTACTGATAAAAAAAACAAATAGAACAGCAATATCAAAAATGGTGAACGAGTTAAAGGAAAAATCAAAATGAAAAGTAAGGGAACAAAGAATATCTCACTCTCGATGCATTAATGAATCACATCATCTACGTGTGCATTGCAAGGGACATGAATACAGAGGACGTACTCCAGTCTTGCTGCCCAACATCAGCCCATCAACATCTTCAGGAGAAAGGAAGATTTTTAAAGAGGCGTCTCTAGAACCTTTAACTGAGAAAAGATTCTCCTTACGCTCTGACCAAATTACGATAGACTTCCGCAAATAATGGCTTTTACTTTTAGCAACACCGTAAATTTTAAAAGGTTCGAGAATGGAGTAAGCCGGAAAATTTATAACCAAGCATAGATCAGTCTCACTGTCATGAAAGCTGCAATGATTAGAATGTTTAGAAAATGGAATTTTTATTGAATTTTCCATGCTTGTATACGTCAAGTTTCGAGCAGGACTATTTTTCCCAGAATCAATGATAATCCTTGCACTACAAAGTTGCTGCACCTAAATGATTAAAAAAAAACATAATCAAATGGACAAATTGAAAGCGACAAAAAGGCAAGAATAAGGATAAAATGTCTCACTCCGTGACCAGGCGCAATTGCAATTGCAGATGAGAGTTCAATTGTCCAGTCCAAACCTGCGTTGCACTTATCCCATGGAGTCTCATACAATTTCAGGCAATTAGTAAAGATGAATTTTCTAATTACACCATCTCCATGACAATGAAAGAGGTTTTCAATGCCAGATGTTTCCAATGATCCACATGCATTAGCATTTAAATAAATAAGAGACTTGGGAAGATCTGGCAATGAACGAAGCTTATCACAGAAACTTATGTCAAGATCCCTCAGTGCATAGAGATTCTTGATATTAGAAGGCAGCATCTCAAATCTATTACCACTCAAATCTAAGCACACAATTGAAAATAAGCTACTCTCATCGGCAACTGGTCTAAATAGATAACATGTAGTTGCTTCTAAACCAATAACCTGTTTGCTCAGTTCAGAAAGTGATGTTAATATAAAACCTCCATCCGGATATCGACAATGAGAAACTAATAATGGCATCTTCTTAAGCTTCAGGCAACCAGATAAATTAATGCCACAAAGAGATGTTGAGTTACGGAGGCTTTTTGGAAGATGGATAAGGTTTCTACAGTTTTCAAGACGTAGCCAATGAAGATTTTTTAGATTCTCTATGGATGAGGGTAGCTTTTCAACTGCTGTTCCATCTAAGTAAAGATACTTTAAATGTTCCATGGTTTCCGAGATTTCTGGAAAATGCTGTAGACTTAAGCAGCCAGATAGTTCAAGCATCTCAAGAGATTTCAACTTACAGATGCTGCCTGACAGGTGTTTGAGCTTAATGCAATTTATTAAAATGAAAGCCTCCAATCTGTAAAGTGAGCCGAGTGTTGCTGGAACAATTTTTATTGCGGTATAGCTTATATCCAATGATTTCACATTACTTGAAACTTCTGGAAACGTCGCAAGTTTTGAGCATCTCGTGAGATTCAGAGTCTCAAGAGACTTCAAACCGATGGTACTAGGAAAAGTTTCAATTCTTGCACAGCCATACATGTTTATGTGAACAAGATTCCTAGCTCCTAATAGCATTGGTACTTTGAGAAGGCGGCTGGATTGAGGAACCTCGAAGTTTTGCAAGCTTTTGATATTCTGCAGCAAAACAAAATTTGCAACAATAAACTAAGATTTTGTAGTGAAAGTAAATTACTTAAATTCTTGTTTCATACCATGCTGTAAGGCAAATGGAGCTCCACAAGTTCCGCTGGATCAAAATTAGACGGCAAAGATTCCAATGGGTACCCATGCCAATAAAGATAACGCAGCTCAGATGGAAGACATTCAAGGCCTTGTGGAAAGTGAACCTTACCAGCTTTTTCTTCACTTCCATCATAAAATTTAAGTAACTTGAGGCTAGACATGCTCTTAAAAACATATGGGTTTAAGTCTATTTTATCAATTTTAGACATGTCCAGGCATATGGCTTCAATCGCTCCAGTTCCCTGTCAACAGAGAACAAGACATAAGCTAACAAATTTTAATTACTTTGCAACACAATCTTATTTCCGCAAGAGAGTCATACCATCTTGTCGAAAAATAATTTAACTAAACCGATTGAAACAACAAAGTTAAGAAAATGAAAGTGAAAATGCATTTGAATCTTACAGCATTTTCTTTTAGCACCCGAACAATTTCGCCATGATCCCATAGTCTGCTTCGTTTGCCTGGCTCCCTAGATTCTTCTCGAACAATTCCCTTGCCCATTTCTTGCAATAAGTCATGCATTTCTAAGCAGCTAGGCATTTCTAATGAATGATAGCTGTATGTTTCTATAATAGTTATAAGCGACTTATCAATAAGAACACTTAAAGCAATGTCTGTATTAAAGCCACACGCATTCAGGATCTTTGTAACCTCATTCATTCTCTCACCTCTAAAGAAACATGCAAGATGTAGAAAGATATCCCTTTCTTCTTTGTCAAGGTCGTCATAACTAATTTTCAGCACATTCTGAATACCTTCTGTAGGATATTTTTGAAGTTTATCCCATGCACTTTTCCATTCTCTTGCATTCTTGCCAAATAACAAAGAACCCAAGATTTTAAGACCCAAAGGATTACCATTTGCATAGGTTATAAACAAATCTGCTAGAAAACTATGCTCTTGTGCAGGAAAGTTTTTCCTAAAGGCACTCTGATAAAAGAACATCTGAGCCTCCTTGAAATCTAATCCATTAACTTCGTAAATATCATCAACACAACACCATGAAAGTGTATGTTTATCCCTGCTTGTCACAATTATTCTGCTTCCTCTACCAAAGACATGGCGATTATGTAGAAAGAATTCCAACTGTTGAGTGCTATTCACATCATCCACAACAACTAAGGCCTTTATATTAAGCATCCTTGCAATGGAAGTAGAGTATCGGATATCTACTGAGTTAATATATTCATCTTTCTCCCCTGATATTTGAAAAAGGAGCTGCTTTATTATATAATCACCATCTTTTTCACAATTTATCCTAACACTTGGAAGAAAGCAGCATCCTTCAAATTGGTCTTTAATTTGACTGAAAACAGCTTCAGCAAGGGTTGTTTTACCAATTCCTCCCATGCCCCATATGCCTAGCATACGAATATCTAGCGACTCATTGAGCAATAATGCCTCGATATGCTTAATACGAGGTTTTACACCCACAAGGCCGTTTAAATCACATGAACATGCTGCATTCAATTTTTTCAAAATATCATTGGCAATGTTTACAACGATCTCAGACTCCAGGCTGCCAAAATTAGAAAATTTTAAAAAGATGAGAACAAAAACCACCACAACAGGTATCGTACTGACGTATAGGTTATTAAAGGTTAAAGTTAGATCTACTCATAGGTTAGTCTTCATTTATTAATTTTTTATCTTCAATTCTCGATGATGAATCTGTAGACACAATTATTTGTTCCGGAACAGTTGAAAGGGTAATTAATGGAGAAAGAATGAAAAAGAAGTACCTAGTACCATCGATGTGCCATCCAGCCATACTGGCTGCTTTGGATAAGGCAGCTTTCCACCTCTGCACTTCGTCAAAGTTGTGAATCTCATGTTTAGCAAAAGCTGTGGCAAAACTCCCAGTTTGGTTCTCTACTTCTGATGGATCAATGTGGTAAAATATCGGAATAACTATCTGTGCATGAGTTTTGGTGCATTCAATCATCTTAGCAACTTCATCTAAGCAGAACGGTGAAGAAGCATAGTCATCTGAGAAAATGATGATTCCAATGTTCGACTCTTCAATGACATTCATAAGAGCAGGTGTGATTTCATCTCCTCTCCTAAGTTTGTTATCAATGAAGGTGTTGATCGATTTACGGCGTAGAGCAGCATATAAATGGCTAGTAAACTTAGTACGAGTTTCTTCACCTCTAAAACTCAAGAACACCTCATACTTCCATTTTTGGGTAAAAGAAGAAGAAGGAGATGACAGCGATAAATTTGCTGCAAGATTTCCTTTCTTTTCCATGTCTGCTAATTAACAAAGCACCTGATGTTTGTTAGAAATTTCAAGAAATGATCTGCACAGAGATGTATTGATAAATCAGAACAATGGCAATTACTTCTCTGCTTGGTATAGCATTTTTTGTAATGATTTATGATGATTGGATTAAGGCCTTCAATAGCGTAAAACGTTTAACAAATCGTTATACAGTTCAGACATGCTTCAAATGAAAAACAAAATATGATGAATTGAACCAGATCTATCTACATACAGTCTACAAATCTAAAACTTTAGTTGTTGTAATATAAAACGGCAGATCAAATAAATCCAATCTTGAAATGGATAAAAAAACAGTAATAAATATTTCAAATTGAAACGATTATATGCAGCACAGCAGTACTAAATTAAAGCGAATTTACAATTGCAGCGGAATTAAGCTGGGGAGATTCACAAGTTAAAGAAACATTACCTTGATTGATTGGCGGTGACTATGAGAAAACAGATGAGCCACTTTAATCAGCAAAACTTGCGGTCAACAAAGCTTAAAGAAAGACCCACTGCTAATAAACTAAACAATAATTGCATTCCATAGACTCATTCTATAACTCTAATAATTTAATATGTTTTTCCAACAGCCATAAGTGTCAAATAAAATAAAGAAAACAAGAATAGGTTTATTTGGAATTCAAGTACCTATTGAACCAGCTCCTTGGGACAATGTCAAATGGCTTGATCCTTTGCCCCATGCTTTAAAATGCTCCCTGGGCTTTCCTAACGTTCAGAGTTGTTCTGGTTTGAGAATTTAGGATTTCACTGACCAAAAGTTTATCCACTCATGCTTGTATCCCATCTGCATAACTACATTGTCTTAACATGGAAACTGAACAAGGGTTTCGGCATTGTCTTGCACCTTATGATATGACCTGTAAATTTCAAGAAATTATTTAAAAAATTGGAATGCATTTGGCTAGTTTTGTATTGGGTACTAGATTCTTGGGTGTCACCCAAATTTTGCCCAAAGTTGCAAAATAGTCACCAATTCAAAACCTTATAAAATAGTTATTCTACTATACTAAAGTTAACTTTGCGGCGGTTCTAAATGATTTCCGCCTTTCCGGCCATTATTTTTTTATGTGGCTGCCAGCGGCTGAGTCATTCCTCCCCTTTGCCATGTCATACTACAATGCACGGCATCATCGTCCAAATCATCGTCATCTTTCCTAATTTCTTTCAACATTTTCCACTAAACACCAAAAATAAACACAACCCATAAAAAAATTTCACCAAACACCGAAAACTCTTTGTCTGGATTCATACCCAAACACCAGAAACGATGGTTGATGCAATTTTTTTTCCAAATTGAGGTTTAATGGAATTTGTTTTCAGATTTAATGTTTAATGAAAAATGTTAAAAGAAGTTAGGGGAGAAGATGATGACATGGACGATGACGTGGAATTTTAGGAGTTTTCTGGGATGATATGGCGAAGGAGGAAGGCGTGACTTTGCATCCGGCAACCACGTAGGAAAAATATCACCGGAATTTATCACTTTAGTATAGTAGGGTAATCATGAATTAAAATTAGGTAACCATTTTACAATTTGAACAAAGTTGGATGACCCCAAAATCTATTACCCCCAACCTCGTTCTTCTCTAAAATAATGGAGTATTATATTTTAACTGCTATGAATAAAAAAAAAATCATACAAATTGGTGAAACATTGACTGTAAAAACTGGTCGGTTTTTATAAATTTAAATCTTAATGGCGTAAAAAATCACAAACTTTAGCGTGTTTTACAAATTTAACATAAACTTTCAATTTTGGCAAATTAAAACACAAATTTTTGATTTTTAGCAATTTTAGCACCGATCGATTTTCCTTCAAAAAAATAGAGAAAAATGTGGATGTGTACACCGGAATAACCACTGTTCCGGTGTCCACATCAGCATTTTTTTCACGGAAAACTGATCGATGTTAAAATTGCAAAAATCAGAAGTGTGTGTATTAATTTGCCAAAATTTAAAGTTTATGTTAAATTTGCAAAATACGGTAAAGTTTTTGATTTCTTACGCCATTAAACCTAAATTTAATTATAGTTCTTTTTTTTCTTCTTTATAGTAATTGAAAAGGGGAGTGTTTGTGGGAGGATTTACTATTAAACTATAACGGTTTGCTGCCTATCGCTTATACCAATTGAGTTATAACTCATTGGTATTACAATTCTTTTCTCAAATACCATTTCAAAAACTCTACAAAATCATATTAAAACTCTATTAAAATCATATCAAAATTCTATTGAAATCATATCATCAACATATTTTACATTACATGACAGTTATAAAAATGTAAATTATCTCAAAATTGTACCATACAATCATGTAGTACTCTTGCCTCCCCTAGCTACAAGAGGATAAAAAAGGTACATATTAACAAGAACGATACAGTAAAAATAAAAAAAATAAACCCAAATTTTCTCATATTAACAAGAAGACAAATGTATGAATCTATGTATGTGTATATACACACATCTTCCATTAAAACTATCATTAGCATATGATAGTAATTCTGCACAATGAAATTTCTGACTTTGTGTTTCTGAGAGGCATCTCACTATCTCAGGGTCATGTTTTTGTTGTTGTGAAAGATGATAATCGACTCTTTAGAGTCCTACCATCTGATACTCTCTCCGCATACTTGCGTCGGACATTGCATTTTAGATCAGTACATATATAGTAACTTCTGTAAAATGAATATATAATCCTGTGTTAGAAAACAATTTCTGATAACTTAGAACAAGCTATCAAACTAACTATAGTAAACCCATATCACAATCATGGGTGTCCACCTTATTTCTGCATATCACAAGCACCAACAATCTCAATCTACGTGGCACTTTGCACCACTAGACGAGACTCTTACACCCACCGGTAGTAATTCCAAGCTATCTGATTAAATGAGAGATGAATTCACTTGATTATCAGGACTAAATGTACAATGAATTAACCAAAAAGGATTAACAGCTAGAAAATTAAGCATATAGATAAAGAAAGCATAACATATAGACAAGCAAATACAAGAATAATATATGACACTACAAGAATATTAAGTTTATGATGCTTTGTTTCTTGTGCAAATAACTCCATAACAAGAAACAAAGCATCATAAACTCTGTATATACAAACTGTTTGACACTTATTTTTCCCTCTTTCAATTTACTTCCCAGCAACAAATGCAACCCAAATCACCATTTCAAACAGAAAATTCAAATACCAAATCCCATCCAATCCATCCTTAACTCAAGGATCATATCAAACAACTCAAACGAACCGATGTAATGCCTAGTTCCGATTTGGAGGCAGATGTGACGACGATTAGGAGCATTGGAGATGACTGCCTGGAGAGTTTTTCTTTACATGAGGTTATACTTTTGCCATTTTCAGCATCTGATAGTCTGTTTTTCTTAAATTTTTAGTAAATCTAAATATAAATTAATTCGTACGGGACTAAAACACAAACCTCATAGGCCCATTGAAATAGATACTAGATTTTATCTTTGTAAAAGCATTCTTAATCTTTTGCTATCTATGTAACCCTAATTTCTCAAACAAAAAACCAACAATGCCTTATAAGGGAACACAATCAGATCCAGCTGACAAAAACTCAGAGCAGCCTCCGCCTAAGAAATGGGGGGAAAGAGACTGCAAGTCCGATAAGGTATGTGAAGTTGCTCATGATCAGCCCCCAGGTTTCTCTAATGGGCAACAGGTATTGGATCTCTATACAATGAAGCTCACTCGTAGCAAATACGTACTCTCTGATTTTTCTTATAAAGGCAATTTTAGTGGCTTAATTTGTAACCATGATCTGAGCTGCCGCGATGTTCTCTACTTATACAAGGTCAAACCCGAGGATGCTACCCAATATCTGGATTTTGATCAACAAGATCAATATTCAATTACCCTAAACGGTCCCCAGGGTGGCGACCATCTCGTTGATGGTCGCTCCTCTAAAACTTTGTACTTTGCTCTTTTGCTGGATCATCAATCTTTGATTCGAGGTCCAGCGAACTCTTTGAAGGACAGTGAGGTATTTGGAGAAAAGAGAGTTGGTTCTGTGAAGGAGCTCTTTATTCCTTTAATGTGTACTCCAGAATCCACCATTTATAACAAACCTTATGAGAAGTTAGTTATGGAGGGATGGGGGTTACCAATTGACATTGCTGTCCAATGTGCTATCATGTATCCTGGTGCTGTGGCTAAAATTACAATTCAAATCTTGAACAGACCCACCAATGTCCACTCAATTATTGGTACTATCCCGTGCACTTTCACCGATAGAATCCCCTTAATTTCCAAAGACGACTCTATTCTGCTCAATAAAGATTCCACCATTCTGCTGAAGAGATGTCTTTTAGCTGTCTCATCACTCGCGTCTCTCGTTATTGAAGTTGGACCACTTACGGATCAAGATGGAAAGGATTTGATTCCCTATCTAGGACCTATCTTTGTTCCATCCATAGACGGTTCTGAGATACGAACTATTAAAGATGATGGTGGCGACGAACGCTTCAAAGTGCAAGTCAAATGGCAAATTCCAATGGACTGATCATGACATTATTCACTGAATTGTGCTTGTTACTTTTTTAATGTTTTGTTTCTTCAATTTTAAAACATATGCTTATTATTTATTCTTCAAAAGCTGACTTTATTACTAAATGATTATTTGTTTTATTTGTACTTGTTAATCTTGAAACATACAATTCATTTTTATTGTTTTTGCATTTCGTCGTTGCTGTTGTTGTTTTTTTTTTCTCCGGCTGCCGTCAATGGTTTGATTTTGCCGTTGACGGTATCCATCTTTTTTTTTTATTTCGCTTTAATTCCATAGAAGTTAATAACTAGTCAATTTCTTTATATTTTTATTTTGATGGATTAATATTTATCATCGAAAACCAAGTTAAATAATCTTTCAACAATGAAGATGAAATTGTTTATGTTATATTGGTTTTTTTAATTGTTGTCTCTACTTCTAATTGGTCGACGTGGTAAAATATCGGAATAACTATGTGTCCATGAGTTTCGGTGCATTCATTCATCTTATCGACTTCATAGCAGAACGTTGAAGAAGAATAGTCCTCCGAGAAAATGATGATTCTAATGTTCGACTCTTCAATCACATTCATAAGAGCAGGTGTGATTTCTTCTCCTCTCCTAAGTTTGTTATCACTTTACGACGTAGAGCAGCATATAAATGGCTAGTAAAGTCATTACGAGTTTCTTCACCTCTAAAACTCAATAACACCTCATTATCCATTTCTGGGTAAAAGAAGAAGGAGAAGACAACGATAAATTTGTAAAATAATCTGCTAAAATAAGACTAGTTATCATTAAGTTTATGACTAATTTATTTATAAAATTAATTCATATATTAATTGTTCATTATAAATTGCTGCAAGATTTCCTTTCTTTTAACAAAGCACCTGATGTTTGTTAGAAATTGCAAGAAATGATCTGCACAGAGAAGAAATGGAAATCAACGAGGTTATAGGCAATTCAATAATGATAAATCAAAGCACATGGCAACTAAGTATCTGATTTGTGATGATTGGATTAAGGCCTTAAATAGCATAGCATGTTTAATAAATTGTTATACAGTTCAGACATGTTTCAAATGAAAAGCAAAACGTGATGAAATGCTTAATTGAACCACACAATAATTTTGTTTGTAGCGTTATGCATTCAACAAACAATCTATCCACATACATATCTAAAATTCCTAATTGTTGTAATATAAAACAGCAGATCAAATAAATCCAATCTTGAAATGGATAAAATAACAGTTCTCTGTAAAACAAAAATTATTTAAACTAAAGATTAAAGTTTGTATTTATGAATTGTAAATGTGTTTTTACACTTCTCTATAAAACAAAATTATAAAGTAAGCTATAGATAATCAATTTAAATAAATTATTATAAAATGAAATACAATTTTCAGAGGTTTTGGGTAAGAATTGGGTTATCACTTTTAAATATGGAATTTCAAAAATATAAAGATTAAATAATTCAAAAGTCTATTTACAATTTTTTGTATTTTCTCTCTTTTAAGGTGTCATTTTCTCTTAAAATGACCCAAACACAAACCTCACAGGCCCATTGAAATAAATACTTGATTTTATCTTTGTAATTCTTATTTTAACCGTAAAAGGATCCTTAACATTTTGCTATCTGTAACCCTAATTTTTCAAACAAAAAACCAACCATGCGACCACGATCAGATTCAGCTGACACAAACTCGGAGCAGCCTCCTCCTCAAGAGGAAGGGAAGTGGGAGCAGCCGGGGCCTAGAGACTGCAAGCCGGATAAGATTTGCAACGTTGCTCATGATCATCCCCCAGGTTTCTCATTCTCTAATAGACATCAAGTATTGGACATATATGAAATGAAGCTCACTCGTAACAAACACTTTAAGCATATGTATTCTTCTTTTAAAGGCATGCTCACTAATTTGTCTTCTTATAAAGGCTATCTCAGTGGCTTAATTTGTAACCATGATCTGAGCTGCCGCGATGTTCTCTACTTATACAAGGTCAAACCTGAGGATGCTACCCAATATCTGGATTTTGATCAACAAGATCACTATTCAATTACCCTAAACGGTCCCCAGGGTAACAATCATCTCGTTGATGGTCGCTCCGCTAAATCTCTTTACATTGCTCTGTTGCTAGGTAATCAATCTTTAATTCGACTACCTTCTTCTCCAGCGCGCTCTTTAACGGACAGTCAGGTATTCAGAGAACAGAGAGTTGGTTTTGCGAATGTGGGATTTGTTCCTTTAATGTATACTGATACTCAAGAATACTTTTATAATAGACTTAATTCTCGATCTGTCATGTATCCATTTAGGTTACCGATTGACATTGATATCGATTATGCTATCATGTATCCCGGAGCTGTGGCTAATATTACTATTCAAATCTTAAACAAACCCACCCATGTCTACTCAATTCATGGTGCTATCTCTGCTCGCCCGTGCTCTTTTACTCGTAGAATCCCCTTAATTTCCAAGGACGAGATCACTTTGTTCAGTTCAGATTCCACCATTCAGCTGAAGAGACGTCTTTTAGTTGTGCCATCACTCGCGTCTCTCGTTATTGAAGTTGGACCACTTACGGATCAAGATGTGAAGGATCTGATTTCCTATATAGGAGCTACCTTTGTTCCATCCATAGACGGTTCTGAGGTACAAACTTTTAAGAATGATGGTGGCGACGAACACTTGACACTGAAGATCAAATGGCAAAAACCAATGGAGTGATCATGTATTTACTAAATTGTATTTATTTTTTAATGCTTTTTTGTTTTATTTATATTTGTTGATGTTGAAACATAGATTTCATCTATTGTTTATGCATTTTGTTTTTGCTGTTAGCATTGTTGTGTGTGAATCCAGGATTTTTTAACGGCTCGTCAGCTGGTTTTACTGTGTAACCGACTATTTGACATTTCATCTATTGTTTTTGCAATTTGTCATTGCTGTTAGCATTATTGCTGTGTGTGAATCCAGGATCTTCTAACGGCACGTCAGCTGGTTTCACTGTGTAACCGACTATTTAAAATTGCCTCATAAATTAATTTAACTCGAATTAGAGCTTTTCTAGTCAATTTTGTGCATCTAATTCTTAGCCGTTGGCTTTTGTTGAGAGATGCGGGTTCTTAATCTTCTCGATAAGTTGCAAGATGCAATTGGTTTCTTAGATTACCTAGAAAGAGGTGTGAGTTCTGATGAGAATAGTCTTAATCTTCTCGATAAGTTGCAAGAGGCAATTGGAAGGTGTCCGAATCCTACTTTGATTCTCCCTTCATCATTGATAGAGCCTGAGATAATCACTATATCAGATCAAGATGTGGGACTGTCAGGTAAAGTTGAGGTCTTCTGATTGCTGATCACGTTTATTTATTTAAATGGAACCAACCACATTCTGGTATAAAAAAGAATATACAAACGTGAAGAAAAAGGTAAATATTGAATCATCATTTGCATTTGTGTCATTTTAGTTATACCTTAAACTCCATTTTTAACTTAAAAACCAATAAGAATATAATGTTAAAAATTTAATCTAATAACATAATATATTAATAAAAAACATAATTTTAATTTATATGGTAATTAAATTTTTTCAAACTTACGTATACAATAATTTAATATATTATAAAACTTATGTAGTTATTGGTTGTTATCAAAGTTAAATGAAAATAAACAGAAAAAAAATATTAAATAATTTTATTTAACAATATTTACGATAATAAAATTATATAAAAAATTTGAACTATAAATTTTATTATGAATAATATAAAAAAATATTTTCTTATGTTAATATTATATAAATAAAAATTTATATTTTTTTATATATATAATATATATCTCAGTATTTAAATTTAAATTGACGTACAATCTTAATTGGTTAATAATAACAATTTATACATAATAGATAAATGGTTGAAAATAATAATAATTAATGAACAAAGAGTAAACTTTAATGGGTAAAAAAAGTATATCTGTAAACCTAACATAGAAAAGTACTATAAAATTGCAACGCATTTGTTTTTGAGAGTACGAAACGTTATATGGACTCCTTATTGAAGTATTGATGTGAAAAGCCCTTTTATCTTTGTAATTCTTATTTTAACCGTAACGAACTCTTTAAGGATGGCGATTTTTCTTTTAAAGGCAAACTCAGCGGCTTAATTCGTAGTCATGATTTGCGCACCTGGGATTTTCTCTATTTTTACAAGGTCAAACCTGAGGATGCTACTGAATATTTGGATTTTAATCGAAAAGATGAATATTTGGTTACCTTAAATGGCCCTCAGGGTATCAATCAACGACTGGTTGATAATGGCTGCACTACATGTGTTTGTTTTGCGTTTTTGCTGGATGAACAATCTTTTTCTGGTCCACTGGAGTACTCTTTGAAGTACGGTCAGGAAATATTTGGAGAAAGAGAAGTTGGTTATAGTGATATGGACTTCAATCCTGTATATTCTTTTAGTGTACCCTTTTTTAACAAACCCTTTCAGCGGTTACTGAGACCTATAAGTGGGGTATCACCAATTAATGTTGCTCTCGAATGTGCCGTCATGTATCCAGGTGCTGTGGCCAGTATTACTATTCAAATCTTGAACAAACCCGCCCATGTCCGCTCAATTACGGGTTCTATCTCTGCACGCCCGTGCTCTTTTACCGATAGAATCCCCTTAATTTCCAAGGACGAGACCACTCTGCTCAGTTCAGATTCAACCATTCAGCTGAAGAGACGTCTTCTAGCTGTCCCAACAGCCGCGTCTCTCGTTAATGAAGTTGGGCCACTTACGGATCAAGATGGAAAGGATGTGATTCCCTGTCTAGGAGCTACCTTTGTTCCATCCGTAGACGGTTATGAGGTAGGAACTTTTAAGAATGAGTGCGGCGACGAACACTTGGCACTGAAGATCAAATGGCAAATCCGATGTTCTGATCATGACTTTATTTACAAAATTGTGTTTATTATTTAATGCTTTTTTGTTTTATTTATATTTGTTAATGTTTTATTTATATTCGTCATACTGTGTAACCGACTATTTAAAATTGCCTCATAAATTAATTTAGCTCGAATTAGAGCTTTTCTAGTCAAGTCCGTGCACCTAATTCTTAGCCGTTGGCTCTTGTTGATGATATTGGTTCAATTGAGTTCTTGAGAGATGTGGGTTCTGATGAGAATAGTCTTAATCTTCTCGATAAGTTGCAAGATGCAATTGATTTCTTAGATTACCTAGAGAGAGGTGTGGGTTCTGATGAGAATAGTCTTAATCTTCTCGATAAGTTGAAAGATGCAATTGGAAGGTGTCGGAATCCTACTCCGATTCCCCCTTCATCATTGATAGAGCTTGAGATTAGCACTATATCAAATCAAGATGTGGGACTGTCAGGTAAAGTTGAGGTCTTCTGATTGCTGATGACGTTTATTTATGTTAAAGTGGGAAATCCCACATTGGTTGTGTGTGTGAGTGGACATGTGTTTATATATTGATTGGGCACCTCCACTTAACACCAATTGGTTTTAAGATGGAATCTAACAATTTATTTAAATGGAACCAATCACATTGTGGTATTGTGTTCGTTATGATAAATTTCATGGCGCAATAAATGTCATACCGTCTTTGGTTCTTCAGGATCAGGTGCCAAATATACTTATGAAGAGCAAGAGGAGAAGAGAGAGCAGATCTAGTGTTGCTGCAGCAAGTGGAGCATTTGAATACATAAAGCATGCTCCTAGCTAATTTGCATTGATAGGTTATGTTGTTTCCTGCTGAGCTATGTACCTTTCCTAGTCCTCATGATTTGGTGTCAGTTCCCTAGCTAATAATTTCCCTAATTTATCTTGTTACATGACCAGCTCACCGTCTGCGCAAGTTGGTAAGGACTCTCTTAGTCCAATGGAGAGAGCTGTAAGTTCTTTGTACCATGAAAGTCTTGCAATAGTAGGTCTACTGTTAGTGTTTTAGCATTATCTTTAACAATTATTTCAAATATTTTACAGGCACAAAGGGAGCTCATGGTTTTGGACATCAAAGTTAAGCTGCAGGTACAACTCTCTCACGGTGTTCTTTCGTGAATGTTATTGAGCTCTGATTATATCTAGGATTTACATATTACACTGTTGGAAATGAGCCTTTTGATTATGTGGGAATTATTTCTGAGTACTTTATAGCAATTTTTGAATTTTGAGAATTTGTCAGTAAAACTGATGGATGGTTCATTTGTAAAGATATTTTATATTTTGTAATTCATTAATCATGTTTTTCTGGTTTTGACTATTTTTGTTTTATCCTTGCACAGAGTTTGTGGTTGTGTCTTCTGAAACTGGGAGCTACTGATGATCCACATTCTTCATTTGAATATGGCACAATTCTTATATTTCGTTTCAATTTTGTCCAATTGTGTAATTTTACTCGTGTGGCGCTGATGTGGCATGCCACACATCAGCGCCATATAAGTAAAATTATATAGTTGGACAAAATTGAAATAAAATCATGCATTTCAGGATAAATTGGATAAAATTAAAAAATTTGGCCTTTTGTTAAACTTTTATAAAAAAATTGATATTTTTTAGTCATTTGTCTATATTTTATCTTTATATATGTATATATACACACATGTTATGTTTACATATAAATATTTAAATAAGTAATTTTAAAGTTTGGTTTCTCCGTCGGTTGAGTTAACCACTAGTAAAAATCAAACCAAAACCAAAACCGTACTTTTTATAATTTGAAGTCAAACCAATCCATTTCAACCATACTTAAATTTTAGATTGGTTCATATTGAATTAATGAATTGGTTTGTATCGGATTGATGGTTTGATTTGATTTTTACTCACCCCTAGTCGTATGGTGTTCTTTCTTTGTCCATAAAATTCGATTTACTTAGAACAACAAAAGAAACTATTGTAATAAGAGAAACTAAAATATCTTATATTCAAGAAAATTTAAAGACATTTTAAAATTTTATTTTAATTTTTCCAAAAATAAAATAATATAGATTAATTGTTAGATATATATCATGTTAAATCAGTCATAATTTGACTGCGCTAAAATTCGAAACCAAGTGTAAAAATATATTTAGAGAACTTTAGCTACTTGAGTTAGGCTTCAAATCACTTTCATCAGCCCAACAATAATTGCCTACATGTCCATCTCATTTTAAGAACTTGGGCCACATAATAGAAAAACAAAAAGGCCCATGCTAAAGCCCAAATTGCATGTTATACTTCTTGTACTAGATAGTGGTCTCAACTGCATATACAGAAACTATGGAGCTATTTATTTTTATTTTTTTAGTTTTTACAAATGCAACTTCTATAATTAGTTTGATAAATTTTTATTGAACAGAATTTGATAAATTAAAAGAAAACTTAAAAATGAATTGATGGCTATTATATAATTGGCTTTATTGGATGTATGGGACTAAAAACATAAAAAGAAAAATAGGAGGATAATACGGTTAAACAAATAAAATATTACTAAAAAGATAGTTGTGTTTAGTACATAATTTGTAAACATGGCTAATTATATTAAATAACATATTGTCAAAAATATAATATAATATAATTTTGCTAACTAATAATTTTTGTAGTGTATGTTCAATATCCTGCTAATATCCTGTTTATGCCATTGGCTTTCATAGATAAGATTAGATACTTTAGCAATTTTTTCTTTCAATTTATAAGTAACGGGCAATTAACATATAAATTAATTTTATACGTAGGATAATTTATTCTTTCAATTTGTAAGTTAATTGTCTTTTTAATTAACAATTTATTCCTTCAATTTATAAGTAAATTTGTCAAATAAGGATTAATTGTCATAATCAGTAAATTCATAAATAATTTATTTATAAAATTAATTTATTATTAATTATTTATTATTTATAAATTGAGGGGACAATTGCTATTTAAATCTCTAATCTTGTCTACGAAAGACAGTGGCCAAAGATACATTTGTTTTACTATCTCTAATCTTGTCTACGAAAGGCAGTAGCCGTTTTATGGCTAGATGCGAGACTCTCGTAGTCGTTTTCTAATGTTAGATGAAATCATCTCCTGAAAAAAAAAATGGAAATAAGAAAAGGAAGAAGAAGGGTTTTCCATATAAAGAAAATGATGGAAATGGCCCATCCTTGGTAGCTAGTGTGACAGATCAAGATTGCATTTCCCAATTATTCATCTTTCTTTGCTTACCTAATTCTCTTTACAAATTATTTCACCTTCATTTTGATTCCACCTTTATGGACTAATTCCACGTGGCCACAATAAGGTTGTGTTCATATGGCACCTGACATGGCGCTGACATAACGTATTTGGTATAAAATGTTAATATGGCGCTGCGTGGTATAAAAAAATCAAATTTTAATTAGGATTCAATTGACCATTATATTATCAAACAAAATTAGAAACATAGAGTAAAAAGTACATCAAAAAATTTAGTGATACATAATATGTCAATTATGTATCACTATTTTAATTAATACTGACCGACTAAGTCAATTAGGCTAGCCCGTAAATTAGATTCATCATAACATATAAATACATTTGTTTTACTATCTTAATTAATTAAAATTATTGAGTGTAATTTTATTCCAATGCATAAATCAAAAACCGTGACGCTCAAATTAAAATTGAGAAAGAGTGCGTCTTAAATTAAGTTAAGAAACTAGTATATATGATAAGTATGCTGCAAAAGAGAAAAAAGTTGAGTGATAAAACAAGAGTAATGCTATATAACCCAACATTTTTAACCCATCTTTTTGTACCGCCTGACGTGGCAATTAAATAGTGGATTGATTAAATTCTATTTTTTTGAGATATATACTTTTAAATGGAGATTAGACAAATGAAACTTTGCCACGTAAGGTGGGTTAAAAGAGTTGGTACAAAATGTTCGGTTATAAATCATTTGCCATAAAACAATTACATGCAAATATGTTTCTGTTAAAGTAGCACTGCCTCTTAAATTCTTGATGATCTCTATGTCCATTATTCTTAATCCAAATTAAAGTAGCTTAGCATCTTAAATCTACCAAATCCCATCAGAATTAGATTATACCATTCTTTTTAAAGATGCCAATTCCTTGTTTATAAGATCACTTTGCCTTTCTTTTTTGCTTATACATTGATCTCATTCTAAATGCGAGGTTCTAGTTTGCAGAATCTTAATGGAATTTCAGTTCAATCAAAAAATCGCTAATTTAATTTGTATCTGCTCAAAAGATGCTGAAGTTGATTATTCAATTTAGAGTAATTATCCCTTTCAACAAATTTATCACGTCAATATATATACAACACGTTTATATATATCGACAAATTTTACCTTTTTTTATTTAAATAATCGATAAACATTTAAAAAATGACTCCCATATTTATAAAGTTTAAATATTTATTGTTTATTTAAATAAAAAAAGTAAAAATTTCATGGTTACCAATACTTAATTTCATGAAAATACATAGGACATAAATGCAGATAACCTTAACGGACTCTAAAATTTCTTTTAATTATTAAAATTAGATAGACTTATTATAATAATAATAATTATTATTTTTATTTAATTGAATGACATAAATGGAAATCGGGATACATAAAAAAAATTAAAACTGTTTGATGTGGAATTATAAATTTCTTACTTCATTTAATTGTGATGAATGAAACTTAACCTAATTGATCAAGTGATATAAATTTATGAACTGAAATAACCATCCAGTTGTAACAAAAGCCTCGACAAGGACATAATAATTGTTGTTCATACCTTAAATTGTCTTCAACACTTGAGTTCTTATTTGGCCAATTTATATTTCCTTTTCTTTTGTCCTTAATAAATATAAGTCTTTGTTTTCTTCACTTTTCTGGCTTGCAGACAAAAACTCACCACACTATTACTATGGGTTGATAGTTGTAGTTTGCTATAAATAGTTGTATAGCTCCTTTCATGCTCCTAGGATTGAAGTAGCAATTTGCCCCTTCAATTTGTAAGTAATGGACAATTTATCTATAAATTAACTTTGTCGGCAAATCAATATACGAACTTGGTAATTATAGGCAATTAGCCTATTTTTACATATTAACTTACAAATTAAGGGGGTAAATTGCCAATTTAGGATACTATTAACATACAAATTGAAGGGGCAAATTGCCGAAATGTAGGGGTGTAAACGAGTTGGGCTACTCGTGAGTTACTCGAGATCGACTCGAAAAAAACTCGAGATCGGCTCGAAAAATTCGAGCCGAGCTCGAGCTCGAGCTCGAGTAGCTTCATCTCGAGCCGAGCTCGAGTATCAATTAGTGAGGCTCGTGAGGCTCGCGAGCCTAAACGGGCCTAAACGAGCTTGTATTAAAATAACAATAATAATTTTTATTATCATTATATTAAAATTTTACACCTCAAAATTTAGGTATGCATCATAAAAATTGGTTAAATTGCATAATATATAGTAAAAAAATAATTGAAATACAACAAATTTGATTTTTTAATTATTTTTTTTATTTTTATATATTCAACTCGAGCTCGAGTGTTGTTCGAGCTCGAGCTCGAGCTCGAGTAGCTCGAGTGTTGTTCGAGCTCGAGCTCGAGCTTCAAAATTTAAGCCCGTTCGAGCTCGAGCTCGAGCTCGAGCCTGTAAAACACACTCGAGCTCGAGCTCGAGCTTGGCCTAACTCGGGCTCGGCTCGGCCCGTTTACACCCCTACCGAAATGGGACAAATTTCCCATAATCAACAAGTTCGTATATTGATTTATCCACGAAATTAATTTATGTATTAATTGCTCATTGCATACAAGTCGAGAGGTCATATTATCATTTAAGTCTGTTTTTGAAATTTAAGTGTTCGTTTATATACTTGTATTTAATTTTATACATGTGTGCAATTCATAGATGTCAGCGACAAGCGAAAAAGATTCACCTAATTTGAAAATTAATAAATAATGATTGAGATTAAATATGTTTGTATTATAAATATATTAATATGTTTACATCACAACTTAAAATAGATTGTGTCACAAAATGACACGTGATCCATAAAATTAAACAGTTTCCATGGGCCGATAAGCAGTGTTTTAAAAACCGAACCGGTAATAGAACCGGTGTGGTCTCCGGTTTCCGGTTTGACCGGTCTGACCGCCGGTTTAACCGGTTGAATACAATCAATTGACTTTTTCATGAATGTTCTGCAAATAATCAGGGATGAACTGAAAAGTACCACCACCATTGAACAACCTTTTCGTGATTACCCATTAATCATAAAGCATAGTAGAGATAAGATAGAACAGAAAGATAAACTTGTATTTGGTGTTGTTTCCAAAAGCCTATGTTTCATTAACGATTAAATTTGAAAAAAAAGCCAGAAAACCCAAAAAATAATGAAATTGAAGATCCAAAAAAACCCAGGTCACAGATGCATATCTACAATACGACAAACAAAAACAAAAAATTCAAATTTCAGAAAATTAACATAAGTATATAAATTGCTCATCAGTTACATATTATTACAAGGGCTAAATATTAAGATTTCAAAAATTATTATTACTTAGAAAATGGATTAAAATGGGTAAGAGAGGTCCAAAACCCACTATCCATGTCAATTTGTTATCCAAAATTTGATTTGGATATAACTAAAGAATAAAACAGAAAAAGAGAAGAATTGAAATAGAAATTCGAACAGATGAGAGAAAAATTTGAGAAATCCAGAATTAGATAAAACCGATTGAAAATAAAACACGGAGACAATCGCTTGAATGGTAAATCAAAACAAAACCAGAAAAGAAAAAAAAAGGAAGAAGCTGCTGCAAAACAGAATAAGCAAACCCTAATTTTAATTTATCCTAAAAAGAAATATACTTAAACCGGGCGGTTTTTCAAAACCTGCCGGTTCCGGTTCAATCCGGTTTTTCCGGTTCAATCCGGTCTAATCCGGTTGAACCGGATTTCCGTTTCTAACAGGACATTTGGACCGGATTATTGGCCGATTCACGGTTGAACCGGTCGAACCGGCCGGTCCGATCCGGTTTTTAAAACACTGCTGATAAGTATAATCTATTTATTCTCGTATCCTAACACGATTAATAAATGGATCATCGTTGTGTCAACGAGTGGATTAATAGAAAACAAACACATGGCACAAACTCGTTTTAACACTCTATTAGAAGTAGGAGCAGACGGACAGTCTGTCAATCATTATATAATATTTTTCTTTTTAAATTATTTGTTTGTATACTCTTTTTTAATCATTAATAAATTATTTTCTTTTTTCTTTAATTATGTCACTTATAGGGACGGAGCCACTTGATGCTAAAGGGGAATAATTATCCACCTTTAGCTTTTTTTTCTCTAAAAAAGACTTTTCTATTGTGTATTTGTCATGTATATTTAACTTTTATTTATATAACATATCACTCACCTTTATTATCAATAAAATATCCTTGATATTTATGACTTCGTTGCTAATCACTTGGCTATATTATGAATACGAGCAAGTACTATTAGGGATGTGTAAAAATTGAATTGAACTGTAAAATCGAACTGAACTGAAATTATAATTATAGTTTGGTTATTTGATGAATATGGATTGCTTTGGTTTGTAATAAAGTTCAGTTCAATTTGGACATTTTAAAAACTGAAAAACTGAATAAAATAATATATATATATATATATATATATATATATATATATATATATATATATATATATATATTTCTTAATTATAGTTGATACATATATTGATAAATTTCATATAATATAAACAAATATATTAATAAACATATATGCAAATTTATTAGATATTAATTATTTAATGTTTAAATCAATTTTAAAATAAAAAGAAAAAAGTTGGCTTTTTAACTAAACCGAACTTTTCTGTTCACTTTGGTGTAATTCGAATTCAAGTTAGATTTTTAATTTAGTTTAAAAGAATTACAAACATTAGTTGGTCGGTTTCGGCCGATTCGAACCGAACCGACCGATCACAACCCTATATGAATCCACTTTAACTTTAGGTTCTTATAGATAAGAGGAACATTAGAATATACAATAGATTTCGGTGGCTGCCTCAGAAAATTTGGTAGATGCTCAGTACTCACTTTAAAGAAGAATCTGTGGACAAGTAATTCTATTTTTTCAATCTAACTGCCCAGAGAAATGAATCATGAGTTAACTTCCATTAACCAGACTGAATTCACTCATCCCTTATTTTGATTAAACTTATAATCCAAGATAGTTAAATTATTTATATTGTGACAATAACATGGGAGGTAAAAATTATTATTTTAACTATAAAATAAGTAATAATTGTGTTGGTGGAATCCACTTTTAGCATGATAAATACATAAGTTTGGTACTTTGCATTCTCAGCACCCACTACAAAAATCCACCACCATTATTATTAGGCTAAACCTATCAAGAGACCCTTGTACTATATCATTTTTGTTCAAAAAGCCCTTGTACTATTTTTTTGTTCTTCAGGTCCCTGTACTTGGCAAAATTCCGATTTTCAGGTCCTTTTGAGGGACTGGAGGAACAAAAAATTTGTAAGTAGAGGGACTGCAGAAAACCAAAAAAGGACCTGAAAATCAAAAATTATGTAAGTAGAGGGACCTGAAGAATAAAAAAATAGTACAAGGGCTTTTTGAACAAAAATAATATAGTACAAGGGCCTTTAGATGGGTTTAGCCTTATTATTACTCTCTTCCTCAAAGCCATAATTCCCTGCTTTCTTTACAAACTAACTCCCTCACGAAATCCATGCACTCAAATTTAATCTCTAAGAGCCCCAAAAAAAGCTCCCACCTTTCATCAACAAGATTATAACTTTAGTATTAATCCCTCAACCCATTTTCCTTATGCACATTATGTCTACCACCACCATATCAAATTTGGAACCAAACTCAGTTGCCAAAACATCATCAGATATAATAATCTCACCAAAATGGCCTACCAAACTTATGCAATTGATCATTTCGGAGATGCGAACGCAGCGTGCGATAGCCCTTCCCTTACTAGCAATGAACTTGACATGGTTTGCCAAGACAGCTATAACAACAGCTTTCCTAGGCCGACTCGGGAAGCTCCAGTTAGCTGGTGGCGCTCTCGGGTTCATGTTTGCGAACGTCACCGGCTTCTCTGTCTTGAATGGGCTATGTGGTGCCATGGAACCTATCTGTGGTCAAGCTTATGGTGCTAAGAATTTTAGGTTGCTCCATAAGACACTTGTTATGACAACTTTGTTGTTGCTATTAGTAACTCTGCCTATATCTTTCTTGTGGCTTAATGTTGACAAAGTTTTAATTCAGTTTGGCCAGCAAGAAGAGATTTCAATAATTGCAAAAAAGTATCTTTTCTATCTTTTACCTGATTTAGTAATCATTTCTTTGCTTTGTCCTCTCAAGGCATACTTGAGCACTCAAGGTGTAACACTTCCTATAATGTTTAGTTCAGCTTTAGCTCTAGCTTTGCATATACCTGTCAATATCTTTCTTGTAAGAGCTAAGGGTCTTGAAGGTGTCTCCATGTCGATATGGATAACCGATCTCGTTGTTGTGATCTTATTAGCTTTATACGTGTTGGTGACAGAAAATTATAGAAATGGAGGGAAATGGAAGGACGGGGGATGGTTAGACCACAGCATACGCGACTGGCTTAGGTTGATAAAGTTGTCGGCCCCATGTTGCCTTACTACCTGCCTTGAATGGTGGTGCTGGGAGATCCTGGTATTGCTCACGGGGCGACTGGCCAACGCCGAGCAAGCAGTTGGAGTGATCGCAATCGTGCTAAACTTTGATTATTTGCTCTATTCTGTGATGCTTACTCTAGCAACATGTGCTTCTATCCGAGTTTCCAATGAACTCGGAGCCAATGAGGCAGGGATTGCTTATCGATCAGCATATGTGTCTGTCGGTGTGAGCTTGGTATTGGGTTTACTTGGTGGGTTGGTGATGGTAGGAGTTAGGGGTATATGGGCACCTTTGTTTACCCATGACAGAGGACTTATACGAGGCGTAAAGAAGATGATGTTGCTAATGGCTATGATAGAAGCAGTAAACTTTCCATTAGCAGTATGTGGTGGTGTCGTGCGGGGAACAGCTAGGCCTTGGTTGGCAATGTACGCCAATCTAGGCGGGTTCTACCTCTTAGCTTTACCAGTAGCTGTGGCTTTAGCATTTAAGGCAAGACTAGGACTGGGCGGGTTGTTGTTAGGTTTTCTGGTTGGAATGTCAGCATGCTTAGCGTTGTTAGTTGTGTTTGTTGTGAAAATTAATTGGGATGTAGAAGCTGATAAGGCACAAAAACTTTCCAGTGACGTGCAAGAGAACATTCAAGAAAATCACAGACCTAGTGAAACACTGGATGAAGCTCATGTGTGAAAATGTTTCATCTCGATCATCTCTTTTCGATGATTTGCAATTTCAATTCTTCATCAAATTCTGAATGAAAAGAATTACATAAGTGCTCATAAAAGAACCTGAAGGCATCAACCATCTACAAATCCGGGTCCAGAACTTAAGGACTCGAGCTCTTTGGCTTTCTCATCATTAAAGCCAAGTGTAGCCAATACCTTGTAACCTGGGGAGTCGACTTCTGACCAGATGCCGAGAACTAGATCACTTGTCGTAACTTCCTCATTATCTCCTGTAATTGAGATGTACATTAGTCGAGAGCAAGTGATTATAGCTATCTTCATAGTAAGCATAGACAGCTAATATTCTCTGTTGTCCCCCATTTGATTCTATGGCCTTAATTAGACAAATTATGAATTAAGAAAAAAATTCACATCAAGCAAACAAATTTACATTGCTCAAATAGCAAGGTACTTTTCAAGAAAGGAAGAACTGAACCTGGAAATCATTGTAGCAAAAGGTGAACAGTTAGTTTTAACCGGTAAAAATGATTGGGTTGTAATATTTAACCTCTATACTCGTCACGGAGTAATAAGGAATTTTGAGAAGATTACGGTTTGGCTAATCACAAATTATTACACCAAAAAAACACTTTGAATCCCACTGGTAGTTTTCATATCTACCCATTATTTTTTGTTGAATATCTCAGAATTAGCAACATGCAGTTGTACATTATATACTCCTGGTGACTTTCTAATAAGTCATTAATTTAACCTAGTATCAAAATTTTCTGAGAAAATCCTGGCTGAAGAATAATCTCTTACATTTTCTTTATTAGTGTTCAGGACATTACTCACCTAGTTCCAATAAATTCCTAAGTACAGCCACTAATATTCGAATTCAATTAGTTAAATTTTATCGAGATGAATAAAACCAATAGAAAAATAATGAGCAAAATTAAAGGACATACCAGATTTTAGTTTGTGATCAACAGCCCAATCAAGGGCCTTTTGAGCTGATTCTATCAAGGGAGGCTGCTCAGGTGGGAAATAATACATGTCGGCCTTTCCAAGTAACTTCACAATTTCTTCACGCACTTTGAGTAGAGTAATTCCATTTTTCCATAGATACTTTGCAGCTGCACTAGTTCCTACAATCCAAAGCATAAGAACATCAATGAGAAATCACTACGAGATTCCACTAAATAACTCTTCAAATGGATGTATCATCCGGGCGCAGGAGAACCTGACAAACTTTATAGTACGACTCTGAATTACGATAGCATGTTAAAACCTAATGCAAGTTGTTAAATTTATAGAGTTTGCATGAGAATAAGCAGAGGCTAGTTAAGAACTTAAGTTAATGTAAGTACCGTTCAATGCAACTGTTTGTAAGTTCATAATTTATAATGCTTTCATCCAGATTTGTACTGTAGCTTCCTATATTATATGGAAACTTCTCGAGTACTATATTTCAGCATTTCATTTCCATTTTTGTAAACACTTTTGGAACTTTGAAACTCTTTATTCAAAACCTATTTTTTATGATAAATATCATTTTAACAGTTTTTATTTTGGCTTTTTGGCATTTCCACAGTTACATAGGTAGCTTGAGCTTCCTTTACATTGGTGGATGCGGACATGAGACAGCAATAAATTACCAGGCTTATTCTCATAGAATGTTCCCACCTTTCGCCTTTTTTTTCGATTTAAGCACAATCTACCAAACCTTTCACCTCGCATCTCAACCTTTACAAACTTTTCATCCTATATCCCAGTGCCGTTTTAAGCGTTATTTTCCGTAAAATTGATGTCGTTTTTGGCTGTTGTGAATTACCAGAACGACATCATGTAAGGCATTTAGGCTATAAATGCCACAAAAATAAAAGGTTGAGATATGTGGTGTCACGTAGAATGTGCTTAAATCAGGAGGGGAAATGAAGATATTTTATGACAATAACCCTAAATTACTACCAATAACATGTACCACAAATCACGTGTTTCTTTATTTGTTGGCCAATAAATAACAAACACTAAGATTGATATCAAGCTACTGAAGACAAATAACAACTAAACATAAATGTGAAACAATAAAAACTCGAGATAAGGAAAAATGAGTTAGTTACCTTCAATCAGGACTCCCAAAAGAAGAGATTCAGTGCCAGTAGTAGCATACTTAAGCTTCCTTGCTTCCAATTCAGCCATAGCAAAAGCCTTAATTGCTCTCCATGTCCACCTATCACATGTTCCCCCACAATCAAAACCAAACTCAAAAAGAAAAGCTTGCTTAAAAAATCCAAACCAAGTTAAGAAGCCACTAACTTTGGAACTTTCTCAGCAGAAGCTAATCTCTCCGGGTTCCTGCAAAACCCTGAAAACTGCAATTTAGTCATCTAAATATGTGAATTTATACAAGAAACTACAAAAACAAAGATGGGCCATAAGGAAAATACGCAGTAGGGAGGCTGGAGATGGCTGTGGCGGAGATGGAGCGGCGCGTAGAGTGGAAACTGGGAATTGAGGATTGGAAAGAGAGATTTTTGAAATGGGTATGTGGGTCTAGTGAGCTGCAGGGTTTAAAAGAGTTACTAGATATTAAGGATTTGGAGTAAACTTTTTGAAAGGTAAGGGGTTTTGCATTGATTTTGGGTTGTGTTTTCCATGGAAGATTGGTTAGAGAATGAGCTGCCATTTTTGAGAGAGCTGTTCGATTTTGTTTCTTGAATATTTAAGTAACTGCGAAAATGTAGATTGGGAAAGATATGGAACGGTGTCGTTAAGGTGGTTCGTGGGAAAAGATAGCGACTGAGTTGGGCCATATTTAGTCCAAGTCCAGGTCCACATACTGCTTAGTCTCGAGGAGACAACAAGAAGAAATTATATTTTGGGGTAATTTTCACCCAATTAATTTTTTCTCTCTCCTCAAATTTATATTATCTGAATTTGTACGATAAAATTTCTAATTTTCAATTCACATTACAAAAAAATTGTTTCCATAAACGAATGAAGTGATCATGATTCGGTGAAAGAAGTGTTGAACTCTCAAATAACACTAAAAACAATGGAATATTGGGAGCATGATTCACAAAAATTAATGAAAATAATTTGAAACTTTATCATAATAACCATACATGTTTATTGGCCTAAATTCGATTTTTGGAATACATATTCGGATGTGATTTAAGTTTAATATGTATTACCCAACTATAGTTCATAAACCATATTTATATGGATTCTAACTATATTTTTCGATCGCTATGAACATTTAACAAAAAAAAAGAAAAATCCAAGCTTGTATTCCGAAAACGGGTCTAATAAAGGCTTGGAGTTGATGAAAAATAAGTATCCGAGCAGACTGGGTGTTGGGTAGATACTCGGCCCATTTATCATCACTGTGTGTAGATGCGAAATGGGTATGGGCTTTCTTCACCTTGAAGTTGAACCGAGGAGAAAATCCATCAGTGGCCCTTTTCATCTTATGATCAAACCATGCTGAAATAGGCCCATTGAAATCCATTACAATTCCTTTAGGCTCATAATAGATAGATAGCCACCAGTAGATCATCTATAAATCTAGTAAAAACTGCCCAATTTTATGCCCACCAAAAACCAAACCATGAACAACTTTTCTTCCTAAATTCTATCACACAGCAACTTAGCAAAAATTGATCAATAAAATTGTTTAATTCCAAACAAGGGACATAATCCATTTTGTACTCAAAATGGGGTGCCATGTGATTAGGGCAACCAACATATTAAATGACCCAAACTAGTATTTGAGGGCCAAATTATCCCAAATTATATGTCAATTTTTCTACACAAAATCCAACTTTGAAAATTATCTCTACAGAATTAATTTCACAACAAGTGTCAACCTTTGCAGCTATGTAGGGTCATTTTCCCTAACTAGATGCATAACATCAATGGTTCAAAACCTAATTGATGGTAACCCACTTCAAATTGTGCTGACATCTTATGATAGATTTACAATCTGGTCCGTCTGATTTCTCGCATTAAATTGAGGAGCCTAAACAGAGAATGTGAAACCGATACTGTATGGTCAAAATGGAAGTTTTGCCAAGATAAATTGTAGGTCAATTTTCACCCACAATTCCCTCCCATTTCACATATATCCTACTAAATATTTTATTTCATTTAAATGGATGCAACGAAAAAATTATTGCCAGCACTTTTTCATATTTTCTGTACCAAAGTTTTACCTAATCGTCATAAATACAAACGAGGGTTATTGTTACCAAATAGCACAATCTTTACCGTTTTCGATTTAAGCCCAATTTTTAAAACGTCTCATATCACAACCTTTCATTTTGTGTCATATATTAGCATGAATGCCTAAAATGACGTCGTTTTGGTCGTCCGTACGACGAAAAACGACGTCATTTTAACAAAAAACAAAGCATAAAATACATACCGGACTATAGAATGAAAAGTTTGGAAAGGTTGGGCTAATGGATAAGATGTTTTAAAGGTTGGGCTTAAATCGAAAAAAACGCTAAAAGTAGTGCTATTTGATTAGATTACAAACTAAGAGATATATTTTGATCATCCGATTATTTTTTTTAAATTTATTCTAAAATAATTCAAGTATTTCGGTAGGAGTTCTTATAACAACTCTCTTGTCAACCAATGAGTTGTAGATCAAATGTTATAAACATTGAGCAGAATTTTGTTAGGTTATGAGTTTAATTTTTCTCACAAGCGCCATTTTTTTCTAATTATTCGTCTAAATTTTTATTGGTATACTTTATCATTTTTGTATTAGCGGCATTTAGGTCAACATTTTTGGACGAAAATATGCAAAACTAAGGTTGAAGATCTTTACAATGTACATATTAATGTCATAGGTTAATTGTAAAATAAAATAAAATTATTTTGGTGGGAAATGAGTAATAAAAATCAGAAAATAAGGGTAAAAATTACTCCAAATAGTAGATAAGAGAAGTGAAAATTTAGAGACAAGGGGTAAAATGTGGGAATGTGCAAAACCTAGCATATCTCGTGGAAATGGGGCCAAGTTCCAGGTTTGCATGTTCAGTATGTGATGTCTACAAATTCTTTGCACTTGACCTCTTTCATTTTGCCATTTCTGTTTGGGGGATAGGATGAAATTGAGGTAGAGGTGGTCTACATTTATATTTATCACATGAACATGCAGTTTTACCCATTACATTTATGTCTCATCCTCTATAATTTAGAGAGCAAAACAAAATGAATTAATAATAAATTTTTATTAGAGGATTTTATATTAAAGATAAACGAAAGCAGTGGTGGAATCAGAAATTTATTCACATTGAGCGGATTTTTTTTTGTCCAATAATGCTTGTGCGGCTATGTTTTTGACAAAATGATATAATGATTGACTTTTTTGTATACCAAATAAAATTATCGTTCGATGTTATTTTTAAATTTTTTTATACCAAAGTCGTTTAGCTCAAATTTTCAAAAAAACAAAAGATCATTCAATTTCTTTAAAAGAATTATTTGATACTAATCAATCTCTAACATTTCGGAACCATGATAGGGTGATCGTTCTACCTCGCCCCACCCAATTTTAGTCCATGAATAGAAAAACAATAAAAAAAATTAATATTATAGAAAATAAACAGCACAATAAAAATTTAACATCTAATTAAGAAAATAAAATTAATTAAAAAGAGATTTATTTTTTCATATTCTGAAATATTGATTGAAAATAATGAAAACATAAAGATGAACGATTCTTTAACAAATTTGAGTAAAATATTCTATAAGAGATTGATGAGAACTGCAAAGACAATTATCTATTATAGCTATTTTAATCATCAAATGAGTCACTCAGATATATTTATGGTTCATATATAGAAATTGCGATTTTGAAACTTTTCCGACCTCATACTCAATATGAATTCAAAAGTTAGATCTAATAAAATAAATATTAAAAATTTGAAAACATTATCAAAATTAACCCAATTACCAATTTTTTTAAGATTTATATTTTCTCAGTTGAAGATCTTGATCCGATCAAGAGAACTTCCAACTTTCTCGATCAAATTAAAGATCCTTCATACGAACTCAAAAAGAAAAAAGAAAAAATTATATTAATAAATTTTTAAAGAAAACCATTAGTTAAATTAAGAGATAGTTTTCCAACAATGAAATCATCTCCTCTAAACTAAGATCCTTTAGCCATTTAAAGTAAGAGTGTTTTTCAAATATGAAATTTTATTAAACAAAAATCAAAAAAGAGATCAAAGAATAAAAATTGGAAGAGGTGGTTTCCGGTTATAAGACCAAAACCACCTTTCTAAAACTATGGTTTTAGTTTCCGATTTTTAGAGAGAAGATAGATAAATATTTTTGAATTGAGAAAGTAGATTTTTGAAAGAATTAAATAAAAAATTAATGCTGCTAAAAAGTCAAACTAATAAAAAGCTAAGGTAGAAAATTTTAGCAGCTTCATATATTTTTAAAAATTATGTGGAATTTTCAGAACCGTTTTTCAGCATTTAAAATCATATCTTCAATATTGCTTTATTATAAACTGACCTCAATTTATCAAAAGAATTTAAACTTAAATTTTGAACAAATAATTATCAGTCTTGATTTAACTTAAGATGAACAAACACATACCGACAATTTTTACTTCAAAACACACACAAAATATCTACTGTGAAGCAATTTATTTAGGGCGTTCATTTCTTTCTTTCATATTTAGCTGAATTTGTTGATATTGGCAGCTGGAAATTAATTACTCCCTCCGTTTTTTTTAGTTGTCCATTTAGCCAATTTTATTTATCTACAAATAGTTGTCCATTTAGTAATCCCATATGATATTAGCTACTAATCTTCCAAGTTTACCCATCCTTAATAAATGACTCTATGTTTTAATTTAAAAGGCATTTATTAATTAATAGGGTTATATTAGTATTTTTCTTTATAAATTAAGACAAAAGAAGCAATATATTAGTATGTGCAATATTGGCTAAATGGACAACTAAAAAAGATCGGAGGAGGGAGTAACTATTATAAATGAAATGAAATGAAATGATTTCAGCAAACAGGTAAAAAACATGTCACTAGCCAAGAAAGTCAATAACAAAATCTTACACTTCTTTTTATTAATAGCAGAATTTTTTTGTTGCATCTACCCACCAACATTCTAAGATTTTCACTTAATTAATTGCTAAACATCATCAATTAAGATTTTTAGTTAAATAATTTCACCTAATTCGTTCGCTCTAGCTCAAAAAGCACCGAATATTCCTAGATTTTACTTACTTTTTAGTTTGTCTCTAAAATTCAACAACTTTTAAACTACAAAATGATAATTTCGCTGTTCTGTTAACAGGATTTGTCAAGTAATTACGACACAAAACAAATATTTATAGGGTCAGGACGAGTCATGACTCGTGACAATGCTACAGATGGCAGCTGCATGCATTTGCATCATTGGATGCTGCTAATTAATTAATTATATATATACGAGGTCAACCACAGCTAATGATGATTTCCATTTTTTTATTATTATTTCTCTCATATTGATAGATTAATTCTAACAAAAGCATGACGATTTCAATAGCTCAGTGAGCATTCAATAGGATTAGGGGAACTCGGACTAATCATGCAGCTAATCAAAAACCTTATTAAAATCAATTATTTTGGCTTTTAAAGGTTGAAAAACTGGCAATTTCAATTTAAACTTTTTTTTTATAATTAATTTCAATTTAAACTGAGTAATTAATAGCTATGTATTCTAAATTATAGTATTAGAACAAACTTTATAATGCATGCGTTAGCCATGAATATTTATCCAAAACTATCCAATTTTTCTTTCAATTATAATTTATCGTTTATAATTTTTCAATGCAAAACAATATCAATTAATTATAACAATGTTTATATTTAAGGAGTAGTGTATTTAAGATTATATATCAAAAATAAATTTTGCACTTAAAATCTTGATAAATTCAGGCTGGCATGCTCATGAATAAAGTACTCCATAAAAGTACTTGCACCATTACTTGGATTCAAATTAACCCAAAAAAAACACATCTTATGAATGAAAAATGTCATAGCTAAAAAGCTGATTAAAGGACCACAGGACAGCATTTAAAGGTTTGATATTTGCTTAGGGTTTACTCACAGCATGAACTTATACATAATGCCATATATATTTTGATCTACTGAAGCTATTTTTTAACACCACAAATATGATGATGCCTTCCTCAACAACAATTTGCATAGCATTAATATTCTCATTAATTTTCTTCAGCTAAATTAGTATAGTTTTTTGCTTATTTTATTTTTTGTTTAATTAAATTAAACATGTGCACGCCCATTAAACTTTTAAATTTTATCAAAATCAAAGAAATAATTTTGGGAAATATTTGTCAATTTTAAAAAATTAGAGAATGGCCCCATTGGATATGATGTTTCATCAAGAAGGGGCTAAATAACCATAATCTTGAAATGTCGAATAGTAATTAATTAGGGAGCAAGAATAATGTCACTTTCATGAAATCACTTAAAATTGCAGCATTTTGGTATAGTGAGCCATTCTATTTTAGATTTTGTGCCAGCAGAATTGCTTTGCTTTCAACTACCGATATTTTTTTCCAGCTGGATTGACTTGATATTACAACGTCCTCTATCTTCTATTCTACTTCTATAATACTCATTGATAATTATCTACCATGCCCAGCTATATTATTTTTATATTTATACAGCGATTACCAACATTTAATTTGTTATATTTTAATAATTCAAAATTTCTTTTTTAAATAATGGAAGATTATCCGATTAATTCAAGCTAGCTAGCTTCTACCTTGCAGCGATAAGTCGGCCATGAAGATAAAATTTGGTCTGATTTAATCGGAGGACCCAATATTTAAAAATAGATATTCAATTGTTAATTAAACATTTAGCAAATATAAAGTTTGTGAAAACACAAGTAGCAAAAACTAAGAATTCAGATTTACCTAAAACAAGTATTGAAATCATTCTTACGTGTAATCACATAAAGAAGAGAGGATTATATGCAATATAATTAAGTAATTAAGCGGTCCATAAATACAACTTAAGGTGAAGGATTCATAATTACTAGTTACTTAAGACCTCACTAATTCCATATTAGCAATAAAATAAGAAGGAGTGGGTCCATTAGTGATTGAGTCAATCTAATTGTGGATTAATATTGTAAAAAGAGGGAGAGCAGTTAGAAACCTAGCTTGCAAGGCAAGCCATGGCACTGAATTGAAGACATGTATGCTATTTTGCTTTATGCTTACGTTTTCGTAGTCTTTTACTACATTAAAATATGAAAATTGTGTTTTCTCCTTCTCAAGTGATTATTTATAGAAAAAAAATATAGTAATAGCAGTACTCTTTTTTCCTTTTATAAATATGTTATTTTAGCTTTTCCATTTTTATATTTTTAAAACGTAACATAAGAAAGAGTTCAGTCATTTTTCGATCACTGAAATAAAAACAAGTCCCAAATAAATCATAAATTTATTGATCATGTTTGTCGTTTTGATTCCATACGCTATCATAATTTCGACAACAAACTGGAATAAAGATATAATCTGTTTTTATCCTTTGAGGACACGAAAAATAACTAAAACACTTGAGTATAAGTATTTTAAGAAATAGAAACATTTTTTTTTTAAAAATAGACATTGAAAAGGTACTGTTAGAGCATCCACAATGGACTCTTTATTAGTTCAATACTCTTTATTTTAAAGAGTATAATTAAAAAAATTCATTCCAATGGACTCTTTATTTTTAAAATAAAAATAAAGAGTTAATTTGGCTCTCCACATCTAGAGAGCCAAATCAACTCTCTACTTTAAAATATGCAACGTGTTTTTATTTCTCCACTATCTCCTTGTTTTTCGGAAACAGCAAACACCTCCAAATTTTCATTGTTCTTCTTAACATACTGCAGATTCGTAATCTTTGTCCTTTTCATTATTTATGAAAACTTGTTTGGTTGGTGATTTTGGACCCTAAATACTTTTTTATCTGTATAATGGTGTTGCTTGCATGACCACTCAATTAAATTAAGGAAAATGAAGTTTCTCTGGACAATAATCAAAATTCCAAAACAAGAAAAAATAAGCAGATTTTAAACATATGCCAAGTTCCAAGCAAACAACTATCTAAAATCTAAAATCTACTGCAAATTCCGGATGTCAAAAATAATACAGTGTTTATTTATATAAATAAAATCAACAAAAATGATAGTGAAAGTGAAGATGAAAATTAATAAAAAAACATAAAAAAAGTTAAATAAATATAATAGAGAAATAGTTTTAAAGAGTCCATTGAATACGATTATATTTTCTACTCTCTATTGTTAAAAATGCTCTTTATTTATTTAAAGATGCTCTTTAAAATAGAGAGTATTGTTGGAGATGCTCTTATTCAGAAAAACTAAGACACCCCTAGCGTATTTTTTCCTTATTAAAGTAGTTATGTGTGTGAGCGATTGATTGCCTTGAAACGGTGAGTTGAGTCTGAAGCCATGTGAGAACAGTCTCCTCATTCACATGCACTTTGACCTACTTTCCCCCATTTCTATTAACTCCCCATTACCTAATTTGATGGCCAAGATCTTCTGACCCACTCAATCTTTGGGATACCCACCAAAGTTCTTTGCTATTGGTTTTATAAACGAACCAAACCGATGTGATTGTCGATCTATGATTTAATCGGTTTGATTAATTAAATAGAAAATAAATATTGAATATAGAGATGAATTTCATCCAAATATTTTAAAGTTTAGGATAATGTCATAAAAATTCACAAACTTTATACGTTTTCTCATTTTAATCACACAGTTTAAATTTTCTCATTTTCATACACGAACTATTACTTTTTTTCAAATTCATGCACGGTGCTGAGTTGTCACGGCTCCATCAATGTAATTCGCTGAGGTGGGGGTCATTTTATACCAATGGATGAGTGCCACCTCAGCACCGTACATGAATTTGAGAAAAAGTAATAGTTCGTTGATAAAAATGAGAAAACTTAAATTACGTGATTAAAATAAAAAAAATGTGTAAAATTCGTGATTTTTTTTTGACATTAACCCTAAATTTTAAAACATATGAACATAGAATATATTTTTACGGTTGATCAGGTTTATTAATTTTTGATTTTATGATTTTTTTGGTTCGAAAAAGTTGAAATAAAAAATATATTTTTAGAAATAATCAAACTAAGTATACTTTTGATTTCCGATCAAACTGATTGAACCAGGACTGGTTCTTAGAACAATGATCTTCCCTTCCTGTGTTGTGGGATCCACTGCACCATGTTCATGCAAATTGCATTACTTAAAAGTCTTAAAGTAAGAAAAATATTCAATGAAATCAAAGCTTAGATACTGATTAATTAGATTAATACATGTTTAATCACGTTAATCAACTCAAATGAATGAAACATGCTTCCAGTGTCTCACGGAGAAATATGCGGCGCCGTTGTATTCACTCACTACACTACTTACTGTTTCCACGCCGCGTCAGATTTCCAAATACCAAAAATACCCCCCGTTTCGAATTTGGCGCCAAAAAGTCATCAACGGTCAATAAAGTAAATTTCACCCTCTTTGAAAAAAAATTGGCGCGATTTTCTAAAAATAGAAAAATATAGGAGTGTGAGTGGGCACCAAATCACGGATTGTATGAGCTGTAATCCACGTGTCATCAAGGCTGACCACTCTCTTACCACCACCTCGTACTTAAAACACCCCTTCAACACTGCAAAAAGCCACCTACTGACTGTACTGTTGGTCCCCATTATTTTAGTAAAGAATTGTTTGGCGACAACAAATTTTTAAACTGTCCGAACACAACTGGACTAACGTAGTTTCCACGTCAATAAATGAAAAAGAACACCAAACCTCTCTTTGCTATGCTTCTATCTATGTGGAGTTGTGGTCATTTTCCCGTGATGACATGGCCCCTAACCCTTCGAGTTTTACCCGTTGGCGCCACAACCTTCTCATTCCCGCCAAAATGTCACGGATCTTTTGGAAACTCTAGCTCAAGTTGAACACCCTTTTAAATTGGCGGGTGAAATTGGATTTTATATCCAGAAATTTTGTTAAGCAATTTGAATATATAAATTTAATGATCTATGTTGTTTAAAACGAGAATAAAATAGACTAATTAGGTCAAGAGTTAAGTCCAAAACCCACAAAATCTTGAAATCAAAGTTTGATAAAGATGCATGGTTCTTCATCGTTTTGTGTTTGCACCAAAATTAAAAATATGGCCAAAAGGCCATAAAAGCCCATATTCTTTTAAAAGATAGGAAAAAGCTACCGTGAATAATTGGCTAAGATTTGACCAAAGATAATTTCAGAGGTTTATTTCAGAGGTTTTGACCAAGATTTGACGAAAGATAATTTCAGAGGTTTTGGCTAAAATTTGACCAAAGGTTAATTTCTAGAGGTTAATTTCCAGAGGTTGATTTCCAGAGGTTGATTTCCAGAGGTCGGCTCCAGGAGCTAATTTCTAGAAGTTGAATACTCCAGAAGTTTAATTTCAGAAGTTAATTTCCAGAAGTTAACTCCAAAGGTTGACTCAATCTATTTCAGAGGTTGATTTTAGATGATTGGTTTCAGAGGTTGATTCCAGAAGTTGATGAGTTATTCCTAGGAGTTTCAAAAGGCCTAAGTCCATTTTCAGAAGGTTAAGCCCATGTTCTAAATGGCCATTAAATTATGTTTTAAATGGCCCATAAGCCCAAAAAGGTTATTTTCAGAAGATTAGAAGTCAAAAAGCACGAGCAGAAGCAACAAGACACGATTGGCAGTTTTTGAAGGTGGAAAGGAACGTGTGCAGTTGAAAGATGAAGCAGCAGTTTTCAAGTGATAAAGTCTATAAATAGGACAAGAGCAGGAAGAGAAAGCCCCCGATCAAATCCAACAAAAATCAGCCCAAAGGCAAAAACACTCAACACTTAGCATTCTCAATTTTCTTCAATCAGTAAAGAACTTTACGATTGAACTTCTGCAATTTCTATTCAAACACTTGTATTTTCATTTCATTCAATTAGTAAACATATTTACAGTTGAATTTCTTTGTTTTAGCATTACTTGATTGGAGTACTTGTTATAAGGTTAACCAAACCCCAATCGCTCGTTTAAGAAGTTAAGTTACATTTTGGAATCCGCTTCCTGGCACGCCCGCATTTCACACGCTTGTTGTTACAAACGCAAAACGCCAGTAACAATTTTTGGCACGCCCAGTGGGACATTAAGAGTTATGCCTAGAACTCGAAGTGAGAAAGGAAAAGATGTTATTGTATCTCAGGATGCAGTGGATGATCCTACTTCTGCATATGTAGGACATGGAGACTATGTGGCTCACATGGTCAGAAACATCCAGAAAGAAAATTTACCTCTCCATGGAGAGGTGAGTGAAGATGTACCACGAGGTTTTGAAAGGCAACAAACACCAACTCGACGAAATTCTAAGCCGAGATTGGCGGAAGCCCTTGATATGGTGTCAAAGGCCATGATTGAGATGAAACAAACTCATGTCAGTTTCAACCATGCTCGGGCTGCTTTGAAACTGAAGCATGAAGTGATGGACAAGAAGCAGTTTGACATGGAACGCTACTTGGCGGAGTTAATAGTTGCAGTGAAATTATCGTCCCCAAAGGATGATGATGAATTGCCAGAGGCTGTTAACACGGCTAACCGACTCGGGGGGCAAACCTCTGGAAGAGTTCAAGAGATTGGAAGCACTAGTCATGTACAAATCTTGAACCCATCACCTCCTGAAGAATGGCATGTACCACCTCATAAAAGAGATGAATTTGCTCAAGTTAACTCTTTTAAAATAAATAATCAAACTGGCCGAAATTGCAAGCCGTTTCATAATGCAGGTGCTGTTAATCATCCTTCCATGGATGATCCAGAGGTTAATCAAAATTATGTCCAACCTCTGGACACAGGGGGCAAATATTTTCCCCAGGGGAGGAACCAACCTCTACCACTCCAACCTCTAGCACGACCAGTTGACATGGAGGCCATGAGAGAAGCACCCTCTGAAGAAAGGCCATTTAATGCAGGTGTTGTTAATCATCCTTCCATGGATGATCTAGAAGATAGTAAAAATTATGTCCAACCTCTGGACACAGGGGGCAACTATTTTTCCCAGGGGAAGAACTCACCTCTGCCACCTCAACCTCTAACACGGCCACTTGACCTTGAGGCCGTAAGAGAAGCCGTTCATCCTTCCATGGATGATCCAGAGGTTAATAAAAATTATGTCCAACCTCTGGACACAAGGGGCAATTATTTTCCCCAGGGGAGGAATCAACCTCTGCCACCCCAACCTCTAACACGGCCTCTTGACATGGAGGCCGTGAGAGAAGCCGTTCATCCTTACATGGATAATCTAGAGATTAATAAAAATTATGTCCAACCTCTGGGAAGAGGGGGAAATTATTTTCCCCAACCTCTAACACGGCCACTTGACATAGAAGCCGTGAGAGAAGTCATTCATCCTTACATAGATGATTCAGAGGTTAATGAAAATTATGATCAACCTCTAGGCTTAGGAGGCAACTATTTTCCCCATCTTATTGACAAGGGATCGGTAGTGAATATTAAACCATTCACCACTGCCACTAACATGGTGGAAGTTTGCTACTATGATTCCTATGTTGGCCCCATTCATTTTACTGGAAAAAATAGAAAAGGCCAACTAAAGAAAAATAAACCTCTAGAGATTCATCAAGAGGTTAAAAAGAAAGCAGAGAAAATATTAGAATCAACGGCTATTATTCCATACAACAAGCCGTGCTCCTCCATCACTATTGAAGAAATTCATAGTTAAGCTCACCTCTGGTGAGTTTGTAGCAGCTGCATCTGCAATTTTGATGGAACGTATGCAGCATATTATGGAGGAGAGTAATTCGGCAGAGGTTCTTGATGCCGAAGTAACATTTCAAGAAGATGAGCTAGTATGGAAATTGATTCTACCCCCCGATACTAAAGACAGAGAATATAAGAAATGGTCTACCAACTGGGAAGGACCATTCTTGGTCCACAAGGTGGTAACGCATACTGGCTATCAAGTCTAGAGGGTGAGCCTCATAAAAAATTCATCAATGAAAAATACTTGAAGAAGTACAATCCCACCATATGGGAGAAATATAATTTGGATATGACTTAATGGCTTTTAGCCATACATCTACTGGAGAATATGCAAGTGTGTTTTTAGAAATGTCATTACATGAGTTGTAACAATGGCTTTTAGCCAAATGTATTATCAAAGTCTTAAAAGTTTGGCTGTTTTGGCTAAACCAATACATTTTCATTAATTTCCATTTTGACACAAGTTGTAATGTAATGGCTTTTAGCCATTTTTATAATTAAAGTTCTAGGAGTTTAGCTATCTTGGCTAAACTAGTATTTTCATTTTCTTAGTTGTAATTTAATGGCCTCTAGCCATTCTTCTAAAAAAAAAGTTAATTTCAGAAGTTGACTCTAGATTTTGACTTCAGAGGTTAATTTCAGAAGTTGACTCTAGAGGTTGAATTCAGAAGTTAATTTCAGAAGTTGACTCGAGAGGTTGACTCTAGAGATTTGGCCAGAGGTTGACTCTAAAGATTTGGTTGACTCTAGAAGTTTGGCCATAAGTTGATTCTAGAGGTTGACTCTATAATTGGCGAGGTTGATTCTAGAGGTTGACTCTAGAAGTTTGGCCAGAGGTTGACTCTAGAAGTTTGGCCAGAGGTTGATTTTAGAGGTTGACTCTAGAAGTTTGGCCAGAGGTTGATTCTAGAGGTTGACTCTAGAAGTTTGGCCAGAGGTTGATTCTAGAGGTTGACTCTAGAAGTTTGGCCAGAGGTTGACTCTAGAAGTTTGGCCAGAGGTTGATTTTAGAGGTTGACTCTAGAAGTTTGGCCAGAGGTTGACTCTAAAGGTTTGGCCAGAGGTTGATTCTAGAAGTTTGGCCAGAGGTTGATTCTAGAAGTTTGGCCAGAGGTTGATTCTAGAGGTTGACTTTAGAGGTTTGGCCAGAGATTGATTTTAGAGGTTGGCCAAGATGTTCAGAAACATATTAATGAAAGTAAGATTGAAAAAAAAAAATTACCGCTGATTTTAGAGCCACTGTGTATAAAGATTGCAAGCTGCTGGGCGAAGCTTTGGCTGGGTTTGCTGGCGAGATATTTGCTGTAGCAGCTGGGCGATGGCGAGCAACCTGCTGCCGCTGACGGAAGCAAAGGAGAACCACGCTACTGCTGTTGGGTCGCCAGAATCGCCGCACGTCATGGGAGTTGTGTTGTGGATGGCGTGAAGGCTGCCGTTGGAGCTGGGTGAGAAGAGCTGGAGGTTGCCGCTGCCGCTGTAAAGCTTGGCGAGCGCGGGCTGCTGACTGGCGGCAACGTGGTGGTAGCCGGAGGTTGGTGGATTTTATTTAACTAAGCTAGACAAATCTTGGGGATCAATGCTTGGTGGATTGAGAAGAAAAATGATTTTAAATTTTTGGGAATTAGGGTTTGCTAGAGGTTTTGGAGAAGGAGTGAAATTCTCTTGACCTTCTAAAATCTCTAAAAGAAAATAATTTTGGCTTAAAGAAAATATATAAATGGCTTTATTCCTAAAAAGCCAATTATATAGGGGGCATTGTTTGCACCAAAATTAAAAATATGGCCAAAAGGCCATAAAAGCCCATATTCTTTTAAAAGATAGGAAAAAGCTACCGTGAATAATTGGCTAAGATTTGACCAAAGATAATTTCAGAGGTTTATTTCAGAGGTTTTGACCAAGATTTGACGAAAGATAATTTCAGAGGTTTTGGCTAAAATTTGACCAAAGGTTAATTTCTAGAGGTTAATTTCCAGAGGTTGATTTCCAGAGGTTGATTTCCAGAGGTCGGCTCCAGGAGCTAATTTCTAGAAGTTGAATACTCCAGAAGTTTAATTTCAGAAGTTAATTTCCAGAAGTTAACTCCAAAGGTTGACTCAATCTATTTCAGAGGTTGATTTTAGATGATTGGTTTCAGAGGTTGATTCCAGAAGTTGATGAGTTATTCCTAGGAGTTTCAAAAGGCCTAAGTCCATTTTCAGAAGGTTAAGCCCATGTTCTAAATGGCCATTAAATTATGTTTTAAATGGCCCATAAGCCCAAAAAGGTTATTTTCAGAAGATTAGAAGTCAAAAAGCACGAGCAGAAGCAACAAGACACGATTGGCAGTTTTTGAAGGTGGAAAGGAACGTGTGCAGTTGAAAGATGAAGCAGCAGTTTTCAAGTGATAAAGTCTATAAATAGGACAAGAGCAGGAAGAGAAAGCCCCCGATCAAATCCAACAAAAATCAGCCCAAAGGCAAAAACACTCAACACTTAGCATTCTCAATTTTCTTCAATCAGTAAAGAACTTTACGATTGAACTTCTGCAATTTCTATTCAAACACTTGTATTTTCATTTCATTCAATTAGTAAACATATTTACAGTTGAATTTCTTTGTTTTAGCATTACTTGATTGGAGTACTTGTTATAAGGTTAACCAAACCCCAATCGCTCGTTTAAGAAGTTAAGTTACATTTTGGAATCCGCTTCCTGGCACGCCCGCATTTCACACGCTTGTTGTTACAAACGCAAAACGCCAGTAACAAGTTTTGTCTTATGAAAAGCGAGAAATAAGGAATTTTTAGCTTCAAAACTACCACGATTGATAGACTCGCTTTTGATAGTATTAATACGGCGGTTAGTATAAGACTTTTAATTCTAACTTTTCTGATTCTAGTGTGGATGTTTTTAGATGTTTAGATTTAATTTGTATTCAAACTTTATTGTATTAGTAGTTTGTTTGCCTTTTATTATTTTATGGTCAAACTAATACAAATATCATTTATTAAAAAAATTAAAAAAATTAGAAAAATATTGAAGTTCAAAGGCCATTTAACAAAATTAAGACTATTTTAACATTAATATTGTAAGTAAAAAATATTTATTATGATAATTTATAACGATAAAATATTGTAATTTGTAAATAAAATGAAATATTTTCTTTTTCAAAAGGCCTTTTCAACTGTTTAGTACAAATTATTACTCTACCTCATTATAAGAGTGTGTTTAAAGCTATGTAATTAATCCCCACCGTTATTAGTTTTTTATACATTACCCACGCTGTTCTTAATCTTAGTATTGTCGTAACTTTTAAACTGGGTTTAAGAACTCTGCCACGTTAGCAGTCGGCAAACAAAGACAGGGGACCAACCGGTGAACGTGTTTTCTGACAAGCCAGCAAGTGATTGTCAGACAACTGGTAGGACCCACCAGAATCATGGAGTACGTGACAGCATATAATCGGAGTTGACATAGTTAGTAAGTTGCCACGTGTCGTAAGTTAAACAAAATTAAGTTGCAATTTCAAATTCTTACAGTAGAAATAGGAGGGAGTGCTCAAAGAGAAAACATAATAAGTCCGAAAGCGTGCCTCCACGACTACGTCTTATCATGCGCGCCGTTTCATGCCTGCCCAACCAATTAAATGCAAACACGTGAAGCATTCCCCTAACTACTAACGAAATGACCAATGAATCCTCCATCAGTAGTCTTTAAGATTACAATTTATGCAAATTAATTAGAGTGTCATTGTAGAGTTTAATTGTGTGTTCATTTATTATTAAGCCAAGTTTAAACATAATACTAATATTTGCTTTGTTTATATTCATAAATAGCTTGTTTAATAGTGTGTGAATAAATTTATATATAAACTCGATTAAAAATTAATAAACAAGATCATAAAAATTTCTAAAAAAAATTGTGAGCTAACTTGTATATTAGTTCAATCATGTGTTTATCAACTCTCTCGTATATTTTTTTTGATAATTTGGGGAGCGGGGAGCGTTTGTGGGAGGATTCGAACCCATGACCTAGCAGTTTGCTGCTTAGCGCTTATACCATTTGAGGTGTAGCTCATTGGTAAATCTCTCGTATAATATTAATTGAATATGAAAAATTCAATTTAGATAAACTATTTAGATAATTACATATATAATTTAATAATTTTATATAATAATCATACGATATTTTCTATAGTTATTTGATAATTTGTTATCGATGTTTGGATTTGTATATAGACATTTAATGATTTTCCATCGACCTTCTATTCCTTACCAATGTATAAGATAATTAGTATGTATCCAAATATTGATGTTTATGTATTATTTTTCTTTAATTTGTTCATCTCGTGTTGATTCATTTAGGTAGTAAATAAGTTATATATTTTTATCTGTTTGTATAGATGCTACACGAGCTTCGTTCATTTAAGTGCTAATGAGCCAAACTGGAACTCAGCTTGGTTACCACGTAAATAATGAGCTCGAAACCAATGGGGGTTGGTCCAAGTGGTAAGCGGCTTGGTATCGCTTAAGCAAGGTCTCGGGTTCGAGTCCTTGTGAATGCAGAAAATTCCCACTGGCAGACTCACCCACCATGCCAGATGCGCGACGCGGGTCGGATCCGGATTAGTCAAGGCGAAGCCTTGGAAACCGGATGGGCTTACCAAAAAAAAATAATGAGCTCGAACAAAGCTCGTTTAGAAACTAATCGAATGAACACGAACTCGATTCGTAAACATCTAATTTACATATGAAATGAGATCGAACATAAGAATCAACTCATGTTTGATGGAAAAAAAGCGATGAAGTCACGAGGACCATAAAAACCGACTATGTAGTCATTTAGAGGGAGCTCAAGCCTGGTTTTGATAGCTTGTCGGGTGTAGTGGAACGTTAATACTACTAGAAAATAGAGACATACCGACGATTTTTTTTTTATTTAACGACAGATTTTTGCCTTTTACTAACAAAAAACTTAATTTACCGACGGATTTCAGCCTTTAGCGACGGAAAAATCCGTTGCTAAAATGCTATTTTATAGTAGTGAGTCATATCTGGAGAACCTATAGCCGACGATGCCAACATAAAATTTGATCAAACTCATGTGTAAAACAAGTCTGGGATGAAATATAAATCCGTAAAGATCTTAAATCGGTCGGATGTTGAGACGAGAGAATGAGTTGAGGTTATACCATGTCATCCCAGTAATGAACCAATGCTTTAGTCTATTTATCGACAATATGTCGAATGGAGAACATTATGGATGATACGATAAATTGATTTTTGTTTTTTTAGGCGGAATTACACTAAAAATACAAATACACCATAAATACACTATCAAAAACTAGATAAATATCATAGGAAAAACACCATAAAAATACTATAAAAAATACAATCATAAAATACAAAAAACAATCTATAAACGAAAGACATAGAACGTAAAAATTAAGAGAAATAAATAACCAGAGGTGGCACACATGAGTTATAGGTAAATCAAACGGGGAATAAATAACTTATGTAAAAAAGATACGACACGTAAATAAATTTAAAAAAATGATGAGCTAATTATGTTTTTAAAAAGGATACTTTACAAAATTTCCTCTACATAAATAGAATATTAAAGATAATTTTTTATACATGGCATAATAATCATGCATTATAAGAAAAATATAAATACATGACTAATATAGAATATACATATTACACTTTAATAATTGATTATATATATTTAGTATGATATATTATAAATAATTTTGTATTTATAGTAGAATATATTGAAAATAAATAAAGAATATCTTATATAGTTATTGTAGGATATATTACAAATAAGTATAGTAATTTTTTTTTTTTGAAAATAAGTATAGTAAGATATATCGCCAATTAAATATATATACATATGTATATTTGTATAGTAGATACCAGATAGTATATGTTCTCTTAAAAGTATCTGGTCCGAAATTAAAACCGCCGGTCTGGAATTGAAATCAATGGTTTCTATTTTAATAATTGTTGAAGCTGCCCGGAACCGGTATTCATTCGGTTTCAAACCAGTTTAAATCCAATTTTAAATCTGATCAATTACAGGCTGAATTTAACTGGATTAATTCCGGACCCATTTACGGTTTAACCCGGTTCATGGCCACCTATTGATATTTAGATCTGTATAAATTGAAATGCACAATTTTAAAATAAAAAACAAAAGAACCGGCGAAAAAGTGGACATAAGAAAAGCCGAGAAAAATCGGAGCTGCTGTCACGTGCGCACGTCACAATGAACACTGAACAATCATGATATTTTCATAGAGTCGGCAACACCAAGCCATCTCAATAATGTAGGGCCCACAGCATGCCACCTGTAATGACCCCATCCCTCTGATCAGATCAATAATAACCTACAGTTGCAAACACATGTAATCCAATGGAGTCAAAACCAAGCAACTCACCACACACGTGCAAATCAAACGTGGCATCCGACCTGGACATTTGAACAACCCCGATTGGAGATCAATCGACACGTGGAAATAATCCTTATATTAAGGAGAAATAAAGGCGCCACTCACGCCATGTGACCCTAACAGAGCGTGGTTCGGTTTTGGTTCAAAATTAAAAAAATCGAAACCAAATAAAAGAAATTAAAATAAGAACAAAATTAGAAATATATAAAGGGTGATGAAGAGAGTTACAAGGAGAGGGCGTGCTTTGTGCATCTGAAATAGTTTTTAGTGAGAGAAACTAAAATTCGTAACTCTCTAGAAAAAGAGTGAGAGAGAAACATAAGAAAACAAAGGAATTAGAGTTTGGTAAGAGTTGTTAACAGCGATTTACACGAAGAGTTTTTAAGTGATCGAACTGAATTTCTCACAAATTCTTACAGCTAATTAATAAATTCTTGCTGTTTCTGGGTCTTTGATAATCTCGTCTCCACTGCTTTATAAAGAAGATTAGTTCTTGTATTGTGTAGAAGAAAATCAATGGAGTGGAGTGCTTATTTAGATGAATATGAAAAGCTTGTCATGAAGATGACCACTCCTAGGTTTGTTCTTCCTCTCTTTGTTCTTCAGTTCTGTCTTATTTTTGGTGTTCACACTGTTCTTTCTCATGGATTTGAGATATTTTCGCAAATATTAAGTTAAATTTCTGACACCCAGAAAATTTTTCTTTCCATTTTTCACAAATTTACTTACCTAAACCATTTCAGATCATATTCAATTCTAGATCTCCTCCTTTGAAATCATTCTAAATTTAATTTATTTGTTTCTTAGATTGGGTGATTATCTATTTTAATTAACCGGATATTTTAGCTTATTAAATTTGTTGACTTGTCTTTTAATTTTCCAGAAGGTTTATTTTTTCAATTATTTCTGCTTCAAATTTCTAATTCCATACTGGTATAAAAGAGAAAAGTAAAATTTTGCTGACTTAATATTTCTGTGTAATTTCTGCAGAGTGGTCATCGACAATGCCGTTTGTCCCACTGCGACAATTGTCAAGGTAAACAAGAACCTCCCCCTTCCACGAAACCACATAATACCCACTATTTCAAAGTTCAAACAAAAATGATTTGACTACCCATATTCTATAGTTTGCTTGTAAATTCATTTAAAATATTGACTTAAATTGTTTTTAAATCATTTTTCTTTTGCTTGGTCTTGCAGGTTGATAGTGCCAGGAAACATGGAATTTTGCTTGAAGCTGTCCAAGTTCTTACAGATCTTAACCTTTCAATTAAAAAAGCTTATATTTCTTCTGATGGAAGATGGTTCATGGATGGTAAGACAACGAATAAAACTCAGTATTCTGGTTTTTTAAGTTTTTTTGGCCTTGCTAACGTGCGCTATGAACATCTGCGCATTTTAGCAGTTTTAAATAATTTATTGGAATTAATTATATTTTTGTTATAACTTCTGCAGTTTTTCATGTGACTGATTTAAACGGAAATAAATTAACCGACGAGAGCGTTATTAACTACATTGAGCAGGTATTTATTAGTCTCTACTTAAATGCATTTTTACATTAATTTGCTGTTACGAGAACTTAAGTTTCGGAAACTGAATTGGTTTTAATGTTTTATTTTTCAGTCACTTGGTACGATTCACTTTGGAAGAACTCATGATTTTAACGGTTTAACTGCGTTAGAACTAACCGGAACTGACCGAGTCGGCCTTCTGTCGGAGGTGTTTGCAGTACTAGCTGACCTTCAGTGTGATATTGTTGAGGCTAAAGTTTGGACTCACAATGGTCGAATTGCTTCTCTAATTTACGTAAAAGATTGTAATTCCGGGTCTCCGATTGAAGACTCACAACATATAGATAGAATCGAGGCTCGTTTGAGGAATGTTCTTAAGGGGGATAATGATATTAGGAGTGCGAAAACAACTGTTTCGATGGCGGTCACACATACAGAGAGACGATTACATCAAATGATGTTTGCTGATCGGGATTATGAACGAAAGCCTATTTTGAAACGCAGAGCTGATTCTCCAGTTGTTACGGTTCAGAATTGGATGGAGAAGGGTTACTCGGTTGTTAATGTTCAATGCCAGGACAGGATGAAACTATTGTTTGATGTTGTATGCACCTTGACAGACATGGAATATGTGGTGTCTCATGGAACTATCAACACTGCCGGAAACAGCGCATATCTGGTAAATGTTTTTTGTTATCGTAATCAAGTTGATAGGGATCAAGTGTGCTCACAACATTTGTTAACCATTTTAAGCTATTCTATTTCAGGAATTTTACATTAAACACACTGATGGAACTCCAATTAGCTCAGAGCCCGAAAGGCAGCGTGTAATTCAATGCATACAAGCAGCAGCTGAGAGAAGAGCATCAGAGGTATACATATATTTTCGATTCCAGATTCTTATTCTTAGTTGTATTATGCATTTATTCCGCGTATCTTATTAATGCTGATGCGATTTATTTTATTCGTTGACAGGGTGTAAGGTTAGAATTATGTGCGCCGGATAAACCAGGACTTTTAGCAGATGTGACCAGAACATTTCGAGAAAATGGCCTAAATGTAACAACGGCAGAGATATCGACTGCAATAGAAATGGCGCAAAACGTATTTTACGTAACTGATGGAGTCGGTAACCCTGCAGATTCGAAGATAATCGAATCTGTTCGACAAAAAATTGGTTCGAGTAATTTAAAAGTGAAGGAATTACCGCCATTGATGTACCATAAAGAGGATGATAGGGATGAGGAAGGTGTAGGAGGAGCAGGGACAGTGTTGTTATCACTTGGAAGCTTAGTAAAAAGGAATCTTTACAATTTGGGATTAATCAGATCATATTCTTAAATTTGTTTCTTGAGATGGGAATATTCTTTGCTTGAATATTGGGTTTTATTGTACATATGGCAAATAGGTGGGGTAAAAGTAGTAATAGTATTAAGTAGTTGGGTTTGGTTGGATAATTATAGGTTCATTAAGTTTGAAGGAAAGAATATGAAAATGCAAGAAGGTAGTGGTGGTGGAGATGTTTTTCTTTAGTTTGGTGGAAGAAAAATTAGGTAAATTGAAAACTAGATTGTTTAATACAGCACATAGTTTGTATATAATGACCCTTATTAATATATTAATCTTAATGGTTGACCTGATTAATCTTTTTATATATATTTTACATCATTCCTCTTGATTTTTACAACATGGAAACATCATATCCTACAACTTGGATTAAAAGAAGAGGAAAGTACAACATAGTAATTGTTAAATTAATTTACAAAGGAAAGGCAAAGTTTCAAAATTATACTCATATTCTAAAAACATTACACTTTTAATTTATTTTAAATTTGATTTATAAAATTATTTTCTAAAAAACACTTGAAACACCGGAAAAATAGTGTCATAGTCTAGCTGGAAAATTTTCTAATCACCAGAATTTGAATGAAAATCAACAGCAGCCTCTTAACTCTAGTACTTTAATTTCAACGTTTTAATGTTTCAAATAAGTAATTTTTTTTACGGATGATGTCAATTTTAGTCAATATTTTTAACATCGTTACCCAATTTAAATATGCCAATTATAACTATTCTTTAAAATAATAAAAAAACAAATAAGCTATATTACAAACAACTCAACATATTTTAGTAAAAAATATTGAATTTTTTAATTTAATATCAGAGTGCATGAAGAAATGTTGAATTTGTTTTTTAAAAAGTAAGATGGTTTTGTTTGGTTTAAATGACATGTTGACATAAAAATCAAAAAATATGGAGTCATTTGTGGTTAACCTCATCCCCAAAATTATAATATTCGTAAGATATTAAACATAGCGGTTAATAAATAATAAGTAAATAATATTCAATTTTTGATTAAAGTTATGAATAAAAATTAATTTTTTTTTAGTTATTTATCTAAATCAAGATAATTTATTGGAAAAAAAAGAAAGTTTTAATGTGACAATTTCATATAATTTTTTTTGGAACAATAAAATAGTCTTCACTGATGGGTAAGAATATCAATGATTCAATATTCATTCGTATATACATTTCAAATTTCCCATTATTTAGTAGTATATAGACTATAATATCATTTATTAAGGATGACTTGAACAAATCTCATGGAGTGGAAAGAGTAAAAGTCATTATTACTTATTAGTAAAGTAATTATAATTGTTAAAAATAATACCGTTCAAGTGCATGCACCGACCACCGTCCTAAATATTTTTATTATTGAATTTTTTCCTAAGAAAAAAATTGACAGTAAGCAAAAGCATAGATAAGATGGTTATTCCAGTTTTAAAATTGTATCTTCTTTTTTAAAATAACAAACTCTTGACTACTTTGATTAATTAAAGATGGTAATATTTTTTTAGGTTTATTAAAATACCCCTCTATTTATTTTTAAATCAATTAAAATAAAATAAAATTATTACGATCTCTAAGTTTGGTATATTATATGGTTCTTAATTGACTCTAAATTAAAAATATTATCTATAAGTCTAATCAAAATAACTAAAATTAAATTATTTAAAATATTTGCTCATAAGAAAAAAATTCAATAATTCTTTGAATAACTTCTTCATCAAATGTATAATTTTTTTGAAATTTGTATCGTTGTCGATTAATTTTATTTATTTATTATTAAAAAAATACTTCACACTATAGTATTTTTTATTTTTTATTTTAAATTATAAATATTTATTTATTATTTAAATATTTAATTACTCTTTATTAATTAAAGCTAAATAATTTTTTAAAAGAAATATTACCACCACATTAAATAAGGATAAACGCGATGTGTTTTTATAAATTAATTTTTTATTTATTCAAAATTGTTTATCAAATTGGAAATAGGGAGTGATTATTTTAAAATTTAACGACGTCCTCATTGAGAGACTACAACATGCACAGAGAATTTAGTAATTTAATAATGCTATTAAAATCTCAATAATAATCAGTAGTATTTTTTTCATATTCATCAATAAAAATAAATAATTCAAATACTACAAATAAATTATAATTGCTTTACATGGAACCACCCAACCAACAATATCATGATCTTTTGACAGTAGAATATATCCTTATACTTTATTTCTTTTATCTATTTTGTTTATTCTATTGTATTATCAAAACCGTATACAAATAAATTCAAGGCAAAGTTAACTTGAAAAGCGTCGCCCACTCGCCATCATATAACAGTGTTTATTTAAAATAATTCACAGAACTTATTCTAACGTTCATTTATTTTACATGTTTTATTCACTTCATCTCAATAAATGGAAGAAAGACGATACTCAAAATCAAGCATCTTAATCCTACTTAATACTATCTTAAAATCCTTTTTAGATTAAATAGTTTTTAATTTATATGTGTTTATTGATTATGTTAAATTATTATATGTGATAAATAATATACTCATGCACCACATAAGTAATTTAACATAATTAAAATTTAGGCTAAATCTATTTTGAGGTCCCTAAATTATATATTTTTTGTTCATTAGATCCCTTAACTTCTATTTAACTTCTTCGAGTTCTTAAACTTTTATTTTTTGGTTGATCAGGTCCTTTAACTTTTATTTTTCTTTCTCAAATTCTTAATTGTTTATTTTTTGGTTCATTAGGTCCTTAAATGAATCTTTGTTTAAGGACCTAATGAACAAAGAAAAACAAAAGTTTAAGGACCTGAAAAAGTCAAATAAAAGTTGAGGGACCTGATGAACCAAAAATGAAAGTTTAAGGATTTGAAAAAACCAAATAAAAGTTAAAGGATTTGATAAACTAAAAAATAAAAATTTAAGGACCTTAAAATAAATATAGCCTAAAATTTATTGTTGTTTTGGAAATTTATTATCTAATTATATCCATTTAAAAGACAATTGTAATATATAAGTTCAACATATTATTAACCAATCTGTTAAACAAGTTAAATATGCTATTTATTATAATTTTTTTAGTAAATGGTTTAAACAGTTCAACATTTGCTAACCCGGTTAATAAATGCATCGTGTCTGAATTTGATATTTTTGACACGATTAGTTAAATGGATCGTGTTTCGATTGAAAAAAAAGAGCCTACTTTTATACGACACATTTATGATACAATGATACAAATTATCATCCATATTTTGATGCATGTTCTTGATCCATCGTAATCGTAATTATTTTAGTTGAATTATTAAAATCTATAATTTTTTTATCAAACTTATTAAATAAACTCCCTAGTTGATTTATTTATTCATGAAAATTCATTTCAAATCATAAGAGTATTCTCTTATTTATGAATGGACTTTTTATTTAGGTTTTTGTTTACCAAGTAAATATTTGTCGAATTTTTATTTGTACATAATCTCCAATAACACATCTTTTTATAATTGGTTGTTTATAATTAATTTATTTTACTTTTTATGAGATAGTTTGCATATTCATAATTATTATTTTATTGAGTATGATTGATGATTTGAAATTATTACATAATAAAAAGAATATAATAAAAATTTAATAAAAATAAAAAGCAATGCATTTAGAGTTGAAATGCTCAATATGGTGCAATTTGTGTTTATAAAAAGACCATAAAAATTAGAAAACAATTAAGTAGGAACGAAGTAAATAAATTATATTAATGTGTATGCATTTTATGTTATGCAAATACGTCTAACAATATGTGAGATTATTTTTTAAAATTTCGTCTATCAAATAATTTTAGAATGTAAAAAGAAAAACATAAAATACAATACTTTCAGAATGGATTTTGTTTAGTTTAAAACAAAAAACAAAAATTGCGTAATTGATCAAAAAATATTAGGAGAGTTTGAAAGGGAAAGTATAGTCAAAGACTGAAATATTAAGAGACGGCTAATTGTCTTTACTATGTTTTTATGTGTCCAACTAAAACAACGCAGCTTCCGACATTTAGTCCATCCTAGTTTCTTGTACTCATCCCCTACCCTTTTTGAAAAAGGGCAAATATTGCCCTTCCTAATAGACTATGGAACAAGTAAGTCCTTTTTAAATTTTTAATTTTAATTAAACTTCTAACATCTGAAAAAACAAAACATATAAATATTTATGTGTAACTGCGTTAACGAAATGCTAGTTTTCGCCTACATAAAATGTTAATGTCACTTTCCACGTGGTCAAAAGGAGGCGAGTATATATCCATATGGTTTAGGGCAGGAGCAAATAAACCATTTATAAATTTTCGATCTTAATTAAATCCTTGACGTTTAAAAATCAGCGCATCTATTTCTCTTTATCTAAAATCGTTAATGAAATGCTATGTAATGTTACTTTATGCTTACACGGAATATCCATATCATTTGATATAGCATATAAAAAGGTTTGGATATGCTTATTTTGAAATTTCAGAGGTTTAATTGAGATCAAAAATTCATAAACAGTTTATTTGCTCCCGTCTCTAAACCATAAGGGCATAATTTTCCCCTTTTGGCCACATGAAATATAACATGAACACGTTTTGTTAATGTTATTACACTAAAAGGTTTATATGGTCTGGTTTTAAAACATTAGGAGCTTACTTGAGATCCAAAATTCAAATAAGGCTACTTGCTCCATACCCTAAATGATAGCGGATATTTTTCCTTTCCTTTAAAAAAAAGAACTAAATGATTAAACTCGAAACTACAACGTCGCCTCTTCTACCACTGTATTATTTTTTCAATTCATAATATTTATCGTGTTTAATTATAATATAAAAATTAGAAAAAATAATATTTTTTACCAGTTTGATCACATTTTAAAATTAATTAACATTTCATATTATATTTGTATTTGTGTTATTATTTTATTTTTTAAAAAATTAATAAAAGATATAATTAAAAAATAGCAAGAGATGTTCTATTGAAATTCTAACGACAAATATTATGGACAATTTTTTTTCAAATGTGACATATATTATTAACCGGAAGAGATGCTATAATTTTTAATAATAATAAATATCAAGTGTAATTATTACCACTTCTAAAACTAATATTTTTCTAATTTAACGTAATCGTCTCTTACGTCAATCACATAACTAATTATAATATACATGTGAAGTATTATATTTCAGTGGCGGAACCAGGACTCCAATTTGGGAGGGTCGAAAGTTTTACATTCGGCTATTTAGAAATATAAAACAGGTATAAAAACGGTGTAAATATGTTAGTTTACAGTTTTAGGGGCGGGTTATAGGGGCGGTTATAGAAAAACAGCCCAAAATTCTATTTTTTTTTTTCATTTTTTTCTGGAAAGGAGGGTTGGCCGACCCTCTTTGACCCTCCCTAGTTCCGCCCTTGATTCTAATCCATTTACTATCAAATAGTACTAACTATGAATCAATAACATTTTAAATATAAAAATTTGTTGGAAAATATAACTAAAATTATAGCTCTAAGAGGGAACAAGTTTTTCCTACTAAACCCTAATCACCTAATAAATTTTTGTTGTCAATTAACAGCAACAAAATTAAACCTTAATTAATTCATCTTGTAATAGGAGAAACCAATTATATTCTGGTGACGTGGAAAAGAAAATCAGTTCTAGCAAAGGTTCTTGTTTTCAAATTTTCGAAGGGGGGAAGAGTGGTCCATACAACAAGAATATACTACAAATTCTTCTTGTTCTCACTTCTTTTTTAAGTTAGTGATATACAACTAACACTCTTTTGACTTATTTAATTAATTAAATTTAAAGCCAAAACAACACTTCATTTTCTTCTTCAGTTGCATGTGCTCTTTTTAGACATTAACACCTGACTCATGTCGCCGGTTACTCCGCCGGTTCGGTTTGCTGACAATGGCTAAGATAGAAAACAAAGTGATACTGTGTGAAGTCACGTGATGTCTGTAATAAAATCTTTGTTAAATCAGGAGCAAAAAATATTTTGGCTCTTCTTTTCATATACTTTTACTTTTTTGTTTACTTTAGGCGGAAGGTACAAAAAAGCCCTCGAGTTTTTCTCAAAAATACATATCAGCCCTTTTATTTTATCTGGGCACAATTAAGCCCTCGTATTTTTAAAATTGAACAATTAAGCCCTTATTATTTTAAAATCGAACAAATAAACTCTTTTAGTTTACTTTTGGGACACTTATCCCCTCAACTTTTTGGTAAATATTTTAAATATTAAAATTATATTTGAACTTTTTTTCTATATGATTATGCGAGACATGTAAGCCATTAACGAGTGTTTCTAATGATGTTGGATGAAAGGGGTTATTTGTTCTATTTGAAAATAAAAAGGGCTTAATTATACCCCAAAAAGTAAAAGAGCTGATTTGTACTTTTGTAAAAACTACGAGGGTTTTTTTGTACCTTTTGCCTTTACTTTATGCTGGTTATTTTAGTGAAAGAAACTGAAAATAGAAGAAAACAAAATGAAGATATTGCCTTGACTGAGTTTGGGTGGCTCAAAAATGAAAAACCTACTCATTGCTTACTTATTTTTTTGTTATCTTTCGTTTTCTGTTTTACTCTATTTGTTTTTTCAATCAAATATATATCTATACTAAGTTAATTGTTAGCGAGAATTAGTAAAAGTTAGTATGTATTTTTTAAATTTAAATCAGACAAATTACGCACCATTAGGCCAAGCCTTCACATGCTTTTTACTCTATTTGTTAGAACCAAATTAAATAACTGGAATTTTATTAGGAGATCTTGTGGGCTATGAATGTGAAACTGGAGTGTTTTCTTGAACTTTGAAGCTTTAATTTTTTTTGGTCGGACATTCAAGCTATAACTGAGGCTTATTCTTGTAGTGTCACTAGTCATTGACTCACTGGTTCATTACAAATGTGTCTTCAATCAAACTTAATTACAGGATTTTATAGCTCTATAATGTCAATTGAATTAGGCTAATTTGATAAATCATTCTTCTTTAGGTAGAAGGTATAATTAATCCCTTCAACTTTTAATAGAAGAATATTTATGCCCTTAAACTCTTATTGGGTTCATCCGGTCCATAAACTTATAAAAATGGTGCAAATAAGCCCTAATCCAAACGAAAAAATAAACAAAGTTACCGATTGCCGATTTTACAAATCTAGAGACTGAGTTGCATCGAGTTTAAATTTAGAAAGACAAAATATTCTTTTATAAAAGTTCAAGGATTTGTGTGCATTTTTTGTAATGACGTACCTGCACCGTTTAAAAATTTAATTGAAAATTTAAATTATTTCAAATATAATGAGTAATTAAATTTTATTATTGAATATAATGAGTAATTCATTAAATTATTTCAAAAAAATATATATTTTATATTATAAATTACTCATTATATCTCAGCAATAAACTTTATTAGTCATTATATTAGAAATAATTTTAGATTTTTATTTAATTTGTAAAAAGTGCATTATGCTTTTGAATAAAAAGTGCACATACGCCCTTATATTTTTATGAAAGAATATTGATATTCCTAATTTTCCGTTAGAGTAAGGGCTTACTTTGCTCCATTTTATAAGTTTAAGGGTCACTTTTGAATTGAGTTAGAATTTAGATATATAGATATTCTTCCATCAAAAGTAGAAGGACGTATTTATACCTTCCGCCTTCTTCTTTTAATTCTTCGGTTTTCAATTAGTTGGTGGCTCCTTAATTTGTTTTATTATATTGGATTTACTGTTTGATCGTTAGAGTTGAATTATGCATGGTTTGAGATTCCAATTGACAATTAGTCAACTATTAAACGAATTGGAATTTTGAATTAAGTTTCCTACTCATTATATGCATATATTTGTAGAGTATTTATCAAAAATATAATCTGGACAAATATCACTTTTGTGGTCACCTAAAGTTTTTGGGTTAATGTACATTGGTCGGTTTGATTTAGGATCAGCCGAAACCGACCAACCGAAATTTGTGAAATTTTCAAATCTAATCGAACCGAATAAAACTTTAATTTTGGATTACACCAAACCGATCCGATAGTCAAGTTCAATTAGAAAACCGAAATTTTTATTTTTTAATCTTAAGATTAATTTAAACATTAAATAATTAGTCTTAGTTTTTTTCATATACGTTAATGAATGTATTTATATGTTGTATAAGTTTATTAACTTATGTGTGTATATATTAATATGTTTTAAAAATGGTTTTTATATTTTTTATTTTTTAATTTGATTTTTTGATTTTTTGGTTTTCAATATTGCCAAACCTAACATCAAACATCACATGACTGCAAATCGAACAAAACCAAACCATATTAATTAAATAATTGAAACATAGTTAATAGTTGCAAATTTGTTTCGGTTGTGTTTTACGACCCGATTCAGTTTTTATACACGCCAACATATGATGCACCGGTCACAATACTATTTCTGTTGTATTTTACTAAAAGCAATATCTGTAAATATCAAGCATAGTAATTATTTACTCCCTCCGTTCCATAATATTTGTCGCATTTGGCCATTTCACATAGATTAAGAAAGTAATAAATATGTCTTGATCTATATGTTCTTTTACTAAATTGTCCATATTAATTACTCCCTCCGTCCCGTTTAAGAAGTCCCATATTCTATTTTGGGATGTCCCATTTAAAAAGTCCCATTACTATTTTTAGAATATTTTTCCATTAAATACCCCATTTTACCCTTATTTTAGTTATCTTAAAAGAGTTTATGGAAAATTCCACTATCATTAATAGGGGCAAAACATGAAAAAACATGAAAAGACAAGAATGATTAATGTTTTCTTAATCTGTGTGTAAAGTCAAATGGGACTTCTAAAGTGGGACGGAGGGAGTACTATTTTTTATGTTTGACTAATCTTTTCATCCTTAGTAGTAAGTTATTTATTGCTAGGGATAAATTTGGAAAATAACAATAAATGCTCTCTTAATATTCTAAATATGACAAATATTATGGACCAAAACAATTTTTTAAAAGCGATAAATATTATGGACCGGAGAAAATAATTATATTAGATGGAATCCAATTACTAAAAAAATATAATCAGAACAGATTTTACTCATTATCTTTATCAGAACATCAAATTCTTCAATCACATTCCTAATTAATAATTGGATAAAACTTTTGCACATTCTTTCCACACATATGGGATTCGAATGGCTCATTCTTATTAGGGACTTGCAGAAAGTTGGGGATTATATACGCTTGATTTGCCTTATTATCTAAAGTCTTTAATTATTCCAAAGTAATTATATTTTGGAATCTTAATTCTTCTAGAAGTATGCCCGTTTGCAGGAAAGATATGCATTAGATAGATATCAAAATTTTCAAAATTAACAATTTTATCGATGTTTATCTCTGAACTGAGAAAATGAACCAATTAACACATTTATTATAAAGTGTTAAGTACAAATTAAATTATCAATTTTAACACACCTTGCAAATAAAATATGAATTTTATTAAATAAAATCAATCACCAACTTTCATGTTTTAGTAAATTAGAATATGAAAGTATTTTATGTTGAAAAACAAAAACGTGTGTATTCCATCAGTCAAATCATCATTTTTTAACGGGATTCAATTTGGTGTTTTAATTTACTAAAAACTGAAAATTAGTGAGCAATTTTACCAAATTTTAAAGTCCATATTATAATTACAAAATATATTAAATTTAAAGTTTATGATATTTTTTGCAATTAACCCTATAATTAAACCCTTTAGAGCATCCCCAAAGAGCATCTTAAAAATAAAGAGTGATATTTAATTTTTTACTTCAATGGACTCTTTAATATCAGTTTTTTATGTATATAATTTTAATAATTAATAATTAATAATAAAATAAAAATATTAAATGATAATAATATTAAATTAATTGCCTCTCTAATATTAAATTTTATTTTATTTTGTTTTCATAAAAATATTAATAAAATATTAATAAAATAATTTTTATTTATTTGATTTTTTATTCATTTATTTATTCAGTTTTTTGAGTAAAAGTAAAAATATAATATTTAAAAGTAAAAATAACCACTATATTTTTCAAAATTTAAAATTCCTATTTGAAAAATGAAGTAGAGAGTGAAAGTGTGGCTCTCTACATGTGGAGAACCATTTTCACTCTCTACTCTAAATATAAAAAATAGAGAGTCCATTGGACTTCTAATTTATTGTCAAACTCTTTAATTTAAAGAGTTTGACAATTTTAGAGAGTACATTGGAAATGCTCTTAGTACTATAGAAGGCATTCTAGAAAAAGCTATTAGAGCATCTCCAATGGCGTTCTTTAAAATAAAGAGTATCTTTTATAAAATAAAGAGCATCTTAAAGATAAAGAGTGATATTTAAAATTTTACTCTAATGGACTCTTTAATATCAGTTTTTTATTGTATATAATTTTAATAATTAATAATAAAATAAAAATATCAAAAAATAATAATATTAAATTAATTGCCTCTCCAATATTAAATTTTATTTTATTTTGTTTTCATAAAAAATATTTATAAAATATTAAATATTAATAAAATAATTTTTTTATTTAATTTTTTACTCATTTATTTATTCAGTTTTTTTACTAAAAGTAAAAATATAATATTTAAAAGTAAAAATAACCATCTTATTTTTTAAAATTTAAAATTTTAATATTTTGAAAAATGAAATAGAGAGTGAAAATGGCTCTCTACATGGAGAGAGCCATTTTCACTCTCTACTTTAAATATAAATAATAGAGAATCCATTGGACTCCTAATTTGTTAGAGCATCCACATTGGACTTTCTATTACTTTAAAACTCTTTATAATAACTATTGGGGATGCTCTAAGCCATTGCACATACAAATTTAGCTAGCAATAGCAGAATATATTGCAAAGTCAGCTGCTATAAATGAAAAAAAAAAAAAATACACGCATACACCCAAATGCATGCTTTAAATCCAAATTAATGCTTTCCACCTCAATTATTCTACACAATAATATCATAAATTAATTGATTCTTTATGCACAGTAAGGCCAGAAAGAAGAGAAAAAAAAGATTGTAGCATACTCTACAATAATTGAGGAATCATGCATGCAGATGAAAAATAAAATAAGATTTTGATGCTTTGTTATTAGTTTTTACCTGCTATACCAAAAATCTATCCAATTATCTAACATGAAATAAGATTGATTTTCAATTTTTTTTATTAATTATTGATTTATTAAATGCTCAATATAAAAAAGTCAATTATAAGTGGCCGATTTTATTTCATCTTATTTGTGATAAAACTGCAATCTCATTATCTCCAATCTATCAGTATTGATCTTCAGTTGATTTTTATTTAATTTTAACATTAGCGAAAAAATATTGAAAATTCATATTTAAAACGAGTGTATGCAAAAAATAACAAAAACACAGTTAAAAATATTTTGCTTTTCTCATTCTATACACTATTTTATTTATTAAAATAATTACTGACTAAAGCTTATATTTGGTTACATGTGAAGGAATCTGTGTTTTCTTCAGCATATGTTAGCTTTTTTTTTTCCATCTTTAAAAACAACTGATTTTTTTGGCATTCATGCTATTTTCCATCATATCTGCAGTTTTTTTTCCCCATTATCATCCATTACCGGCCTCCCTCTTCTTTTAATAAGCAATAATTATTTGTCATCGTCATGATTTTCATGTAAAACGGTAATAAAAAATGGACATTTCATTGTGAGAGATTTTTAGGTAGACTCAGTCCACCACGTCATCCGTGAACTAACCTATCATATAATGACACGTCATTAAAATGATGGCAATCTTGTAAATTCGTTTATTACTTATTTACACTTTTGAATAGTAATATTACAATATTGCCATCATTTTAATGACGTGCCATTATGTGATAAGGTTAGTCTACGGATGACGTGGTGGACTGAGTCTACCTAAGAATTTCTCTTTAATTGTACAAGGAAAAAACACAACATAAAATAAATATTTAATAAAAATATCACCAGTTTAAACTTTCTTTCCTTGGGATCTTGCAATCTTTGTACTTTTTCCACCAAAGCAACACCTTTTTCTATGTTCTTTAGTTTGTGTTCCAACATTTCAATCTCTTCTTCAATTTTTTAAGATCTCTTCGCAAAACAGATACGTGTGAAAATATATTATAGCTCTATAAAGTGGTCGAATGACTTAATGAATCACATATTAAGTCAAAATGTGAAGAGAAACAGATAAAAAAACAAATTTTAAATAAATACATTAACACACAGCAAACAATAAATAAAACAAGAGCTAATCAGATACAATAAAACAGCCTATGTATCTAATTGATTCAAATCAACTAATGAGCATTACAACACACAGTTGTTATTAATCAGTTTGAGAAGGTAAGGGACGACAACTTTTCTTCCGTTCAATACTCTTTAACCGGTTGATCGAGTCTGATAGCCTTCCAAGTCTATTGAGAAGCAGATGCGAGCGCAGTTCCTCAGACCATACCGATGTGATGTAGTAGATATTTCCAGTACTTTCTTTCCCAAAAAGGGATACGAAGGGTAAGTTCGACCCTGATACATTCGGTCCGGTGAACGGCGACCATAACAATAACAACCTAAGATTGCGAAATTTCTTATCGGATAAGTTCTGGCCCGCACGAAAGGCTAGGGGGTTTTGCAGATCACTGAACTCGGACAAAAAACCGAACCGAAAATATCCAGAACTGAAACAAATCTATTGACCATTGACTTTTTCCGAACCAAATCGAACCAAAATTTTAATTGGTACGGTTCTGGATCTTAGATAAATCTCCATACCAAGAACCGTACCACCGAAAAACCAAAACTATAACCAAAGAACCCAAGTATACATAAAAAATAATAATTTACATATGAAAGAAATTATCTATTTTTGATTGTATCAACTAATATTATTTATTTATTTTAATCAAAGTTATGTTAATCTATTTAAGATTCAATAAATTTAATTTTAAAAAATTCAATTTTAAATTTAATTAAAATTATTCGTATATTTATATTATTTCTATTTTGGCCAAAACTGCATAGTTTTGACATTAATGAAAAAAAAACATTGACTTAATAAAAGAAATACAGTATACTTTAATATTAATGAGATGGTGGATATAAAATTTACTGAATTTATAAAGAAAAACTATAAAAAGTAAGAAACGAATACATTACATGTAATTCTCATTTATGGATGTAATATCAATATTAAATTATGAAAAGTCTAAATAGATATATTTAATAATCACTAAAATTTATTCATTTATTTTACTGTACTCTGCCAACTAAACAAAAAGAAAATTCTTTTGTTTTAGCATTGCAACGAAATAAATATGAAATAAAACTTCAACATATATGCAATCAATGAGTAATAAATTAATTTAGGCATAATAGAAAAAAAAAAAATATTATTGCAATTTTAACTAAAAAAATTATTTTTGTAACAACATCATAATTTTATTGGAACTCTAGCCAATTTTTTCTTATTAATTTAATTGTTTCTTCAATTTTTATTCAGTTTTAAATTAACTCATTAGTTAGCAAAATTTATTTCTCAGAATTTTATAATTTAGCTTCTAGTACAAAAAATCAAAAATAAAGTAAAAATCCAAATCTAAATTGTTAAACTTTTTGATTGTTGAAATAAAAAATAAACGGGTTTGAAACTAAAAATGATCAAAAAGTCAAATAAAACTAGTAAGTATTATATTGAGGTGAAAGATTTAAAAAATTAACTTGATTAAAAAATGGCTAAAAATACAACTAAATATTAAAATTAGGATATCATTATAAAAAAATTAAATTCTTCATTTAAAATTATTACAGCCTGCAAAAAATTGAATTTCTATTACTATTAGACAATATATATTCTTTTATTAATACCAATTTAAGAAATAAACCTATAATTATTAAATTCAGTTCACTACAAACAAAAATAAATTCCTTTTTATTATTGTTAGTATTGACCGGTCTTTGTAAGTTAACGCAAGTGCTTGAATAATTTATGATTTGTAATTAAGGTTAATTGTCTTATATAGTGTTGTAATATAATTGTAATTTTATATGGCATCAATTAGAAATGTGACAAAGATGAAGCCAAATTATCCAACTCCCTTAGTTGCCCACTTTAAAACCAACAATAGAAGGGACACAATATAAGTTAATTGATCCATAGCTACATGACAACCAAATTAAAAGTGATTATGAAAACAACCCAAATATTAACATAGTTTTTCTTAATCTAACTTATGTAGATGTTAATTTGGATGCATTATAGTTGCATATAGCTATAGAATTCAAGTATCCAACAAAGCAAACTACTAGCTATTTGTTTTGTCTTTTTACTATTTTATTTGTTTTGTTTTGTAAGCAATTGATTAACCATCTCTTTTCTCATTGTTATTCTTGTGTTTGGCCTTTTTCTCATATTCTTTACACATCCTTTAAAGTTAGTTCTCTCCTGTGCACAATGTTTAGTTAGGGTAAGCTAACGACAGTTACTTTAATCAAAACTAAATTAACCAAATTACATTTTTTAATATAAAAATGAATCAACCAAATTAGCTAACCAAATTAAAATATACAATTAAATTAACCAAATTTCTAGATTTTTTAATCATAATTAATCCAATATTTTGAAAGAAACTAAAGTAACTAAAATCTTTAGCGAAATTTAATCGAAAAATAATTATATAGAACAACAATTGTGTCACGTCATTAACACACCAATAAGACATTTGCAACGGTAGCATATTTGATAATAAACATTTAATATTTAACATCACAAAAATGCATTGACTTGTTATAAACGTTACGTGACACAACACTCTTAATTGAAATAGTTGTTCGTGGCCACCCATATGTATTAGAGATTTTAGAAAGAATAGGTATCTATGTAGACCTTTTGTTTTTTTTGGGTTAATTCCATATAAAATAACCAGTTTTACACATTTTTTCATTTTAATCATGTCCTTTAAAATATGTGACTTTTAAAGAACATGTGATTAAAATGGAGGTGGTGATTTATATGAAATTAATCTTTATATATATATATATATATATATATATATATACACGCGCGCGCGTAGGCTCTATCTTTTTCCTTTATAACAAAATGATTCCATAAAGAATATTGAGTAGTAATTGCCATAAAGAATATTGTTGATATATTCATTCGATATTCTTTCTTGATGGCGGAAAGTACAATGTGCTATATGTCTCGTTGTTTTAGATTAAGCTTTCTTAATCTAGAAACTAATTATCTTTGTTAGCTAGGATCAATAATCCGTACAAAAGAATATATATAAAAAACTTACTTTTTGCTTTAGGATGCATTTTTTTATTTAGTTTTACTATTTCCTCCCTTCATAATTAGTTTTTTTTTTTTATTAAAGGTTAAAACTTCCATTAATTTATCAGAATGTTGAAATAGTGGAGTTGCATGTTTATGATGCTAAGTATAGATCAAATGTTCACCGTTGGACTAAAAGTTGTAACTATTCTGAATGCAACTTATTTTTCTGAAGAATTTTTAGTCCAAACAGTATGATTTGATTGTAATTTGAGCCAATACAACCTTTGTTACTAGACAATTGATGCATCTTACATAATCAACAATAATCTCTTCATTTCTTTTATAGTTGACGAAGAAAAACGCTTGTGAGATTGAATCCACGACCTTAACTTAACAGAATATTGCCAAGTGTTTATACCATTTATACTATAACTCGTTGGTTTAATAATCTCTCAATTAGTAATTTCCAATACATAAATAGGAGTAGCTGCTATTCACTATAAAATGATAAACTTTCATCTATAAAAAAACAGTGGTATGGAAAATCAAATTCAATGTAGATTAATTAGCCATCTGGGCCGGTAGTTTCCATGGAAAAATCAAGTAGGAATGGACAAAACAGTAAAGACTACAAAGCAAAGATATTTACAACGTTGTAACAATGTTGCAGTTTTAGGAAACTGTAGTTTCTATTGTTAATTATGATCAAATTTATATTCTCAAGGTGCATACATACAGACAACTATAAACATCTGAGTCTTGTTCCAAGTTTACTGGAGTACGTATCCAATGTAAACCATAAACACACTAACTTTTTCGATCATTTAACATCGCATTTGACGTTTGAAAATAGAGATCCAGAGGTGATAGTTGGATGCCATTGGACAAATTTTAATTTGAATCTTAACTTTATTGATCTTAAAATATCTACATCGGGATAGGTTTTTAGATAGACTAAATTCACCACGTCATTCAGATTATAGCACGTCATTAAAATAATAACAATATTGTAATCTATTATAATATATATGTACAGATATTAATGGTGATATTACAAAATTGTCATCATTTTAACATATTATAATGTGTTTAGCTTAGTCACAAATATTGTGGTAAACTTAATCTACTTAAAAAATTCTCCTAAGATAGTCATTAGAAAATTGAGATACAAATGAGACAATCGAATTGGATTGAAAAAAATTGAATTCGATTATTTTAGATTAAAACTACTTTAACTTATACTTAATTGTACATGAATTCTTTATTGTTTAATTGCATACTTGACTAGGCTATTATCGCCTTAAATTAAAATAAAACATTGTTTTTGTTTGCAAAAGGAATCTTATCCATGCTTGCTCTTGGCATCTACTGGTAAGAGTAGTTGGAAGTAATGTAGCGTTGAATATTGGAGATGATGCAAGCAACACATTTATAGTTGTGTCTACCAAAAGTTGATTGATGGCCTTATTAGTGGAATGATGTAACAAATATTGGGTTCCATATAGTTGTCATATGCCACATCTTAATTGTTCTCTATGTCATGTAGGCTCTTTTGGGTTGGGTTTGTCCCATTTTTAAAATGATTGAACTACTTCATTTTCTTCTTCCTTTGATTCTTTTATAATTTGATTCCATCCATTGTATAGATTGGAGTTTGTTTCTGAGTCAATATACATACATATGAACATAACAACATTAAACACTTAATTGAAATAAAATACTCTTTCTGTTTTAAAATAATAGTATAATTTTCTTTTTTTTCTCGAATACTTGTTTTTATTTTTTGTAATTCACAATTTAAAGTGTTGATTTTTCCATATTACCCTTATTTATAAATTATCATTTATTGCCTATTAGCCTAAAAAGTAAAGTAGTCATAACATTTAATAAGGATATAATAGAAAAAATGAAGATAAAGTTATGAAAAATTAGAATATTAATTGTGTTTTTCAAACTTTGTGAAAAAGAAAAAATAGACTATTGCTTTGGGATGGAAAGAGTAGTATTTATGTATTGTTTCTACAATTAACTTATACATGGCTTAAGTAGATTTTAGTTTTACTAGAGTTTCATTAATTTTCAATATAGTTTCGTGAGCATTGAAATATTTTAATTATTTCACTATGGTGTCACTATAATCTTCAGATTAATTTTTAGCGTATTTAATGATTATTCAAAATATTTTTAAAATCGGGTTTAGTATGATTTCATGATTTGTGGTAGTTTTTAATATGGTTTCAATAAGGGCAATTTATTATGTTACGTTTCATATCATTTTCATTTAGTATGTTTTCAGTATCATTAGCTTCTAAAAAAAAGTATCATTAGGTATTATTTTTTATTTAGTGTTTTTGTTTACCTCTATATTCTTCTGAGAATTTACTGAAATATTTTTTTTTTTGCTAAAGTTAAAGTTAAAAAAAAACTATTGTTCTTACATCAAGTGCAGTTTCAATAAAAATGTAATTAATCTTCCCAAAAAAATAAAAAATAAAAATGTAATTACTAATTTCAGAATTTAGTGTGATTTCACAAGTGTTACTGAAATAATTTTTATATTTATTATGGTTTTAAAATTTAGACAACATATTTGGTGATAAATTGCAATACTTTCCTGATTTAGAATTTCAATATTTTTATAATTTCATATCGTTTAATATGATATTAGGTATGAATGTGACTAAAAGAATATAATTTGATTTTATCTTTTATTGATTAAAATACAAATTTGATCATTCTATTGAGTTCGAATGAAAAACTTAAAAATTACTAATTAATACTAATTCATGGACAATAAAGAAGGCTTCAGAATATAAATAAAACTGGCCCAACTTAGTGTATGGGCCAGATGGCTCATATCTAAACATGACACTAAATCCAGCTCATTTCATATGCCTGCTTTTGACAAACTTTATGGGCTGACCAATAAGACCCGTTACAAAATTCTGAGATCAAAATTTTCATATAAGACACTATTCATTGTGGCTATTTCTTGGAGAAATTTAGGTAAAATACTCCAAATTCTAAAATATTTATAAAATATACATCACGCTGAAAAAGATAAACAAAATACTCTCTATTTTTTTATTTTTATAATTTTACTCTAATAATTATTTTAATTATAATTTTACTCCTCTAATCCAAAATAAATACTCTTATAGTTATACTTTTTACTCTGTTCTTCTCTTTTCCCTATTTTCTCTGCTCGTCTTTTTCTCGAATAATAATCTCCAATTTTGCGGCAAGAGGCGGCGACGGCTGTGTAATGGAAAGCGGTTGACGGATATAACTTCAGATTAGTAGTAGAAGAAAACTTAGCGGAGGAGTTTTTCGTGGAGGCTCTCTTCGACGGCAACGGCGGCGGAGCTAGACCAGTCCTTTGTTGCTTGTGTCATCCACAGATCATAATAATTGAGTCTTCTAATGAGATATGCAGAATTGAATTCAATAATTAGATGAAATTTTGTGTTGACGTGGTGAATTTTCACTGATAAAGTTTAGCGCATAAGATTCAAATTGAATTTGAGAGGAAACCGAACTATGAATTTAAAACTCACATGCATACTATTCTTCATCTGAATTTTGATGGACTCATCATAATTGCCGCTGTCTTTAACCGCAATTCTTTTCGACTCCATCGTTCTGGTAAGTGTTGTTTTTATATAAAAATTAAGTAGTTAATTAATTTAATGTTATGTTGTAATTGATCAAACTTCCAAAATATATCTACAACGTCGAATTTTTATGGTAAATTTGAATTTGATGATGTTTATTATGATGTTGTGCAGGTGTTTAAAATGATAAAGAGTAGTTTCAAGTTAGAGCATGGTGTTTATTTTTTGCTTTTAATTTGGTGTATATTGGTTGTGATTGTAAAATTCAGGGACGAGACGTGTTGGGGCTAATAGAATTAGTATTAAGCATGAAAATGAAGGAAAATGGAATGATTCAAGTTTATGCAGTAATAGAAGTTCGGTGAAGGTTCTCATCTCATACGTCATAAGAGAATGTAATTAGTGGACTTCCTAAATTTAATTGTTATTTTGTCTCTTTGTGTTATTGTTTTATGGTTTGTATGTAATGGAACTTATAGGAATTTATAGATTTTCCCAAGTTAAATATGTTTAATATGTAGAAATCATGCTAATATGTGGAAAATTAGTGCCATCCATGTCTTGTATATGCAGGGCTATTGGGTGCATAATGCAAGATAAAATAACGTAATAAAAAGATTACAATAAAGCTAATAATAATACTATAATAATGTCATGATCATAATACTGTGATAATGTCATGATAATACTGTGATAATATCATGATAATACTGTGATAATATCATGATAATATTATGATAACATATGTAAAATAATTTTGCATAATAAAATTATATTTATGATAAAGTTATTATATTGGGTATGAAATATTATCCAATTCTGCAGTTTATATAAAATAATTTATTGAAACATTATGATAATATTATGATAATATTTATGATAAACTTATGATAATATAAGTTCACGACTGCATTAATGATTTTATTATGATAATATAATGATAAGCTTATGATAATATTTTATAATAAGGTTATGATAATATAATGATATTATTTTACGATAATATAATGATAATATAATGATATTATTTTATGATAATGTAATGCTAAAATTATGATAATGTAGTGATATAGTTATGATATGGTTATGATAAGTTTATGCAATAATTATGACAAAATTATTGATAATATTATGATAATATTCTAATAAGATTGATAAAATTAAGATAACCTTTTAATATTATTTTATGATAATGTAATGATAACATTATATATGACAATATAATGATAATATTGTGATAATGTAATGATAATATTTTATAATAATATTATGATAATGTAATGCTGATAAAATACGTAAAATAAATTTTCATAATAAAATATTAACTGATTCTACGTGTCAACTAAAAAAAACAGATTTTAAAACATAAAAAAGACACATGCAATAATGAAATATAAAAAGAAATTCGAAGGATTTCCTTCTTTGTCCTCTACCACACCTGCAAATTATTCATTACAGTAACAAATTTTAAAACATAAAATCATTTTTTATAGCTTTGATTAGTCATTACACCAACTCCTCCTAAATGTTCTCTCTCTACATTTTTTAATAACTTTCTCTCTGTACAAAACCACAACAATCTACTTTTCCACCTTTACAAAAAGAAAATTAATCATCTCACACTCACCTTCGCTCAACAACACAAAACCGCACCTCCTCCGCTTCAATTTCTCTCTATACCCACCATCATTACAACTGAATCCGAATTCTTTTTCACCTCCATCAAGCCCTTTGTACCGTCGCCGTCGCCGATCTGGTTTTGTCTTGACCGGGAGACTTTCTATCTATCACAGTCGATTCTGCAGTATGAATATGTTGATTTACAGTAAAATTTTGATGAGTAGTGCTTTTCTATTTACTTGTCGTTTGATGTTTGTATTATATAATTGAAAATAACTGATGAATTTTTTTAGAGAGAGAGCAGGTTATGTCAGTTTATGTGAATGAGGGAGAGTTACATAGTAAGAGTAAAACTACAAATATTTAGACACATAGAGTAAAAAAGCAAAGAAGTTAAAATCCTGATGTATTTTTAATATCTTTTTCATGTTGAGGTAGAATTTCATATTATTTTTTTATTTTAGGTAAATATCTAATTTTCCCTATTTCTTGATATGACTTTATAAACAGATCCACTTGAATTCTCAAAAAAAAAAAAAGACCAGATCTGCTTATTAATGCTTAGACCTGTTTGTGATGTTCGAGCTGGGCCTGATTTTTTTTTTTTTAAATAAGTCTTAGTTTTGTCCGAGTTCAGTCCAATTTTATTTTTGTTATTTAAATCCCGCCCTTACACTCTATTTTTATTGTTCGAGAGTTTTTTCAGACTTAAGTGGAAAATTACGCAAAAAACTGAATCCGCTCATAAGATAATGAGCTTAAGTCAGATTTGAACTCGGATCGTGCTTAGACCAAAAATTATTGTCCAAATCCGTCCTTAGAAAAACATGTCTGGATAGGCTGGACAGATACACATGTCCATGAACGGTCTACTAGTGCTGCAACTCATAACCCTTAATTTGCATTTATTTGAGAATTAGGGTTCACTCAAGTTCATTTTGAACTTGAAAGGTCATATTCACGATCTACACTGTTCATTATTAAATGAACGGTGTAGATCAAAAAAGTATAATTTCAATCAAATTAATCTACACCGTTCATTGTAAAATGAACGGTGTAGATCATGAACATGACCCCCTTAAATTTAAAATAAACTTGAGGGAATCTTAATCCTTTATTTGAATGTAATATTTTGACTAAAGCCACAATATTTAGGACTTGAAGCTTGTTGGGGAGGAGGGTGTGCATTTGGTTTCGATTGAATTCAACGGAACCAATTGCTTTTAAACTAACATGGAATCAAATATATATTATAAATCAAATCAGAACGAATCCATCAGTTCGATCATTTTTTCAGTTCAGTTTGATTTACATTAAAATTTAACTAAATTTTTAGGTCTAAGTTTTAATCAAACAGAAAATCTATTTTTATTTGAATTTACTGTATCAAATTTGCCGGTTCAATCTCTTTTTTTATTTAATTTTTAACCACCACAAATGTAGATGGCACTCAGTATATGCTTATTTTAATGATAAAAAATGGAGTAGTTAGCAAATGAATTGCTAAAAGTTTAGGGATTTTAAAAAGCAAATAGTGTAGTTAGTATTGGATGAGAGGTCGCCAAATCTTTACTTATGTTTCATTCTCATTCCTCAATTTCAACAAAGTGGGGACAAACATACATACACTACTTCTTCTAGTCTTTAAGTCTTCTTCAAGTCCCTTTTCATTATGTTTCAATATAATAAAAGTATAAACCAAATTTCTTTTTTCTATAATGCTTATGAGTAAAAATATATTAATTGTTTTTATGAATTTCAAATTGTTAAAAGTTTAAATTTAATGCTTAAAATTGCTAAAATTAAAAGTTGATATTATAGTTGTATTATAATACCATAATTTTATTTATAATTAATTCAAAAACTTTTAAATTTTCACTTGTGGAGTCATTTTATAAAATTATCAGTTAAAGTAATCCATCCTAAGCGATTAACATATGAAACTAATAAGAATGTTGACTATTTTTATATTTATATGATGTTTAGGATTTGCTGAAATGTATGCAATTCCATTTTATTGAATGAGCATATACTTTTTTTTGGTGCTTGTATCGTCAGATTTTTGGAGCTAATATTCCAATTAATTCGAATCGAATCATACAAGACTTATTAAAATGATTAACTCTTTAACAATGAGCTCTACTTTTAATGATATCTAAGACATAATTTTATTAAAATTGCGAGATTAAATCTTTTTAAAATATTAAAAATTTATCATTTTATTGATAAATAAAAATAATAAACCTCTTTCAAAAAGTTTAAAATGCTATTTTATATTGAGAGTTCAACCTCAAAATTTAATAAATAAGAAAAGGGGTAATGTTATAAAAATGCATAAATTATAGTACATGTTTTTTCAATTTAATCACGAACTTTAAAATGTCTCAATTGTATGCATAAACTTTCATTTTTTCTCAATTCGATACACCAATTAAATTACACCAATAAATGAGTGTCACGTCATCATATGCATCAAATTGAGAAAAAAAAATTCATGCATACAATTGAGACGTTTTAAAATTCATGATTAAATTGAAAAAACATGTATAGTTTATGAATTTATTAAATATTACCTCATAAGAAAATAGCGTTCACCATTCTACCTCGACTTAGAATGAATAAATTAGAATGGTATTGCAGAATAGCTCTGTTGGATAAACTCCCATAATAAGGAGTAACTCGACACCAAGATCTGACCTAGATATCATCAACAATTTATTTGACTAACATTTCAACCAATCTTGACCATACCTTGCAAATACTCCACCTTTTTATTTTTATGACAAATGTTTCATGCATTTCATAAAGCTTTTTTTTTTATTTTTATGACAAATGTTTCATGCATTTCATAAAGCTTTTTTTGCTCTGCAAATGGTGAACAAAAGTTTTGAAACTATAAAACAATTTTGATTTTTTTATACTATCTTTTAATTTTTTTATTAGATACTAGTTCAAGTAAAAGTAAAGCAGAGAAAACCCATAACCATTTTTTTATTGAGCATTCACATTTAAGTGACAGACGGCAATTAACAAAACAGAATTAATATAAAAATTGTTAATTGTTTATTTTCTATCTTTTATACTATTAAAAATTACTATATTTAAATTTCAAGATTCCAATTTTGAAGTGGACGCGCAATGAGCACCACTAAAGTTCAAGTGGTAATTTCTTATAAATATTTGTATAGATTACTTTAATTTTAATTCAAATTGTAGTTCAAGTTTTCTCTCCATTCTATTAGAAAATTAGTATTTAATTAATGGTACAAATAAAGTTAGGTCTGAAAACCGACCAAAATAAAGAATAATTTATATGGCATGCAAGTAAATTTTTCTTAGGAAACAATATAATATAGAAAGTTGTATAAATTGAAATGCATCGAATTTATCACCATGTATTGATATTAAATAACAATAAAAAATTAATACTAGTTGTTGCATTCTTATCTTTTGTCTATTTTTAAATATATTTTTTTGTTTTTATTTTAAATGAATACTTATCGAACCCTAGTTTTAGAAAAAAGATGCTTTAAAGTTTTTATTGAATAATTTAGCTGTCATTAATGCATTTTAAATAGTCAATTGCTTGTGGTCCCATGATAAAACTATATATTAATTTTATGATCTGTAATCATTTCCATTTTTATTGTCTTTAATTGTATTATTTAGAAAATATCTAGAAAATGTCTAAAGATTAGGTGGGAAAATAATCAAATTTGCCAGAAAATATATTTAATTAATTATCCAAAACTCCATAATTTTTTTTTAAAAAATTTACTCGAGAAGCCTATATTCAACTGATATTTATAACTTTAATGCTTAAAGAAACTCATTTTCATTTTCATAATAAATTCTAAGAATTAAATTTGAGTGCAACCATCATTAAAATTTTGTAAAATAAGTAAAAACATTATTTTTCTTCTTTTTAGAATTCATTGCATAATAATATCCATATATAAATTGACAGATAGTATTGGTTTTTATTTATAGGGTTAATTTCATAAAAAGTCACGACCTTTACACGAATTTTCATTTTAATCACGAATTTAAAAAATTGCCATATAAAACCATGACCTTTCATTTTTTTTTCAAATCTATCACCGACTATTTTTTCGGTGAATTTTACCTTTCATTTTTTTTCAAATCTGCCGGATTATGGTGGCCACGTCATCAAAAATAGAGCAAAAATGGATTTGGTGATAAATTTGAAAAAAAAATGGAAGGTCGTGGTTTTATATCATTTAAAGGTGCAAGCCCAAAATTTAACTAACAAAAGATGTGATATTTTTATACATCAGTTTATTTTATTTAAATAAACTAAAGATTTTATTTGAATTTCTATCCAAATTATAAATGTGTGTGTATGTATTTAATAAATATAGCAGTAATCTATTTTTGATATTAATTTCAATAACATCAATTGTTAAATCATCATGTTTTTTTTTTGAAGATATTACAACTATACAAATCATCAACTTTGTATGTAAATATTAAAACTATATAAACAAAATCATTCAAAGGTAACTAATTTATTTGTCCAAATTTAAAAATCTTATTTTATTTTAAATAGAAATTAATTTTTTTTTTCATATTTCATATAATGAAGTTTTCTATATAATTCTCTTTAAAATGATTAAAAGATGGATCAAAATAAAATTTAGTGTCAACTTTTTTTTAAAAAAATAAAACTTTTAAAGTAGAATATTGAAAAGGAAAGAGAAACTCCTAAAATGAGAAGGATGAAATATTATTATCATGATATGTTTACATTAATATTTATATTTATGGACTATAAAAATATATTTTATAATATGAGTGATAGAATGATTCTCCTCAAAATTAATATTTTTCATTTTTACAAATACATTTAGATAGATAACACCTAAATAAAATAATAAAAAATTTATTTTTTAGATTATAATTTACTTAGGTAACATCCATTTAAACGTACTTGAGAAAATAATCTGCACTCTAGCCGTGTAGGTTATGTGGAGGCAAACTCTAACTCTGAATTTTAAACGCTTGCATATAGTACAGTTCGAATCTACGACTTCAGTTAAAATAAGAGAACGCCTTACAAATTCACTTGTGCCTTGAGTTTTTTGATTCCATAATATGTTTTTCAATATTAGACCTAAATATAACATTCATGGAGATAGCGGGCTAAAAGTTAAAGACTTAGCAGAGATTCAATCGGAATCTAATTGTAATTTTTAAAAAATATATATATTATTTTTATCATAAAAATACTTTTAAATTCTTATAACCATCTTCACAAGAATTGATATATAAAATAAATTATTGTGAATTAAATAGATTTTACTAGATTCCCAAAGTTGAGTTTTATCATTATTGTTTTCTTTTTCAAACTAAAAACAATGTAATTTAAACTATTACTATTAGCACTATTAACATTTGTGACCCCAAAAAGACATTCCAACACTAATATTATTTTATGCAATAAAATTATTATTTTAGATCAATTAAAGACAATATCCTTTATTTCTAGATTAGTTAAGAACAAAATTGGATAATCTCAGCCTTAAAAATACTTCATATTGTACAATTTTATTCTTAGTTAACCAAAAATCAAGTGTAATGTCCTTGATTGATCAAAATGCTTAAAAATGAGTTATTTGACTTCCCATCACAAGTTGAGGGACTGCATGGGTTTTTTACTCAATAAAAAAGGACTCTAATTTGGTTCTCAGTTAGATTCACCCCAAAAAGCAACGAAACAATCAACATACTTAGAAGGATACACTGCTTAATGGATCAAAACTTGCAAAACTGTAACCGAATTTTGAGAAGAAAATTTCATTTTTTTCTTTTCCCAAAACAAAACTAAATATTTATTATAATTTTGATTATTATTATATGCAAAGTTAGTTCACGCCTGGGTGGATTTAAAAAGAAAGCTCATGATTGCTTATGCTAAATTAATACTGATTTAAATTGTTGTTTCTTGTGGATTAAGATTGTAAGGATGCATAAAGAATTAATTTGTTAATTAAGATGTTTATGCTACTAATTATGCAATTGAAGTTTTTGTTTGCAGCAGTTAATTGTTTGTGAGGTCCCATAAAAAGGTTTATGCTTGCACTTAGGTCTTAACCCACCTTTCATTTTTCTTTTTCTAGTCAATTTCTTATTGTCTTAGCAAACCTAATTTTACTTGCCATTTACTCAAAAATATATTTATAAGAAAAATGAAAGCTATAATTAATATGATGACAATAATGCCACTTTGTCTGCTTTCCCTAATGAAAAAAGAGTTTTAAAAATAGAAAATAAGCAAAGGAAAGAGTAAAGAAAAGAAATACTCCACCACTTTCATTATTTATTTAATAAATATTTAAACCAAATCCCTACCAAAACTTAAAAAATATCTAGTATTATAAAACTAAATTATGTGTGAAATCATTACAAACATATTAATCAATGCCTACTTTTAATATTCTTATATTATTTATATTTTTACCCATAGTTTTCTCTATTTTTGAATCTCATTTCACAGACTTAAAAAAGTGAAGAACCTGTATTAGCTCAACAACAAAGAAAGAAAAAACAAAACAAAAACTTTCTTTATTATCTCAAAAACAATTTAATAATTTTCCAATTCAATTCCACAAATTCAAAAATCAAACATAAAATCCTACCTTGCTCTTCTCAATCTTTCTGCCTTCTTCAAAAATATAAAGAAAAAGAAATTAATTTCTTCTTTTTCTTTTATGCTTTTTTCCAAAATAAGTTCTACTAAAGCTTGAGCTCCTTGTAATCTCTAAATTTAAGTTCAAAATTATTTTTAGTTGAGCAGATTTTTTTTACTGTCAAACTCTAATTTTAGCTCATAAAATCAAAAGTTTTCATTTTATTTTTTTATATATATATTGTTTAAAATTATGTTCTTGGTTTTTAAAATTTAAGCTTACAAGTTTGGTTCAAAAATTTCATCTTTAATTTCTTTCCTTATAAAGATCAAACTTTGTGTTATTTCTTGATGATTTGAGCTTAAATTTGAAAATGGGTATTAACTAAAATCATAAAAATAAATTTTTTAGAAGGGTTTAAGCAAAAAAATGGAAGCAAGAGAAACAGTAAGTAATAGTGGTGGTGTTACAGTGGTGGGATCCGATGCTCCGTCGAGCTACCAAATAGCTCCAAGGGCCACCGACAACCTTAACTCAATCCCCGGATCCACCCCTCCTCCACCGCATGCGGTGGCTGTTCCGCCGCCGTCCACGGTGGCTCCGGCGGTCTATCCGATGATGACTTTGAAGAAGAAGAGAGGGAGGCCAAGAAAGTATGGCCCGGACGGCTCAGTCACAAAGGCACTATCTCCGAAGCCGATATCGACGGCGGCTCCTGCACTGCCGCCGGTGATTGATTTTTCAGCTGAGAAGCATAGGAAGATAAAGCCGGTGAGCAAGACAAAGTTTGAAGTGGAGAATTTAGGTAATAAAGATTGAACCTTTTATGATTTTTATGAGTACCCTTAGGTTTGATCAGATTAAATATGTCATCTTTTTTGTTGGTTTTGAAGTCTATGATTGTTTACGTGAAAACAAAATTTTGGGTGGTTGTTAAGTAGAGAGGGTGGGGGTTAGGGTTATGGGGGTGTGGGACCTTTGATATGATTTGTCAATTGAGATCTGTGTCTGAGTTTATGTGGATATGGTTGGTTTTTTAGAAAGTGAGGTATGAGAGGGGTAGGTATGGTATGGTAGCAACAGAATCTTTTGCTGTTTGTTATGAGACTGTCGTTTTGGGCTTTCTGTTGCCCATTCTGGGGGTGAGAGTTTGTGGAAGGTGCTATTATGTAGTCTGCAAAAAGTTCATGGTGACCAGAATCAGACTAAAAGGAGACTGAGTGAGAGAGATGTTGTGAATTAGTTGGGTAATGATCTTGGGTCAAATGGAAATTAAGAGAAAGTTTGTTGTTTCTAGGTTGTGTTGACGTTTACTGTTTCTTTGTAGATGTTTTTGTTGTTTGGTATTGGTGTGGTGATACTATATTCTTTGTGTCTTACTTATGTAGTTGAGTGATTCTTTTCTTGTCAAGTGGGTCTGGATTTATGTGTAACTGGAATTTATGATATTTTGACTTGTCATCATTCTATCCTCTTATCATCTTGGGCTCTACTTGGTCTCTTTTCTGAGGTTATCTTCTTTTTTACTATTTTTCTTGCTGGAATGCCTATATATCCATCCCTTTTCTGATATCTCATCAAGTGAGAACATAACATATTATGTTCGATAAATCTATATTACTCCTATTAAGGTGTAGTTAAAAAGGATAAAAACTTAAGTTAAATTAATCTATACTTATCATTTTGTAAAAAATGATGTAGATATACTCTGCCAGTACAAATACAAGGATAAATGTAATAAATATGTATCTCTTCAGTATTCTATCTCTACAGGGATAGTAAATGCTGCAGTAATATTCAGACCAGTCGGTAAATGGTAGTATCAAATTCTGTGTCATTATTAAATCAAATTTTCTGTTTTTCATATGAGCTTTAATATCTATTCTTGTCCTAAATTGTGATGGAATTGGTCATTATAGGGTTTGCTTCAGATTGCATTATCAATTATATAGAACGAAAAAATTTACTTGAATTAATTGATGTTCTTTGTAATTTTTGCTTGCTTTGTACCGTGCTGCAAAAGAAATCCGAGTTTCAGTTGTGCTGGTCTCTTGCACCAAGCAGTCTTACAACTTATGTGAATTGATGCTTTTAGGTTAATAAGGAAATTAAAATCTTTACGTAATTGTTGTATGGCATCTGCATGGCGTTTTGGGTGGAAGTTAAATCAAACTAATAAGCTTCCTTTTATACGGACATGCATGCTGACAGATCAAATGCTAAACAAGCTATTAATTGGAGGAAGTGGCATTGTTGAGATTTTGCACTTCTTTTTTCTGTTCTTAAGGATTTTTGGTGATGCATGGTGAAAGTACTGCATTATTCTCGGTTTCTAACTTCGTGTTGAATTTACATTTTTTCTAAATGCGTTTTTTGAAATCTAGTTTTGTGGAGTCATTAACCTTGTGGAAATTTTGTCTTGCAGGTGAATGGGTTGCATGTTCTGTTGGTGCTAATTTTACACCTCATATTATTACTGTTAATGCAGGCGAGGTACGTCTTGAGCATTACCGGTTTATTATTGTATTTATGTGTTGCATACTTGCATTGATATCTTTTTGATTTTCTTGATCCATCATATCATACCTTTTTGGAAACACAATTCTTAAAATCACTTTGGATTGGTAGTTTTTTTTTTCTTTTGGATCATGTCTTTATTGTCTTAAATTAGGTACGGAAACATCAAAATAAACAATGTTTTCGTATCCGAAATTTTTGGAAACTGAACCTTTTCGGGAACTCCATGACACGTTTCAAATGATTTTGAAAAAAGTTTCCTTTATTTTTCAGTATTGAACTTTTTAAGTTAAATCAATTTGGATTGGTAGGTTTTTGGATCATGTCTTTATTGTCTTAATACGAAAACGTTAAAATAACCAATATTTCCGTATTCAAAACTTTTGGAAACTGAACCTTTACGGAGACTCCATGACACGTTTCAAAATATTTTTCAAAAGTAACCTTTTCTATATTGTTTTTTTTAAGTAAAATCACTTCGTATTGGTAGGTTTTTGTCCTTTGGATCATGTCTTTATTGTCTTAAATTAGGAAGTACGGAAACCTTAAAATAACCTATGTTTCCATATCCGGAACTTTTTGGAAACTGCATGACACATTTCAAAATATTATAAAAAATTTCCTTTATTTTTGAATATTGAATTTTTTTAAGTAAGATCACTTCGAATTAGTAATCTTTTTTGTCTTTTGGATCATGTATTCATTGTCTTAAATTAGGAAGTACGGAAACCTTAAAAGTACCGATGTTTCCGTATCCAAAACTTTTTGGAAGTTGAACCTTTTCGGGAACTCCATGACATGTTTCAAAAGATTTTGAAAACATTTCCTTTATTTTTCAATTTTGAACTTTTTAAGTTAAATCACTTCGGATTGGTTGGTTTTTTTGCCTTTTGGATCATGTCTTTATTGTCTTAAATTAGGGAGTACGGAAACCTTAAAATAACCAATGTTTATGTATCAAAAATCTTTTTGGAAACTCCATGACACGTTTCAAAATATTTTAAAAATCTTCCTTTATTTTTTAATATTGATTTTTTTTTAAGTAAAATCACTTTGGACTGGTTGGTTTTTTTCCTTTTGGATCATGTCTTCATTTTCTTAAATTAGGAAGTACGGAAACCTTAAAATAACCTACGTGTCTGTATCCAAAACTTTTTGGATTCTGAACCTTTTCGAAAACTCCTTAAATGTTTTAAAATATTTTAAAAAGTTTCCTTTATTTTTCAATGTTGAACTTTTTAAGTTTAATCACTTCGGATTTTGTAGGTTTATTTGCCTTTATATTGTCTTAAATTAGGAAGTACGGAAATCTTAAATTAGCCAATGTTTTCGTATCCAGAACTTTTTGAAAACTGAACCTTTTCGGAAACTCCATGACACGTTTTCAAAATATTTTTAAAAAGTTCCCTTTTTAAGTAAACATTATGAAAGTATTTATGTTTTTATTTTTATTTTTCTTATTTATTTGGAAGTACGGAAACCTTAAAACAACCAACTTGAACCTTTTCCTAACTCCACCACACGTTTCAAAATATTTTTTAATTAAACTTTATAAAAGTATTTATGTTTTTTTTAATTCTTACTTATTTATTCCCTATTAATTTTGTTTTTACTTTTTCTATAAATTTTTGTTTTTCTACTTAATTAAAAATATTTGGTTTTTTCATTTTTTTAAATTTTTTTATGAGTGGTATAATTTCATTTAAAGATATTAGCATGATTATATATATATAATATATATATATATATATATGCAACTTTTCCCAGTGTTTCATTTCCTGTATTTGTATAAATTCCATATCCTTGTGTCATATTGCATCATATCATGTTAACATTTCTGTTTCTGTGCTATTCAGGTCTTGAAAGGTCCATGTATATCTTTTGCAAATGTTTTTCTATATACAAGGAAATCGTAAAAATAATTAAGTTTCTGTGAAACAAAATTCAATTATATCTTAATGCTTCAGTATATGCAATTTTATATTTTCCTTATAATAAATTCTTTCATTGGATATAAATAGGATGTTACAATGAAGATTATATCATTTTCTCAACAAGGACCTCGAGCTATATGCATTCTCTCTGCAAATGGAGTGATCTCAAGTGTTACACTCCGGCAGCCTGATTCCTCTGGGGGCACATTAACATATGAGGTAATGCATTTCATCCTTTTATTTATCTTCAAGTTGTGGCTGAGAAACCTAGAGCTAATTTGCTTGGTGTTTGCATCTTTGATGCACATTTGTCTAGTTAATTTGCTATCTTGTTACTGATCACACTCATGCGCTCTTCACTTTTTTCTCAAGGTCCTATATGGCTTCTTGTGAACTTGGGTTCTGATTTTTGGTGCTTTAATTTATTTATTTTTAAACTGTATTGCGTTATTTTATTCCTCATTCGATGAGGTGATCGGATGGTTACATGTTGATGTTGGACCTTTGGTGCCCCTTCGAGAATTTAGGAAAATTTTCAGTTTTATAGTCCGATCTGTAATATAGTTTTTCTGCCTGCTAACTTACTGTCATTATCCAATCTCCTCCCTTTGGCAGGGTCGCTTCGAGATACTGTCTTTATCTGGTTCATTTATGCCCACAGAGAGTGGAGGAACAAGAAGCAGATCCGGTGGAATGAGTGTTTCGTTAGCAAGTCCGGATGGACGTGTAGTAGGTGGTGGAGTTGCAGGTCTGTTGGTAGCTGCGAGTCCTGTGCAGGTTAGTCCTATCAAGATGCCTAATCCTGTACTCAATTCATTTTTTATTACTTCCATTCTTGTGGAAATGTGTAAGAAACGAAAACGGTTCCTGGGAGGAGAAGAATTCTGATATTTTTCTTTCAATTCGTCAGGTTGTTGTAGGCAGTTTTCTGTCCGGAAACCAGCATGAGCAGAAACCAAAGAAGCCGAAGCCCGACAACATAACTATCACAACAACAACTGCAGCAATGGCAATTCCTATGTCTAGCTCCGATCCAAAATCCAACCTCCCACAGTCAACATTTCGCGGAGATAGCTGGTCAGCAATAGCAACAGATACAAGAAATAAGCCAACCGACATCAACGTGTCTCTGCCAGCAAGTTAACTAGGTTCTCCTCAGTTGGTGCGCTGCAAGGTTTGTCGCTGACAATGACAGAATTCTCTCGTCGAAGCTCACCTCATAAGTTGCCAGTAAAACTTATTGAATATCTTATTATTGTTGTAATGTTTATTTTACCCCATTTCGGTTCGGGTAGAATTTTTTAGATAGTTAGCTGATTAGGTAGGCTGTTGCTGCTGTTGTTGTGTTGTCTTGTAGAATAGTATTTGATGTAATTTTCAAATCTAGAGCTGCCTTTCTTCGAATTGGTGAATTTGTGTCTGAAAATTGTTGTTGTTACTAATCCTTAAGTGCACTATTTCTGTTATCCTATATGTAGAATCTTTTTAGTTGTTCTAATCCGAAATATTTTGTTTTCTTTTTCACTTAAATTAATGTAGCAGCAACTGTTTTCTTACATATACTTTTACTGGTGCTAGCTATAAATTATCCTTTTAGATTAATTTTTGTTTCTGAGCAATTGTAATTTTTTTTTTTTCATGAGAGACTGACTACGGATTTTCTTCGAGAGTGTAGAAGAGACATACACAGTCACTCAACCGAAAGGTTGTTCGAATGATGAATGAAGTGAGAGGGTCGATGTATTTGAGTTCGAGCTGAAATTTTGAATGTTCCAGTTTTAATTTTTTTATTTATTTATGCTTGTAAGAAACTTCTTGTACTAGTCCCGGAATTTAAAGCAAAGAACAAAGATTGTTTGCTTAATCACAAATATGACTTGCGTTTGAAGATTACTGCACTATTATTCAGGCAGCAATGTCATTTTTTATTTTAAATTATGATTTTCTTCACTTTTGAAATTATCATGTAGTAATTGTTTTTCTTGTGTCACGTTATATTTAACTCACATACAAATGTCAATCGAGATTTAATTCAATTATATATTTCTGCCAAACGAGACATTGACCCAGTTTTTTTTAATTTTTCTATATGTTCCTAGGAAAGTATTATCATAAAAAAGTCAGCTTCTGCTAAATATTTAATCACAAAAAATTATGCAATCAACCATATTACTTAACTAACAAATATTATGCGATCGAACAGTTCAAAAAAGCCAATATTATCATTTTTGGTTGCTAATCATTTGGTTTATGGAATGATTTGTGTTTTGTCTTTTAATATAAAATATTAGTTTGTTAACATCAAATTGATGCGAATCTAAGAATGTTTTTAATTGCAGATTATTGTTCTTTTGTTTTAAAAATTTCAAATTAATGCTGGTGTTGGGAAATTTCCTCAAGTCAATTACTGAATAGATGAAACTTTTACATGAAAATAACGGAAAGAGTAAAGATATAAAATTTATTTTAAAAAACAAAATAATCTTATTGAACTTCTTTTAGTCTTACAATAACATTTATTTCTACTAATGGTAGCTACATGCAGCCTGCTCCTGAAACTTCCATGACCATGCTAGCAATACTAGCTAGTCGGTAATAGCACTTGTATATCCAATTTATTTCGGATTAATTATTTTTACAGTTACTAAACTATAGCGAGACGGTTATTATCGTTTTATTTATTACTCCCTCCGTCCCATTTAAGAAGGGACATATCCCATTTTTATTTGTCCCACTTAAGAAGGTCATATCGTGTTTTTTGTGCCAATTTATATGAATTTTCCTTTTATACCCCCTTTTCTCTTTCCATAATTAATGAGTATTAGTCTATACACAAAATACAACACTATCATAAATAGGGGTAAAATAAGAAAATATTATAATAGTTAATGCTTTCTTAATATATGTGAAAAAGTCATTTGTCCCTTCTTAAACGGGACGGAGGGAGTATGTTTTGATAGTCAATTTTTTTTTTCACATCAACCGGATGTTAATACAACAATTCAAGCTAAAAATTACTTAAATGAAACCAAAAATTTTATGATTATCCAACATATTTGTCTACATATATTTAATTTTTAATCTGAATTGTTATAATAACCTTTTATTGATGTTAAAATAAAAACAAATTAATAAAATGACGGCAACCGTCTTATAATAGACATATCTTTTAGTAACTGTAGAAAATTAATTTCTTATACCAACAATAAAAGTAAGTTACTTCACTGTATAATTTCACCAGTTCTTACAATTTTTTTTATACTCCCTCCATCCAGGGACGAAGCCAGGATTTATTTTTGGAGGGGTGAAAAAAAAAATTTAGATAATTGGAGGGGCATAAAAATTTAAAGAAAAACTTAAACGGTCAAAAAAAGTAAAAACAAAATTTTTCAAGGATGAAAAAGTAAAAAGTAAAAATTTGGGGGGGGCAAATGCCACTACATACCCCCCTTGTCTCCGTCCATGCCTCCATCCAGGGACGAAGTCAGGATTTATTTTTGGAGGGGTGAAAAAAAAATTTAGATAATTGGAGGGGCATAAAAATTTAAAGAAAAACTTAAAGGGTCAAAAAAAGTAAAAACAAAATTTTTCAAGGATGAAAAAGTAAAAAGTAAAAATTTGGGGGGGCAAATGCCACTACATACCCCTCCTTGTCTCAGTCCATGCCTCCATCCCATTTTAGAAGTCTCATATTTCATTTGGGATTGTCTCATTTTAAAAATCTCAATTTTATTTTTAGAAGACATTTTTTTTATGATTGGAGAGGGAGGAGCACTCCTAAAAAGAGTTGAACCCATGACCTAATAGTTTGCTGCCTAGCGCTTATACTATTTGATTTATAGAAGACTTTTATGTAAAACTTCTCTTTTTATCATCACCTTTAAAGAACTAATATAGAAAATTCCACTATAATTAATAAAAACAAACATGAAAAGATAAAGATAATAAATATTTATTAATATTTGTGTAAAAGGAAATGAAATTTTTAAAATAGCACGGAAGGAGTATATACAGACATGGTCCTTTTTGAGGTTCGACCAGAGTCAATCCGGCTCATTTTTTAACTACGAGTATCATGATTCAATGTCATGACCATAATTCATAAAGCTAAAAATAAAATAAAATTTTACTTCTAGTTCTAGACTTCTAGTCTCACTGTCTCTAAAAGAAATAAACTCTAGAAGACTTAGAATTTAACTTTTACATGCTTATAAAATGTCCATAAAAAATTAAAAGTGTGCAATAGGTACAGAAACACGGTAACTAGCGTAAAACAATGAAAGAAGAATGAAAAAAATTGAATTATTTTTGGTATGTCATACTTGGAAGTTTATATTACTTGATAGAATGAATTAAACCAAATTTTAATTGTAGTATACTAATATTAACAATTTCTAAGAAGATACTCTTTATCATAATTTCTCAGCAAATCATCCCCTAAACCAAGCAATACTATAAATACCAAAAATATATAAATTAATCAAACACAACAACATTATAAAGTAGTATCAGCATTATCAAACAAGTTTAATTATGGAAATGAAAAAGCTTGATGTATCACCTGCTCTTGTGTTCTTGATTATTTCGTTAGCTGCCACTTTAATGCTTAAATTCTCATCTCCTCTTTTCGTGTTTTTGTTGTTCAATACCATCGTTATAGCTATCGTTTTCGGAAGTTATAAACCGAATTGTGCGGAAGAAATTGATGGAAGCTGGAACTATTCCTTTCAACCTACTTTATGTGAAGTTGGAGACTCCGATACGTATGATCATGACGTTAAGGATGGAGATAGTTATAGTGATATCGATGATGATGACGGTGTTGATGATTATAGGAAGGAAAAGTGGTTTTCCGATGGATACGACGAAGATGATGAAAGCGGGAGTAGTGATGGCGAGATTGGATGGGATGATGACAATGACTACGACGACGAGAAGAATGGAAAAAATGATGATTTGTTTAGGGCAAGAATTGAAGAATTTATTGCCAAGGTAAACAAAGGACGGAGGGAAGAATGGTTGAGGGACTTTCTTGATAATCAATACGAAATTTCTTGATAAATTAAGTACGTGTATGCATGTAAAATTGATGTGTTCACCGGTTCTTGGGGCTCCAATTTTTGCAGAGGATTCTGTTGTTTGGTTTTGTTTTTACCATTTTTGTTGGTGTGTTGGTGCGTCCAATATTAGGGACAATCAAATGTGACTGGCATTAGTTGAACATTTTTGTGAATATTACATGACAGTTTTAGTTGAATGATAATTTTCTTAATTCAATTATTTGCAATATTGGTTTATTTTATCTTACATAAATAATTTGGTGTTCGGTCCAGTTAAATATATAAATCTCAATCAGTTTGGCTAAAGTTATGAAGGCCTTCAAATATCCCCAAGGAATTCAAAACAATTAAAAGAAGAATCAATGTAGAAACTTCCTGATCAATAGCTGATTGTACAAAGAGTTGAGAAAATTTCTACAATTTTTAACAGGCATAAGCCAATCTTATGAACATTTGTATACACTACCCAAGACCAAATGATGGATCTCGGGAAGCTGAATCAGCATCCACTGCAGGTGGCCGAATTATACGATCAATGAGCCCATAATCAAGCGCCTCCTGAGCATTGAACCGTTTCATTCGGCTCAAGTCCTTGTTAATCTGCACATAAACATCAACATTTTCTCACTTTTTCTTGGAGTATTTATGATTGCCTCAAAGTTTGAAAAAAAAAGGGGAGGGACCGGGTTCACCGGCTCGGGACGTATGGTGGGGAATATTTCTTTTCTATTTAGTAGCCTCTCTAGTCGCATAAAAATGAAAAAAGAAACCATGATACTGACCTTCTCCGCTGGCTGTCCGGTGTGTTTAGCCAACTCATTATAAAGATAGTCCTTGATTCTAAGAAGCTCATTTGCTTCGTTACGAATGTCATCAGCCTATAAGCATGTCACTCATAAGTAAAATACTATTTGATTAATATGTTTACTAAAGTTTATCATGACAATATATGGCAACAATACCTGGCCACGAGCAGCCCCAGCTGGTGACTGTAGAGCAACTCTTGAAAGAGGCATTGCAGAGCGATTTCCCTGCCAATACAGAGCAAAGAAAGTCATAAGAAAGTATTCTATTTCTAAAGAGGAGTTAAATGAGCTATTTGATTTTTCTAGTGTTGGTTTTGACTCTATCCCATCACACTTCAGTGTCCACTATTTTTTTAATTATCATACTAGTTCCAATTATCAATGGAATAATAATTGCCGCAATATGGTCGGTTTTAAGACTCTACACCCCTTTGGTACTTTCACCGGGTCATTACCTATTCCATTAATGTAACGGGGTCTTCACAGGCAATAGCCTAGTGGTAGAGACATTGTAATTAGACCTGAGTATCTCAGGTTCGACTTCTAGTCCTTTATTAATTATTATTAATAAAAATAATAATAATAAAATCTATATATGTTTCAAGTCAAAATTAAACCGAACCGATTTTATAAAAAAATTAAATATTTCAAATCGAACTTAACATTTCCTTTGATTGAATTTTCGGCTCGGTTGATTTACAGTTCGGTTTGTACCAAAAGCCGACTAAAATTTGTTTACTTCTAAAGCCAAAAACCAACCAAAATTGTTGGTTCGGTTAGGGTTGGCTATTTAATTTGGTTCGATTTTTGCACCCCTCTTATATAGAACAGCCAGTAAACTTCACATAGACAGTAGTGATTAAATAGAAGCACAAAAATCTGCCATGAATTGTGATGGTAAAGCTAACCCGAAACAGTTCTTTCTTACTGCCGCAACTCAATATATACCATTCAAGATCTACGCAATGAATCATGTAGCTAAGTATTCATCCATTCTAATTCCATTATAGACTAAGAGTACCTTTTCCCCAGCTGCAAGAATAAAGCCTGCTAGATTATAGGCAAATCCAACACAGTGAGTACCAACAGGACTTTTCAAGCTTCGCATAGTATCATAGATAGCCAAGGTTGGAGTAAGCTGCAGATTAACAATGATATATCAAACATAAACCAAAATAAAAGCTGTACAAATACCAAAGAAAATGTAGATTGTGTTAACAGAAATTACGAGTTGATCTACAAAGAACTCACATCTCCACCAGGACCGTTTATATATAAGTAGATTCTTTTGGAATCATCAATTGTGTCAAGGTACAACATTGTTGCCAATATTTGGTTGCTGAACTCTTCATCTATATTTTGTCCAATGAAGATAACACGCTCTCGGTACTGCGCAAACAAAGTAAATAAAATCTCCGCACTCATAACCCAAACGTAGAAGCTAAAAGCACTATAAACAAATCAAGAACCCACGAGTAAAATTTTATAGCTAAATTCTTAAGTATCTAGCACAAGGACGGTTTAAGAGGGAGATCATTATACATACCTAAGAAAATGGAAAACGTTATACAACATCAGTGAGCAAAAATCTAGAAAGGATAAGTAAGGTTGATGAACTTACAAGGGCATTCCACAAATCAACCCATTGCCAAGTTCCCTCACCGGGAGTTCTATAGGGCACTCTTGGAGTCCCAATAGGCATCATTCTAACTCCGGCTCGTATTGCTCTATTGCTAAGCGTCCTGCAACGTGTAAATTTATCACTCAACATCCGTAACCAAAACAATCAAACAATATTATGCCTAAAGTTGAATACTTAATGTACAATGCAGCTACATGGTGTACATACTTGTAAAAAAAGATAAGATTGTAGATATCCCTTTTTAAATTGCACAGTATATCGGAAACTAACACAAATAATGTTCCTAGTAAAGCTCCAATTTTACTTGAATAACCTGCTGATATGAAGCCCTAAAAATTCTGCTGATAGAAAGTTAAAATGAAATTACCCGCATTGGAGGCTCTTATTAACCTTGCCATAGAATTCTGCAGTCAAATTAGGTCTACCAGTTGCGTATAAACCTATTTCAAAAATGACAAACAATAAATAATAGAAAAAGATTAGGATAGAAGAAAAGAATACAGACTTTATATTAAATGAGACAGACCTGAAGATTGAGGTTTTAATCCAGTATAAAGCTTGGTTCCACAACTGCAAATGTTTAATAAAAAAACAAAAAAATGTTACTATTAGTAAAATAAAGTCAAATTTTGGAATTAAATAAAATTGGGTTATGTGCGCATAGATATAAGGAATAGGATGTATGTGTTAGAGTAGAAAAAACCTGAGAGAAGGCTGGTTTAGGCTTGTATTCAGAGCCAGCGCCATTTTTATCTGATTTTTTAGCTGCGACTAGGAAGAAGATGAAGTTAAGAGTTTTTACCAGTGATAGCTTTACACAGAGGAGACATCACATGGTGCCGATATCATTATAACCTACATTTTCCTAATTCGATGTTGGCCGTTAGATTTTTGTGTCCTACCCTATGGTTATTTGATGAACTCTATAAATTGTAAATTTCTTATCAAAATTCAAAAATACCAAATTGTTTTGATTTATTTTGTTTAGGCCTTGTTTTTAAATCAGCAATTTTAATCTATTTTTTAATTTTTATTTCTAACTATAATCATTTATTTAAATTTGACAAAAAAATATTTAAATATATCGTTTATGTTACTCATGTTGTGTTAATCTACAATTCTAGCATAAAAAATTTCAAAAGTGAAATAAAATGAAATTTTTTTTGTTCACTTTCAATTAAACAAATAGTTATAATTAAAAATGAAAATTAAAAAATAAGTTAAATTTAAAAATTTAAAAAGATAAAATCATAAAAAAATTAAAAAGTGTAATATTATTTATATGCCAAAAATAAATAAACAAAATGAGTAAAAGTTTCATTTGAAAACCAAAAAAAAAAGGTTTAAACCGGTAATATACAAGGCATAGGTGTAAAATAATCCTAATGTTTACCTTAACTTTGATTGTTGACTAGGAAGCTAACTAAAAGCAACTCATGTAATCCAAAACAAAAATGAACATGACCCTCTCAAGTTCATTTGAACTTGAGGGAATCCCAATCCAACAAAAACGACTCTTTATGCGGGGGCTAAGTATTTTATCAAACACTTGGTCTGCAACTTCTTCTGGGTTTAAGACACTCTACTTTCAGCCTCACCTACAAATCGGTATCATCGTTCAATCACAGCAGTTATTGTCTTCCAGTTCATTAGCCTGTTTTTACTCTCCTAGCTCTAGTAATTGGCGTAAAGATTTCTCACCGAGAGATATTTGCAAAGATGGTTCGTATACCAACTTTGACAATGTATTAGCTTGCTTTAATCAAATGCTTCATATGAACCCTTTGCCTTCTGTTGATCAGTTCAATAACTTACTATCTTTTCTTGTTAAAACGAAACGATACGACACTGTTATTTCCTTGTACAAAAGAATGGAATTGTTTGGAGTTTCATCTAGTGTTTATACCCTGACTATTTTAATGAATTGTTTATGTCATTCGCATCATGTGAAGTATGGGTTTTCAGTTTTAGGGAAAATCTTTAAATTTGGACTTAGACCAAGTATTGTTACTTTTAATACTTTAATTAATGGATTGTGTATAGAGGGTAGAGTTGTTCAAGCAGTGGAATTGTTAGATTATATTGTAGTGAGAGGGTATCAGCCTACCGTATATACTCATAGTATGATTGTAAACGGTTTGTGTAAGACTGAAGAAACTAGTGTGGCTATTGGTTGGATGAAGAAAATGGTTGAGAGAGGTTTTGAGCCGGAAGTGGTGGCGTATAGTGCAGTCATCGACAGGCTTTGCAAGGACAGGCTGGTGAGCGAAGCTCGAGAATTATTTGATCAAATGACGAGTTCAGGGATATTACCGACTGTGGTAACTTACAACTCGTTAATTTACGGTATGTATAATTTAGGACAGTGGAAGCAAGCTTCGTGTTTATTTAAAGAAATGACGGAGCGGGGTATAAAACCAGATGTATATACGTTAAGTATATTGGTTGATGCATTTTGTAATGAAGGAAAGGTTTTGGAGGCTTTAGGTGTATTTGGCAAGATGATTCAAAAGGGAATGGAGCCTGATATAGTTATGTACAGCTCGTTAATTCACGGTCTTTCCAAGTCAAGCTTGTGGAAGGAATGTTTGACTTTTTATGACGAAATGCTTAATCGAAATATCGAACCAGATGTTGTTACTTTTAGCATTTTGGTTGATGTGTTTTGCAAGAAAGGAATGGTTTCAGTGGCTCAGGGAATCATCAATTTAATGATTCAAAGGGGTATAAAACCCAATGCTGTCACATACAATTCACTGCTAGATGGCTATTGTCTTCAAAACCAAATGGACGAGGCCAGAAAAGTGTTTGGCGTAATGCTCAACAGTGGTTATGAACCGGACATACTTAGTTATAATATCTTGATCAAAGGATACTGCAAAAGTGCTGCAATTGATGAGGCACAGAAAGTCTTTAATGAGATGCCTCACAGAGGTTTAACTCCTAACTCTGTCACTTACACTACTCTTATAAGTGGGTTATGTCAGGCAGGGAGTCTTCAAAGTGCAGAGGATCTTTTCACCGCAATGTGTTCTCGCGGCATGAGTCCTGATATAATAACATACTCAACTTTGCTTGATGGCTTTTGCAAACATGGGCGTCTTGATAAGGGACTCGCATTGTTTGAATCTATGAAAAAAAGCCGGTTTAAACCTAATAAAGTAATCTATAGTATACTCATTGATGGTATGTGCAAAGCTGGGAAATTTGAAGAGGCAAAGGAACTATTTTCTAGCCTCTCAGATGGTGAGTTGCAGCCTAATATTTAAAATTAAATTTAATTGATTCTACTTTGGACTGGTTTAGTATGAAGAAGACGTAGTATTATTAAAGCTAACATAGTATGTATTGGGTTCCTCATGAGTTCTTTAATCATGAATCAAAATATACATTACACGAGACAAATTCCGTCTCAAGTTTATAATCAATTGGAATACGGTTCTAGTACTTATATTTCTTTTCAATTATCAAATCATCTTAATGAAATGAAGAAATTACAACCATACGACATTCATAATTTATACCGTGCTTTAATTTGGTCTTTGATGAGTTTATCTTTTATTGTTGGTTTGTAAATTGTGGATGTCAACTAACGATAAGTGGTTGTAATGTTCTTTATTTTAGTCCATTTCTGTTATACATGAACTAAATTTATTACAATTGATCTCTAAGAACTAGATAAATGAAAATCATCGTACAGGGTTCTTAAGATGGATTTTTCATTTACAAGATCTCAACTCAAGTCAATTTGTGAATCATGTCGGCTGCTTCCTTCAGTGTCCCTTTCTCAGCATGATTCCACCATTTAAATAAGTAGTTATCGACAACTAATCTAAACCAAGGTGACAGCTTTAAATCTTCCTCACCTGCATCTGCTTTCCTCAAGAGCTCCTTTAATTGATCCGGGTTAACATACTTAACATCAGCTACTTAGCCCATTCGAACTTGAACTCGACTTGAAAATTTAAGTCCATTCAACATCAAGCTTGTATAACAGACTCAAGCTTGTATAACAGACTCAAGCTTGGACTCACATAAGTTGGGTTATACCCCCTAAGTATAACAGAAATGACAGCATAAAGAAAACCAAGACCAGCAGGCACAAGTGAATGTGTAAAGAACTTCAACTAATGAGATCAACATCTCTAAACAAAAGCATCCATAAAATTCAACAAAGGTAACAAAATTGTTCTTACAAGTGCATCTTGATATGCATTTTACATTGTCCGAGGAAGAAAACAAAAAGAAGAATGAATCAGGAGGGCTTCTCATAGGAGTTCTGGTCTCTAAATTCGCCGATGGCGGTTCGAATCATTTCAGCAACATGGGGCTGCACAAAGAGATGGGTGCCATCCAAGACATGAATAATGAACTTCTGTGATGTAGGCAGTGAAGCATTCATATTGATTATGAACTGCGCCATGGGTATGTCGCTGCAAATGTAAACACCTTAAGTTTCGAAACTGCGCCATTATTGAATGAAATTGCTGGTGAATTTGTATGATTAAAAATATTTACCAGGATATGAACAATCCTTTAGTGGCATTGACCATCTTGTATCACCAATCTCAATTCCTTCAGAATCTGAAACGGAAAAAAAGAAAAAAGAAAAAAAAAAGCATAATCGGATCATTGATCTTAAATTTTTAAACTTCAAGAATTCAAATGATAAAATTATGAGGAATAACTGAAACCCATAACTGTAAGATGAAACCTTCACCATGAGGAGACAACCCAATTGGAAAAAACTTAACCGAGTTTTCAGCTATCGCAAAAATTCGAATTTCAGTAGAAGTTGGTTCAGAATTTGGAACTGAATAGAATTTTTTTTACCTAACAGAGGAATTTTGTCGAGCAGATGGTGTGCAAATTGAACCACTAACGGGAGAGGAACGCCTTAAACTTTGGAGTTAGAAGCAGGCTTATTCTTTATAAATCAATTCTAATATTGAAGAAATAGAAGGTGTTATTGAAGAAGGTGAAGATCGGGATTTGGATAATAATAATATGAATAAATGTTTTAATTTTGGATGAGAGATCAGTGGTTGGTTACTAATGATATGAATTTGGGATTGCAAAATACTGGGAGAAGGTTGGAGTATATGGTATTGAATGGTGAATTGTCTTGAGGCAAAGTCTAATTCAAATAGAATTGGGTTATATTTGATGCTTTGTTGATGAAATTAATTTCAAAAACATAGTGAATATGTCCATTGCGTTGCGTTTCTTGGGATTGTTTCTTAATTCAAAACAATTAACATAAACTTACAAAATCCAGATTTGATCAATTCTAAAAGAACAAAAGCAAAAGCACTGTTGTGCAAGAGTAGAAACACCAAGAACAGCGGAATCAATCAAATGCCTAAAACATGATTGAAGAATTGTATAGCACCTCAAAACTATAAGTTATAAATCAACAGAAAAAATCTAATAATTAATCCTGGAATATCAACTATATCAATTACAAAAGACTTCCGATCCGCTCTTGCTGCCTGTTCTGTCCTATCCATTCATACAAGCCAGCAGTTTATGGAGCCCGGTGCTCCTTATGAGTAGCAAATGATGCATGCACGCAAGCAACTAACTAATCGAAGTCGTGATCTTCCAATGCTGTCAAAATCATCCTGCAAGCACAAATGAGAGTTTAAACAGGCTCACCAAGAAAATTCAGTTGCAGAAAAGAAAAATACTAGCAGCTCTAGCGTCATCACGTACCAAAATATCGAGAGAAAGAGAAGAACAATGAGATAGAAGAGTTTAAAAAGACGCTGCTTCTTTTCCCAGTGTAATAAGTTAAATATCTCCGTCACATCTACCAGATGTTTTCGTCGTGTGTAACTGATAATAGGACGAGAGGAGTCAGAACAAGAATATCTCATGTTTAATCAAAGGCAAATAGCAAATATAAGCAGCCTAGAATTTACTCGAGCATCATACGAGTTTAAAGCAGAACCACTGCCATTATATAAAATCGATTTAAAGAAGGCTGATTTATAAACGTATGCCACTTGCATATTCTCATGACCTGAATAACAAAATAACATACTGAGTATTGACCATAATACCGTTCATTGTCCAGCAGGCAGGATTACTAATATCTTTTTTTTCACAAATTAACGAAATTAATGATTTTTAAGATAGGTCAACAGTCAACTATTCAACTTTGCATCCCACTACCTGTGTTTGCTCCTGCAACTAGCGGCTCAACATAGCAATTAAGTGCCACAGAGGCAAACCAACACATAACAAGTTAAAAAAAAAAAAGCACCATCATTGGGGTTCGAAATTAGCTGGAGAAAGTCACAATTATACTATTACTCAACATTTGCTTAAATTTTTTAGGTTCCACCTCCAAACCATTAGTCTCGACTCCAAGCAATAATAAGGGTGACAAGGCATTAAAAGGGTTCAAAACTGTTGGATATGTTCCTCAATATTGATCACACATTAGTCCAACAATTAAGCTAAGAATCAACAGCAAGTTCTAGCAGCGTATAAAGTACCGATTTAATTCAATTCAAGCATTGACAAAATGAGCCTTTTATCTGATGGGCAGCAACTATTGGATATCAGTTCAATAAAAAACTATCCCTTTCTTTTAAAATATGCAGAGATATATATACCTCACGTAGAAGAAAAAAATTATCAAATCCACTAAGCGAAAACACTGAGATGATAAAAAGACTTACAGCCTGACATTGTAGTAGAGGTATGGAAGACACAATAGTGACATACACCAATGTCCTGTTAGGAGAAAAAACAGGCATAAAACACCTTCAGTTATATACTCAGGCAAAATCACTTTGTTTATCCGCGAAGACGAGTCATAAGGATTGATATAATCGAACTCCAAATCAGCCAAGCACATAAGCTGCACCCACAACAAATTTTTCTACATTGTTCAAACTTCTATCTCAAAAAAAAAAACACTTAGACAGAAATCAACATTGTTAAAACTTTGCAATTAAATGAATCAAAGGCTGCTTACAATTAGTGCTCGCAATTAATAAAAAAAAATTAAAAATTGTTAGAACAGGTGAAATCTTGATCAATTTAATAAAAAAATTACTCATAATCAACAAGGCACCCTAATTTTCAGCTATGAACAATAACATCCCGTACACTAGTACAGCATATTGAAACTTCGTAATTGAAATTAATTGAAAGAAAAGGATTTAGGGTTTGAAAAGGGGAGAGAGAGACCTGGAAAACGATGACGACAAGTAAGGCAATAAGGAAGAAGAAGGAGATTAGCCAAACATAAAGATCGCCCATTTATTCCTACTTTACTTCTCTCTAAATCTACCCTAACTCTCTTCTTCTTCTTCTTCTTCTACCTCCCAACCCTGACACAAAAGCGCACGATAACTCACTGTTTCACGCTAACAGATTGGTGCGTATTGCACACTTTTGCATACCCAGACGACCTTTTCTTTTTCACTTCACTTCTTTTTAGTTAGCCGCGTGTTTAAGTACAACTGCGTAACACTAATTTTATTTTTCACTCTCTTTTTCTTTTTAGTAAATTTTCCAATAAGGATTAGGATTCCCTCAAGTTTATTTTGAGATCATATTCACGATTTATACCGTTTATTATAAAATGAACGGTGTAGATAAAAAAAGTACATTTTTAATCAAATTAATCTACACCGTTCATTTTATAATAAACGGTGTAAATCGTGAATATGACCCCCTCAAGTTCATATTTGAACTTATGAGAATTCCAATATTTCCTATAATTATTGATTGTATAATAATTATTTATTTTTTTGGAAAATCATTTAGTATTTAAATGAGCATTGATAATATTAAAGAATGTTTAACATTAAAAAAAGTTGTCTATTAATTTCATTAATTTCAGATGGAAGACACATTTAATTATTAAATAAAATTATATATATTTAATCAATTTAATTTTATAATTTTTTTTATATCGATATAATGAAATTTAAAATACAATTTTTATTTTTTAGCTAGCAACCAACTGAAAACTATATAAATTATGTACAAATAATCTACCGAGTGGAATATATATATATATATATATATATATATATATATATATATATATATATATATTTAATTAATTAATTAATTTCTAAAATTTTATATTTTTTAGAAATTTGAAACTCATTGTGATTTATGAGCTTAAATATAAACACACAAGTTGAAATAAATAACAAATTTGTAAATGTTAATTGGAGTAGGCCAATATGCAGATGTGTACAAGGAACAAATTTATTTTTGCGACGAAATATTTGGTCACCAAAACCAAAATTTTCGTTACCAAGTTTCTTCCTCGTACACATCTGCATATTTCACTGAAAAAACCAGTCAAATTGTGACGCATATTTATGGCTAACTTTTTTTTGTTAAGAAAATAATTTATGGCAAAACGATTGTTGGATAATTTTTTAATTTCATGATGGAATTTCTATTGGGAAATTTGACACTGCACTTTGCGACAGTAATATTCACTGCCAATATAAGATGGGTTGAGTTTTGTCATAAATTTACTACAGATTTATGATGGACATATCAACCACAAAGTTTTCTAACACAAGTTCCTTCATATCATCACAATTTTGCGATGACACATATTTGTGACATGATTTTTCTATCACAAGCGATATAATATCTAAATTAAAAAGGAAAAAGGTGCATTAATAACTTTAATGTATAGCCCGTATGTTGGCATTTTATATATTTCGAATCTTAAAAATGACCATAATATCTTGAAAAAGTATCAAACTTTCGATTCTGGGGATCACTCAACTTACCCAATATATCAAAATGATCACTGAACTAAAAAACGCTACAAAGTGCTCATCAAACTTTCGATTTTTTTATCACAGAGAAGTCACTTAATGAATTCCGGTCAAATTTATCCAATGTGGCAGCCGGACCGTCCAGCTCATTACTGACATCACAAATTTAATTATAAAAAATAAAGAAACAGAAGAAAAGACATAAAAACCCTTGACACCTAAGAGAATAAGACAAAAAGATAAAACAGTAACCCTAAAATCGAAAATGGGGGAGTGACTTCTCTGTGATATAAAATCGAAAGTTTGATGAGCATTTTGTAGCGTTTTTTAGTTCAATGATCATTTTGATATATTGAGTAAGTTGAGTGACCTCCAAAATCAATTATCCCATATTTGTGACATGATTTTTCTATCACAAGCGATATAATATCTAAATTAAAAAGGAAAAAGGTGCATTAATAACTTTAATGTATAGCCCGTATGTTGGCATTTTATATATTTCGAATCTTAAAAATGACCATAATATCTTGAAAAAGTATCAAAAATGACTCATTTGTTAACATTTTCATTTAATGTTGTACACATTTGAGATCCGAAATACATGACGTGCCAACAAAAGACACGAGATATATTTACACTTTTTCCGGTTAAAAAAAGTAATTAAATCTGTAGATGTCATTATACATATATAATTATTATGCTTATATACCAACATTTTTAAATAATAAAATTGTCATATTTTTTTAAAAAATTATTCCTTGATTTTTTTAAATATTAACTTTTAAAAATGATTAATTTAAAAACATGTAATTTTTAAAAAAAATATAAATTTTAAAATTTATTGTTTTTAAAATCTAAATATTTTTAAAGAAAAATGTGATTTAAAAGGAACATTTTAAATAATAAAATATATAATTTTAAAATACAAAAAGAATGTAAAATAATATTTCTTTAGATTTTAAAATCTTACAATAATATTTATATGTGATATGTAGTAATTAATAAATAACTATACTTGTAAACTACAATGATACTAATTTATATATGAATTTCTGTTGTGCAAGCTAATAAATATATTAGATATAGTTGTATAGAAATTTTAATACTAGCCTAGCCAAAATGGATTGAAAGTGAGTGAAACTTCAAAGTTAAATGAGCTGCTTGCTTGCGTAGAAATGAATGATTTTCAGAAAAATTATTAAAAATTCATGAATAATGCAAAACTTTCTAAAAAAATGAAATAATTACAGTACGAGTAATAAAGAAGGTTAGTATAACTTAATTGAATATGAATATAAAATTACTTTTTTCAATTTTGTCGTCTCAAATTTGTATGATAAATTTATCAATGAAATTTGTGATAGGTTTGTGAAATTTATCACAAAAAAATCTCGTGCAAAATAAAATTTGTCACAATTGAAAGAGATATTAAAAAAATTGTGATGGAAATTCTCATCATAAATTTGTGACAAATAAATTTCCGCCATAAGCATTCTGTGATATTTTTTTCTATGATGGCCAATTCGACATAAGCAACAGTGTGACGAACTTGGCATACATAAATTAATGATTTTACGATAGCGTGCATCACAATTTATAGCAATTGCTTCATTTCATATATGGATAACTAGCTAGAGAAATCAGAGGAATTAAAGTAGTATATCAAGAATTCCATTAACGAAATAAACTAATAAAATGTAGATTTATTAGCTAAATTTGCTTCCTTTGAGCAAGAAGTAGTGATGGTGTTTGAAGTCTTTAAGCACATAAAGAAATTTCTGGATCCCAAATTTATTAACTTCTCATCAGCCTTCAAACCTGCATTAAAACAAGCTCACTCTTAACTTATAATTTAAAATTGAATCAATTAAAAATTTGATTGAGACAACCATCAAACTTCAACTAAGTAAATGTAATTATATATTCTTAAAATAAAACAATTTAAATGACATGATAGTTAATAAAAAAATTGAAGTTAAAAAAAATCGTCAAATATTTTAAATTTTCTGAATTATTAACTAAAAAACAGAAATTAACGATAACTTACTTTCGAAGCTGAACTGAGAGTAGTGAAGAGCAAAGCAATCAGGATTAGAATTAATCAAAAATGGCCGTCTTTTCTCCTTCACATAAATCTCTATAACCGCCTTAATTAAATCCTTAACGGTATTCTCCGGCGCCATGATCACCTGAACCGGCCCTAAGCTCCGTTCTATGTTCACATTCAGCAGCAACTTCGTTAACTTACTCTGTGAGGCCGACGCCCCTGTTTCACTTGAAGCAAACATTTCCGGAACCGAAATGAGCTCTCCACGACTTTGACCGAGGTCGGAATATCTCTCCGGCGGGAAATTATTAGGCTGTAGTGAAGTGTCAACTCGGTGAGAACGAAGAGGCCGTGTAACGATGTGGCGGAAGGTGATTGGAGCTCTAGAAGTCATTGAACAGTTAGTCAGTTAGTAATTCAACAATAATGTAATGAAATTTGAGTTATGTCTGTATATATGCAGAGAATAATTAAGGTTTGGTTTAGGTTGGTCCAGTTACGTCATCGTTTTATATTTCAGTTTTGCGACAGTTAAAAGAAGAAGCGAGAAATTTCGTGGAAGGTGGCATGTTATGACAGTGGCCTTAGGTTTTTGTGTTTATTACGGATATGGTTTCATTAAATGTTGTCGATTCTTATGATTCTGTAATGTGCCCACACAAGTTTTTGTATTTTGTTTTACTTATGCTAGTAAATTGATCATGAAGATTTGGATATTTTTCCCTTAATTAAACTTGATTAGGTAATTTTTGGTGGCCATGTGATTTATGTCTGTTTATGGCTCACAAAAGAGTATGTATCTATGGATTGAAAAAATTAGGCTGATTTTTTTTGACTTTATTATAAAATGCATGTTAAAATTTAATTTTTGTATGATATCTGAAATAATTTTATATTGCAATGCGTATTTTAAAGAAAACTTTTAATGAGAGATTGTTATATATGCACTAAAAGGTAAATAAAAAATGCGCACAATGACGAGTCGTTTTATCAGAAAAAACACTTGATAAATAAATTACAATTTAATGTTTACTTTGTGATGAACTCAAATTTTAGTGATCTATAAAACTTTATATATTTATAAAAAAGATTAAGTTGATTTTGTTGTATCATTTTTATAAATCTCTTAAATAATTAAATCAAAATGTGTTTATTAATCCTACTTGATAAATCATTGAAGCACTCGAGGGTTCCTGGGCTATCAAGATCATTTGAGAGCACAAAGGTCATATGCACCGGTGGGATTTTCCGGCTGTTTGCTACGACGCTTAATTCGGTACTTTTAAAGTGATTTATATGGACCTACTCGTACAACCATTTAGAAGCTCCTTTCTTGATCTTCATATTCAATTTGCTAAGCTGGCGAATTCTGTTATGCATCAAGTTGTATGTCAAGTGTACGTGAGGCGGGAGACGTTCTCATGTGCTAGATAATCTTCTGTATTCCCCTCGGATCGGTTGAACACGTGTTCGTCCGAAATATGATAAGTCAGACACTTTTAGAGGTAGTATCTGAGTTATCTTGATATGGTCTTCAATCAGGATATCTCGGACTCGATGATTAGATGCACATTCTAATCTTCGGACTAGTTGTGTGCTTATCTCGGTCAATCAATATTATGAATATTGATTATTGTTTGTTTGACTTGGTAACATTACATGTTAATGAAGTTGTTTCACCTCTATATTATATTACCACTATTTAATAATTAAAATTAAAAATTTCAGCATATAAAACAATGCTATTTAAAATTTAAAATATACCAAAAAAAGCAAGATACATATTAAATTCATACCAATTAAAAAAATTATTCATTAAATGTATTAATCATCCAGGTATATATATGCATACGTAGGTAAGCACTAAGGATGATAAAAATAAAAGGGATAAGAATACACCTAAATCCAAGCATAGTTGAATTGGTAAAGCGCTCTTCTAACTTAAGTAAGTTCGTGAGTTCGAACCGTATTCATATATGCAGCCGTTTAAAATTTAGAGTCAGAGTTTGCCTCTCGCAAGGTACCACATGATTTAAGTGGGAATTAATCTGAATGTAAAAAATTTAATGGTGCCGTCTTATAGTTGAGATTCATTCAAAAAAAAACCTCATGTGTCCTATCCTATACCAAAATGACATGAAAAGAAACACAACAAAATGAAACTGCAGACATTGGGAAAAGCCCATCTTTTGAATTGATTCAGAACATTTAGTAAGCTTGAGTTAGGCCCAAAACATTTTAGCCTAAAGTTTTATTTTGAAATAAAATGAGTAGTTGATTTCAAAATTCATGGAATTTAGTGTACAAAACTGTTCCACTTAAACAATTATACATGTCTAATTCCTAGTGGTTTCGCCATCTAACCGACCACGTTTTAAAACATTTGCCGACCATTTGTTTAAATTTGTCGTGTATAGGAGCATATTCCTGAATCACTGTGCATCTTCATTGTAATAATAATCATTAATTATTAGACTACCAAGAACCAATCTACTCCGATAAATTTAAAAACATAAAAAAAATCGTAAAGATGATACCCTAATATTAAAAAATAACGATAAATAAGAGAGACCAATTGGTTTTTTTTTATTGGGACAAAAATGAACTGAATATTCGCTTATTATATTGCTTGGAACTTGAAGAACCAAATCTACTTTACCTCACCTTATAGTAATTCAGAAAATTAAAAAATTGAAGCTTTACAATGTTTTGAATCAATGATCTTGCAACTTTGCAACTCAGGTAAATATAAGTAAATATAACTAATAAGATCAATATATCATTAATTTGGACTGTAAATGGTAAACATAGCTTTATATTTACATTTATAAGTATAAAATTAAGCAATTTCTTAGAAAAAATTACTTACCACCGCTTAAAATTATATCAAAATTACCAATTTTCCTCGTTAAATTTAAAAATTCACTGTTTTTCATCTATCATTTTAGTTCCATTTAATTGATATCTCCTCCTTCCGACAAGAGTTCAGTAATCTAGAACCAAAAGTCGGGAGTAGTATATTGCATCTAATATTAAGGGTGATAGTAATTTTTTCCATTAAAATAAAAAAAAAAACAGGAAATAATATTTACTAATAGGAATTTTCAATTGAGAGTTCCGCAAATAATATGTTGCAGCACTCTCATAGTGTAGGAATGAGATGTTGATCATTTCCAGCAAACCAAGACCTTCCAAAGTCGATGCGATCTTCTGATGATTTTTCCAGCTTTTCGAGCAACAAAAGCTGACAATAAGAATGCAGGAGGCGGAATTGGTCTTGCCGGAGCAGTTTCAGAAATGGAAGGAGAGGCTGTTCCAATACTGCTACGGTTGCTGCTACTTCTTCTGAGAAAGAAGCTTCGGCTACCAATATCACCTATCAGTTCTGACTTGTCAAGACCTGTTAATAAAAAGTTATATAAAACATTAGTATATAATAATGTCAAGCACATTTTGTGGGCAATCTGGTTTATCAATACAACATACAGATTAAGTTACCAACTTAAGCAGAGAATGTAACATCATAGCATACATTATTTGGAACAAACATGCATGTAATATTCGAACACTATTGCACAGAAACTTGGCGAGTTTTAAATTTCAGTGTTTTGTTTTAATTTCCAAAAATGCTACTAAAACTGGAACTCAATACTTATAGCCTATTCTTATATTAAAATATTGTTTTACCGTTTTTCATTTCAGTATTTCTCGTTTCAGCATTTCCGTTACCGTGCAACATAGCTCGAGCAACTCGAAAATGCTGAAATCGTGCTGAGTACAAGACCGAAAATCTACATTTTGGTTTAACATAACCATCCAAAATGGAAGTCTCTCACAAATTTGTAATTTCCAAATTGATCTAACAAGACCATCAAAAGAAATCTGAATATTTGTCCACATAATTCAGAAACTTAATTAATGCATTGTCTAGTTAGTAATGCAAGTTCACTTCTGATAACACATTCTCAATCCAAAAACAAGGTAGTTCAGTGGCATAACCAAAACAACAATCCCTTGATTAATTTAATTTCAAATCGCAACCAATTCACAACTATTAGGAACAATATCAGTCAAATGCACAATCAATTTTCACCGCCACTCAAATGCGAAAATTGGTAAATTTACTTACATTGAAGACTGAAGTACGAATGATGCAATTCATAAGACGACGATGAATCATTACCAAGCTTCGGAGTCCTTCCTTCTTCACTATACTTATCTACAACAACCTTAATTGTGTCCTCCACAGTAGATCCCAATTTAACCATTGTCCTAACAGGACCCGGACTCCCTTCTACGGTTACATTAACCACCACTTTTGCATCTTTTCTGTACCCCTGCAATTTCATCAAAATCAGACAAACATCTAATAGTTATATATAGCCTTCACCAATATTCATCAAAATCAATTTTACCATTGAAATTCTTTGTAGCCAAACTGTATACAAGTTCACATCACCAAGTTCTTGATCTCATTTAATCATAAATGAAAGCATCACAATTAGGAGTATAATGGAGCAATTAATATTAATTCACATTGATTTTAAAAAATGCATGCATCTCTAACAAACTTTCTTTTGTGGGTCAAGCAATAATTAGAGTGTGAATTAAAACTTGTCGTAATTAAACAAAAATTCTAACTAAATGAAATTGGGTTGACCAAACATTTCAAGAAAATTTCTAATTCAATCAAAATAGGATAACTTTGAAAACTACCTCAGAGTTTTTTTTTTGATGAATAAACTACCTCAGAGTTGCGAGGAGAAGAAGCAAAAACATCGATGCATGTATGAGGCCTCGGCAACAGACCACCGCCGGCTCCGCCACCGTCACTCTGACACCATAAAAAACTCTTACTTTTCAGATCTTCAGTTTCACTGCTCTGCCATAGCATCGGCTCCGACGAGCATCGTTTCAGAATCTTGATTGGTTTAGAGCGGTTCTTAGCAAATCGCTTATGATGCAGTGGTGGTGGAGTGGTTGTCCTTCTACTCGGGGAAGGAGATGGATGCGGCGGCCTTGATTTCCGTCTGCCTGAGGTCGTGACTCTTCGCCGGAGACTACTCCTCTCAGGCATGTGTTTGACTTCAATTCACGTATAAATTATTGAATGAAAACAAGAACAAAATCTGTATTAATGTTGAACGATATTGAATTAATTAGTTAATGTACTTTTTGGTGATAATCTGTGAAAACTTAAAAAGTTGGTTGCCATTGAAAGAAGAGACGTTAGAAGTTGGAAGGTAGTTGAAGCAAAAGGCTGCCCTCTTTTAAAAGTAAGGTCTGTCGTCTTAGCCTTTTTTTTCCATTATTCTTTTTGTACTTTAGCGACGCTAAATACTATTGGTCATCTTTTTTCATTTTTAATCTTAAATTAAACCCGGCATGCACCCTCTCGTAAGGTAACATGTTTTTTTTTAATATGTTAATCATTTTATATTATTTTACAAAATTTTATTATAAATCTGACTATTTATATAATAAAATTATGGCCTAATCACTCAAAAAACTCTCACCTTTAAATTTTTTTTCAATTCCACCCCGATGTTGAAAATTTGTCAATTTTACCCACTTTTAAATTTTCCGTTTTCAATTGTACCCCAAATTTTTAATTTTTGTTAATTTTTTAACTTAAATGATGAAATCATTCAATTAACTAAGTTTAAACATGAAATTAAATTCTTTTTTATTCAAAAAAGTACAAATAAATCCTTTATTTTTAAAAACTAACTAAAACCCATAATCATATTAACACTAACTTAAATTCTTAATTAATTTAACTAAATTTAAATAAATTTTAAAAACGTACAATTAATATATGCTAGACATGGAGAATGTTTTAAACAAATTTCCAAACAAAAAAAACGTTAATTTAATTTTTCAGGGTACAATTGAAACACAAAAATGCAAAATAGGGTAAAACTGACAAATTTTCAACGTCAGGATATGATTGAAAAGGGGCTAAAAGGTCAAGGGTTTTTTAAGACATTAGACCTAAAATTATTTAGCGTCTCTTCTCTTTTTTTTCTCTAAAACAAACTCTAACTGTCCATAACTCTTTTTTCAATTCTTCTTCGACCGTCGTTAATAGTTTGGATAAGCCGTTGACGGTAACCATCTTTTTTTTATGTTATTTTCCAACTACTCGATACAACGATCTATTAGATCGTGTCCTGCGGCATCGCGATGCTTTCTTGTGTTAAAACTTTGTCTCGTAAACACGTTTCATTCATATAATATAATAAGTAGCCAAATTTTTTTCATTTTTTTCTTGATAGATTAACATTTATCGACGAATCGCAAATTCAATTCAAATTTTCATAAATCAACAATTGAAGATAAATTGGAGATCTTTCCAAAATAAAGATGAAATCATTCATGGGCTATAGTAGTTTTTTTCAATATTGTATTTTGTTTGTTTGTTTTAAGAATTTTATTTTGTCTTTTCGATATGAAAGGTTTGTTGTCCTTTATGTGAAAGGTTGTTATTCCTTTTTTATGAAGGGTTTTCATGTGTTGGTTGTATTCGATGTCACAACTGTAGTTTCTGATTTCATAAATTAGTTTGCGGGAGATGATGAGAATTGAGCGAAGACGGCACTTTATTGGCGAAATAGTTAGATAATTTGTTTTTTTATTTTAGTTAATAGATTTGTGAATCAGACAGCATGTTGTCTGTTCCATGCATGTCAGGTCGTCGAATTTAGTTTTCAAAGTTTCTCGAATTTCTTATAAATGTAACTGTTTCATATTCGATTAATGAAACTTGATGAATTTGCAAAATAAGATTATTTTTTGTTATATATATATATATATATATATATATATATATATATATATATATATATATATATATATATATATATTATTTTTATATATATTGATTTTTTTTTAATAAAACTCTTTATATTAAAAATATATAAATAATTCTAAGATATATAATTAAATTAATTAAAAGATTAATATTATCATTATTAATTATAATACTTTTTTTAATATTTCGTATCAAATACATTTTATAATAGACATAGCATATCATTTTTTTTATGTTAAATTTATATAAAGAAAAATAGAACGTCGGGATCAACAAAGTTTGAGTCAATGCAATATTACATATTCAATTTTAACTAAAATTTAACATAATCAACATCTTTCATAAATTAATAATTAGTAGCCCTCTTATGACAAAAAAATAATAATACTAATATTAAGAAGTAGCCCTCAAATATAGCTAAAAGCCTCTTGCTATGGATCTCATATTGTCTCGTTGTTTATTTTAGAAAAATATTGTCTCGCTTTTGTACCGGGAAAATATTTAAAAATAATGGGCTAATCAGGGCTCCTAACTTTTGATTTGTAATCACTAAACTTCTTGATGTTTAAAAATGATCATTAAATTCTAAAATATTTGTAGCGGCGCTTACAAAATCCCCAAAAACTTAAAATATTTTTGGCGCAATCGTTTTTGGTCACTAGACATTCTAAAAAAATGGTAGCGCCATATCATCAAAATATTCTAAAAAATTAGAACACATAAACTACCCCAAATTTAATTTTAAAAAAAATAAAAAACTTAACCCAACTCAACTCAATCTAACCCAAACCACCTAGTCAATCCATCCACCACCGACCCAACCGCCGCCGCCCAATTACCGCCAGAAATTTATCTGGTTATCTTCTCTGACTGTTTTTCATGTTTGTTCATGAAGAACTGATCATTCTTCATCATGAAAAACGATCTGTACTGCATGAACAAATCCGCCATGGATATGTTCTTCCTGCGGTGGATGGGTGGCGGCGGATGATGGTGGTTCGGTTGGTAGTGGATGGATCGGTAGTTTGGGTTAGACTAAATTGGGTTGGGTTAATTGTTTTTTTTTAAATATAATTTAGGGGTATTTTGGGTGTTAATTTATCTTTTAGGATATTTTGATGATGTGACAGTTGACGTGGCGCCACCATTTTTTTTAAATAACAGTTGACCACAAAAAACGGCGCCCTAGGTATTTAAATTATATATGGGGCTTAGGGGGTTTAACGAGTGCCACCATAAAAATTAGGAAATTTAGTGTTTGTTTTTAAATATCATGAGATTTAGTGACCATAAATCTAAAAATCAGATACCGTGGTGATTATTAGCCAAAAACAATGTTATAGGGCTGTTGTCTATATATTATTCCAATTCAATTATTTTAATTTTGAACGATCTAAATAATTAAAAACTATAAATTATCTCTTAGTATACTACTATTTTTTTACTTAGATTTAAGAGTTTATTAATTTCTGTTTTATATTATAATTTCATAATTATTTATTTTTCAAGAAATACACTTTCCTGGAAAATAACTACTCAAAAATTTAATTATTAGGGAAGTAGTAATAATACTACTTAGTGTGTTTTTTAAATTCTCAAAAAATCGATTTTTTTATCCATTTAATGATAAAAACAAAATCTTTAATAAATAACTAAACAATTAAATTTAAAAATATTATGTATTTTATAGCTAATTATCTAGTGAAGTACAACTTATTTAGATTTTGCTAAGAAAATTCTTCCCTAGTTAAAGTTTGGTAATTAAGACACACAAAATGTACTAAATAATTTTTTTTATTTTTATTTTGCTAGTTAATTTATCTCCAACCAAGCAACACTTAAATATCAATATTCATATATGAGAAAAAACTATAATCATAATTAAATATGTTTGGGACAGAGTATTTGCTTTAAACTGATTGTTTAAGAAAAAAAACATGGATAGTCTTTTCAATTTCTTTACTTGATGATGTAATTTGGTATCTCTCTGCCTTTCAGATGCTATTTCTTTAAGGGAAATAATGTTATAATGATACCAATATTATAGTTTCTAGAATTGGATTAAAATTATCATTTTGTCCATCCATAAGCCTCTGCAAATATTATTACTTTATAATATATAATATACATAACAATATATGAAAAACTTATTAAAAAAAAGTTTAAAAGGACGATCGTATAAAATATAAAATAAAAGATTGAGCAGACTATTAACCATATTTCATATTGACAATAAAGATAAAAATAAAAAGGAAGTAATAAATCATTGGTTTAAGTTAGGGACTAAAACAATAAACAAAAACATAAAAAAAACGCCAGAAAATTCAGATAATCAGAAATTGATTACAATAATATTTTGTTGATGGCAGTAAGTAATAAGCAGGCTTCTTTCTATCCCTATTACAATGCCCTCGCTGGAAGAGTAAATTTCAGTCCATCAAAAATTAGAGTGATCTTACATACCACAACTAGAGGATTGATCCGCTCAATGGGCAGCTCCTTTCAAGAAAAAGAATCACTTAGCTATGATGTCCGTCGACAGGTATAGCAAAAATAAACAAGGGAACAGTGATATCAATGTCCACTCGTACTGCGTATTGTGGACTCTTAAACAGAACTAAACATATTGAAACGCTTGTACCATAAGAGCAAGGTCTGCCTGAGAAAGAAAGAACACGCGTAGCACAAGGGCCAGCGACATGGTGCAGGGGACGAAAAATTATCCATTAGACTTTCCTGTGGCATGAACTAAAAAGATATGACAAGTTGACACCATAGTCATCCATGACTAAACCAATTTTGTCGGTGCATTGACAGCGAGGTTTCTGAGCTCTTGATGGCTTCTAAGTTGATTCTGTCCAACTACAGCCTGGCAATTTGACCAGTTTCTTCTTTTTCACCGCCTTCCTCAGTCTCTTGGCATCATCCCACCTCCCCACCGAGGCATAAACGTTGGCAAGAAGAGAATAATAGGCACTCGTAGCAGGTTCCAACTCAAAGCAACGTCGAGCTGCAAGTTCTCCAAACTCGACATTACTATGTACCTCACAGGCAAGCAGTAAAGCGCCCCAAACGTCAGCATAAGGCTGCATAGGCATACTTTTTATAAACTCATAGGCTTCTTGAAGTCTTCCTGCTCTACCTAAGAGATCAACCATGATTGCGTAGTGATCGCTCAAAGGCACAAGTTGGTGGTTCGTCATGGATTTAAAGCATCGGTAGGCCTCTTCAATCAAACCAGCATGGTTATAGGCGGTTAATAGTCCGGTAAATGTGACTAAGTTTGGTTTTATCTGGGCAGTCATCATTTCCCCAAACAATTTTACAGCATCAGCAACCTTCCCATTAATGCCACATCCAAATATTATTGCACTATAAGCAACCACGTCCTTTTTCTTCAGACAATGAAATAAGTCATACGCCTTGTCAACATTCCCACACTTTGCGTAAAGGTCAATAAAAGCAGTGACCAAATGATCATCAAATTCTATCCCAACATTCTTTATATATGACTCAATCCATGATCCCTGTCTCAAATCACCCAATTGTGAACAAGCGGATAAAACACTTACTATAGTCATTTTATCTGGTTGAACATCATTATCAGATTTACGCATCTCATTGAACAGCTTAAGGGCCTCGTTAGGCTGGTTATTTTGTGCAAAACAAGATATCATGGCATTATATGAGAGGCGATCTTTCTTAAGCATCCGGTTAAATAAAATCCATGCAGACTCGACATTTCCGTATTTCGAGTACCCAGCAATCAAAGTAATCCATGAAATGTTATTTCTTTGGGGCATTGCATCAAAAAGACCCTGCGCTGATTCTATGTTACCACAATCCACATACCCGCTAATCATTGCATTCCACGAAGCATAATTTCTCTCTGGCATCTGCTGAAATAAAAGGCAAGCCTGGTCCATATCTCCATTACTTGCATACCCTGATACCATCGAATTCCACGATACAATATCTTTCATTGGTATTTGATCAAACAAGCTCTGAGCCTGTTCTAATTTCCCAGACTTTAAATATCCAGATAAAATTGAATTCCACGAAACCACATTTTTCTCCACCGTGTCATCAAAAACCTTCAATGCACTGTTCATATCGCCCAGTTTTGAGTACAAATCCACAAGGGCAGTTTGCACATAAACACAACCACAAAATCCAAACTTATAACACTGAGCATGAATTGAAATCCCTCCTATATTATGTAAAATTCTAGCGCACGCCCTTAAAGAAGACGAGATAGCATATGTGCTTGGACAAAGTCCTTGTCTAACCATCTCTCTGTATAGAGATAAAGCTTTCTCGAATTGGCCCTGCTGAGAGAAATATCTAACTGTGCAACCCCATGAGAAGGTTTCTGGATCCCGTAGATGGAAAAGAATATTCTCGACATACTGAGAAACAATTTTAGTGTAACTGGGAGAAGCGACAAGGATTTGACGGACTAAGAGAGGCTCAAGTTTATTAAGGCTGTTGACAACAATCTGTGCATGTATTTGTTTTGCCTGGTTAGCAGATGGGCAGTTATTCAATATGGTTGTGAGTCTAGCAGGTAACATTCCATGTAATAAATCAATGGTGTATCTTCTTTTTGTAAGTCAACATGTGTTCTATCCGAAAACAACATGAATTCATACCTTTTGCTCTCAAAAGAAACCACAAAAGTCCAAATACAAGAACAGATCAATGAGCCGAATAATCCTGCAAAAGAATATTATGTTAAAAAGAAGAAGAATGGTAAACAAAATACTCATCTGGCAATTCACATTTGCATAATTATTCATAATTACGCAATGTACTAAGTGAAAGCAATCAAGTAGCTGATGTAATTGTAAATTGAAGCTCCATCATTAAGCCTTAATTACCAGAAAAAATCACACAGAAACAGTTAAAACTAAGCCAAAATTCATAAGCTAAGTTCAATTAAGCCACGAGAATGATGTACGTAATTTTGAAACCCTCAACTCGTATATAATCAAAATTTGAAAAAAAAAATAACCAAGAGAATCATTTGTGTAATCAGTTTGAAACTTAAATCGATTAAATAGAAGATAGCTTTACAATATCAAATAGCTTAAAAATCAAATCATACCGTTATCACTTCATAAGCTTCGTCTCTCCTTTTCAATTTAGTAGTTTTATTTTAAAAACTGAAGAAGAAGAAAAATGGCTGCATAAGGAGAAGAAAGGTTTGCAAATTAGGCCGAATTGTTTAGTTTGAGGCAAGTGAAATGGGCCAAGCAGCAAGAAAGCCCAACTGTGAAGAGCCCGAGCTCATTGAATGAGTATATACCGGAGAAGCGCTTATGGAAAAAATTGAACTCAGGACTTTAGTATTGTGTTGTCCAAGAACACAGCGAAATCTTATTATTGGTTAAATCGATTTAATTGAAGCTTAATAATTACCATTCAAAACAAGATTAAATTAAAAAATTATGGATGTGGCTCTCTTTTTTTTAAAAAAATTCTTCTCTATTTCAATTTTGTTGGGTGTGAGAATCTGATTTTCTAGTATCGCCCTTATTAAAATTTGTCACTAATATTTATTTTTTTATTTCTCTTCCTTTACTTCAGTAAATTCTGAAAAGGAGACTATTGGCTGCACTGCTACAGGCGAATTCTTTTCTTTTTCAAAAGAAAATGCAGCGGCGGAGTTGAGTGAATAAAAAACGCCAAAAAGGCTTTTGCTCTTGAGAAATTCTTAGGTAGACTCGGTCTACCACGTCATCCGTAGACCAAACCTATCACATTATAACACATCATTAAAATGATGACAATCTTGTAATATTACTATTCAAAGGTGTAAATAAGTAAAAAACGAATTTACAAAATTGCCATCATTTTAATGACGTGTCATAATGTGATAGGTTAGTCTACGGATGACGTGGTAGACCGAGTCTACATAAGAATTTCTCTTTGCTCTTATACAAAGCTCATTTTATTTTGATGATTTTTAGCAGTTTTATTTCGATTTGCATATCTCAAATAAATTATTCAAGATTTGTTATTATTTATACGACTTTTAGATTCAAGTCCTTGATAAATTAGTTTGATACAATTGAAGCAAGTCATGGAAGTTTTAGTGTAGATGGCATGCGAGTCTGCTCGATTAATATTGTGTCAAAAAAAATTCACTAATTTTTTATATTTTTTTAAGTAAATCAAGCGTTAATTTTTTTCTTTCATATTTTTGTAGCATTTAATTTGTTAGAATATACTTTGATTTTATTTAATTTAATTTAATCTAAAAGGTTAAAAGTTCGACAGATTGTTAATCAGTATGACAAAACTCAGATCAATTAATTGATAAAAATTGCAAAATCGAAAGAGCTGGGTATCATCACATAATAGCTTCAACTCACTATTCCGAGCCACTCTGGTAACAATTATGCATGTAAATCAACATCAATCCATGGTCTAATTTTAGTTTCAACTGATTAATCATTTTAATACATTCTATCGCAAATAAATTTTGTTGCATTTAGATATGTTTTTTAATTGAATTTTTATCAAGTATATATTATTTATACGGGGATTTTTTTTTTATTAATAAATGAACTTTAAAATTCAATATATCAATTATCATAGGATAAATTATTATCATTTTTTCCAATAATAAAATAACGAAATAGACCAAATAAAAAGTAATTGTAACAAAAATCCAGCAAGTTATGAGTAAAAGTTAAGTATATTATTCAAATTTTGGACTTAAATAGTAATTTGTCCCGTGAACTGGTAAACAATAACATAAATTAATTTTGTGGATAAATCAGTCCTAAAATTGATAGTTAAAGTCAATTAGTCCCCTTTTTACAATTAGATTACAAGTTGAGGGAACAAATTGACAAATTGTAAAAAATAGGGGTAATAGATCATAATTACCAATTTTAAGACTAATTTCACTAAGTTAATTTATGTGCTAATTATCAATTGCTTATAAATTAAGGGGGCGAAGTGCTATTTAAGTCAATTAATTTGGATCAAAATGACATTTTAAATAGTAAAAGTAGTAAATAGTAAAAGAGGGGAATATGGGGAACTGAACTAGGTAAAGCAAACAACAACAAAATTTACACGCCAAATGATTTGCAGCCATCAGTTCATGATGATCATCGTCACCAAAATAATCTAATCTTTGATTGATCATCAAAGTATGTACGGTGGGCTCCAATGACTGCATGCAGGGAATTAAAGTGTAAAATTATTACGTAATCCCCACCACAGGATTAAGTTTTGATTTGATATGCGACTTCCTTTTTATCTTTTTGCTGTGATTCAATCATGTTTTTTACTGGAAAACAATGAATGAAAAATCTCTGATCCAGCTTTTTAATTGCATAAACTGAGACTTTTTTTGACCTTTTTTCATAATTTAGCCAGCTAGGTCATGTCATTGTAATTTATTTGAATCCATAATCATATAATTAGAGGTATCAAAATGCCAATACGGATTAGTCAGGGCGAAGCCTTGGAAACCGGATGGGCTTACCAAAAAAAAAATGCCAATATTGTCACTAATTTCAAAAATATATTTAGTTCTATTAATGATTATATTTTAGATTATATTGAAAATAGAAGTAATTTATTTGAAGAAGATAAAAAAAATTAACTTAAAATATATATTAAGATATCAAAAAATGGAACATAAAAATATAGTATTACTTTATATGTAACAAACAATGCACTAAATATAAATTATCATGACAATAAATAGATGGAATTAATTTATGGCATCCTATTGAGATATACTAATACATTATAGTTATATTAAGATGAAAAGGTATCCAATGAAAATTAGTGAAAGACTGTAAATAATATGGAAGTTGTTTCAAAAAAAAATGGAAATAACAAGCGTGAAAAAGAGTAATGATAAAAAGTAAAATAGAAAATGAAATAGGTGGAAACTTATGATGTGAGTCTTGCTTCTTAATTATCTTTTTAAAACAATAATTATATTAATTATAAGCTTAAACACGATCCTACCTTTTTCTTTTCAAACCTAAGCCTTTCTTGAGTGAAAAAGTTAAAATACAAACTATTTAGTCAAAAAGCAAATCCATGTGTGATGATCATGCATCACTGCTGCTCTATTGATTCTTTGACATTTCAACATATCTAAATCCTCCGTAATTTTGCATTATATGCAAAACTTAATGTTTGCACTGAGTTTTTTTCAACAACGATAATGATTTTAAAAAAAATATATATAATGTGATGAAAATTTCACATAAAAAATTATGAATTAAAATAAACAATATATAGATGGAAAGAATTAATTGAATTAAGTCATTAAGGATTCAAGTTGAATCATGGTATTTGATATTTTTTCTTGCCGATAATTCATCATGTACATTTTAATTTCTCTAATTTCAACAATCGGTAGTTTATCTCAACAGACAGAAACAAGATAACTCTGAATAAAAACACGGAGATATTTCTTTATACATTATCCTCGCGTTGATTCTAATAATTAATATCATAATTTGATTCGACCGAATAGAACTAAAATGTTGAATTGAGCTGCCATGAAAGCTGGTGGCACTAATTAAGCATGCTTGCTAATTGATCAAACATGCACCAGCACTCTAAAAATAATTAAGCTAATATGATGAAGATCCACGAATGAATAGTACTACTAATTTGGTGGGACTCAAACATGAAAGTGACAGAAGAAAAGGAGTAATGATTGAGAGAAAGATAATTGAAATGGCAAATTATGATCACAGCAGCAATTCAATTTCTTGCTTTTTCATTCAAACATTCTCTCTTTTTGTAGCATTTCACTTTTTGAGGTCACACCACTTTACCAAACTAGAAGTTGATAAGCTTTGATTTCATTTCCTTTGATGTATAATGAGTGAGAGATAGAAATTTTAAAAGTAAAATTGACAAGTGACACTTCTTGTGGATAGAGGTTGAGGAATTAATCTTCTCAATATACAAGTAATAAGTAGATCGGAAAACGACAAATTTGGACATAGATTCCGCGTATATTTGTCCGAACGAGAAGCAAGAGTTTCGCTGGAGCGGGTATTTCGCTTGATCCGTTAAAATTTAGTATTTCCGATCATCTTTGTCAATGAAATTCTTAAAAGTTAGATCGACAACTTTTCACCTTTTCATACAGTCAGTTCTTTCATAATATCTCTACAGAAATGAAAGATTAATAACCGATTTGTCTAGAAAAGGAGAAGAAAAGAGATGACAGGGTACTGATCATGGTCAAACATGGTGGCCACTTCCTTGTGCCACCATCACATATATCTTTGTATAGTGTATATAATTTGTGATTCATTTGAAGTTAATTTTTAAAAAATGAAACCGATTCGCCATTACATATGAATATGGTTGAGTTCAATTTCGAACTATTTAGCTTAATTATGAATCAGTTTTAAATATTAAAGTATTTCTTTAGATATAATATGACATGAGAATAATTAATTTTTTAAAATCTTTTTCGACATCCTTTTCAAAAACAGATGACTAAATTTATTTTATTTGAATAATTGAGAAGGAGGAAGCGTTTGTGAAAAAAATTGAAACCACGACCTCACAGATTGATGCCCGGAGTTTATATCATTTGAGTTATAACTCATAGGTAAAAATGATTAAATTTAGATTGTGTATTTTTAAATGTAATACACAGTTTCAGCCCCTTTAACTGTTTTTTATTTACGTAATATGCTTCTAAGTTTAATTAATTTTTATTTGTTAGTTGTTAGTTGTCTTTAACTTTGATTGAGATATATAAATTTAAAAAGTAACTTTAACATAATTGAGAAGCATAGAGGGAAAATTTAGCATTTATAGATGAAAAATATGCTTTCGATTTTGTTAAAGTCCGATCAAATCCATAATACTATCAAATATATTTTAGCAGAGATAGATTTATTTTAATTATTAATGGAGTTAGTAGGGTTAATTGTTCATAACACTATTAAAAAACAAATTCATAACATGACAACTCTAACAGAAGTATCGAATTTAGAGAATTATGTAAGCAAGTCCAAATTTAGCAAAATCCTAAAATTAGTATATGAAGATATGAAATGTAGTCGGTTGAATAACTCCAATGATGGAGTGAAGCAATCATTAGAAACGGAAAATAGTAAAAAGCAAATCTAAAAAAGAAAGCTGACTCATAAACCAATATTTATTTGAATTCGACATTTTTTACAGTTATAACAATGACTCTTATCCAGCTTTTGAGCTGCATGCATGCCTTTTTGAAAATATATATGTTTTGTTTTTCTTTTAATATTTCAGTTTCAATTGAATGTTTTTAATTGTAAGAACTAAGACTCAAAGCATTTAAGTTTTAATTTGCAGATTATTCTATTTAAAAGTATAAATTTCTTCTTGTAAATCTCCTATCTTATAATTGACTCCTTGAAAAAATTTGTCTCTCAGATCTTGCCATATCAAGAGGAGAGTCCATAAATACTCTCAGCAATATATAGTAAGTGAAACAGCTCAATAGAGCCATGACATTTTTATAGTATTACATATTTTCTAAACTTTACATGTATCATCATCTCAGTTTGGAACTAGAATGGATCTATCTACAAATTTGATTTTTTTTAATTATAATACTATCCTCGTCTATCTATACCATTTATGATAATTGCCTCCATCAAGTAGAATTGAAACTAAAACTAACGAAAGATTTTTATCTAGATGTAAAAAAAAAGGACTTCAAACAGGGTTTGCCTTTTCTTGCCGAAATTGACATTTTCTTGCCTATATTTAACATTTTCCATTGACTATAGACTGTAGAATCTGTTTGTTCATTAAGAAAATCAAGCTTTGATTGCTCGAGAAAAGGAACATCGAAAGCTTTTAATGCTATGATACCATAAGAGAAAAGTAAATTTTTTTTGATAACAAGAAAATATACTAGTCTGATTATCATACTCAGTGAGTACACCTGTCGGGCTTTTTAATTTTTTATGCAAGTTCAAGTCCGGTCCGAGCTCGGCTCAAACTTTATATTTTCTACCCAAATCCGGCCCTAACTTTATATTTTTGCAAGCAGAGTTTGGGCGGGCTTATATGAAAATTTTAGAGAAAATTAGGATAAATATTTTATTTTTAAAAATATTTGATTTCCTACCTCAATAAGAAAAAAATAGAAAAAATACTTAATCATTTTAATGCTTTTATTTATTTTTACTCTAAAACATATTTATATTATCATTATACTATTTTTATTAATTTTTTACTCTTATCATATGGCAACTGTCATTTTTTATATTTTCCTCTCTTTTTCTCTCTCTCTCTCTCTCTCTCTCTCTCTCTCTCTTCTTCTTCTTCTTCTTCTTTATTTTTTCTTTTCTTCTCCATTTTTTTCTTTTTTCTTTGTTGTTCCTTCATCGCTCCGCCGCCGTTTTACCGTTGCTCCACTGTTCTTTCATATTTTATTTTAGCGAACTTTTCTTTAATTCATGGTGATTATTGCAATTTTTTTAACATTCAGATATAAATAAATTACTCTTAAATTTTTTTCAATTTTAGATCTATTGCATGAAAAACGAAGTTATTATGAAAAAAAAACGATTTTCTGCAAAAAAAAACCAACATCTGATTATCATACCACTACAGCAAAAAAAATTTTTTTTTTAAAAAAAAACAGCCTCTGATTATCATATGAGTATCACTGTATTATCATGTTGTTATCATAACACTGCAGAAAAAAATTGATTATCATGTTGTTATCACTGTAGTATCATCTCGTTATCATAATATTATTATATAATACCAAGATGATAATGTTTTAGAGTACCTAAATGACAATGTTATGACAACAATATGATAATATATATGATAATATTTTAGAGTACCTAAATGATAATGTTGTGACAACGACATGATAATGTATGATAAAATAGTGCCTGAATATCATATTAATATAACTACATTATCATGTCGTTATCATAACACTGCAGTATGATAACTAGATGAAAGTATGATAATATTATGATAATTGGATGACAACGTACGTGAAAATATAATTACAAAAATATTCATGATACCAATGATAACCAGATGATAATTAAATAATAAACTTATGATAATATATGATAATATGATACCTATATGGAAAAAATTACATAAAAATTATGATAATAAGATGATAATGTGAAGAAAATAGTATGATAAGATTCTTATTGATAATAAAATGATAATATAATACCTGTATGAAAAACAATTACAGAAAAATTATGATAACAAGATGATAATAATCTGCTACATATGATACTCATAATGGCATGATAATAAGATGTCAATGCAATATGATACATTGATAATTACATGATAAGGTGAAAACTGTAATAATCATATGATAAGGTGATACAGTGATAATCATATGATAATGTGATACTGTGATTTTGTCTAATATTATCCAGCAGTATCATCACATTATCATATAATAATATGCTACATACGATACTGATAATGACATGATAATAAGATGCCAATGCAGTATGATACACTGATAATTACATGCTAAGGTGAAGCTGTGATAATCATATAATAAGGTGATATATTGATAATCACATGATAAGGTGATAATGTGATTTTGTCTTATATTATCCACCAGTATCATCACATTATCATATAATAATCTGTTACATACGATACTGATAATAACATGATAACGTAATAATAATATTGCGATAATGTATAATATGTATGGTAAGTTTATGATAATATTTATGATGTACTTGAGTCTAATATATAAGTTGAGGGACTACAATGATAAAGTACGTAAAATAATTTTCATAATAAAAGTATGATAAAGTTATGATAAGATTTTGATAATATTTACGATAAAATATGTTATGAAAATATTATCTATTTTTGCATAAATTATGTAAAGTTATAATAATATTATGATAAGAATATGATAAATTTATGATATTGTAATGATAAAATTATGACATTGCTATGCTATGAAAATGCTATCTACTTCTAAATGAATTATGTAAAATATTTTATGAAAAAATTATAAAAAAGTACAATATATATAATAAAATAATAGTTTATTATTATCATAATATATAATTAATATATATCTATTATAAATGAATTTTATTTAGTTCATATATATTTTTAGATCTGATATTAAATTAGTAGCATATATTTTAAATTTATTAGAAAACTTTGACAATATTTAAATAAATATAAAAGAAATATCAAATTTATTGGTAATTTGTAACCTGCACACTTATTAATTTAAAGAATGAAGAGAAAAAGAAATAAAGAAAACGGAATTAGCCAATAAATTCCGTTCAAATTTGGTTAGTCATTTATAGTAGGTACAGTTGCGAGATGTTTGCATGTCAGGATGGATGAGAGAGAGAAGGTTAATATGTGACTGTATGCGACTCATAGTAAAATTATAATTTTTTAGGACACGGGGAGTACAAACACACAAAAATTAATATTGTGATGTATTTTGGTTATCTTTTCCGTGATAAGGTATTATTTATAAATATTTTTTTGTTTTAGGTAAATATGTAATAATCTTAAAATTCTATAAAAATGAAAGTTCAAATCCGCCATTAAATAACGGGCTTTTTTCAGACTCTGACTCAGACCGAGCTTCAGATAAAAAAATTATTGTTCAAACCCAACTTTAAATATCGGACTTGGACGGATTTAGACGGATATCCAAGGCCATAAAGATGTGTAACTCACTGAATTTATAGGCTACAAAAAATAACTGTTAACATCACACATTACTCATGATATGCCACATCAGCAAGGAGTTGGTTACAATAACAGCATTTGCTGAGATATATTGTACACGAAAGCTTGAGATTCAACACACCAACCCCATGAGCTCAGCTTGAATCTTCATAACAACCTCACACTGAAAAGCCACATCATCAAGATGCTTTCCAAAAATATTTAATGAAGCATAGCAGAAGATCAATAAAGCTGACAGCAGAGGAACAAATCTCAGATGAAACTAGCTAAAAAGAAATTTGTGACGATAATTAATCTTCAATTCTATAACGCTGAAATATATGACGTGTAGGCCTTATTTATGACCATAATTATATAATTAAATGATAAGAAAACCCATTCTGTTTTCTTATCATTTAATATATTTTTAAGATTTTGTTTTAAGAGTAGTTGCATAATAATATCTGAACACTTTATTTGTAAAAAAATCATTTGATTAATATTTAACTTAAGTTGGTACCTACTTTAAATAAAAAAAATTCATATCAAATTTAATGCTAAAATTACAATAATAATATCAAAAACTAATACTAAAACTTAGAATATTAGAATAAACATTTTTTTAATTCGAATAAACTTAAACTATTAAATGAACAAGTATACATATATTGTTAATTTAAAAGGTTTAGTGTCTTATAATTACTGAACTTTTTCAGATAAAGGTCAATTATAACCGTATTTTTTAAAAACATAAATTTTATCCAATTCTCAATGAATATGCTTCAATTTTAATCAATTATTCATTTCTTCAATTTAATGCCAATAGTTTTTGATTTTTTCAATTATTGTTACTTCATAAATTCTATCCCACTTTTGATAAGTATTTTTCAAATAAAAGATGTTAGATTTTGTTAGACTTGAAAATATTATAAAAATTTAGTTTTTCTAAGGATGAACAATTACTGAAATTGAAACATGCTTATTAATATTTGACTGGTTTTTTCTAAAAGTTATAGTAATATATGAAATAGGCCAGTAAAATTTAAAAAATGTATGATGAAATTTTTAAAATACACTATCATAACTAAATTGTGGTAGAAGTAAAAAATTAAAATTTCAATAATATAATTTAAATTATTTTCAACAAAAAAATTGATAGTCAATTACTTATTTCATATTTTAATGATGAATAAAAAGAGAATAGATAAGAAAATATTAGAATTGAATTTTGGAACTCAATTGGTGGTACTATAACTTAATTTCATTAAATAATAGCAGAAATCTATACAACATAATCATTACGCTATTTTATTCGTGCAACAAACTAATAACGTGCTAGCCATACAGAATGTTCAGTAATTAAAAGATTCACTATCTCAAATACTCATTAACTTGTTGTAAAAATAACATGACGCAACAGTTTTATAAAATAAACACTCAACAACTACCCCATATATTGATTTGGTAGATTCGAAAGAGTTGGGATAGTATAATGGAACAAAGGATCAATCCACCCTTTCATGTCGGCATAAAATATCAAAAAAGTCAACCCTACGAAATCGTATCAAAAAAACTCGAACTTTTATCATTTCGTATCAAATTCCTCGATCCTCTTCAGTCGCACCTTTGAGTGAAATACACGTGCTATAATGTCTTATTTTTGTTTTTTTCTTCGTTCAAGCATTGTTCGCCGAACAACAGTAACAATTCGACGTTATTACCGTTCGTCTCTTCTATTCGTCGAACTCATGCTTCAGTTCGTTGAACCAGGGGACAGATGGAACTGATGGCGAAGCAATCTGGAGCCGCAGTGAGGCAGAGGCAACACGAGGTTTATAATGATGGCGGTGGTTGGTTTAAGATTTTTTTTAGAGGTAATCATAATTAACTAGAATTTAAAAGGTTAATTAGAGTTAATAATTTTTTTAATTAAAATTAATTATAATTAGTTTGAATTTTAGTTAAAGTTAATTTAGGTTAATTAGATAATTCAGTTTTTTGTGAGAGGGGTGAAAAAGAATTCAAGTTCATTAAATTCAAAGCAAAAATGATCCAATTTGTTTAAATTTGACATTTTTTATCAATTTGAGGAGACGAATTGATCCTTTGTCCTATTAGGCTATTATATGCAAATATTTCTATTACTAAAAAATAAAAATAAAAATAGGTAAAAGGTACAAAAAAACCATCGAATTTTTTCAGTTGGTACAAATGTCCATTATACTAAAAAAATACATATAACCACCCGAATTCGATTTTTTGGTATAAATAACCTACTGCCGCTAACAGAATTTAACTCTGTTAATTTTATAAATAAAAGGTACAAAAAAGCCATTATACTTTTTTAAAAAGAATATATATAACCCTATAAAATATTAAACTTTATATCTATGTTTTAGACAATTATATTATTACCTTAATAAAGGTATATATCGATTATAATTATGATATATTTTATATAAATTATATATATATAGTATTTGAAATATAGAAATATTTTTCAATCAATAATAACTTATATAAATTATTAATTTTTATTCATTCTTTAAAATATCTATGTTTATACTGAAATATTATAAATATATAATAAAAATATTATTTCTATAATAATAATAATAATAATAATAATAATAATACAACTATCTTAACAAAAATATTACTCCCTCCGTCCCACTCTAATTGACAAAATATGGAGTTTTTGGTGTCCCATTTTAATTGACAAAACTATCATAATTATAATTTTTTCCTTTAACTTTCCATCTTTACCCTCATTTAAATTTAAACTTTTTATGGGAAAATGGTGAATATTTAATGAGAATTTGACTAATATACTAATAGCATTAATTAGCTCCATTATTAATAGAGGGGTATATAAGTAACTATCTATGTCATTTATTAGTTTGTATTGGTTATTATAATTTAGTTATTTTGTCAATTAGAGTGGGACGGAGGGAGTATATAATAACCAACAAACTGTAGTTCACATGAGATAAGTGCCGGACAACAAAACTGTGAAGGTCGTGGATTGAATTCCTCTCACAAACGCTTATTCTCCCTCAATTATAAAAAATATACTTGTATAATATTAAATTTACATATCTAGTCTGCTAATATATATTATTATAAATTAAAAATTAAAAACTTAGAAATATTTTTGTACAAATATAAATTTATTCTAAAATTTACATACGATTAGTTCTTTTTTTAATAAACATCTCATATTATTATTTTTAAACTTTAGTACTTATACATACATGTGTGTGCGCGCGTGTTTGTGTATAAAAATTTAGAAATATTTTTCAATCAATGTTAAATATAAATTATAAATTTTAGATATTTTTTATAATACTAATATATAAAATAATATATATATATATATATATATATATATATATATACATATTATATTTTAAGAATTTAATATTATTATACGTTTATAATATTTTAGTATATAAATAGATACTTAAAAAATGTGTAAAAATTAATAATGTATATAAGACATTATTGAATGAAAAATATTTTTATATTTTTATATTTCAAATATCATACATATATATATATATATATATACATATATATATATATATACATATATATATATATACACACATATATATATATATATATATATATATATATATAATTTATATGGTATTTTCTAAAATTATAATGGATATATAGCATTTTTAAGGCGATAATACAAATGTTTAAAAAATAGTAGATTTAATATTTTATAGGGCGATATTTGGTCTTTTTGAAAAGTATGATGGTCATTTTGTACCGTATACTGTAAATTATAGCGGAGATAAGATTATGTTGGCGGCAATGAGTTATTTGTACAAAAAAATCGAGTTTAGGCGATTATATGTACTTGTTTTTAGTATAATGGGTTATTTGTCAACTGAAAAAATTTGATGGTTTTTTCGTACCTTTTGCCAAAAAAATATTAATGAAAAGAAAAACAGAGTGGGTTCCAAGTGTGAGTGTGTGCATGAACATTACAGCTGACATAGATGTGTCTTCTATATAACCATGACCATAAATAAGGCCTAAACCTCAGATTTTTCAGTCTATACAAATCAAGATTCCTTTTCCATTGTAATTATCGACACAAATTTCTTTCAAAAAGTTCCCACGCATAATTTTCTAGCTAATAATTTCCACCTTGTCATCGCCAAATGCTGCCGTACACCACCGTAGAAGAGGCGGCGGCCGCACTTGGCCGGAACCTGACATCCGCAGAGACAATATGGTTCAATTATTCAGCTAATAAATCAGATTATTGCCTCTTTTGCCATAACATCCTGTTTCTTTTCTTGATTTTCTCCGTTGTACCATTGCCTGTTGTTTTTATTGAGCTTATGAGATTTTATAATCATAAGATTCAACAAAAAGTAAAGCTTTCTCCATCGGAAATGCTTAAGTGCTATAAAGATGTCATGAAAATGTTCATCTTTGTTGTGGGTCCTTTGCAATTGGTTTCCTATCCTTCTATCAAGGTCAGCATCAATTTCTTTTTAATGTTGAGATTTTATAATTGGATTCTGTCAATGTTGAGATTTTATGATATGGGTATTGCTTAAGTTGATTTTTTATGATCTGGGGATTGTTAAAGTTTTGATTTTTAATTGCATTAGATTTGTAGCTTTAGTCTTTCATTTTTATGATTTTTGTTGAGAATTGCATGGATTCTCTAAATTATAAATAGAATTTATATGCTTAGATTTACTAGTTTCTGCATTGGTGATCATAATTTAATTTATATTCCAATTTGAATATCTAATTTTCTGTAAGATAATGATACTTATTGGAGTTTCTGGAATTGAAAAAATATGTGTGAAATGTAATTGTTTCTATTTGTTTAATCCTTTATTTTCTGTTTGTATGACAATTAGGTCTATAGAAATGTGAATTGTTTTATTGGCATTTCTTTTAGGTAGTTGGATAATCATTTTATTAGTTTTGAGTCTCTAGATGGTGACTGGAATGTTCTTAAAGTTAGGAGAATTTTCTCATTTATTCGCAATGTTGTTGTAATAAAATGATACTTTAATTGTTTACTGATATGGTAGATTTGATTCTTGCATACTCAGATGATTGGGATCAGAACAGGTTTGCCATTACCTTCAGGATGGGAAATTGCTCTTCAGTTATTGGTATATTTCATGGTGGAGGATTACACGAATTATTGGATTCATCGATTCCTTCATGGAAAATGGGGGTATGAGAAAATCCATCGCGTTCACCATGAATATGCTGCTCCTATTGGTTATGCTGCTCCGTATGCGCACTGGGCTGAAATTTTGATACTTGGAATACCGTCTTTTCTCGGACCAGCAATGGCTCCTGGTCACATGATCACGTTTTGGTTATGGATTGCTTTAAGGCAGATTGAAGCTATTGAGACACACAGCGGGTATGCATGCTGTTCTTTTCATAATATTTGAGATTCCTATTATTCTCTAGTTGACTGTGGCAAAAATGATTCTAACTTTAGAATTGTTGTTGCCTTTTACTTTATTGAAGAATTTCTGGTAAAAGTAATAGGAGATTTCAAGTATCTTCAACAGTGTGCCTGCCTTTTCATTGATCAGGACTAGGATCAAGTGATCAACATGTCACTTTTTTTTTCTCTTTCTTTACTTGTAGTCTGTTTTGCTAAGTAGGCTACTGTTGATTTCTAACCCAACCACCATCTAGTTAAGTAATAATGGACACTTGGCAATAGTAGGTGATTTTCTGTATGTGTTGGGTGGGAATAGAAACTCTCAAATGGAAAACATTAACTGTGGGAAATGGTGAAATGGCATTGTTTTGTAAGAATAGTTATAAATATAAGGTTTGGGAGTATTAGAAGCGTTTTCAGAAATGAAAACAAAACGTCAAAACATAGGACTCAATGATCTTCGTGCAAAAGTTTTTTCTGTGTTTGTCGTGCACAACCCACTGAGGTCAAAGCCTTGCAGCTATTATGTGTGTCATGTAGAGTACGGCTTCTCTAGATCAATATGTTACTGGGTTGCAAGGGGAATTTAAATGATCCTATATTGATTGAATGTTATAGTAGTTTTAGTAACTCATAATAATTTATAGTAGTTTCTTGCTGTCTTGGTTTCATTTACACTTTTGAAATGATTATATAGCAGAAATTACAATAGAAGTGTTCATACCGAAATAGGAAACAATTCTTGTAGGAGCCTAGATTTGTTTCTATAGGAGCCATTTACCTGTGAATGGGAGTATGTCTCCAACATGATGAATGAGACTTTAATTTATTGTATAATGACGCATTGCAAGAACTAGCTGCTACGAGGATATAAATTTATAAGTTGATTTTGGGCTTAGACGATGAATGGTGTTGTATCTTTGCACTGTGTTTTGACAAAAATCTTCTGGGCAATGTAAAATATGATAGCAGGTTCAAAAAGGCACCAGATCTACTCTCTTGTCCTCTTATTAGAAGGGAGTAGAATTTTTTGTGCGTTATTGACCTAAACCTGGGATTTTTGCAATCGACTTAGAGGCATGTGAAGTAAATGGATTTATTTTGTTTCTGCTTGTTTTAGACATTCTATGTTTCTTTTTCAGGTACGATTTCCCCTGGACTCTAACCAAGTATATTCCATTTTACGGTGGCGCTGATTATCATGATTACCATCACTACGTTGGAGGACAAAGCCAGAGTAACTTCGCTTCAGTTTTCACCTACTGTGACTATATTTATGGAACTGATAAGGTAAGGAGATAAATCTCGCCACTAAACTATTTACGCTTCCATTTCAGCTGATCATTTATGTGGTCTGTTTTCTTTGATCAGGGTTATCGGTATCAGAAGAAGGTACTCAAGAAGGTAAAAAAAGAACTTTCATCATTCTTCTCTTGTTCAGTATTACATCAGTCTTTGTTTATGATAAAAGTTCCATGCTCTTAATTTATACAGTTGAAAGAGGAAATGGCAAATGATGGCGGGCAGAATGGATACAATGTTCCTACGCAAAATCTCAAATCTGACTAGCTGCTGAACTGCGGAACTGTTGTTAAATCAAATGTGCTTAGGGTACATCTCTCGGATATTTTCGATTTGAAGCTGACATCAATATGTTATTAGCCTGGTTAATTTAGAGATCTTAGTATGGGAGGTTAACTGTGATTTGTGTAGCATCAGGGTAAGTAGGTTTTCCGTATTAAGTTTCAGCGTCGGGGTGTTTTGTTGATGAAGTTAAGTGGATTTGCAATTTGAAGTGTTGTTTAGGAGGACTGTTTGTTGAACATCCAAATGTAAAAAAAAATGCAAATGTATCCATGTTTCTTTGTGTGACTTGAAATGCTAATATTTCATCCTAAGTATTTGTTGAATTTTATTGTCTGGGATCTAGAAATCTGCTTTGAACTTTGATTTTGAATTTTTCTGTTATTGTATGAAATTCAACAGTAAACAATGAATCAAACATGGCCTTTGTATCATATGAGCCAACACAGCTTAGATAAATTTCTTAATGACTAACTCTTAAAATGGCATCAAATTTGCAATTCTTTATTGGCATGTAATCTGGATTTTGGCAATCTAGAAGCTGTTTAATCATAAGACTGACGTTTTTATTTATTAAACTTGTTGATTTTAACAAGTTGCCCGTCTAGCTCAGTTGGTAGAGCGCAAGGCTCTTAACCTTGTGGTCGAGGGTTCGAGCCCCTCGGTGGGCGTCTTTTTTTGTTCTTTTTTTTCCTGAACCATCTAAAATCTCTATAAAAGGCTGGCCCATTCAGATTGCATCTCCTAACTAGACTGCAGCGTATTTTTTGGTCTATTTTTGCTGAACCACCCGAAATCTCTATTATTGTACTCTTGACATGTAGAATTGTCAAAATGATATGATATAGGATCAGCCCATCAGACCATCAGCCCAATACAAACCTAATTGGATTTTTTTCACAAATTCCCTAAAATTTCTATGTTATGTTTTTACATCACAATATTGGTTTTGACAGTAATCTCTCAAAAAAATAAAAAACTTTTCATAAATCCCTCATAACTCAAAATTAACTTAAATTAAAAAAAACATTAGGACAATTATGACCCCCAACCACTTCTTCCTTTTAACAAACCAGAGAAGACAAAGTTGAAGGCCCCTTGAGTGTTGTTATCCTCATCGGACGGCGACAGCGGTGATCTTCTCAGAGTGCATTTGGTTCACTCTTCTTTATCTTCTTTTCCAATTTTTAGCTTCAACGGCGGCTGTTTGGAGTTATCAGAGCAGGGAAACTGCAATTTTGTTTTCTCCTATCCGATTTGATCGATGCCGACATGGTTTCTCTTGTGGTTATTTAAATGGTCTCGCCGGAATAATTATTGGTTTATTCTATTGGATCTAGGTCATTTCTTGCCACTTCTTAAACTCAAAGCTTTTGTTAATTCATCAATTAGTTTTCAACTTTTAAACGAGGAAAAGGAGATTGTGAAAGAAAGGAAGATGTTTGCCTTCTAAGATGAAGAAGTTGAAGAATATCTGATGTTTTTTTTCTCAGGGACGATCCTTTACCTTGAATTATTCTGTTAGTTGCCAATTTTAGTTTAGATAAATAATGTTCATTGTCTTGTAGATTAAATTAATTCCAATGGCATGGGCTGCATTTTATCGAATTCATGTCTCAATTCTTTTGTTTTTGATGATTTATTATTTACAGATTATATGGTGTAGTTTTCTCTTTATGATTTGAGTGCTTTCTATTTATTTGAGTTTATAAATGTGATTCTGTTCTATTGTTTATCTATGAAGAATAATTGTTTCTATTGTAACTATAAGAGAATTAAAATTGTATATTTAATAGTGTTTTCATGTTGTTATCTACAAATATATTATACAATATTTAACTCTATTTATAGTTTGCATGTACTGTAAGAAATCAGTTTTAAATTTTATTAAAAATTGAATTTAGGTAGTTCAGCTAATATAGGTTCACATCCGGTACACATCAAATTGATATTTGATTTTATAGACAGTCAAATAAATTTTATTTAAAGAGATATTCAATTTGATATTAAACTAAATCTCAAAATTCTCTCTATATAAAATGTCATTTAAAATTGTAAAGAGCAATAAGACAAATTTTATTTAAAATTGAGTTAAAATAGTTTAGTTGATATAAGTTCACATCCGATTCACATCAGGTTGTTTTTGGTTTATATACTATCAAATATATTTCACTTAAAAAATATATTCAATTTGTGATTAAACTAAATCTCGAAACTCTCTTTATGTAAAATGTCATTTAAGATTGTACAAAATAACAAAACAAATTTTATTAAAAATTAAATTAAGGTAGTTCAATTGATATAGGTTCACATCCAATTCACATCAGGTTGATTTTTGGTTTTGTAGACTGTCAAATATATTTTACTTAAAATAAATATTCAATTTGTGATTACACTAAATCTCAAAATTCTCTCTATATAAAATGTCATTTAAAATTGTAAAAAAGTAGCAAGTTAAATTTTATTAAAAAAATAAATTAGTTCAGTAGATATAAGTTCACATCAGGTTGATTATCGTTTTATAGACTGTCAAATATATTTCATTTAAAAATATTTCTCTGTAGTTTGTGTCTATAAAGTGAGATTTCCGGAATGTCTATATCTGTTCTATTAAATTATTAATTGATCTAATTTTATATAATTTACTGTGCATAGATACTATTGCATCTCCTTATGGTCAAACTTTCTTTCACAAACCTACTAGTAGAGATTTTGATGGCCGTCTCATTTTTTTTTTTTTTGAGAATAATGAAAATTTCATTAATAGGGAAATAAAAATACAACTTGATCAAATATTGAATATATCAATACATTCAAGAGGTATAATAATAGAACATCAGTAAAATAACAAAAAATTATATCTAATTTCTTCAATCGCATTGACGGAGCTCTTTGAATGTGCAACTCGGCGATCCGTCTCATTATTGACTTCATTAGTTACTTCTTTCAAACAACCATTTTCCTTAGATGGGAAAAAGTTGCCTATTAATCAGTTTTATACATTTTTGATAAAACCATTTACTCTTTTTGATCTTGGTTTTTTATTTTTTAAAATTTGGTTATAAAATCAAACTTTGAATATTACACTAAATTTCAAAATTCTCTATTATAAAATATCATTTAAAATTGTACAGAGCAACAAGACAAAATTTTATTAAAAATTAAATTCAACTAGTTCAGTTGATATAAATTTGCATCTTCCTACATCACATGCATCCACTCTTCAAGAGAATAGTTTATGTTCATATGGAAGAGATAAGTCTTCCGTCATGAAGGTATTAAAACAATCCAAAAGTTAAGATATCATTATAGACAAATAGCCGATAATTTTACACATAAGTAATATGAGTTTAATAAAGACAATTTGATATATATTAAATTTGGAAAATTGATAATAACTGCTTCAACTATGTCCTTCAGTTTACTCAAACCATCATTAAATCATTAATAAACTTCAAAAACTCCTCGCTTGAGATTTAACAGCTAATATCAATAGCGATAGGGACTTCAAGACCTCATATGCAGTTTCCTTTTCCTCTCCATGCCTAAATTTTAGAACTTCAAACAAAATAACAGAACACAAATCTTTCAATTTATTGTAATTAATTTCAAATCTTTCACTACCAATAAATAAGAAATTTCAATTCAATTAAAAATCAACAACAAATGTATCTTCCCACTAGCAATTGGGTTTTTGGTTCATTATCTTATTAACTACTCTTACTTTTTTCTCGTCATTTTTCTTTTTCTTAATTCAGTTCTTGATTTTTCATTCAATTCCGACCACATTTCTCCCACCTCCTTCTAAATCCGCTTACTTAATCTATGGATCCTCCGACCACCGGAGGCCCGACAAATAGAGAATAGTACAAAAGCACCGATGTAGAAGAAACTCAATAATAAAAAAAGATACTGATCCAGCGAGGGAGGGAGGCTGGGAGCAGCACAAGAGATCTGACAATCAGAAACAACAATAGAAAGCGGCGATGAAGGGAGCATCACCGGAGATTCGACGGTAGACAATAGAAATAACCGTTTGAGAGAAATAGAGAAGAAGAAGTGGGGTATAATGATTCAGTGTGACAAATACACAATAGTCTATATGTACAATACGGTTAAAATAGAAATGTAAAATATAAAAAAGTAGGCATGAAAAGATGTTTTAAATTTTGAGAGACTTCTGCAAAAAGTTAAAACACGGGTCACTAACATAAATTTTTCAATATTTGAGGGAATTCATGTAATTTTCTCAAGGCCTAATCACTCAAAAACCCCTGACCTTTAAAGTTTTTTTCAATTCCACCCCGACGTTGAAAATTTATCAATTTTACCCACTTTTGAATTTTCCGTTTTCAATTGTACCCCAATATTTTAATTTGTTAATTTTTTTACTTAAATGATGAAATCATTCAATTAATTAAGTCTAAACATGAAATTAAATTCTTTTTTATTCAAAAACGTACAAATAAGTTCTTTATTTTTAAAAACTAACTAAAAACCATAATCAAATTAACACTAATTTAAATTCTTAATTAATTTAACTAAATTTAAATAAATTTTTAAAATATACAATTAATATATGCGAGACATGGAGAATGTTTTAAACAAATTTCCAAACACAAAAGACGTTAATTTAATTTTTCAGGGTACAATTGAAACACAAAAATGCAAAATAGGGTAAAATTGACAAATTTTCAACGTCAGTGTATGATTGAATAAGGGTTAAAAGGTCGGGGTTTTTTAAGACATTAGGCCTTTTCTCAACCTAATTCTCTATGAGGCCCATAAAAGCCTATGTTCGCAAGAGGATGTTTAACGTTAACCAAGTGATGCTTTAATAGAAAAGTTAGGATTTCGAAAACCTGAGAGAAAACAAACGATTCTAAAGAAAATGTGCCTACAAATAGCAATAGAACTTGTCTCTAAACCGATGAGAAAGGGAGTTCTTGGCTTGGTGATTTTTCAAATTCAGTGAAGCACCATTCTAGCGTTTTCTCCTTCACTCACAAAGAAGTTGCTGCTCCCAAAATACACTTCATTTGTTGTCTGTTTTCAGGTTCAGGAATATATAATTAACCGTGTAATATGTAATTACTTGTGCCTACCTACAAGCTGCCCGTCTAGCTCAGTTGGTAGAGCGCAAGGCTCTTAACCTTGTGGTCGAGGGTTCGAGCCCCTCGGTGGGCGTCCTTTTTTATTTTTTTGTTTTTTCCACGTTATGTGTCTTATGACGGTATACGAAAAACAGTAGAAACTGTATCAGAGACAAAATTGAAATCTCTACAACAATAATTATCCAATTAATTTGCATTTAAGTGATTTACAGGTGGAACTATAACGTTAACCAAGTGGGTCCCACAATCATGTGCTTTGATAGTATTACAATACAGCTGTTTGTAATTTGCAAAAACAAGCTTCATTTTGGTATTAAGGTCTTATTGGCCCCACCTTTCTTAATTTTACCCTTTTTAATCCTTTTCAACTTTTGTTAAAGAAGAATAGTGAAGTTTTCTGATGAATTTTGGTAATTATTTCTTAGATCCTATTGGCTTCTTTTTGTGGGCATCATTTTGGAATGTTTACCTTACCTTACACCAATCTTTATCATACACGTGGTTGTCATCTCTTTACTAATCATGGGTCCCTAATAATACATTACCAATGCTGTTTTTCTTTTTCCATGCCAAACACGCCTTAGCTATTTTTATGTTTAAATAATATGTTTTCATTTAACCATAATAAAATTTAAGTTATTGGCGGAACTTGGATAAAAGTTTATATGAAAAGAAAATTTTTTATTGTATTTTCAAATTTGTTAACACTCTTATTCTCTAGCGCCGGACTCGACTCGAAATTTTATACACATGCTTTAAGTGTGTTTTTTTATTTTTGTAACTGCATTGTCACATGAGTTACTAACGCTGATGTATATAAAGACATATTTGTATTTCTTTTCAGTTCCTACTGAGAAATGCAATTTTTTTCTTAATAATATGGTGAAAGTGTTGAATGTGTTTTTTTTTAAAATTGCCAGTGGTATTTACTCATCTTTCCGAACTATGAAGACATAATTGATCTTCGCTTTGAACGTTAGAGGCATATATGACTCTCTTTTTCCCTCTAAAATAAAAGCAATAGTTAAATCTGGTTGACATTAAACGGTTTCTGTTGGTAAAAAATAAACATCATTTTTTATTATGGTCAAACAATATTAAGTGAGAATTTGAGTGATCTTTTTAGAAATGTTAGTATTTATACATATTTCCGAAACATAAAAATATAGTTGACCCAAAAGTTAAGGATATATATAATTTTTTTCTCAATATTTCAAATAAAAACTTATCAATAATATAATACAGATTTTTTTCCAATATTTGGTCCACATGAGAATATTCATCATGGACACATTTTCTGTTTTGTGACATATAGTGACTCCTAAAATTGATGTCAAACAAGACATGCAATTGATCCCACATACGAAGCATATTTCAATGATATCTTTTCTTTTTCATTCTGGCATTTGAAAAATTTGAAAAATATTTTACAACTCATTTTCAATGTGCATATATGTTTGGCCATTTTCTTGGATATTGAAATTATGATGAAAATGGATTTTGCCCTTGTAGGTGAAACCCTTATTACAAAATCAAATGTATATTCTTGAAATTTAAATATGAAGGTGATAAATGATTGTTGTCTTGTGTACAAAAGAAAAGAGATTAATGCAACTTATTATTAAAGCTTTAGGCGAAGCCTTGGAAACCGGATGGGCTTACCAAAAAAAAAAAAAAAAAAAAAAAAAAAAAAGAGTTTAAAATGATTTTACCACTAGTATATAGCAACTCATTACTTTTGCATGTTTCTGAACAGTAGTATATCATAATTGAAGAGCTTGTAGTGTGTCTTACCTACTTCAATTAGCAGAATAAAAGCTTCATTGAAAGGACACACAAATTGTTGACAATATTCATGAATTTTGAATTTTATTTTTCCAGATAGAAAATCAGAACAACTTTTATATAAATAAATATCATAATTTACAAGTAGTATAGAGATAATTCAATAAATAATAAGATGTTCATGACTAAGGAGAACAAGAATATAAAGAAAAGCTAACCATAATTATTGTGTAGCATAAATGATGGGGATAAAAAGAAGAAAATGGAAAAATAAATTAATTATCATTAATTCAAACAAAAACAGTTATATGCAATAATGTAGACTATGTAGCAATTGATAAAAGGACTAATATGTAAGAATTTTAATTATGAGATACCAAGTTAGGCACTGCACATTAAGCTCTTTTTTTGTAATTAACCACGTCTAATTATCTTGATAGCAAGATATTTGCCTGGTTAATTCACAATAAACTGTCTACTTTGATCCAATTTAAACTTTTTTCTTTAATTTGGATTCAATTAAGTGCATAATTTCTCATAGCTATAGCACATCATGCGTTTGGCATAATAGGTTCTTAATAACAAACTTATCAAACTCGTGCCAGCATCAATGCATCAGTACTATAGTAATTGTGTATGTGATTAGGACCTATGATTCAACAATATCATTGTTAAGACTTCATATTCTCAAGTTTCAACAAAATTTGATGATTTACTAAATTTAAATTTGTACTCTTGAGACCACAACCAGGACCATTAGTCATCGATTGTTTTTTATTTCTTTCGACATTATTTCTTAACCGTTTTTAATTTTTTTAGTTACATCACCACTAAAGTCTAAAAATTCTCTCTTATATGAGGTCAAAACAAAACATTTCACTGTAAATCAGGATATTAATAATCAAAATGACAATTTGAGTATATAATATACATACTAATTAGGAAAATACCCACCTCGTTTAGACTATGGAAAGGCTTAATCATTCAAAAATACTTCATCTTTTTAATTTTTTTCGTTTATGATCCAAACTTTTAAAATCATCAATTTTATTCTATTTTTCAATTTTCAATTTCAACTATAACCATTGTTCAAATTAGAGTGAAAAAAACGTTCAAACATATATGTCCTTCATTGCATCATATTGTTGCAATTTACCGTTTACCATCAAGAAGTCCAGACATGAAGTAATGTGAAAGGTTTATTTGAATCTTTTTCTAATACAATTTACACAAATGGTTACAATTGAAACTTTGAAAAAAAAAAAGATAAGCTTGAACATTTTTGAAAGTTTGGACCGTGAACAAAAAATGTTAAAAATGTGGAATATTTTTCAATGATTAAGCCATATATGTAAAACAAGACCAAACTCATTTAGAAAACTTGTTCTAATAATTAAGAAAACTTATTTAAGAATTAAGCTGATAAACTCTCAACAAATTGCATAGTAATCTACTGATTAAGTGTTTGTCTATCCATTCTTAGTTATCTTGTTTTAAAATGATTTTGATTTTACTATATAAATATGTTGTATCCCTTAAATTAGTATTATATCTCTTATGATGAAGAGATTCTTAACCCAACTAAGCTAAAAAGGGACGTGGATGCTCTTAATTTCTCTAAAAGGAGTTTTCTCCACTAAAATGTAATGTTTGAATAGTGATATTGCTAATTGCTTCAAATTTGGTAAACCTAATTAATGATAAATATACAACCTTAATCCGAACAACAAAACATGCCATGTTGCTTCATTAATAATTGCTATTTTTTTGTAGCCTTCATTCCAATTCAAATGGGCTCAGCATACAATGGAATTAAAAAATGGGAAGAAACATTTCAAAATTATATCTATAATAGAGGGAAAAAGTGTAAATAAGGAAAAATTGAGGGGGTTACTTGAGTTGGATAAAAACAGAACAATAAGGGACACATTGTTGCTATAATATGTTTGGAAAAGGGAAAAAAGAAAAAACAAATTACTTGTAAGCACTTAAAGTAATGAAAATGACAAGATAAAAACACAATGTTTCTATTTTGAAAAATAATTCTGATTCTAAGGTCTTTGTATTAAGTATAGTGAAAGATCAGCATTGTGGTGGAGACCAGACTATAAGGTCTAATATTCAAAATTTCCCTTTTTTGAGCATACATACAGAATTTTAGGTACCAAGTCCCTATATTGTCATAAACCACAATCAACTTAATTTGGACTTATAGATCATAGCCCCCAACCTATTACTATTTCAACTTCAAATTTAATCATGAGTATCTAATTTCAAATAAATTAATAAATATAATTTTATGCTGAAATATATTGCCAAATTACAATTCAAAGTTGCATGTCAAAATCAAATTAACTAGGGGTAGGAGCTTTTTGATTTGTTTTTTTCTTCTTCAAAATATCATTTTTAAGAACATAACATGACCGGCCCATTAAGCTGGTTCGAATGGAAATCAAATGTCAGTCATTCTTGTTCAATTCTTTCTTAAAAATCAAAAATAAACTTCAAGCTCTTTAAACCGAAAACAAAAAACAAAAAATTGTTGAATTGTGAAAATGTATTTTGTATTAGAATATAATTTATTTATTAATTAATTTGATTCATTTGTCAGACAAAATTTTAAATATGTGTTCAAATTTTAAATATATAGACATGTTTCAGAAGAAAAAAAATCATATAATAGATATATATATTTATATTTATCTAAATAATATCGATGGTTGGTACATATCAAAAAAAATATCGATGGTTGGACTGAATCATGAAATTGTGGTGACACTAATCTAATTGCCGTTTTGGTTTTTAAAACACATCAAAATATGGTTTACATTTGAAAGGTGAATGACAGCTGAGGAATATGGTTATTGATTAGGCCAAATTTTTCAAAAATATCAAATTTTTGCGATTTATGTCAATTATGACCAAATTTTTTAAAATTGGTAAATATAACCCGTTTTGACAAATTGTGTTCTTTTTACAGTTAAATTCGAATTAAATTGATTTTCTTGCCAACATGAGAATCATGTATATAAGATTAAACCAAATATAATTACAATAAAATATTAAATTTTTGTGTGTTGTTTCATAATAAAAGGTTTAGTCACAATAAAAAATCAAACCGGTTCAAAAAAGACTATCAAAGAAACATAATATGTAAAAAGTGGTTATATTTTCTGATTTTGAAAGGTTTGGTCCTAACTGACATAGATCGCAAAGATTTAATATTTTTTGGAGGTTTGGCTTATTGATTAATACTAACATCTACCGTTAATATTGACCACTAACCTCAATTAATGCCTTAATAACCACCTTCATTTTGGTAGACAAACAAAAGAGTAAATTATTTCAAGGCCCCTTATATTTGTATAACTCACAGATTGATATCTCTTATTTTAAAAAAATCAAATAATTTGGTATCTCAATTTTAATTTCGTCAACAATTATGGGCCTCTGTTAGTTCTGTTAATAATTTAGTATTCACTTTCAAACAATTTGGTACGTCATTTACAATTATATTAACAATTTGGTACCTCACTTTCAATTATGTACGATTTGATACCTCACATTTAATTCCGTTAACAATTTAGTATCTATATTTAACAGAAAGTTGCAAATATTTACAGAATAAAACTGAAGTACCAAATCGTTTGATTTTCAAACAAAAGATACCAACTTATAAACAAAAGATACCGACTTGTAAATTATGTGGGAGCTTTAGAATAATTTGCTCTAAACAAAATTTTGTTAATATTGCTACTAATGGGTATAGAAAAGGTTAATATGGCTTTCTTGACCCTAACAAATCAATAAGTTTCTTTCATTTATTTTGTTATCCTCAAAATTTAAAGATGATTTTGTTGTAAGCTTATAATTAATGAGATTGCTTATATTTGAATTAACCAAAGACAAGTTCTTTAAATGTATTTTTTGTTCTTGATACAATAATTTCTGTAGAAGGTTACGTCAATGAGCATCTCTTTTTCAAGAAAGGAAACATTAAATGTTAATAATGGATTAGTGAATAAGTGAAGATAAGTGAACATAAATCAAGATTTGATAGATAAATTACTTGATTAAAACACCAATAATTAATAAAATACCAAATTGTTAATCACTTTATAAAAGATACTCTAGAATTTATCCTTCATCCAAACAAAGCCAATTATTTTTTGGGTTAATTACTATTACCTACTTGAGTTTGTATTAAATTAATGTTTACTACCTTAATTTTTTTTTTAAAATCACTATTTTCTCTTAATATTTTTGTTTTCTTAAAGAGAAACTTCCCTCGTACAGAGTTTCAATTATCTAGCATCTAAAGCTTAGGGGGTAAAAGCTATTTTCTGAAATTAATTTTAAAATGGGATAATAAACTTACATTTTTTTAATGTCATATTTTGGCACTCATTCAATTTCAAAATTCCAGATTAAAATATTTTCAGTAATAAAAAGTCAGAAACTTTCATTAGACAAAATAGCTTTCAATGTTGTCCTTCATTTGAAATTTAATTTTGTGTCCATTTTAGCAAAAGGATAGCCAAGAATAAGTGAATGTCTCTCTATTCTAAAAATGACTATAGGATAAAATAAAGAAAGAAGGTTATGTATTGATCTTTTTAATCAAACAATGGAATTATCACACTACTATTTAAGTTAAGCATTTGGATGAGTGACACCCATACCATTCTTTGGTCCCTCCATAACTCACACATTTATTTATTTTTTCTTTAATTTGCATGAATCATAAGCTAAATAAATAATAATATTAAAAAGAATCATAAGCTAAATAAATTATAATAATAAAAAGAATCATAAGCTATTTCATCTTAGTTCATAGGATTCTATTGCACATTACAAGCTTCTTATACACTTGAATTTAAAGTTGATCAAATTTGCCAAATTACAGGGTGATTTGACATGCTTTAGGTACTTAGCTGGTACAAATATATTCCAAAATGAGGATACTTTTGTCATTTCAGTATAGTTGAATTAATGAATATTAGAGTTAATTATTATTTAGATAATTTTAAAGAGTTCTTTTAAAAAATAAGACTAATTTTTAAATATTTTTGCATAAACTTTAAATGTAATTTACAGAAGAAAGTGAGGGACTGAGGGTAACTTAAAATATGGTAAAGTTATAGTGTCATCTTCATATCAATATTTATTTATTGCACAAATGTTGAAAGTTGTTATAAACATTGTATCTCTTCAGCCAAAGTCAACAGAATAAAAGAAATCAAATGATTTATTTAGTGTTCTAATGGGTAGAGTAGGAAAATAATTTACAATAAGAAGAAAATTCAGTTAATCTCTCCAGTATCCACTTTATGCCACATAATTTTTTGTTTAGATTGGATTATGAAAATATGTACACCTAATTAATTAAATAGAAATTAACATTATATAATTATATAATGGGTGGCGATATTTCCAGATCAACAATTTATACGGCCAGAGCAACTTTTAAATATTGGACACTATTATCCCTCTATTAATTAGCATTCATTTCTTTCTTTTGACTATTCTTTTAATTCTTAAATTAGCCTTATTTGAATAGAACACTTAAGCTTGAATATTTTTTTAATATTAATTTTTTTTTAATTGAAACCACACCTTTTAATAAACCTGTAAATTAACTTTCCGACGGCATATTTTTGAACTTTTTATGGCTTTGATAATAAAATGATGAATAAAAACGCAATATCACAATTAATATATATCACTTGCACTCAACATTGTTAGACAAATGCAAGATATATCATGGTCAATGTAAATTTCACCTACACTTGATTTTGCCACTACAATAGAAAGTTTTCTTAACATCACAATTAATTATTTAATTTGAACAAATTAATCTGAGTAATAATCAGCATAGAAAAACGTCAACATTCGACACCCATAAGAAAAAATTATGTGAGAAGATGTATTGCATTTTTTAAATATAATCATTACTTGACTAATAGTGTTGTTAAGAAAATTAGTTTTGCAGGTTTATCAAAAAAATTAGTTCGATTAAGGAGAAAGAAATCGATATAGAATAAGTATTCAGATTTAATTTAAGTGTTTTATTTATTATCAAATAAGGCTAATTTAGAAATTAAAAGAATAGTTAAAAGAAAAAAATGAATGCCTAATTAATATAGGATAATAATGTCCAATATTTCAAAGTTGCTCTGGCCCTATAAATAGTTGATCTGGAAATATCGCCATCCTTATATAATTTGCATAAATTAAATCAAGATAACAATAAACTCCTAACTCAATTGGTCAGAGTAGGTTTGGACCATATGGAAAGCAAAAATGTTAGTGATTTATGAAAGATTATGGGAAAGACTTTGAAAATTATGAAAAAGACTTGAAGTTTATAAGAAAGATTGTGATCGTCAAAAGCATCGACTTCGGCATCATGATAACAAGATTGTTTGCGATGTATTTAAAGTTAATGTGGATGACGTAAATGGCATATAAAATTTATAAATATTTGTGAACATATTTATATATATATATATATAAATCATATATGAAAAATATAATCGTTTCTATCTTGCATATCTTCAGAAAAAAAATTAAAATAAAATCTTCAGCCAAGCCCTACTCTTATAAGCATTCACAATTATAAACAAAGGGAAAAAAATTCCTCCAACCCCCTTTTTTTTGGTTGCATTTGGTCTCCGAGAAGAATCTCAAATGGATTTGTCTTGGTCAAACACTGTCCGCAGAAACAAAAACTGTTGATGGAATTAATTCATCAAATTCCTAGGTTGCCCTCTCATGTCCATATCCTCATCAAATTAATATAAAATTCAAAAATTCTTACAAATTAATACAAAAATAATACTAGTAATTATAATAGAAAAATCCATCAAAAAAAAAAAAGAAAATAAAATGAAGGAAACAGACAAGAGGGATCCTTCCCTACAAACCTGAAACCCCAACAACATCAAAGAAAATATAAAATATTTTCTACTAACTTTTAATAGAGTTCTTTATTTTTTTCATAATTTTTTTATTTAGTTTTAATAAATAATAACTTTTAGAATATATCTTTTTATTTATTTTATTTAAAATCAACCAATGAACTATTTACTGTCGTCTATCGAAGAAATATATAAAAATAAAATTTATTAAATTACATTTAAACTAGAAGTACTATAAATTTTTTAAAATTAAAAATATATTTCAAACAAATAAAAATATTTAAAATTTACTACCAAATAAAGAGCATAAAAACATGAAAAGGATGCCAAAACAAGAACCTCCATATTTTCTTTAAAATGCGCGTGTAATTAACGCTCCAATGACCAAGAAGTGACAACCAATGTCTGTAGTGCTTTCGTACGTCGACTGTGGTGTTATTTCATTGTAGCAGTTTCCATCAACATAGCTTATTCATGTTCCCCCACTCGCACTTTACCGCCATCTTCAACGACGCGCCACACCAGTTCAAAACAAAAAAGACTAGAGCCACTCTCTCCTTTTCATTTCCATGTCTTCTTCTCTCTTCTTTAGTCACTCACCCATCCATTAAAAAACTCCAAAGTCACAATCTTTTTAAACAATTAACAATCAACTAACCAAACCCAGATCGAATTACCTCATCCCCGGCATGAATACCCGCCGGAAAATCAAACTCCGGTTACCACCCCAACCGGTGAATGCAAAAAATTAATAGAAACAGCCAACAAAAACTGTCATTTTTAAGCCTAAAGTTCTTTTTTTATTGATTTTAAAACAATAATGGCTACAACTAACTCGGCAACTACTACACCAGTGGACTCAGCAGCAGCAGCAGCAACATCAGACGAGGTTAACGCAAAAGCTGTACACAAGAGATACGAAGGTTTAGTAATGGTTAGAACCAAGGCTATTAAGGGTAAAGGCGCGTGGTATTGGGTACACTTAGAGCCTCTCTTAGTTCATAGCACAGACACCGGTTTACCCAAAGCAGTTAAACTCCGGTGTTCTTTATGTGACGCTGTTTTTTCTGCTTCTAATCCTTCAAGAACTGCTTCTGAACATCTTAAACGTGGCACTTGTCCGAATTTTAATTCTTTGCCTAAACCCATTTCTTCTATCTCCCCTTCTAATACCCCGCCGCCGCCGCCGCCGCTTCCCACCGTGGCTTCACCGTCGAGTGGCGGCACTTGTGGCGTGGTTGCTCCGGTTCCTTCTGTGGTAGTGCATAATAATAGAAAACGTTCGGCTGGTGCAAGTTCTACTTCACCATATAGTTCTGTTGCTCTTAATACTAGCTCTTATCAAGTGAATAATCAGTTGGCTGTTGTTGATCCGACAAGATTTTCAGTTGATTTAGCTGTGTTGCCTCAGCATCAGCATCAGCAGCAGCAGCAGCATTTGATGCTGTCTGGTGGGAAAGATGATTTGGATGCCTTAGCTATGCTGGAGAACAGTGTTAAGAAGTTGAAGTCTCCTAAAACTTCTCCTGGTCCGGCTTTGAGTAAGTCTCAGATTGATTGTGCTCTTGATTATTTAGCTGATTGGGTTTATGAGTCTTGTGGGTCGGTTTCTTTTTCTGCTCTTGAACATCCTAAGTTTCGTGCATTCTTGAACCAAGTTGGTTTGCCTGGTGTTTCAAGAAGAGAGTTTTTTGGCGGTAGGTTGGATGTTAAGTTTGAAGAAGCTAAAGCTGAGTCTGAGGCAAGAATTAGAGATGCTATGTTTTTTCAAATTGCATCTGATGGTTGGAAAGTTACTAAAAGTGAGTTGAATTTGGTAAATTTGACTGTGAATTTGCCTAATGGGACTAGTTTGTATAGAAGAGCTGTGTTTGTTAATGGCTCGGTTCCGTGTAAGTATGCTGAAGAGGTTTTATGGGAGACTGTTTCAGGAATTTGTGGGAATTCTGTGCAGCAATGTGTAGGTATAGTGGCAGACAGGTTTAAGGCTAAAGCATTAAGGAATTTAGAGAATCAGAATTACTGGATGGTTAATCTTTCTTGTCAATTTCAAGGGTTCATTAGTTTGATTAAGGATTTCAGCAAGGAGCTTCCTTTGTTTAAATCTGTTACTGAAAACTGCTTCAAGCTTGCAAATTTCATCAATAACAAGACCCGAATTCGAAGTTGTTTCCATAAGTATCAATTGCAGGAGTATGGACACGCGGGATTATTGCGAGTGCCATTGCATGAATACGAGAAGATGGATTTTGGTCCTGTGTTTACTATGCTAGAGGATATCTTGAGCTCGGCTCGAGCATTGTCAATGGTTTTGCTGGATGAATCTTATAAGACAGTGTCCATTGAGGATCCAACGGCTAGGGACATTGCTGAAATGATTAGCGATGTGGGGTTTTGGAATGAAATGGAATCTGTGCATACACTAGTCAAGTTGATCAAGGAAATGGCTCAAGAGATCGAAACAGAACGGCCATTAGTCGGACAATGCCTGCCACTTTGGGATGAACTAAGAGCAAAAGTGAAGAGCTGGTGCTCAAAGTTCCACATTGCAGAAGGAGTGGTGGAGAAAGTGATAGAAAGGCGGTTCAAGAAGAATTATCATCCTGCTTGGGCTGCTGCATACATACTTGATCCGCTTTATTTGCTCCCAGACACGAGTGGCAAATACCTTCCTCCATTCAAATGCTTGACCGCTGAGCAGGAGAAGGACGTTGACAAGCTCATTACCAGGCTAGTCTCTAGGGAGGAGGCTCATATTGCATTAATGGAACTAATGAAATGGAGAACAGAAGGGCTTGATCCGGTGTATGCAAGAGCTGTCCAAATGAAAGAACGAGATCCGATTACTGGAAAAATGAGAATGGCCAATCCGCAAAGTAGTAGGCTCGTGTGGGAGAGGTATCTTACCGAATTTAAATCACTAGGAAAAGTTGCAGTTAGGCTTATTTTCCTTCATGCTACTGCCTGCGGATTCAAATGCAATTGGTCTTTGTTGAAATGGGTGTATGCTAATGGACACTCAAGAGCAGCATTGGACAAGGCACAAAAGTTGATATTCGTTTCAGCTCACTCTAAACACGAAAGGCGTGATTTTTCTAGCGATGAAGATAAGGATGCAGAGCTTTTCGCATTGGAAAATGGTGAGGATGATGTGCTCAATGAGGTTCTTGTTGATACATCTTCAGCGTAACATCTGTTTTTGCTAATTTTTGAAATTTAAATTTGTAGGATTTATTATATTCTTTCTGCTATCTAATTCTTCTTGTACTTCTTTTACTTACCCATTAGAAGTTTTTGGGCATTTAGATTGAAGGAAGAGTGGGAATTAATAGGGAATTCAGTTTTTGTATGCCCAGCTAGTAATGCATGGCCTCATGATTTTAGTTATTGCCCTTTTATCCTACTAGAATGATTTTTTTTGAAATTTTTGGAGTTTGCAGTAAAGATATCTTCTTGTTTGTAAAGATAGCAATTGCTGTATGAAGATAAATTAAAGATCATGAAGAATTTTGTTCCTCGAGTTATTCGGATAAATGAGCATCTGTAACGGAATGGTTTTTTTGTTTTTGTTTTGGTTCTAAACTGCTAACATGTTTGGATTGGAAATGTTGATATCAATGCATCATTCACAATTTTGATGTACAAGCCATTCTGAAACTTTAGTAAATTACTCTGTCATGTGATGTGACTTACTGAGTTGAACTCTCTATGCATTCACCATTTTGCCAGGATTGTTGAACTTGAAAGTACTTCAACTCGAAAGGCGATTAGCTTTATGTATATGCAATAGTGCAGAATACCCTATTTCTCCACTTCTGTTGATAATTTTAATAGTTCCTTGAACAACAAGCATTGTAAAATCATATCTACAGTTTGAATTTCATGTTTATGTTTTCATGTATATGATAATGATCGAAACGAGTTTGTCTGAAAATTTTCACTTTTTTTAGTCCTAAATTGTTTGATCCTTTAATTTCATGTATAGGAATATCTTAGCAGACAAGAATTAGGAGCAGGTTTCAGTTCTAGGTATGCTAAACCAGGCAATTTCATTGACTAGTCACATTTTAGGAAAACTAGTTTGAAGTATATGTTTATAATCATGATTAGTTGAACTCAAGACTAATATTATGCTAAATTGATTTTTTTTGGTGGCAGAACTATTCGACAAAGATATGGTTGGACTCGAAAGGCCACCATAAGACGGTTGGTGACTAGTAGAATGAGATGCACCATGATTAAAGGTGGAATGCTGTCATAAGCATCCAAGAAGGGGCTTGACTCGAGAAGTTAGTCGAACGAGCTGGTTGGGTGAATGGCGAGTCAGGTTCCGAAACGTGGGTCAAGGATCTCGGAAAGGCCTCAGAATTCGTCTTTATAGCTGGAGTCATAACTGTTTATCTATTATTCTTCATCACCTCAATCTAAATTGCCTGGTTTTTGTGTGTTTGGAAATGTGTAGCCCCACCATGAAGAAGTGGAAGTCTTTTTCCATAATTTGGTTTCTATTGGAGACAGAAAGAAAGAAAAGAAATGAAGGTTTTTTTTTGCCTATCAAATCATCTTTGTAGTAATTGAGCAATGCCTCTCCATAATTGCAAGAAAAAGTGTTTAAAGGACCCCAAAGCCAATGGAAGACTGTCGGCTTGAAGACGCTCAACCTGATTCTGCACCAAAAACGTTTATGAAATTCCGAAAATTTACATCTATAACATATTCTTATAAAAAATATTGTTTTGCTGTTATAATATTTCTAACGTTTCCGTGTAGCATAGTTGATTAGAAATTCAATGGCGTCTGCTTATTGATTACTGTGAGAAATTTTTTTATGATATATCTAAATTGTATTGTTGAATTCTGATTTGGTTTTCACTTATTGATAAATCTTTTAGAATACATAGTATGTGTTGTAAAGATAATGATTTTGATTAGGCAAAATGCATATTTGAATTCCCGCACTTGTTCATTGTTTGGCATTGAATCTCTATACTTTTGTTTGTCAACATTGTGTCTAATTTATACAACTGGGATAAGCTTTTTATTCATTTTCATACTTTAGCTTTATTAAAATTTAGTATCTACACTTTTATTTTTATTAACTAAGTCGCTAAACTTTTTTTCCTGGTTTCAATTGATGCCATTAACACTTTCTATAATGGAGGGATTCAATATCTACACAATGAAATATATAAGCGTTCAATGTTGATAAAAAGAAGTGCATGGATCCAATGCCAAACACAAAACAATTCTAGGGACCAAAAAATGCATTATGGCTTTTAATTATTGACAGTAAAATTCCATACCCAAACTGGAAAATAAAGTGAGATGATAATTGTGGGAGTGAGATGGGCACATAAGATCAAAGTTGGATGATGATGTATTTAACTTTTAGTTACCTATCAGGAGAAACAAGGAGAAGTAGTTAATTTGTTGGCCAAAAAGAAGAATGACACAAAGAGGAAGGGCTTGAAATTGATATGCATACAAATAAAAGGTAAGTTTGAGTGAAAATGGTTAGTCATCAACAAACTTACTGCAACCAAATCACTCTTCCAATTATGGAATGCTATGCTATCATTGACTCTTTACTGTATATACCTTTAATTTTCAACAAACCATCCACAAATGTAATATTAATTTACCCTCTCACCATCTTCAAAGTTCACGCGAGTTATTAAGGCGCTTTCTATATTTAAACCAGTTTGCGAGTTTAAACCGTATCTATATTCAAAATTTGAAGTTAATTAGAGTTTTATCTCCCACAACGGACTTATTCAGTTTGAATGAGAATTAAACTAGATATAAAAGGTTTCAAAATATTGTTTCATAATTGAAACTCGCCCATAACATCTCATATATCCTATACAGAAAAAAAGAATACCCCTCATCATGCAAACAGCTGCATTACAAATTAGTGGATGAATTAAATTAAATTTTATTTCTAAAAATAAGTAGTCATGGCCTAATTTTATATTTTTAATGATTATTCTTAATTTTATTTCGTTCAATTCTAAAGTAATTCACAACTAAAATTTCTTAAAAATATTATCATATCCATTCAAAAAAAAATTAAATAAAATATGTTTTCACTTATCTAACTATATTACTTTTACATAACTGTTATCGGCATTTAATTTGTTATATTTAGTAATTTAAGAGTTCTTTTTTAAATATAGAATACTATTCGATAAATTCATACCGAGGGCTTGGTAATGTATCACTTGGACAACGGCTACCGTATAAGCATCTTTTGACTTATATTGTTCCGATTATTTATTTAAAAAATTAATATTGCGTTATTAAAATATAGCAAATTAAATATCAATAATTGTAAAAATTAATACAGTTGAATAGTCGTTTAAAATATTAACTTAAAAAAAAATTAGCGAGCAAAGAGTATAAAATTGAAGAGTATGGTATGGTAATAATTTAGCAGTTGTAGGTGTTGTAATTAGAAAAGAAGTGGAGAGACAAAAATTCTTGTCGGCAAGGCAATACCAAATGCTGACTGCTCACCAACTAAGCTTTATTTATTAATTTTGGAGTATTGTATTTTATTTGATGATTTGTTTAGCTCCACTCATTTTCTTTGGTTAAAGGAAAAAAGAAATTTAATGATTAGTATAGGACGACACTCCCTCTCTTTATACACGAATCTTTCCCTCTTCCAATGCTACTCATTCTACACTTACCTTTTTTTTCATTACCCTTCTTTCATTTCTACTGCCCCACATTGCAAATACAAATTATTTTGTTGTTTCCTATGGATTTTTTTAATGAAATTGGTGTATAATAGTACATCATTTCTGTTTTTTTTTCATCAATTACATGTTCATTAAATTACATTCATTTATGTGTAGATTACTATAAACAAATTCATTTTTGTATCTTGTTTTTCATATTTTTTTTTTGAGAATAATAAAAATTTCATTAATACAGAAATAAAAATACAACTTGATTAAATATTGAATATATCATTACATTCAAGAGTTACAATAATAGAACATCAGTAAAATAACAGAAAAATTATATCTAATTTCTTCAATCGCATTGACGGAGCTCTTTGAATATGCAACTCGGCGATCCGTCCGCTCCATTCGAAGGTTATTTTAAACCACAAATCGACTTTTTGATCTTTGAATGAGTCCGATTGAGAGAATATTAGAAATAAGATTTCTACTGATAGCACTTCAGATCTACGCTCCGTAGATAATTCCATCAAAAAAATAGCAAAACTCATAAAGGGTAAAAGTTAGAACTCCACTAAGGAAGACAAAACATCCATAAAGGAAGAAAGAAAAATATCAACAGATCTCAAATCTGTGATTATTGACGCAAAATAAATTAAATACGAGATTTGAAGAGAAAATGAGAAGGTAGGGAGGTGATTTTGAACCAAATAATGGCCAAAATCACCTCCCTTTTATTGCGGCTAGAGTTTCTGAAAAGAAAGAGAGAGTTTAAAGAGATGAGAGAGAGTCTTTCTTGTTTTTCATGTTTAATATAGTAGTAATACTTAAACATAATAATACTAAATTCTATAATCCATTGAGAGTGGAGGAATAATTAGAGGAGGATATGCATACAATCCAATTTAAATCAAATTAAATTTATAAGAATATTAAAATTAGGGTTAATTACTTATAAATCACCAACTTTATACGAATTCTAAAAAATAACACAATCTTTAAAACGTGTTAATTCAGGACACCACATTTCATTTCTTTTCAAAAACAATATGGGCACATTTTTAAATAAAATTTTGCTGACTTGGACACCCGATGGGAGTGCCACGTGTCATGCCACATAAAATCATGTATTATTCTAGTTATTGTCAGATTGGTCTGACTGAATTATTATTGTTTGGCATGTTATGTTTTATTCAGGATTGTTATTTATGTCATGTTAGAGATTCAGAGTTGGCTGAGCACCTTCTATTAAATGTTGAATATTATAACCGCTAGAATTAGGCTGAAGTCTCGGTTGCCCCCGAGCATTGGTTTTCTTGCAGGTTTATTATAATTGTATGTTAACCGAAAGGCTGGCTACGGGTCTTGGTACTACATTATCTACACCCTAGCGCCGGTCGCGATTTATGAAAATGGATCGTGACATGCCACGTCAACAAAAACGACACTAAAAATATGCCCATGTTGTTTTTGAAAAAAAATGAAAGTTGGTGCTCTAAATTGCCACGTTTTAAAGGTCGTGTTATTTTTACAATTTCGTGTAAAGGTGGTGATTTTATATGTAATTAACCTTTAAGATTATGAAATTGAAATGAATAGAATCAATAAGTTTAATAATTTTTTTGTATCAGTTCGCACTAAAATTGGCTAAAATAATTATATTTCAATTAAATTGAAGTAAAAAAATAATATATTAAATAGAATCAAATTGAATATATATTAGCTTTGTTTCAATTTCAATTCAATTTGTTTACATCCCTAAATTTAGTTGTGGAGCTACTAACAGGATGATCCATATGCGCCTACTACGGTCGGAATTAATCAGAGACACAAATTTATATAGAAAAAAACTTAATCTAGGGTTCCGACTTAGGTTGCTATAAAAACATTATGCATTAATTTTTTTTTCTTTATAATTTATCTCCTCTGTATATTATTTTCTGACTACGTTTCTGGCTATACTAGAGAAAGGTCCAACAAGATATGTAGAGAGTGAAAAGGATTGTGTTGGCAAAGCAAAAAAAAATGAAATAACAAGATTATATACATGAGATTTGAATAATATTGCACACGTCGTGACATTGTTTAATTAGGCTCATTGCTCCTACATTTTGGTGAAATGTCAAAAACATCAAATTATACTAAAATGACTCACACGTTCTATAGTGATGGTAGTTGGATTAGCCAAGTACAATAATTTCAACCCCATTTTATCCAAATTCATATCATATAGAGAGAGAGATAAAGTTTTTGCTTTTTATAATACTTACCATATAATACAAATAATAAAGTTTTTAATTATATAAGATGATGATGATTCTTAATTATGGACCACATATCTTTATTTGTCAAAAAATAAAGAGGCAATATCATTGTGTTTCACCTACAAAGTTTAGCATTAAGGAAATAAAGATACGGTCTAGCTACTTCTTTTTTCTCTATTCTTTCACATGCTACCCTTTTTAAATATGTTTATGCCAAGTTAGATTAATTCACTATTAGAAATGCTGCCAAAAAAAGTCTTATCTCTTTAATTAAAGTTTTTTAACCAAACCCTAGTTGTGTTTTGTTCATTATATGGACACTCATTTTATCATTTTATGATCCTAATACATAATTCTTAAATTAACAAAAATATATTCTATCTTTATCAATTAAATCATTTATTCTTTTATTTACAGTTTGAATACAATTGTTAAAATTTATAAAATTGACGAATCAAGCTGTCAAAATTAATCCATAAAGAGATACTTATATCAATTTGCTCATGATGAATCACACAATATACAAGAGTCTGGAATACTAGAAAGCCACATCTGAAAAACAAAAACAAACACGCATGAGGATGCCAGAAAGGGATTTCCGGTTATCCACTCACATTCTATCACGTATTTGATAAAAATAGAAAAGTGGATAGAAATAGAGTCAAAAATGTAAAAAAAAGATTAATTAGATTTTACCTCTTAAATTTAATATTTACAATGTGAGATTCTCTTGACAACTTGCTCTAGTTATATGACTTCAAATTTTTAAATAACACCATGATATACATTTGAATGAAATATAAATCTAAAGATTAAAATGATATGAAAATTAGGATAATAGTAAGCAAAAGAGTATTAAAATCATGACCTTTTAAATTGTTCGTACTAATATGGGAGCCACCACTAAAGATATAATAATACAATTCGGTGGTATGTGATTTATTTGGAATCCTATAAAATTTACACTTTCTATTGGTACAGTTTATTAATATATGTGACTCATATATGACATACAAGTATTTATAATCTGTGTGCAAGCCAAAGCTGGCATCGTATTTGACTTGTCTTTTGTCTTTATGACTCTCTTCTGCACTTTATATTTACATGTCATTATGTATAAAATACATGCTTAATTGTACTAATCTTAACGTATTTTGCGATTTAATTTTAGTAATGTAAATTATAAACTATCAATTTTTAATTCGAAACATACATCGAGTAAGTTTCTGTTAAAAAATATCGACGTGGCCTCCAAAATAGACACTGTTTCGCACCCACGTCATTAATTTTAACAAAACAATTGCTTGATATTTTAAGTAGCAAACATTGATAATTGGTGGTGGATATTGCAAAAATTTAAAATTGTATTAAATTTGCAAAAGAAGCCAGTGTTCATATATTGAAACATTATTCAATGTGCATGAACATATCAATGTCTACTATCATTAATTTGATAATCACCTTTTCTTTTGAGAAAAAAATAGAGGAAAAGTACACTTGCTCTTTAACATTATAGATGTTAGTAGAGTATGACTAAATTTAAATTGGCTTATACTTTGTTACATACAAATCATCACAAAATTTGTATGAATTTTAATAATAATTTTGTTTAGCTAGAAAAATCTTATTTTTCTCAAATCAATATAAAATTACTTTTATAAAACATATCTTAAAATCTTAAAATAATTAATATAAATTAAGTGTAGGAAGAGTTTTTTTTTCTATTCTTAAAACAAAGAGTTTTTTTCTTCTTCTTCTAATCAATGCAAAACATCAACACAGTTAGATACAATAAAAAAATATTTAGCTTACAAATATTTTTTACTTTGTACATTGTACATTAATATTTTTAAATTAATTATATGCCATAAAATTATATATATATATATATGGATATAATCTAATTCTAAATACACACATATTTAGATGCATGTGTTACGTGTATGAATGATTATGTTACTCTTAGATCAGAATGACAAAATTGGAAAAAAGTATTGAAAAAGTGAAACTATGGTTTATAAATACTAATATAAAGCTTAAAGTGGTTAATTTAGAAATAAAAATTTAAAAAAGCTTTGTTATGGATCCTGGAAATAGTGATTATTGACTTGGCAATAGAGCAGGAGGAAATTCAATACCCGCTCCGGCAAGTGAGATAAAGAGACACGTGGAGCGATATTGTTAAGTATTTCATAAGATGGGAGGATCTTATTGGTCAATGTCCGTACACATGACGTCCCTTTCTCTTTTTATCAAACGTCATCTGACAGCTACTTTTTATTTTTTGATTTGCTTATTCATACAGTTATCTTTGAATAAAGCATCAATTCACCCCCCCAATTTGACATCAAGTATATAAAACACATCCAGTTCTAACAAATCGTATCAAGAAAAATTATAACCTTTATCAAATCGTATAAAATTCCCTCTTCTTCAATTGTATTCCCGAGAATGAAACACACGTACCATTAATTTTTTAATGTTTATAAATAACCATAATATTTAACTCATTTTCTAATTGGCACGTTAATTATTTTAAATATCAATTATGTCCTTCACATGTCAATTAAATTAAAGTTTGAAAAATTAAATTAAATTAAAAAAATCACACTTTCCATTTCACTTTCTTCTTTTCTTTCTTTTTATTCTTCGTCTCGTCACTGCTGCTGCAATAATTCATGCCACTGCTTGCCGCTTGCACCGCTGCACCATTTATTTTTTTACACCTTTTCTTATTCACCTCCGATGGCAATGGTTCGTTATTGTTGCAATCACCAATAGTTTGTTAGTGTTGCTTGTTTGTCTATTGGCATCTATCGTCCTTTGTTGCTTCTACTCGTCAGATCATTAAAGCTCGTCAGCAAATGATGAAAGATGTCGTAGTTATCGATGGTGATGGAATTGGAGGGATCGATGAGTTGGAATTTAATTATAATTAATTATATTTTTAATTAATTATAGTTTATTAGAGTTGAATTTAATTAGGGTTAATTAGTATTAAATAAGTTTAATTGGATGTTCTGTGTTTTTTTCGGAGAGATGAAACTGATATGTTCTAGCAAAACGTGGAGTTTTTTGATCGATTTTTGAAAAATTGACTTTTTAAATATTTCTCACCAATTCGACAGGGTGAATTGATCCTTTATTCAATTGTCTTTTTTTTATTATTTTGGACAATTTCTTAATAAAAACCAAATATAATTTAGATGATCTTAAATAAATCAAAATAATTACTATCAAACTTTAAATTTAGATTACATTTATTTGTTTCTCTCTATATTTTAAGACATCATATTTCCTTTATTTTTAAAATTTTAAAATTTTATAAAAAAATTCAATATACTGACATCTAAAAATTATGGAGAAAGAAACATTGATCGTGAGCTAAATTGATAGATAACTAGTATTTATTTCCAAATGATTTATTTTGCAAAAATGTCACTAGTAGATCCATATTATCGAATTTTATTCTTTTTTTGTTAAATAGTCAAATAATATTTATGAATTCATTTTATAACTCACAAAAATGAATTTCATTTACAAACACTTTTCCTTAAAAAGTCTTTCTTGATTTGGCTCCAAGTTTGTGAATCATCGGATTAACCCCAATTTGGATTAACAACTGCTTCTTTCATTTTTTTAGTTGTTCATTTAGTAAATATATTTGTCTTTAATTAGTTGTCTATTTAAAATTTAAATGTAATTTTTGTTATTATCTTTTAAATTTATCCATTTCTAATAAATGACTCTATAATTTAATTTTAAAATAATTTATTAATTAATAGGACTATATTATTCCCTCCGTTTTTATTTAATTGTTCATTTAACTAAAATTATACATATTAAAAAAGCGGGTTTTTGGAAGATAATAGCTAATGTTATCTTGAAATTTTAAATGGACAATTAATTATAGATAAATTCATTTGACTAAATGAACAAATAAATAAAAACGGAGGGAGTAATATTTATCTTTATAAGTTAAGACAAAAGTAACAATATTTTGATATGTGTAATATTGATTAAATGGACAATTAAAAAAACAGAAGGAATAATGATTATTAGTTAATGTAAAGTAAATTATGAGTTGACTATATGTATTGTAAAATAAATTTTATAATGAGGTTTAGGTGGAAATTTTATATTAGGCCCCCCTAAATCAAAGACTTTTTGTCTTTTCAATTTAGGGTTTTTGACACTTTTAGTAAAGGCTTGTCAACCTAACTAATCTAATTTACTAATATTGAAATGTTTTACCATGATGTTTGATGCATAAAAGTATACTGAAGCTCCTTAAATAAGCAATCGTTTGGGCAGTTATTATTGAACTCTCTTTAATTTTTAAAAAATAATGTAAATTTTGATTCATTAATTATTTCCACATGAACAAAGGAAATTATTCACTGCCCACGTGGAAGACACGTGTAGGCATCAGAGACAGTAGCAGCTGGATTCTCCTGCGGCAATACTCATAGCATATGGTGGGTAAGATTGGCTATCTTTAACTTGATTTAATATTAATATCCATAATTAATAAAACTTCAGTTAAAACTTAGCTTTCATAATGAATAAATGGAATCATTACTACCATCTTCCTCATTTATTTCACCAATTTTCCACTACAATTTGTAATTAAACATTCTTAATTTCTTCTGGTCCATATTTTGGTGATTTGTACGGACACTAAGGATGGGAGTAATATTTTATTTTTTTTTCATATTGATTTTGTTTAATTGGATGAAGAATATTGTTCATAACAATTCAAAAACATTTGATAACATAATTAAATAAATAAAAATACAGAACAGTTGTGGGTCATTTAGGTTTATGATTTGTTTTAAAAGTGATGTTGAAAAATGTGGATTTTGCTTTTTATTGGTCTTGTGGGCCATATGTGTAATTAACATTATTTGATTGAGTACCTATATTTTACTTTTTGTATAGTTATTTCATTTTTATTTCCCACTTTTTATGCAGTCAATCATGCTTTGATTAAATTAATTACTAGTATATTTCTAGGAGTATAATTATTGTCATTTCCTGTTTCAAATAAAAAAAAAATATGCTGTCGATAAAATGTTAAAAAAATTAAAATACTAATGTAATGCAAACCTAGTGATTTAGCCACCCAAATTTTAACAAAAAAGTGTCTCATTCCCTGATTAAGATAGCTAATTAGAGTCAAATGGTTAATAATGTAGTTCCAAATCTGTCTATCTCTTGAGAGGGTTGATTATAATTATCTTTTTCAGCAAGTGGGGGTGCTTAGAGCACATAATATTTAATTATTGTATAAAAAGATCTTTAAGCAAGATTTGGTGGAGGTGTATTCAACCAATTTTATTGGCTTATAATAAAGAAAATTGCCACTTATTATAATTAAGTATATATAATTACATTAGGTATTTCATGTGTTTAGTGTGACCATCACCGTGACTATACGAGTGGATGATTTTGAAATGAAAAATACGCTCCTTGCCTTCCACATTAATATAGATTTTAAGACAATTACATTCTCTGTCCATCCCATAGATACAGGAATATTTTAACACTTTTTAAACTACACATAGACTAGATTTTTCATTAATACTATATTTTTTTACAAAATTCTAAAATAATTCTATAATTTACTTTAATAAATAAATTCTAGCTGGCTAAAATTAAAATATCCATTGCAACTGTCATATTATTATTCCATAATTGTTAATATTCATAAAAATGAATAGAAATACTTTTACCAAAAATTTAAACAAAATAAGTTTATTTATATATATATATATATATATATATATATATATATATAATATTGAAACAATTAGAACTTTACACATACACACAGACACGGAGGGATAATACTATAAATGATTTATAATAATTTTATAGAAAAATATAATTGTCTAATAAGTAGTGGTCTTTTTTTTTGTCAAAAGCTAAATTTTCAATGAATGAAATGTGAAAAACGCAGAGATGAACGATTTTTTAACAATTTTGAATGAGTCATTCCATAAAAAAATGGTGAATACTGTAATGGCAATCATCGATAAGGATTTTTAGCCATCAAAAGAACCACCCAATTACATTTACAAATAACAAACCGAAATTTAATTTTTGAGAATTGAAAATCTAGATTTCTATAACTACTTCGGCATCTCTGTCATTAGTAGAGAAGAAATTAGCAACATCAACATCCAACATCAACATCTTCCATATTTAGATTATTATATCTTATGAGTAACTCCTCTTTTAAATGTTTTGAAGAAAATCAAACTTTAAGCAATTTTATATGAAAAAAGTCAAAAAACAAAAGGTGGGCTATGACTTACTTTAAGTGGGCTTAGTATCCAACGACCATGAATTAAATGGGCTTCTGATTCTTTCCAATGGATGGGCTTCAAGTCTAGACACAAAATTCTGCCAGGTTCAACGTGTCCAATTTCTACTGCTCCACGTATAGCCTTGCATAACCACAACTTTTAACGGTCCGTTTCCCTCCATTTTTCATTTTCTCTTGATCTGAACATTCAGACAGAACTCTGCCTGTCCCGCGTTATTTTCCGCTATCCGACACCCGCTGCGCACGTCAGCATTTTCCGGCACTCTCTCGTCTTCTCAATGGCCTCTCTATCCTCTACTCAACCGGGTCGGTTTCGGGTGCTGAAAGAGGGATCAAAAAACCGAACGGGTCCTGTTGTTTACTGGATGTTTAGAGATCAACGGATGAGAGACAATTGGGCTTTAATTCACGCCATTGATGAAGCTAATAAGAACAATGTGGCAGTTGGTGTTGCTTTTGATTTGTTTGATCGGTTTAAAGGAGCTAAAGCTAGGCAACTGGGTTTTATGTTAAAGGGTTTGCGTCAACTTCAGGATCAAATTGAACATACTTTTCAAATTCCCTTCTTTTTATTCCAAGTAAGCCCTTTTCACTTTATTTTTTTAACTTTATGCTTTAATGTTTGTTGTTTGTGCTTTGATATTTAGGCATTAGGGTTTTGTAACCATGAATTATGATTATATTTTGGATGTTCAGAAAATTTAGACCTTGTAATGTAGCACAGAAATAGAAAAGCAAACGCCCGAAACGGAAACCGCGAAACATTTTGTATAAAATTAAGTTATACATATAGAGTTTTCGAGTTTCAGAAGTGTTCTTCGAAATGGAAATGAAATGACTGGAGAAGTTTTTGTGCAACAATAGGCCAATTATGGTGGATTTAAATTGGGGTGACATTATGGTTGCTAAAGCATTGTTATTTGATAAATATTGTCTTGTTTATATGTTTTGTTTTCCTAATGGGGCTTAATATATAGGGAACAGCTGAAGAGACTATTCCAAAGTTTTTAGGAGAGTCTGGGGCTTCACTTCTAGTTACTGATTTCTCACCTCTACGAGAGGTTCGAAAATGTAAGGATGAAATTTGCAAGAGGGTGAGTGATTCTGTGACCGTACATGAAGTTGATGCTCACAATATTGTACCTGTTTGGGTAGCATCCGACAAGTTGGAGTATAGTGCTAGGACTTTAAGGGGCAAGATAAATAAAAAGCTATCCGATTACCTTGTTGAATTTCCTGTAATGCAATCTCCTAGCAATAAGTGGGTTGCTGCTCCGAATAAGTCAATTGATTGGGATAGTCTTATTGATGAAGTTTTAAGGTTGGACAACAAATCTATTTAAATAATACCAATTGAGTTTCATGATGATCATAACTTGATCTGATAATTTTGCATAAGTAGGAAAGGAGCAGAAGTTCCTGAAATTGAATGGTGCATACCTGGAGAAGATGCAGCAATGGAAGTATTAACTGGTACTAAAAATGGATTTTTAACCAAGAGGTTGACGAATTATTCTACTGACAGGAATAATCCATTGAAACCCAAAGGGCTCTCCGGTCTCTCCCCATATATTCATTTTGGCCAAATCTCCGCACAGAGATGTGCCCTGGAGGCTCGTAAAGCACGAAAGCTTTATCCTCAGGTTTGTTAGATCAATTCTTTGATTCATGGTTCAGTATTTTAATGACAGCTTGGGGTTTTATTTTCATAAATTATATGCAGGCTTCAACTTTTAGTTATTTCATCATCCTTTAGATCGTTTATCTTTCATTTTCTTCGGTGTTCTCCATGTATACCTGCTATACTAAAGGCAGTCGACACGTTTTTGGAGGAGTTGATTGTTCGTAGAGAACTTGCAGATAACTTCTGTTTCTACCAGCCTCAATATGATTCACTAAAAGGCGCATGGGAATGGGCACGTAAAAGTTTGCTAGAACATGCCTCTGATAAGCGAGATCATGTTTATTCGTGAGTGCAATTGCTTTACTTGTTTTATACTCTATTATGCCGAGTTTCTTTTTTTTTTTGATGTACATTTGCTGGGTGAAGTCCCTAAGATCTCAATGGTGGTTGAATATGTAGGAAGGAGCAATTAGAGAAGGCGCAAACAGCCGATCTGGTATGCCTACCTTTAGAGATGTACTTAATGTTATACTGAAACTTAACTGCACGTCTCATTTCATATTTATTTTCATAAGTTTCCCCCGGTATGGAAACATTGCTTTAATTATTTCAAGGATAAGGAATTACGAAGTCAACTCATGTTTTTCTTTTTTTCCTCTCTATTTTCTTACTAAATTCTTATTGACACGAAAATTGGCAGCTTTGGAATGCTTCTCAGCTGGAGATGGTACACTATGGGAAGATGCATGGTTTTATGCGGCAAGTGACTTTTTGTTGATTTGCTTGTTTTCTTTATATCATGTTCTTTTTCTGATAGTTGATTGTCATATCCACATTTTTTCGCTTTATTCTGTACAATATCTCCATAATAGGTTAGAAATCACCAACAGATATGTCTGTTGATTAAAAGTTCAACATAATTTATTTTGACGTAAATGTCATATAAAGCTATAATCATTGAAACAATAGGTTATTGTGCCTGTAACTCTAAGCAAGAAGAATAACTTCAAAATCTATAATAATAGTGGTTTAGGTTGCTTAAGTCGCATCATAGGTTATGTTAATCCTCTAGCATATCCTTTTTGTTGTTAAAGTTGATGTGCAAATCTCATCAAATTCTTCAGTTTATCATTAAATCTTCATGCAGTATGTATTGGGCGAAAAAGATTCTGGAGTGGACAAGCGGACCCGAAGAAGCCCTTGCAGTGTCCGTATATTTAAATGACAAGGTAATCTAAATGATAAGCGTATGTGTATTGTGCTTCCATTGAAACTGTTAGCAGACTCCGTCAGCATACAGTTCATTTAACTTAAAACTCTACAATGCAGTATGAAATAGATGGAAGAGACCCCAAGGGATATGTCGGTTGCATGTGGTCGATTTGTGGTGTTCATGACCAGGTTTAGTTCATTGGCATAATCAATTGCTCTATTTGTTTTATATTACATAATCATTGTAATCGTCAAAGACCTCTTATATGGCGTCTTTCAGGGCTGGAAAGAAAGACCGGTTTTTGGGAAAATTCGGTACATGAATTATGCAGGCTGCAAGAGGAAGTTTGATGTCGATGGCTACATTGCATATGTGAAGAGGTTAGTGCGCGAAAAGAATAAGAGAAAAGCAGAATATCAGCTTGCTAGACAAGAAAAACAGCATTGCACATCAGCCATTTAGCCGATTTAGGGTTTAACAGTGTTGTACATACAATTTCTAGGCCTTTAGCTTGGGATAGACGCTAACCCTCAGAAAAGAAAATGATTTTTGTCCATTTAAATTTAAGCAGTCTTGAAAAACAGACACATCGTTTAATTGATCGCAATGATTTTTGTAGAAACTAGGAAGGAATGAAAAAGCTGAATTTATGCATATAATTTGGATCTATATAATGTACCATATTAATGTCACCTGATACTTCAACATTAAAGTCAAAATATTTGCCCCCAATAATCTCTTCACACAATCAAACAGAAGCAATATAACTAGATCAGTAACCACTTTTGTTTTTACATCTCAAAGTCGGTTGATATTCTAATTCGGTTAGTAAAATAATAATATACAAATAAATTGTCAGCAATTCCAGTACAGCCATTACAGTTCGCGACCTGAATGCTATATAATACATGGTTACGACTGATGTTTACTTGCAGACATTTTACACTGAACACAAAATTGGATACAATAAATTTGCAAGCATCTGTGAATACAAATGGGATCAGAAACCTATTAGAAGCTCCCACCGAACTTATATTTGTAGATCATCCAGTGATAATTCGTCTGCCGTCAGAAGTTTCAGTTTCTGTAATTTAAAATCAACAGAATATCATTAAGATGAGAATTCATGCGATAAATTAATAGAACCACAAGAGCTGCAGATAAACTCGATTACCGTGATAAATTGTGGAGGATCGTCAAGATTTGATGAGCCTAGAATCACTTCCCTCTGTAGCTTACTTGTAAGCTTGTGGCATACCCTTAGCTGAGGATCAATGAGAAAGAGAGATGAGAAAATATGAATATCTAAGATCTAACAACTATTAGAACTGAAGTTTGACATTGAGCTTTTTAATTTTCCGAACCTCAGATCTAGTAGCTCCACCTACAATAAATACAAAAATACGCCGGCCCATCCTTCTGAAATCACTAGATGCATGTCTCAGTATCGAATCACTGTTTGGCTGGAAAAGAAAAAAAAATCAATTAGGGATGCAATAAGAAAATCATTTAGATATCAATTTTCAGCTCCTAAAATTATCAAGAAATGCAGAAAAAAGATGCATTTGATGTACAGGGTATGAAAATGAAATCATCAAAGCCGCAATCCTATAATTTATTTTCCCAGCTCAACTAATGAACAGCAAGGAACAACACCTTGAATAGCCATCATCAGAACTTCGAGGTCTTGCCCATGTTGCTGCTGGTCTCGATCTTCTCGATTGGGCAACTGGAGCTTGATTTACTGATGCAGGGTGGGATGTCCCATTAAAGCTTGCACTTGGGTCATTCATACATGGATATTCATCCTTTGATAATTCTCCTATACTGAGTTTCTCAATAAGTTCCTAAAAGGCAAAAGAGTAATTCAGTAAATTGACGGTGTTAAAGGCCTGGAAAATATTTCAAAATGAACTCAAAACTTTTTACGAATGGTGATAAATAGAACTTTATCGGTGGCCAGTATTTGCAATAAACAGCTTCTAGTTATGTATCATTTTCACAGGCAAAAGTTCAACCTATGAATCATTTCACAGGCAAAAGTTCAACCTATGAATCATTTAGCTGGCAAGTCGAAAATCTTTGCCAATGGAGGGCTCAAGCCATAATTGACTTTCCCGTTTCAACTTCAAACATAAACATACAAGAACAGAAACAGGAAACCCATTGGCAATTTGACACTAAAACACATTGGAAGAAAGTGAAACATATGCACCATTTTTTTTAATTCTGATAAAAAGTGAAATTTGCCAGAAAATGAATAGTAGATCTCGCGTCCACCTTATTTTTACAGAAAATTAAAAGAAAAACCTCGAGATGCATATATACATACTATCAGAAGTGTTACAATCTAGCAAAGTTGCATACGATACCTCTATCATAGGGTAAAATCGAGATAATTGCCATGTTGTTTCTTCAGTGGCAGCTCGGTCTTTTCTAGCGGCACGCTTCTTCTGGCAATTGGGCAGACATGGAAAACGTAAGTAAACATCTAAAATTTAATTGCCGAGAGACGTACAATTTTGTCTGACATGCATTATTACCTTGTGAATGTCAAACTTCAAAGAAAAAGTTGCAGATGAACTCTTTTTTGATTCTGGAGATGCAAGCAATCTCATATTATTCACAGCATTCATGTCATCTTCTGGTAAATTAGCTAATTGATATCATGCAAACAGTCAGATTAGTTAGTACACATGAACAAACGTATTAAAAAATAGCATCAAACAAGGTCACCTAAAACAATATTCAAAATGAAACAAGATTCTTCAACACAGCAGTAAAAGGGAGAAAAGACCAACCTTCATTAGATTACGACCCTTTTCACCATCAAACTTTTCAGGATATATGGCTGAAAGAATCATCAACAAGCGCAACTTATTTTCACGTGTTGCACCCTGCATAATAGATTACAAGTAAATAAGTACATTTGATATGTTGTAATGCTTTCATGATGTTTTTTTACAATCCTTACCTCATTTGTATTCAAAAACTTAATTACATCAGTTGTTCCTTTATCTCCAAAAACTAGGTCCTGTTCCAATTGACCTATGTCACGAAGCCCCATCTCCCTGATAATTTTGTTAATTTTCCTGCAATCTGCATCCATGAAAAGTGAATTGTAAGAAGCCTATGCCATATGCAAAAAGAAATTCAAACTTTTCCTGAATATGTGTGTGACTCGTCTAATTTTATAAAAGAATTAAAATAAGAGGAACCGGCCATTAAAGTAAAACAAAATTTTATCTACCTTTTATTTAGATGGCACACCAACTAGCCTAAACAGTCAGCATTCTAAGAGGTATCAAATTCTGTTACAAGGATTAAATACAAGTATTTACTATTTAACATAATTTCCCTCTAATTTTCAACGGAATCCACAATATAATGTCTTTTCAAATGACTGAAAGCAACGGCTGTCAGTGGGACCAAGGCCAAAGAGGCATTTAGGAAAACATGTAAAAGCAAAGATATCATTCCAAACTTCTACACCAGGTTAGTTAAAGTAAAATCTGAGCACTGGGCACAGTATCTCCTTGGGTGGTTATTGTATTATATAAAAAGAATTTTTCTGTAAGAAATCAGAAGCAAGGCATTCTACTTTGAGTAACCCATGGATTAAATCATGTAAAATAGATCCAAAATCTTGATTGACGTTTATTAGGGCAGGAGATGATCTATATACCATTTGCACACAAGCAGGATATGAAGCATACACACTACACGGTCAATAAAACTTTCTTTTTCTCAGAGCGTGAAAGAGAAATAAAACTGAAACTCCATTAAAAAATCAAGGCTCTTCAATAGGTTTGGAGGTGTCAGTGTCACTGCATGATTTTACACAAAATATGCTTCGTGCCACATGTCCCACTCGACATCCAAGATGATTAATCCTCGATATAACAGGGACATGGCACAACAAGATATAATTAAATAAAAGAAACAAGCTGCAGTACCTTCCAGGTTGATTTTGAATCCCCTGTTTTTGCTGATCGAAGCATTTCATGTAACAAACCTGAACAGTCGAGAGTTCAAATTGAAAAGTAGTCAGACCAACTAAACTGCGATATTAAGCAACATGGTTATCTGTAGTATCTTGACTATATAAAACAACAGAAAAACAGATAATATCATTAAATCTGAGGTGGTCTAATAAGCTCAGACTCGCAGATTATTGGTCTCTGGCTCTAAGTAAATGCAACTTCCCTTAATGTATTCATATAGATATTTGTAATAAAAATAAAATATTAAAACATAGTAAGATGCCGTGTTTCCCTAAGGTACTGTAGAGGATCCCGCAACTGGTCAAAATGAGAAGGACAAACACATAAGGCCTGCCTTATCAGTGAGCCTACTTACGCTAACTAATTTGCCTAAACTGGAAAGACTATTGACCTGGAACATGCACAAGAAAGACAAACACATAAGGCCTGCCTTATCATATCTATACTGTGCCCTTACCTTCACTAACTAATTTGCATAAACTGGAAAAACTATTAACCTGGGATCATGCACAGTGGTTCATGGTAGCATCATCTCCGAGAAAGTTCTAACAACCCCCCTCGAATGAAAACAGTATGGTGGCAGAAGCAGAAAGTATAGATTTACATGTCTTGGAAAATTCATAATTTGGATCAATCCTCAGTCAAGGAACATGATAGTACTAATCAACGCAAAATTACATTATCATGTCAACTGAGAGTGATCATAATAGAAACCTTGACAAAGCTTGGGCAGCATTTAACTTGAGCAGCCAAGCACCATGAATCAACTTTTAAAAAGATTTAGAACAATAAGCCACGATTTTGCTGGACTTTCATCATCAACTGGAGCCATAAATTGCAGCACTGAGTAAGTGCTCCGAATTTCAGCATTCTAAAGTCTAATCTTTATCATTGAATTTCAATTTCCATAAAAGGTCAAGAGATGCAAGTATCACCTCAAGACAAACAAAGAGGAATATAAAATTTCCCCTATTTCCTCAAACCCCAGAATCATTTGGAAAACAAATTCCACAGTAGAAAGTAGGACAATGTGGCTATTGCAACATCGAAATTCTAAATAGCACCACTTTCTTCTAACATGTTACAATCCCTAAATGCTGCCATTTTTTAATATTAGCCGCAAACAGCACTTTTCTCTCATTTACTTTCTTTTCAAATAAAGGATAACTATGCCACAGTGAAACATCAATGTTCTAATACATATATCAAATATCTCACTATCTTATTCTCAACTAGCAAAATCACACAATAATACAAATCTCCCTCAAGTGGTATAAAACTCGCGCTTAATCAATCAATTAATTCAATAAAATTAACTAACTCAAACTACCTAATTAGCAGAACTAACAGCAAAATCAAAACTATAAACACAAACGCCTGCATTTTAAGCTATACTTGAACTGAAGACTAACTAATCACCAAAGAAAAATTCAAAAGCCAGTACATAAATAAACATCAACTGAAACAAACAATAGAGCTGTAAAAGACAATAAAAAGACTGATCATAGATCATGTAAAAATAGGATAAAGAAGTAACTGAAATTAAAATTAATACAGAGTGAGAAAGACAAACTGACGTTCACGGCTGATTTGTCTGAAATTTTTGTACTCGCCACCGGAAGATGACGCGTCAGAATCTGAGAACGACATTGATTCTCTGTCTGATCGATCCAAATAATAACACAAACAAATCGGAATCAGATCGTTCGCTGGATATTAATCAGGAAATGAAGTAGAAGATTAGAGAATAATAACGGAGAGAGATCAAAACGGAGAACGGAGAACGGATTCTGAGAGCTGTGAGAGAGAAAAAAGAGACGAAACAGCGAAAGAGAAAAGAAAAGTAAACAATTGTTGTTGTTCTGTTTTGTCGAATCAATAATTAATTAATTTAATTTAATTACAGGTATAATTTTTATTTATTATCCGCATGAAAGTTAATAATAACTGACTTATTTTTTCTATTTATAATGAGGTGCTGACGTGTTGACCATTATAAACTGAGATGGACCCGGCCAATCTCGCGTTTCGTATTGGAAAGAAAGTGGGATGTTCTTGCTTCATGCTTTCTTTTCTTTCTATCCTCTAATTTTATTTGAATAAAAATATCTAATTTTATTTTAATAATACCATTAGATTTTAAAATATAGTAAGTGATATAAATTTATAGTTAAAATTTATTCATTAGTTGCTAAAAAAGCTTAAAGTATCAATCCATATTATAAATCGACATGAATTAGATTTATAAAATTTTAACAATTTAAAATAAATTAGTAATGTTTACAACTCGAAACAACAAATAGTCGCTCAATAAAAGCTATAGATATGAATGTCAAAATAATATATATTTCCGTGTTTACATCGGTATTTTTATATCAAATAATTATTCAATATTCTGAATAGTTAAAAAATTACTAATTATTTTATTTTTATTTGTTAAAATTCAAAATTTATGTTCGCCTTGGATATAGAGAATTTTCATTTTACCTTTATGATTAAGATTTCGGGAATATTCTAATTCTCTAGATCAATTTGAACCTTTCAAATTGCAATTATACACTTCTAACGTTTCAATTTGCATTAAAAACTATATCTATCAGGCTATCACAGTATCTTACATACATTTTTCGTAATTAAGGTTTTGGAATCTAACATCAGCTGAATAATTAAGAACTTCGCTGTAAAGAGAGTCCAATCACTACTGGATTTCAGTGGTTTTGCGACGGACAATTCCGTCGCAAATCACTCATATTCCGTCGCAAATGTGTATTTGCGACGGATTTGCGACGGAATTAGTCCGTCGCAAAAGCTCTGGTCGCTAAAATATTAGCGACCAGAGCGTCGCAAATATGGCGACGGCCAGCCCGTCGCCATAACCAAACACACCGTCGCCAATGTCGTCTCCCAAAAAATGAAAAGGGAGACGTATTGGCGACGGATTTACTATATTTGCGACGGAATGAGTTGCGTCGCAAATATTGACAATTTGCGACGGAATCAATTCCGTCGCAAAATGGTACAAGTTTGCGACGGAATCAATTCCGTCGCAAATTGTCAATATTTGCGACTTCCGTCGCAAATATTGACAATTTGCGACGGAATTGATTCCGTCGCAAAGATAGTCGCAATTTGGACAGAATTATCTATTTTCCGTCCGTTTTTCCTATTCAATTCACGACGATTAAAATCTGTAAAATCTATTATTTGCAACTCTCATTAAAACTCAATTTCCAAAAACGACCGATTTCATATAAAAACATGTTATATTTTACATATCGTAAGAAAATATATAAAACAAGATAACACAAAATGTATAAAAGTGACAAAATACAAAATGTCAGAAATACAAACGTGACACTACAAAGTCGGAGTGTCGTCATCGTCTGAAGGACCTGGGGGTGGGCGATACTGCGGAGGAAGAGTCTGCATCATCTTCGCCATCTCGGCCTGAATAATCTCGGCCATCCTCTCATTGGTTCTCGCCTGCTGGGCACGGAGATCCTCCACCTCAGTGGTAATCTGGCGCAGTCCGTCCTGGATCCCCGCCCGCACACGCCGCTCGATCTCCTCCTCAGTTCGCTGTGACTGTGTGGACCTGGTCCTCGCCCTACTAGACGTCGTCGTATCCACGTACGCACTAGTCGCTGAACCCAACCCGTAGACACGCCGCTTCTTGTTGACGCCCTCGATATTCAGAAATAGCTGCGTCTCGTCGACTTCTGCTGTGCTAGACGAACCACCCTCTCCGGTCGGCGGCTGCGATGCAGCAGCAAGTCTCTGAGCAATTGCATCCTACAAAAAGATTGAAAAACATATATATCACATAACGGCTAATTAAAACGTATAACATATGAAATGTAAGTATAAATCCTAACGAAAATTCGGCAGCATTTCCTCTATAATTTGATCAACACCCATTTTTCAGGGACATCCTGCAAACATATAAATTTCATATACAACCCACCGGCTTTCCCTTAGGTTTAAAAATTCCCAGTCTGTCGGCATCTTCATCGATATCCATATCACAAGTTTCATTTCTTCCCAAACGCACGGGTAACATCGGATCGCCTTCAGCAAAATAATAGGATGCAAATTTAGCGATTTCTTCTTGCAGATATCCACTACTAATGCTCCCTTCGACCCTGCCTTTATTAGTGACCTTTTTTTTTCAATTTCCTCAAATATCTGTAACCGGATATTAATATTAGTAATATGAACAGATGGATTCGAGAAAAAACCATGACTAATTGATTACCTTTCAAATGGATACATCCAGCGATACTGAACCGGTCCTGCCATCATAGCTTCATACGGAAGATGCACGGGAAGATGCTCCATAGAGTCAAAAAAGCTGGGTGGAAATATACGTTCCAACTTACACAGGATTTTTGGGATCTCAGTTTCCATACGGTTTAGATCTTCCTGTGACAGTGACGTGGAAGTTAACTCCCTGAAGAAGATACTTAACTCTGTTAGAGGCTCCCACACATTTTTCGGAAGTAGCTCCCGAAGAGCGATTGGCAGAAGTCGTTGCATAAAAACATGGCAGTCATGACTTTTCATTCCATGCATTTTCAGCCCCTTTAGATCAACACATCTAGACAAGTTTGACGCGTACCTGTCTGGAAACTTTATTTTCTGAATCCACTCAAGCAAAACTCGTTTTGAATCCCTATCCAAAGCATACATTGCCTTTGGAAATCTCCCAGTTGCCGGATCTTTAGCTAACCCTGGCCGATCACAGATGTCGTTCAACTTTTCACGAGATTTTGCATGGTCTTTTGTTTTCCCGGGGACATTGAGAACGGTATTAAAAATGTTATCGAAGACATTTTTCTCAATGTGCATGACATCGAGATTGTGACGTATTACATTCGTTCTCCAATAAGGAAAATCCCAAAAGATACTTTTTTTATTCCACCCATGATCTTTTGACAGTAATGCATTAGTAACTTTCGCACCAGGCTCAAATGCCTTCTTAAACCCCAGTCGATCAATCTCTGCTAACAGTTCATCTCCAGTTCTCACCCCTGCAAACCTTTTCCCGACCTCTCGTTTCCCCTTACGGAAATCAGTAACATTTCGACGGAATTGGTGATTCGGAGGCAAAAACTTGCGATGGCAATCAAACCACGATTGTTTACCGCTTTTATCCAGTGTGAATGCATCGATGTTTTCCATGCAGTACGGGCATGCTTTTCTACCAGCAGTGCTCCAACCAGACAACATAGAATAAGCGGGAAAGTCATTTATTGTCCACATAAGAGCCGCTTTTAGTTGAAAATTCTGACGCTTATGAACGTCATATGTCTGGACTCCACATTCCCACAGTTGGTTCAACTCTGCAATCAGCGGCTGTAGGAAGATATCCATTAGGTGTTTTGGGTTTCTAGGCCCCGGTACCAAAACCGTTAAAAACATAAACTCATCCTTCATGCACATGCCTGGGGGGAGATTGTACGGCGTCAAAATGACCGGCCACCACTCCCATTCCCTAGCGCCGGTCTCGGCTCAATAATTTGGGTCGTGACAATTGTGGTATCAGAGCAGTTGGTCCAGTTACCTCTGCAAATATGTGTTGTGTCGGTTAAGTGACCTAGGAACTACTGCAGCTATAGAGTTGAGTTCTGTCTGATCCAAGTATTTTGCATTGTTGTTTTGCGATAAGTATTATTGATTGGTTGTGAAGTGCTAGTTTGTTTGTCGCGACACACATACATGAGATGCATACGCATATTTTGTTTTCGATAGGATATGCATATGCGACATGCATATCCAGATGAAATATTGGGGAGATGCAATGCCCCTTATGACTAGAAATTAATCGATGTTACTATGACTCGATAGTAACACGCATGTGGTTGGCATTGAATAACGCCAGTATGCTGTCGAATTCGATCGATCAAAGTGTCAAAAAGAGAATGAAGAAGAAATGCAAGGTTACAGAGGTCGAAGAACTTTCTGGATACAGAGTTTAAAGGTTTAGAGAACTTACAAAACTCAAAGTTTACAACTTTTACAAGTTGTTTTGTTTAAACGATTTTGAAAGCATAATTGTGCCTAGACCCGAGATAGTCATTGATAAATGCCACGACATTGATAGAAGTGCATCACTACATACACTGCTAATGAAAAGAACCATAAATGAATACATGCATTCATAGTACATGCATCATATGCATTATGTCAGACGAAAAGGTGAGATGTGGCAACTCTTTGGGGATGAGAGACGTCATCACCCTAGTGCACAATTTTGCTAAGATTTAAATGAAATTTCGATTTACATTTCAAAGCGAGATGTTTTGTTTGAAAGAGTTTTCAAGGAATTTTGTTTTTATGTAAGTATACCTAGACCAGAACTCTGTGACGGAAGTGAAGTGCTCGCGAGAAAGCTACAATCGAGGCCACGAGGCGAATGAATACGTATAGTTGCGAGAACATGGGAGTTATGTTTTAGGATATGAACTTAATTATGAGTTAACAAGCTAGAATATAGCTAAAAATCACATATGTATTGGAAAGTAACGCGTACCAGATTAGTGGTAAGCTAAGAGGTAAGTATTTCTTTGACAGGACGTCAAAGATATTAAACTACGATATAAGGGAAGAAGTATATAAGAAGAATGAAGTTTATATATGAGAAGTGAATGGTAAGATAGATGTGGATAGCAAAATGTAACTAATTGAACGATGAAGTGGGATGTTCCTATCTTTAGACGAAGTGATTAGAGCATCATGCTACCACACCATAGAAGTAAGAAAGAGGATAGTCGAGCATAGAAATAGACTCACAGTTTACACCTTGAAGATAGAAGGTTACCCATATGAAAGGATAATGTGAATATAGCGTAATATTAGAAAGTCGTCAGGTTTAATAAGATCGTGACAACTCTTTATTGAACCGTTGAATCAAGTTGTCACTGGAACACGATGTCCCTTAGACGGTGACCTAAGTGTAAACCATTACGATCGACAAACCGAGAACGTGAAGTAAATTTCATAAGAATATCGATAATGGATATATGTCGATAAAGTGACGAGCCAAGTAGACGAGTGACAAGAATATGAAGTACGGAGCATGGAATTGGATCAATTAAGTATAGCTAACATCAAGTCTGCATAGAATGTAGTGATTGGAGAAGCATGATAAGAAAGATCAAGAGATAAACGACAAGAGTTGCAATAAGTGAATTAGAAGTTGGAACTTCCACCACAAGGTTACGATTATAAAGTGGATGAAAAGATTAGGACAAGTATAAGTGTGAATGATGTGCGCGAAGCACGGGATCTTGAGTTTTAAGTTCGACTAATAAAGAGTAGAGTGCATAGTGCGATTGATGTGAAAGATTAATAGTAGTCCCTGAATGGTTAGGATGCAATATATAGCATCAAACGTATTTGACACATAGATGAATCTTTACGCATCGAGGTAAGTAAAAGGATGTGAAGAAGAGATTCGATAACAAACTTGAGTTACATATATTGGATCAGTCGAAATATAACATAAGAGATGAAAGTAAGATACCTATGAGAAGGTATAAGAACTCGAACAAAGAAGTTAGTTACGAAAATCGATATAGAGAAAAATTTGCTTGCGTACGTTGCAAGAAACTTGATAAGAATGATCGAGGAAAGGAAAAGAGAAAGTCACATGGGAAAATTAACAAGAGGATCAACTAGATTGGACTCTATGTAGTCACGGACACATAACAATAAAAAGAAATAAAGATGGCTCGAACATAGGATCGGCTTCACTGACAGTCAAGGTGTCAGTAAAAGCACGATAAGACGCAAGTAATCAAGAACGTACCATGTCGAGGAATTCAGACGAAATAGGCTACGATCACCACTCATGCTCGAGGTTGTGAATATTAAAAGAAGAAGTACATGATGTACAGGATGCGATGAAGAAGAATGCAAGAAATGTAACAAAAGATGATCGAGACACATGATAAGAGCGTAAATACGGAACACAAGAAAGGTACCATAGGGCTATAGCATTACGACTATTAATCCTATTGGTTGATTAGAAACAAGAAGTCAAGGAAGAGACATGAAGGAATATACCTACGTTATAGGTAGAAGAGTGAAGTGACGAGTGAAAATAACAAGATAATAGATAATAAGGAATAAACCTCACACCATACTATGGAAAAGAGAAATAGTTTGGAAATTAAGAGTCAAACTAAGATACGATATTAGAAAAAAAAAAAATAGAAGAGAATAGTGAATCGTAAAGATGAATGCTAAAAGCATCCTTAAAGGTCGTAAGACAATCAATGTTAAGAAGACGACGAAAGAAGGAAGGACATAGGTAAAATGAAATGAAAAAGTAAATAAGAAGTTAAGGATAAATATAACCTAAGGGCTAGTACTAAGGTCAACATTTAAGTTTCAAAAGATGGACTACCATGAGGCGGATAGTGACATACTCACTGAAAGAAGGAAGGATCTACTAATTGAAAGATTAGTGAGAGATATAAGCGATAAGTGACGAAGGTAACAGTGACGACACTGTTAAAGGCAATACATGACGGCAAAAGTTGAAGGAATTAAGGATCCTCACGGGAAATGAGTAAACAAGGTACATTGAATAAATCGGGAGTAAAACTCCAACGCGACAACAATTGTTGTCCCTCTAGTACTAAATGTGGTATAAAGAAACACAAGGTGAGACTAACAATAAAATGATCGTAAAAGGGAGTAAAGGATAGGATAACAAAGACAGTTATCCAAGATTATAAAGGATAAAAGATAAAACAGATTGATGAGAAGTAAGAGGAGATAGGAAGCTTCAAAGAATAGTACGTCATGCTTAAGAAAAGGAAATAGACCAATGGATATACAAACGAATATAGAGGTATACGAGATATTAAGACGCAAAAAGAAGGTTAAGTAAGCCATACAAGAAAAGTGAAGACCTCATAAAGATACGTCCTGAGGATTTACCTCATGGATAACCATAATAAATAACGTTAGCGAAAGAATCTTCCTACGAGAAATGAAGTAATGAGATGAAAGAGAATAACAAATAGTGGAATAAGCTTTTAGCACGACAACAAATAACAATCAGACGACGGCAACAGAGACTACATAAGAAGTGAAGCACGAGTTGTTTGAGTGTTTACATCACTCAACAAGGAACGATGATAGGATCAAATATGTTGGACAAAAAGAAAAGGATCGAGAACGAAAATGTATGTGGGTACGACTAACATCATTATAGAAAGAAGACTTGGAGATCAAGATCAAGTCGTAACCACGATCAAACAAAGCAAAGGAATCTAAGAGTACGAACTAATGGATCATCTACATCATTCGATTACGAATGAGTAATCTTAAGAGTGGAGATTATCGTTACTAGTAATCAGACATTACTAGAACAAACAAGTATTGAATATCAGTATTAAACTAAAAATTCAATTACAAAGATAAAAGCTCATAGTATTGAATGTCAAACAAAGAACTAACACAACAATTGTGTTGTAAAGTTAAGAGAAGCAATCAAAGGTAAGAAGTTATAGTACATAAGAAAATGGCTAAAAACACTATGCAAGACGGAGACGATATGAAAGATCGTCAATGACGATTAACATTAATCTGTAAGGAGTACAGAAATGGAGGCATGAATGAAGTTCAAAAAGTTAAGGGTTTAAGTTAAGTCAAGGAGTTATATGAAAATTCGAGGACGAATTTTTATAAGGGGGGAAGAATGTAATACCCCAAAATATTTAAGTATTTAATTGGACCACGTGTCCAGTGTTAAGTCGCTAGAGTGGCGATATCAGAAAGATTTCCGAGAGATTAGGATAAATATTAAATTTTAGCAGGACGGACTCGAAAGGATTATTGCGAAAGATTTAATATTATATTTCAGTTCTAGAGTTGGAATTAGAATTGGAAAAGAAAAATATTAAGAAAGTCGCAAAATAAAGTACAGGGACTAAAATGGTGATTTAACCATATAAGACCCGAAGGGATATTATTTCGCCAAAGCCCGCGAAATATTTTATAGTATATGTGGTAAAAGTTTCGGGTCAATCGGAGACCTTTTAAAATTTGGACGCGGATGCGTTTTGGGCTAAATTGTCACTTTTGAGAAGTTTAAGGGCGAAAGTGTAAATTAGCCAATTAAGCCTCGAGAATAGTAATTAAAAGATTTTGACGGAAAGTAATAATATTGAGTTAGTATTATTTATATGAATATAAATAATACGTAAGCAATCGAGTTAAAAGAATAATTTAACCATTTGGTTAAATTAGAAAGTTTAAAAGAGAAATGGTTTAAGTTAAAGAAATGAAGGATCAAAATGGACAATTAGCCAAGATATATATAATAACTTTCCTTAAGAGTAAGGAAAGGAAGTGATGATCAGAGGAAGCGAAAGTTACAGAAGCTTTCGACGATCGATTACGATCCGTCGTCGTTTCGCCGTTTCTCGTCTAAATCGCGAGTTCTTTATATCGATTCGTTCAGAATTCGATTCTCTATCATCGCTAAGCTTCAAATCGAGGTAAGCTTGACGTTTTTATTATGAGAATTGATAAATAAGGGTTATTTCGTTTTAACGAATTAAACGAATCGTAATCGCGTTTCTATTGGCGTTTTTGATGATATTTGAGATGGTTATTAATGGAAATCGTGCTAGAATCGACTTTGGACGTTTAAGCACGTCGGAATTGGCCCGGGGAATGAACCCCGGGGCTGCACATCGGCAGTCATTTGCTGCACGAACGTGCAGTACACGTTCGTGTAGCATACTGCACGAACGTGCAGTACACGTTCGTGTAGCAGACTGCACGAACGTGTAGCACACGTTCGTGTAGTACACTACACGAACGTGGAGCACACGAACGTGCAGCGTACTGCACGAACGTGCAGTACACTGCTGCACGAACGTGCAGTCCCTCGTTAGCGGGAATTGACGATTTTGGCTTCCAGAGCCCTGACGCGACACAGAAACTCGATTTCAGACAATTTCAAGTCGTGTAATCAATCGGGATTCGATTGAATATCAAAACGTTAACTAGGACGTTTAAAAGAAAAGCGTGATTAAGAGATTATTAAAGTTAAGAACCGTATTAGAGATACGATTGTGTTAACCTAAGTTTATAACTTAGGAGTTTGAATACTAAGTCAACGTTTATGGATTAAACGTATAGGTTACTCGATTAAGTAACTGACGTACCGACAAGCTATCAAGCCAGTTAGCGGGAGTGGATACGTGATTGGACAACGCATGGAGCTTACGCTTGCGGGATTATAATAATGCAGTTTTGGATAGCGGTCACTGTGAGTGGCAATTTACTTTCGCGTATTATTAGTATAAAAGTTATCTTCATATATATACGTATATTGTTTATACGCATCGCATTACCTATAATTGATTGAAATGTTATATGTTTACTTAATTTCTATATACGAGAACTAGTATGCGATCCGAAGAAACTAGCTACCTATTGGGTGTCAATAGGCTGTGTGATCACCAGTACCGAGTCGGTCTAGTATGTTTGCATATGAGTGATGAATTGATATAACTCAGCTGGAAGCTGATGACGAATATGATATTTACGATTGGGTTATGATTTAGATACGCAGAGTGAACTCGGCTGCGGTGTAGCCTGGAAGTCCCCGTATCTAGTGGCTGGGCCACCAGCGAGTTGGACTCGCAATTGATATTTACGATTGGGTTGAGTGATATATGATTATTCGAGAGATGCGTCGCATGCTAGGATATTAGTTTCGTACGGATCAAATACCTGTTTATAAGTTTTACATTATTGTTTTATTAAGATGCGATGTTATATTTGTTTTATATTAATACTGTTAGTAACTTGCAAGCTCACTCAGTATTTTCCTAAATACTGACCCCCTCACAGTGTTTCCTTTCAGGTGACCGAAGTCGGATCAGACAGACCATCTCCTTTGTGTCGGCAGCCTTTTTGGCTTACACAAAGTGCGAATTTTTATAGAGCTGCAGTAGTCAGTAGGTGTCAGTATAAGATTTATGATTTAATTTCAAACGGTATTGGAAAAATAAACTCTGATATAGTTTTATAAATAAGTTGTTTATAAAGATGGTGTTTTATCCGTTTGAATTGTGTACCAATTGCCTTAAGAGGAATTGGTTATGTTTGTGATCAGAAACAGGGCGGTGCTGGATATGAGATATCGCTCGGTAAGACCCTGGTTTCTAAGAATGTGTTCGCGAATGTTTTCAGAAAAGAAATACGATGTTTTAATAAATGTATTATATATAGTAATATGTTTTAATCGCGAAAAATTTATAACGGTTTTAGGCTTGCTACGGGTTTCGGAGCAACCACTCCCATTCCCTAGCGCCGGTCTCGGCTCAATAATTTGGGTCGTGACAGAATGCATCGATGTTTTCCATGCAGTACGGGCATGCTTTTCTACCAGCAGTGCTCCAACCAGACAACATAGAATAAGCGGGAAAGTCATTTATTGTCCACATAAGAGCCGCTTTTAGTTGAAAATTCTGACGCTTATGAACGTCATATGTCTGGACTCCACATTCCCACAGTTGGTTCAACTCTGCAATCAGCGGCTGTAGGAAGATATCCATTAGGTGTTTTAGGTTTCTAGGCCCCGGTACCAAAACCGTTAAAAACATAAACTCATCCTTCATGCACATGCCTGGGGGGAGATTGTACGGCGTCAAAATGACCGGCCACGAGGAATACTGCTGCCCAAAATTGGTAAATGGCTGAAACCCATCGGAGCATAAGCCTAATCTGATATTTCTCCCTTCATCGGCAAACTCAGAATGCAGTTCACTAAAACGTTTCCAAGCCGGAGAGTCGGACGGGTGGCACATCTTATCACCATCCATCTCGTGGTCTGCGTGCCACGTCATATGCCGAGCAATGGCTTTCGAAGCGTACAACCTCTGTAGCCTCGGAGTTATTGGAAAATAGAACATTTTACTATATGGCACGTTAGCCTTTCTTTTTGTGGATTTTCCGTGGGTCACAGGTTTCCACCGCGCATAATTGCAAATTTTGCAGCGCGTTAGATCCGCGTCCTCCCCCCAATAAATCATACAGTTATAAAAACAACAGTCAATAACCTCAACCGGCAACCCCAAACCTTTGACCAGCTTCTAATTTTAGCAAAATTCGTTGGCATCTTGTTGTCCTCCGGGAGCAGCTCCTGTATCAATCCGCATACGTCGTCAACTAAAGCTACTGAACCCTTATGTCGACACTTGATCTCCATCACTTTAGCAGATGCAGAAAATGGAGAGTGTCTGCTATTCCCAGGCCATATGTCTTCTTCAGCCGCACGCATCATATCATAAAATTTTTGAGCTTCAGCATTCGGGAGCTCATCTTCAGGAAACGTTATTTCTGGACCGGCCGCATCAAGAATCATTCTTTGAGCGGAACTGAACTCACCTGGCCCCTCATCTTCATAGTCGAACTCAACATCCTGCTCCGGTAACTGTGCAAGGGGAGGGGGGTTCAAAACGCTCCCCTCGCCATGAAAAACCCATACTTGGTAACCTTTCACGAACCCATTCTTCAATAAATGGAATTCCACCTCATCGACATCCCGATAGCTTGTATTTCGACAACCTCTCTTAGGGCAGGGGCATTTTATCTGTACCCCACTCATACAAGCCGGATGCCGTAATGCAAACCGGACAAACTCCTTCACATGCTCCTTATACCCTGTGGTTAGCAGCCCGTTTGTGTGGCTCCTGTACATCCAACTGCGGTCCGTCTCCATTTCTGTAGCGCGGATAATTAGAGGTGGGGTTTTCACTCGAGATAAGCAAAGTCAATGTAATTGACTGCTGAAAAGGTAGGGCCCTATCCCATTCGCAAAACAGGCGCCCCGTAACTCGGCCACGATATATGCCTAGCAACGGAGAAAAATATTCGGCAGCCTTCCGGCGTCGTTCTCCTTTAGTGCGATATTTAGTATATGCGTTGTAACGCTAATTATATATTCCTCGAGGAATAAGCGTTACAAAACATATACTAAACATCCACCCGGAGAACAAACGCTGGAAAACAACCGAATATTTTTCTACCGCTACTAGACATATATGGTTTTTCGTGATCGAGTTACGAAAGCACAAGTTTTGCGAACTGTACAAACTGTACAATCCCGTGTCGTTCAATCTCTTGAACACACGGGACGGGAACTCTACGGCTAGGTTTACGATTTTATTCGGTGGGAATAAAATCGAGGTTTATTTAGGTTGAATATTGTAAATAAAAGCTATTTCAATTAAAATAAATCAAATTAATTGAGCGATAAAACCTACTTGTTGAAGGGCAGAACCGCAAATAGAAGGTGAAACGCTCGGATCACTCGGAACAACGGTGCGCGGCTATCAAGGGCTATCAGCGACTGTCAGACCTGTCATGGTAAATAAAAACACGTATTAATTAATAAAAATTCGGCAACACTTCCCCTAAAAATGAGCATCACCCATTTTTCAGGGAAGTCCTGCAAGCAAATTACATAGCACAATCCAACAATACAATCCAATTACATCAAAATTACATTTATAACGTTAATTAACCTAAATTATATTAATTAACCAATTTTATCTTAAATAAATTAAAAAACCTACTAAATTAACCTAAATTAACTTATAATTTAATCAACTAATTAAACAATAAAACAATTAACTCAATTAACTACACATTTAAACATTCAATAAATTTAACTAATTAACCAATTATGTACTTTAATCAACTAATTATGCAATTAAATCATTTAATAAATTAAACAATTAACCAACTTAACAATTTAACCTAATTAAACAAAAAATTAATCTAATTAGTTAATAAACTAATAGTTAACCTAATTATTAATCTAATAATTTAATTAAACAACTAATTAATTAATTAACCCAAATTATAATATAATCCTAATTTAATAAATTAACTTAACAATTAACCTAATTAATCAACTAACCTAACTTAACAATTAACCTAATTAACCAACTAACCTAACTTAACAATTAACCTAATTAATCAACTAACCTAACTTATACATATTAACCTAATTATTAATATAAATTAACAATTAATTAAAAATAAAATGTAAAACAGTACTAACCGTTAACTGGAAACTGGAATCAGGGGTGAAGGAGGACGGCGACGAACGGCAGCGGCAACAAAAGCACCAAGGCGGCAGCGGCGGAGGAACCACGGAAGCCACTGTAATGTTTTTTCAAAAAAATTAAAATAAATGGTAAACTAAACCTAAAAATTAGAAAAATAACCAAATGATGGGAGAGAGGAGCGGCGGCAAACCGGAGGGGAGAGGCGGTGATCCAGAGAGCAGCGGCACCACCGGCCGGAGAGAAAGGAAGAAGCAGCGGCGCAGCACCGTTCGGGGAAAGAAGGCAGCGGCAGCACCGTCCGGGGAAAGAAGACGGCGTCGGACGGCAGGGAAAGAGGGCGGCGTCGGACGGCAGGGGAAAAGCTAAGGGGCTGCGTTTTTTGGTTTAGGGTAAAAGAGGTAACTGATGAAGGAAGAAAGAAAGGCGCTGCGTTTTATTTATCTGGCTATTAGCGACGGACGGTAAATTCCGTCGCTAATTGCGAGATAAATGATACGCAGCGTTTTGGTAACTAATTTCGCGACGGAAATTAAGTTTCCGTCGCGAAATTAAGTTACCAAAACGCTGCATTTTAGTTCCTCTCGACATTAGCGACGGATACAAGTTTCCGTCGCTAATTTTGACAATTTAGCGACGGATTTCACAATCCGTCGCAAATTTTGGCCAAAAATAATTGGCGCCATCAGCTCCCGCCATTTTAGCGACCATTTAGCGACGGTATTGCCGTCGCAAAAATGGCGGGCACACTCCCGCCAAGAAATTAGACGAAATTGCGACGGATTATTAGTCCGTCGTGGATTCCGTCGCAAAAATGGAAAATTAGCGACGGAAATATTGTCCGTCGCAAACTTCGGTCGCTAATTTACTGTTTTCTAGTAGTGAATTGTCAACACCACCTTAAATTGCATGGAACAGACAAGCAAATATGTTGATACTATAGAAAATATAATTATTTTTTAAATATACAAAACAAAATACCTAAAAACAATATAATTGTCCAGGCTGGCTTAATTTATCACAAGTGTGTGGACGGTGAGTATGAGATATGAAAACCTATATTCGAATCACTTATTCCACAAAATGAGAATTATTCGAAGCATTTGTGATAAAATGTTATAAAAATCCATATTAAGTGGGAGGTTCAGGCGGCGAGATGTCGAGACTAACCTCTCCTAAATTTTATCCAGATGGTCGGCCTCCGTCTTTAAAGAGTGGTCGGGTTCTGTCGGGAGTTCTCTCATCACAAAAATATACCTAAAACCATCTCTCTCTCTCTTTATATATATATATATATATATATATATATATATATATATATATATATATATATATATATATATATATATATATATAAAAAAAAAATTAAAAATATAAAATAAATATTTAAATTTTATTTAAGTAGGAAAAATAAGAATACATAAATATATAAAATGATATTTTAAAATTAAAGTTTATAAAATATGTCTATAAGAACTATTAGTATCTTTTTGGAAAAAATACTTTTTGAATTACGCTTTAAATCCATAAAAAGACATGATAGGGCTAAAAGTAATAACAAGTAATACATGAGAGACAACCAGATCACCATCTCAATAAACCAATTTATCAATCACAAACTCAAGTAAAATATTATAAACTCTCATGAACCATCTCACATGATAAATTAACATAAAAAAACAAAAAGAGAATAGTCAGTTTTAAAGCTCTAGGTTTTATCGCTATCTTCATCCTCAAACTCAATATAATGATCACCGGGACCATCATCCTCCTCGCCAAGACGAGCCGGAAGTTCACCATAAACCTTGAGAGGCCTAGCTTCATCCGGCCTATACTTCCAGATAACATCAGCTTTGTCATCCTGGAAGTCACGCAACCCGACGAGAATTATATCGCCGGCTGCAATCCAAACCTTCTTGTGCATCGTACCACGGATGTGGCATAGACGCATAGTGCCATCAATACACATGGCTTCACATCGTCCGTTTCCGAGCATACGAAGCACTCGAGCATACTCTTGTCCATCTTTCTTAAACACAAGCTCACGTTTCTCGTCGTCTGCTTCGTTCTTTCCTCTCTTCGTATTCTTTCCTCCCTTTCCCTTATTCTTCGGCATGGTTCAAATACTTCTGCAAAAACAAACCAGTTATTAAAATTTGTGAATTGAAACCCTAATTGCCAAGGTACAAAACAGACGCACCCACACACAAAAACTTGGTACTTTAGGTCAAATTTAAGGTTCAATTAGCTTCAAAAAATCGAGGTACCGATTAATCCAGCAAAACAAAGAAAAAAACTAGATCGACAGACTAATAAGACACAAAACGAAATAAAAACCCAATTCAAGAACAGAAAACGAAAATAAGACCGTGAAAGAAAATAAGCAAAGATGGACAAAAAAACAATTAAAAATTGATAGATTACCTTAAGGCTTAAACTGATTAAAGAGCTACGTAGACTGAGAAATCAAAGAGAGAGGAAGCTTGTGGAAAATAAAATTAATAAGCTGATTCTTTGCAAAAATGTCAAAGCTGAGCCCTAGCTAGCTTTTTATAGCTAATCCTTCTAAAACCCTCCCCGCTCTTTTCCCTGGACAAAAGTTTGATTCAATATTTTATATTTTAAAACATATTCTAAATAGTCCTCCAAGTTAAAATTTTAACAATTAAACCATCTTCCCTAAATTTTAAATGTTAACAAATGTCACATTAAACATAAATCAATTAAGAATATCATTAAATAATTTTTAAAAATATAAATAATTTTTAAATATAAAATTAATTTAAAATTTTAAATCGATTATTTTTTTATATTTCAAATTTTGACTGCTATCGGTTCTCCTAATTTTTTTGTCCGATATTAAAAAAATATTCACCTCCGCAACCACAAAGCCAAAAAAAGTTCCGACAAAATGAAAAATATAAATTTTTTTAAAATTTTTTCATCTAAGAAAACGAACGAACGTGATTTGTTCTACAACAGATCCTCGTTAACGAGGATCTGTTACAAACATTAATTCAAAAATTGTCGGCTTCGTCAATCTCCTTGAAGTAGCCAAAAATGCAAAACAGCAACGGCGATAGTGTGGGATTCGTCGAGCTCCGTTTACGGGTTAAATACTCAAGTACCCTTCTCCGAGGACGATAAAACATATTAGCCCGCTAGTTTATACGCCGCCGCCAAGAAAGCCAGCGAAGAAATAGCCCATACTTACAATCACATCTCCGGGTTATCCCTAACCGGGTTACGTTTCTTCACAGTGTACAGCCCATGGGGAAGACCCGACATGGTAAAAGGATGCATCGGAGCTTTGGACACGGCGGGAATAAGAAAGGGCCAGCTCAATTAAGAGTGTACAACCTTGGAAATACATTGCCGGTTCCTGTCGGAAAATTGGTGTCAATTTTGGAAAATTTGCTGAATACAAAAGCCAAGAAATATGTGATCAAGATGCCAAGAAATGGGGATGTTCCATTTACTCATGCCAATGTCAGTTTGGCATTTAGAGATTTTTGGTAAACGCCATCAACAGATTTGAGCACTGGATTGAGAAAATTTGTCAAGTGGTATGTTGGATATTATGGCATTCAAACAAGGGTAAAAAAGGAAACTGATAATAATAGTGATCACCATATATTTTTATTTTTGGGTCTCAGACGAAAAAAAAAATTAAAATATATTTTTATTTTTGGGCGGGAAATTTTTTTTGGCATTTGAAAAAATTTTGGGTGAACCGGTAGCGGCCGGAGACAGAATTTTTTTTTAGGTCCGTCGGAAAATAATTTAGGAAAATCAGTATAGAAATTGTCTTTTGAATTCATCCGAAAAAAATTAGGCGGATTGATATATGTGTTAAAATATTAATATTTAAAAATTTAGGAAAAGTCCTCTCAATTTTATTTTTTAGAAAAAGTGGTTTTACTCTTAAAATTTGGAATATTTACACTCTATGACATAATAAGATAAAATATTTACAAACATACTATCTTATACTTTCTCTTTATAAGAGTGTTTTTTATATTCTTAAAAATACAACTTTATTTCTTTTATTAACAACAATTCCATTTTTCTCTTTTCTTCATCTTCTTCACCCAAATCCTAATTTTATTTTCTCTCTTTCTCCATTAACTCCACCACCACTATCAATCCACTACCACCATTGCTTGCCGCCAGCCGCCGTCATCGAAAGGTTGCTGCCACCGTGAGAAGCCGCTGTCATCCCTTACATCGCTCCATGCCGCCGCCGCCGCTGCTCCATGCCGCCGTCGCTCCTCCATGCCACTGTTGTTCTTTTTATTTTTAATCAGATATGAACTCTTATGAGATCATATTTATTTGTATAGATCTAGTTTTTGTATATATAGATCTATTATTTTGTTGTTGTTTTATTTGTAGATCTAAAATTTATTGCATACGATTTCTCAGTTTGTTTTTTGATTTTCCGTTCTTCATCCTCATCTCCTCCGTTTTTTTGATTTGAAATTTTTATTTTCAGATCTAATTTTTTTTAAAACGTATATAATTCGTATTATATACGGAATATATACAGATTATATACAAACTATATACAATAAAAATGTATATGTATATTATCTGATTTTATATACGAATTTTGTGCTGAATATATACAAATTCATTTTTCTGTATACAAAATCATATTTTTGTATACAGAAAAACTGTATTTTTGTAAATACTTTTAAAAAGATGATATTGTTTGTAAACAAAACTTTGAGGTTGTATTTTTGTAAATATTTTCATTTTTTCCGGTATTTGTAAAAAAATCTCTTAAAATTTTAATATTGAGAACTATTTAGAATATGGATTAAAATATAAAATATTGATTTAAACTTTTTTGCAGGATAATTTAATTAGTACTTTCAGGATACAATTGAAAATGAAAAATTCTAATTTAGACAAAATTAATAATTTTGTAACGAGGGTGCAATTGAAAAGGGGCGAAGGGTTGAATTGTAATTCATAATAAACAAAAAAATAATAATTTAAAGGATTAATTCCATAAAAAAATCATGATCTTTATATAACATTTTATTTTAATCACGACTTTTTAAAATTGACACATAAAACTATGATTTTTCATATTTTTTTTAAATTTATCATTTGAGTATGTTTTTATTGACTAATTTTTTATTAAACCATTAATGAAAGACCCAAACTATAAATCGACACCAAATATTATTATTTTTCAATTAGAGTATGCAAGATTCGTAATTTTTAGTCGAGAAAAGACACCGAATTTTACTTTGCTGATAGATTTGAAATAAAATGAAAGGTTGTGTCTTTAAATGTCAACTTTTAAAAGTCGTGATTAAAATGAAATTTCATGTAAAAGTCATTGATTTTTTATGGATAAACACCTACTTTTTATCTCCAATCCTTGATGTTTTAGCTAGAAAAGTTTCTGCCTGCTTGGCAGCAGAAAAACACAAGCCGGTCCTGAAATGAACAATTAGCCACTGCTTCAAAGTAATTAGCAGTTTTTTTCTTGTTGAAGTTGTGGGAGTTGAGAGAATGAACATGGATAAATAATCCTTGTCCACAAGATCAACAGACAAGATTTTCAACCAAATTAGAAACATGTTAGAAAAGGCGAGACACAAATTCAATGATTCAATTTGAGAACCAAAGCAAACAGACATTTAGCTACATTCTACAAGCATTGGATCTTATTATTCACCAATATAATTTTATTTCAAAAAACGCTTCTAAAAATTAAAACATTCGATAATTTTGTCTCTTCTTGTTCTAGCATTTTCATTTTTGTAGTTATTTCATAAGATTTAGGGAATTCCAATAAAAATGAGTGTCATGGGCGTGACAAAGTGTTGAAATTAAGTGGATGCCGTAGAATTTATTGTAGATTGTTATGTGCCGTCTAGTTTTACTATCTTATCTATAGCGCATATAGATTTATCTAATCGCATGTTTCAAATGTTTATAACTTTATATTTCTAAAAAAGTTCTGAAAAGTTTCGAATTTTTATATTTATAACTATTTTTATGAAAAAAATACTATTTCCATCCTCTTTAAGAAGAAGATATAGTAAGTTCTTGCTGAAAACAAACTTTGAGCTGGACTTTTTAGCCAGACCTAAAGATTATGAGTTGGCAGAATGGCCACCCATGGAAAGGCTAATATGAAAAATCCAAAGATGGTCACAAGACAAAGTATTTCAGCCACATGGGTGCTTTTTTTGTTCCATCCATAAATTTAGGAATTAGGGCTCATGGCAAACACTTATCTATCATCTGGTTTGAATAAAAATTCAATTCCCAAGAAGCATTTTTAAGTAAAGATGACAATGAAAATTGACAAAACCTTCAATAAAACAAAACACTAATCAGAAAAATGCCAATTTCTTACTTTGACCCAAAAATACTAAATTGACAATTCAATTCCATATAAAAGCCAAAAAAAAAAAGTGTTACAAAAAGTAAAAACTAATAGAATAAGATTTGACTTAAGGAGAACTAATCAAACCTTTTTCATTACTAATATGATTATAGTACCTGCAAAGCACCTTGCACTTGACCACATTGCCATAAACATAGAACCCTGGTGCAACCATTATTCTAACTATTGTTGGGACCAGCTTCTTAGCTCTGTCTCCACCCATATCTTCCATGTAAACCGAGTCAAACCGAACCCACTTATCCACCCTAAAGATGGGCAAACCGGGATGTACCGAGTTGGCCAAAAGATGAACCAACCATACATTTTTAGAAGCACCAAAGAATGCTTGTAAAAGTGGCTCAGGCCATGCTCTATTCCACCCCAACATTGCCACAATTTCATTCATTTTTCTGTCACAAAATTTACTGAAATCTTCACTGAAATGCCTTGTTCCTTTATTCAACACTTGTTCCCATGTCAACTCTTTTAATTTACTAAAAGACCCATAATTTGCTTCACATTTTTCAATTGGGTTCAGTATTTGATTCACTCCACTCTTTTGGAACCCAACCGATTCAAAATCTTCAAAGAATGTTTTATTCAGCAAGGCCTCAAGGTAGAAAGAAATACTTTTAGGATTCTTAGAAAATGAAATCTTGAGTTCATAAGGTTGTAGCAGAGTTGATATTTTTTCAAATATTTTGCCACCCATATGACGTAATTGCCCTGTGAGTGACCTGCTCAAGAACCTGACTGACGATCTTGCTTCAGATACTGAAACCAAGAAATGCTCGATCACTTCATCATTAACACTGCCCATCAAACCATGATTGAAATTTAAAGCTTTTCCGTTTCGAAACGGAGAGTTACTGCTACACTCGTCGAGTCCTGACTTTAAATTATGACAGTAAACTTCGAGCTTGTTGAGCTTCTTTTCAAGTTCAGACATGGAGTATTTTAGCCTGGAAGATTCAAGAACTGCTTCGTCTCTCTTTCTTGTCGCTTGAATCAGCTTATGAGACAGCTCAGCTATGGCAATCTTCCATTGCTGATCTCTTGAAGCTGACGAATCTGTAGATTTCGGACTCTTTCTTGTTAAAGAAGCGAAGATAGACTTGAAGATTCCATTAGGGCTTGCAATAAAAGATTTGTTTAAACCGTTGCTGTTATCTAAAGGAACAACAGAGATTTTTTCTCTGGAGTTCGGACGACATTTATTACAAGAAACAGAACCATCTTCTTCTTCTTGGTCGTCTAATCCGCTGCAACTTCCATGGCGTTTCTTGATCTTGCTGTTTTTGACATGGAGAGGTGTTGGCTGGTGAACTGGAGTTGGCTTTGGTGTTACTGTCTTAGCTTTAATCCGTATTTCATATTCTTGTTCTTCACCTTCACATTCTTGAATCTGTTATCAAGAAAACGAAAAATTAGCAGGAATCTTGAATTTTTTTTAAAGAAAATACAAAACATGAACTCTATTTTTTTCTCGAGAAACAAACAGGGGGTTTGATTTACTTACAGGAGTGAAATGAGGGGACTGATGGGAAAGAAACAGAGAAGGAGGAGAAGAAGGAGATTTAGAGGAAGAAGAAGGAGAAGAAAAAGAAGCCATTTTGAAGCAAATTGGAGTTATGTGTAGAGTATATTATATGTGTGAAGATTTTTGAAAATGTGAAATGAAGAGATAATTATGAATGGTGTCCGGTTTCAGTCTCTTTTCGTTTTCTTTCACTTTCTTAGGTTAGAAGTTCGTCGGGTTGTAATGATGGTGGTGAATTACAGGCGGGCCATTTATGTGTTACTGCTCACTGTTATATTGAACAGTACATTAAGTGGTTAGATTTTTGTGACCATTTTTAGTTCTTGGATATAATAAATGCGCAGGTCCTTTTTTTTGCAATTCTTGAATATGTCAATTCAAACCTTCTTTGTAAGAAATTTTTAGATGATTTAATCATTTAAAATTTCTTATATTCTTACCCTTTTTGCAGCTCGTTTTAGCTAGATTATTAGTAACGTTTTTTTCCCTAACCATGTGCCGAAGCGAAAATAATTTATATTTATTGAATATCAAGTGTGATGCTAGTGTTGAAAAAATAGAAGTATAATAAACAACGTATAGTAAAAATGATTGACTAACTCATTATTTTTAGAATTTTAAATTGATTGTAGTATGTGGTTCACGATTGTGAGTTTCGTTCTTAGCTTATAAATGTGTTTTGTCATATATTGTGCTCATTCTAATGTCAACAATTCGGCTAGATGATGAAATTTCGGATAAGAAATATATAAAGAAGAATGACTAAGTTATTACAATTTTTAGAATTTTGAGTTGAACCCGGTGGCTCATCAATATAATCATAATAATTACCCAAGTAGCCTGAAAAATTAATTTGGCATCAGAGTTAACTAGAGGGAAAAGTATAGAATTTTGAAAATCGTAAAATAATAATTTCACATCCAAAACTAGTGTTTGAATACTAGTCTCCTAATTGAGGAAACATGTCCAATAATTTAAGCAGCATTCAATTGCATATAGTGATAGATAACCAAATTCTTACAGCTTAAGTTAAACTTTTAAATCATACTACTAATTAAGGTCTTACAAGCATATGCATGTTACTAATTCTATGTATGAACATTGGCGAATAATTTCGTCATTTATTTTCAAAAATCCGTCACAAATCCTTCAAAATTCTATCATCTTTTGTTAATTAACAGTTCTTTTTAGTATATCCATAGTGAAATCCGCTGCCGATTGTGGAAATTACCAACAGACTAACATCCGTTAATAAATTCGTTGGTAAATCATTGTTTTCTAATAGTGTGATGCGAAATTGCAACAAAAAAATGAATAGGAGCTATATATAAACAATAGTACAGGACCACCTCAATCACATAGACGGTAAATTTAAGAAGAAATTGCCGTTGAGAATGAAACAAGCAGGAAAAAAACAATTTGAGGTTGTTTTATTTGATGGAGAATAATGGAATTTAGCTAAAATCTCCATAGCAAGCAAAGGTCAGCTCTGGTGGGTCAGAGACAACTAAATTTCTCTTCTTCCCAAGTAAATACATACACCCAGAAAGACAGAAAAATGGAATTTTCCTGAGAAAATGACAATAATAAATTGCTTGCAGTTTAATTTCATGGGATATGGGACCTGCTTTTTCTTCAAATACACCGAGTTTTTATTGCTAAAGCTAATTAATGTATACAATATAAGAAATGCTTTCAATTAAATGAAGAATGCATGAGAAATGGTGCCATTCTATTTCCAAGTCAGAAAATTCTGCATTTCTTGATTATGTACACACCTGCATGTAAGTATTCATCATGCCTCTAAATTTCGGGTTAAAAAATCTTGCCTTTACTAAATTAGAAATATAATGTTCTTACGCAACAATTGTGAATTTTAAAATTTTATATTAGTATATATTTTGGTAACGAGGACTCACTCTTACGCTAAGTAGCACGGAAACGGAAACGGGAAACGGAAACGATACGAAACGGACACGGGGAAACGAAAGTTTTTCAAAATGAAGGATACGAAACGTGGGGGAAACGTGTAAATAACAAAAATTTCGGGATATATTTATAAAAATATTATTTAAATATTTATAATAATTAACAAAATAATTCAATTTAATATACTAAATATTTAAAATTTTATTAATATATAAAAAAATATAATACAATTCCACACAAATAATATATTTGTTGTATTGTGTGCAATGCGAATGTAAAATTTATGAATAATTAGGTAGATTTTTTTATTTGTGGATAATAATTTTAATTTTTTTTACAAATTTTAATTTTTATTATTTACAGAAACGGCCCAAAACGTTTCGTACGGGTGTCCAAAAGTTTCCGGTTTCCGAAACGTTTCCGAAACGGGAAACGCAACTTTATTGAAGTTTCCGTGCTTCTTAGCTCTTACGAGCTGAAACCCGAGTTCGTTGTCCAACTCCGAGAGGTGGATTATCGGCAAATCACACATGTACCTAGCAAATCCAGATTATAATGGACAACAGTCAAATCTCAACTACTTCATTAATTGAAAAGGGCGTAGCCGGGAATTGAACCGGCAACTGTCACGCTTAAATGACTGAGGGCTAGACCACGACCAAACCCGTGTAGACAATTATAATACCACTATATTTTAACAACTTGACTTTAATTTTATAAATGATTTTCGTAAGTTTCTGCTTATGTGGACAACGGAATTGAATATTCTTAAGATCAAATTATATATTTTATTTTAAAAATAAATATACACTTTTAAATAGATGGAATATCTAAGAATTAAGGTGTATATTTTTTTTCGTCGGTTACATAGTCGATCTTTTTTTGTTCGAGTTCATTTCTCAACCTCTCATTAATGATAAAATTAAAATATAATTACCAAAATATAAGAAATTGGAAGTAGATAGTTGCTCTTTAAAAATAGTACAGTTTAGTATTGACCCCTAAATTTTACAGTTTAGTATTGACCCCTAAATCCGTATATCCTTCTTATTAGGGGTCAATCATTATCTTTTATTAACTTTAGCTGGTAAACTCATTGTAACAATATAAATTTGCAGTATTAATAATATCTTACTTTTACCAACAAAAAAATAAGGAAAAATTCGTACCTATATTGGTATTAGAGTCTCTTAGATTTTTAATTTGTAGATATACTCAGTCTATTACGCTATCCGTGTATTAACCTATCACATTATGACACGTCATAAAATAGTGGCACTATTGTAATTTTACTATTCAAAACTGTTAAATAGTAATATTATGATAGTGCCATTATTTTAATGACGTGTTATAATGTGATAGGTTTAGTATACAAATAACGTGGTGTACTGAGTTTATCTAAAAAATTCTCCTACACTTTTTATTTACAATAAATGTAAATTTATTCAATCTGATCTCTCTTATTCAAATGAACTTGAGAAGATCTTACTTCAAAAAAAAAATCGATATTTTAGTATTTGATTGATGATGTCCATATATTTTGACGAATCAAGTATATAAAAGAAATTTTTTCAGTTTATCAGTCCATTTCTGATCTCTCGGCGGCTCGGATTTAACATTCCTTTAACTCTGAATTAACTATAAACTACACTTCATTTTTTTGAAAATTTCCGAAATTAGTCCAGACTAAAGCCTACCCTAAGTCCTTAGTAATTCTTCCACTGCTTATAATTTATGTAGCACAAATACAAATATAGGAACGAGACATTTATAGATAAAACAATTTAAATATATATTTATTTATAAAAAATGAAACTTCATATCCAAACAGAAAACATTGATAGATTTAAGCATTCGCGCTCAATTTCTATAATACCTCAACTATATGTAGAAATGTAGAATAATTTAACTGGATTTTTTTTTTATATAATTAAAACAAATAGAAGCGCTTATGGGAGAAATTAATCCCACGACCTAACAGATTGCTGTCAAACGCGTGTAACATTTGAGGTATAACTCATAGGTTTGAGTGGATAGAGTTAAAAGAAAGGGATATGATTAAAGGCAGTAGTGTGAATAATGTACTAAAGAAGTTGTGAGCATTAAAGGCAAATCTAAAATGCACAACTACTCAAATTAAATGAAGGAGATGCATGTGAAGTTAATAAATGAGACAATTCTTTTGAATTGCAAATTCAGAATTTGTGGTCCTCTCTGTCAATTCTTGCCACCCCAGTCTTAGCCGCTGACCTGCGCAACTCTGTAGTATCTATGGGATGGGATCACAATTCACGTGCATTTACTATTTACTATTTACTATTTACCATTGCCATTGCCATTGCCATTGCCATTGCCCTTCTTCTTTTACTTTTGTCTCTCTTGCCTTTCATGGATTACCAATTTCACATCCTACAATCGAATCCATGATCAATCCTATACTTATAAACTTTTATCAAAAACGTTTCGAGTTGTTTTCACAAATTGTTATTACATATTTTTCAATTAGAAAATTCTTTTAAAAACTTGAAAGGTATGAAAAAATTGTCAGATTTTTTTTAATAATACATATAATCACTTAACTTTATTTAGACACCAATTAAACTCTTGTTGTTTCAAAACTGAACAATTAAACCTTTTAAATTTTAAAATAGGACAAATAATTTTTTTCATTAAATATGATAGTTAATGGAGTCAGAATTATTAAGAAAAAGATTAAAAAATAATTTTAATATTTGCAATTTAATTCAGATTAATCCCTCAAAGGTCTTTTATTGTTAAACAACTTAAATTAGGGATCTAATTGATACTTTCAACAACAAAAACGACCTTCCAGACAGACGAAGGTTTGTTTTTTAAGAAGGCCATCACATATGTCATAATTCATATTTTAGTTTATCCTATTAGAAAATCAAATGATACGGTCGCTTATTTTTATTTTCGTCAACAGTTTAGTCTCTCTGAAAATGTTGTTAGTCAACTGAGTTAAAAGACTTAAAGATAAATTAATTTTTAAACACAAAGAATTAAATTATTGACAGAAATAAAAATAAGGGATCACATATTGTTTTTATTTTGATATTTTTTTAAATTTAGTTCGTTAACTAACACAAAAAATAAACGTAAGGACTAAATTTTAACGGAAACAAAAGTGGAAAAGTATATTGTTTGATTTTCAAAAAATAGAGACTAAAATGTAAATTATGACATATACAGAGATATCATAGTAATTTGTTGTTTTTACTTTTTTTTGTCAAAGATTAAACTTCATTAAATGAAGAAAGATATAAATACAAATAGAAAATGACTGCTCAACACTAATGAGTAAACCATTCCAAGATAAAATAATGAGAACTGCAAAGCAGTTATCCGCAAGGACTTTTTAGCCATCAAATGGACTACCCAATTAAAATCTAATTTTCGCAAATCGAAAAAATTAGATCAAATATATCAACTAAAACTACTCCAGCATCCTCATTAAATTTGAAGGAATCTGTTGCATTTATAAAGACCTCGCAATCTTCTTCAAAAGTTAACGATGATGTCTGAAATCAACAACTCTTCTATTACTATTGTAGTCCTAGTGCATCCACCGTCATTGATTTTATAATACCAAGAAACCATCGTGCCTATACCACAATTTAAAAAGCCAAATCGAAGCAAAAATATAACAAAATGGGCCTTTCCATAATCATTATGGATTTGGTGAATGATTATGGATTTGGGTACACCCATGAAGAACCTAGTATCCAATTGGGCCTTCAAAATGGGCCTTTCCATAATCATCTTCTTCTTTAGTCACTTTATTTGAATAAAATAACAATTTTACTCATTAAAAAATGAAACAGACAAAAAAGGACCAGCAAGCAATTAATAAGTCTTGCATCAACCATCTTCATCTCGAATTCCAATTCAAAACCAAAATTCAATTGAAACCCATTTCTTAGCATCTGGTCTTTACAGTAAAATCCAGTTATTCCTGTTCAATTATGCAAAAATCAGGAGGTGGAGGTGGAGGTGTAATGGCATGGAACGTGTTCAAATTTTGCACAGCTTTACGTGCGTTGGGATCTATAATGATGGTATTGGTCATCGGAATAATTGGGGTCACTTATTTTGTTGTCGTTATAGATGATTATGGCCCAGCTCTCTTTCACGGCGGCCTTGATTCTTTTACTTCCTTCGTCGTCTTGCTCTTATTCCATTTTTTGGTGAGCTCTTTATTTTTTTGGCTGTTCTTTTAATATATTTTCTTTAATATTGTTTGTAAATGTTGATGAAGTCTGTTTTTTAATTGCTTTAAAAAAAATTGAACTTGTTTGAAAAATAAAAAAAGTAAAATGATGAACAAATATGCTTAAAATTATGCAAATTACAGTTTCACTTATGATTAGTAGAATGCAAAGAAATAGAATGATAAACAAATATGTTTAGCCTAATTATCTTCTGAATCATTTAAGTCTCTTGGAGAAAATGATAGAAGTTCACTTAGAAATCTGCTGGTAAAAAGTAAGCAAATCCGTTACGCGGAACTTTGTTTTGTTGAATATGTAGTTGGTGATGCTATTATGGAGCTACTTTGCTACTGTTATTACGGATCCAGGTGGCGTCCCACCCAATTGGAGGCCATCAGTAGATGTGGAGAGAGGTGAGGCAGATCCACTGGTGGGATTAGAACATGGTGAAGCAAATTTAGGTTTAAACCCTTTTTCTGTGCTTGGTAGGCCGGATAACCAAACAATGCGTTTTTGTCGAAAGTGCGACCAATTTAAACCACCTCGAAGCCATCACTGTTCTGTTTGTAAGTTCTTTAGACGAAATTCTGTTAAAGAAAGCCTGTTGCTTTGCCCCCTTTTTCATTATTTTTAACGTTACTATTTGATTTCAGGTGGGAGATGTATATTAAAAATGGACCATCATTGTGTTTGGGTCGTCAATTGCGTTGGGGCATTAAACTACAAGTATTTCCTTCTTTTCTTGGTATATCAACTGTTATCCAAAACTTGATAGCAGATATAGAAGCTAATGCGATGTAGATAAATGATTTGATCTAGATGGGCACTTCATACTGTTTGATTGATTGAATCGTGCAAAGTAATTAATAGACCTAAGTCTGAAACATAGAATTTAGATGCATATGTACTGTGTTTTTCTAAATTAGCTGAATTCGGCTATCGTCATGCATGTCAGCTGAAAACCAGCTATCTTTTCTTTGACCAGCATATGGCTGTTTTTAGAAGTTTATTAATGAACAAATGGTCATTGCAGTCCCTGAATTTGTGAGTCGGGGACAATTAACTCACACTTAGCAATTTTAATCAATGAGACCATATTCTCTAATTTTAGGTCAATTAGCACCCAAAGTAGGTCAATGACTCATTGCAGTTTGCCAGTTTGCGAACGCGTTCATTTTGTACAATTTGGGGGTTTATTGGCCTCAAACTATAGAGTACTGTCCCTAATTGATTAAAATTGTTAAGTGTGAGTTATTTGATCCTCATGCACAAGTTCAGTGACTGTGATGACCCTTTGCTCGTTTATAATGTCTAGAAGATAATATGTAAATTGATTTCCTTTTTGAATCAATGATGAATTGCCTTATGTTGACTAGATACATTTGAGTTGGAATTTGCACTGCCTATAAGCTCTGGGCCATTTAGATTCTTTAAGACTAATTAATATAAATTTAGGAAAATTCTCGTTTTCTGGTTCAGACAACAGCAATTTTACTCGGTCTCCTAACATGTGCACTGTAGTAATTTAATAGAATTCTTCTTCAATCATCCTTTTCTTAAATCTCACTGCCGACTACACATATATGGGAAAGAGAAACTGACAATTTTCTTCTGTTTTTATTTTGCAGTTTTACACATTTCTTGAGACAACTCTTGTCACTGTATCGTTATTACGACTGTTTGTAGCATTTTTCACCGACAGTGAAGCGGAAGTTACAGAAACAGCAGGAACTCTAGTTGCCACTTTTATCACATTTGGTGGGGATCCTTAGGGATGATGAAATTCTCAATTTTTTTTAATATACATATTTACAGATTCTAATCCTATCCTTATTGTTATTATCCAATTATTTGAAGTATTGAACTTATCCTTCGCATTGAGCGTAATCGGCTTCCTCATTATGCACATGTCACTAGTACTATCCAATACTAGCACCATTGAGGTGATGCCATCGTTCTATCGATGTTCTTTCTGTCTATATTGTAATAAAAGGCCTTTGTCTCCTAAAAATTTATTGGTTGCTCAATTGTCTCAATTTCAGGCATACGAGAAGAAAACTGATCCTAAATGGCGGTACGATCTTGGTCGAAAGAAAAACTTTCAACAGGTTGGATATTTTTCATTTCAGTTTAAGTTTTGTTGAATTATGTTTATTTTCCGCATCAATCGAGTCTCGCCAAATTAGAAACTGCAACCTGGCTCATTCACAATATATGCCTGTTCAAGCTCGATAACGTGAAATATTATGTTTATCATCAATTATCATTTTCTATATCAGGTATTCGGGATGGACAAGAGATACTGGTTCGTCCCTGCTTATTCAGAAGATGATTTGAAACGCATGTCAGTCCTCCAGGGTTTTGAATATCCAACAAGACCTGATCTGGATGAGCTTCAGCAGCGCTAATTGTATGCGGCGCCTGACACAGACTGTATCAGAGTATCATTCTGTTTCGTTACCCTTCTTACCAATTATTCATGGGCAGTCCACACATTTCTGTAGATATATATTATATATATATATATATATGAAATTTTGCTTTGTGTTCAAAAACTTCACTTACATTTCAAATACCCAAATCAATGCTGTCTACATAATTTTGAACTAATCCTAGTTGATCATTCTTAAGAATTTTAAATATTTCCATTAAATTCAGTTCTATTGTATTAAATAACCGACTACCCATCGCAAATTTATTATAGCTTCAACTAGTTTGGTAGTTTTAATTCTAATTTGGTCGAAGAGGAGAATCATGTATTGTGAAAATGGGTTTCAAACCTAACAAATTAAATCATCTGAAGTCGAGAATAAAAAAATAAATCGAGAGTTTTTATAACCCATTAGAAAATAAAAAATTCCTGTTAGTTTTTCCCCAAAGTAGTTGGTGAGGATGATTAATATCCTCAATACAGTCAAAAAAAATTATGATATAGACTTTTAGTATTACTAATCAAGGCACTGCAGCTACATTATTTACACAGCAAACCGCAAATTGGGTAATCAATGTACTATACTGTCTTCTAATTAGAGCAAAAACATTTCATTTCAACATAAGAAGGCTCGGAACTGTACTGCTACTTTGTAACTCCAGAGCGCTTGAAAATCAAGCCAAGTACCGAAACACATTAGGATTCTCTTTGTCCCTCTCCAAGTAGTCTCGAGTGATCAAATCTTCCATTCGCTTCTTAATCGCCTTGATATCCGGCTGCAATTCCAGTTCATCATCAACACGCATTAACAAAATATATATTATGAAGAAAAACAAAGAAATATGCAATGATTTAGGCTCCATTAGAACTTATTTGTCTTTCATACAGGTTCTGATGACTATTGCAACAAATCATTCGGGATGGGGGTTATTTGGGATCTTCAAAACTGGAAAGTCATACTCGACCAGAAATGTACCCCAAATAACCTTAGATGTCAGTAGACGTAATTCACCTACTCCAAACTTTTTGGCATATATGTATTTAAAATCAGGAAGAATATAGTTCATACCTTGAACATGCGACTCAACTGCTCAACACACTCTGAGACTAATTGTTGATGGCCCAAAACTTTCCTACTCTTCATTATGCGAACAATGGCAGCATCAATTGCATATCTCCTATCTTTATCAACATCTTCAACGACTTTCTTTCTTTCATCGACCACGGGGAGAGGAATCTGTAAATAAGATAATTAATTGTTTTGTTAAGCAAAGGTATATATTTCAAATGTCTGTATCATTGTGTATGTTCATTAAAACAGTAAAAAGACCAGCAGCCATAACGATCAACAACAAAGACATACAAGAATTTACATATGACTCTGCATTATGGGAAATAATAATGCTAAAGGTACCTTGATTCTCCTCATTCTGTCGGTGAATTTGTGGTTAAATTCGAAGCTGTCGGTCGGCGTAACACTCTTTGTATTTGGCTCCTTAATAAGGATCTTATATTTGGCACAAGACAAAGAATGAAGCAATCTAACCACATCATCGTGTGTCAAATTTAACTGAGCCATAATCTCAGAATAACTGAGTCTGTCTGAAGTGTTAAAAAGCAGAAGAAGAGCAGCCTGTAATGGACACCAGTATCAAACTAAGAATCAAACACCTCACTTCAGTAATTAACTAGTTCCTCAACAATTCAGCAAGTCATACCTGGTAAGTTGATACAATCAACTCAATAGGTTTTGGATCAAACTTGCCAGTCAGGTGACAAGACCCCAATGAGTATATCCATGTAAGCTTTCGGTGCTTGCTCTTTTGGTCATAGAACTCCTTGAAAACTTCAACACCCCTAACCTGCACATTCCAAAAAATTAGGGGGAAAGAATCACCATATATTTTTCACATCAACTTCACATTATTACAGCAACAGATATAAAATTACTACAAGACAGAAGCTAACCATCTCTGCAGGAAGGTTTAGATCAGAGGATTTATAACTTGGCCAGAATCCAGTTGTAAGAACAGTGACCGACAAATCAATCCCAGGATTTGCATTCGAATTATCACTGAGATATTGCTCAAAGCTTGTCTGGTTTTCCCTTGCCAATGTCAAATCAGTGACCTAAAAAGAAGAGGTTCAAAAATAAAAATAAAAATAAAAATAAAAATTTCATTGATATATAATAAAAGTGATCAACCACCCTGATTGGCTCACCATTCCTTCCATTTTTGAAGTGAACTGTCCACCACACTGTTGCTTTAATTTTGTCAGTATACTCCTTTCATGATCATCATTAGCACTTCGGTCAAAAAGAAGACGACGAGCTAGCTTCTTCCTGCCAACAGCAAGAAAATCAACAAATGTGCTGGAAATATAAGTGCAGAACAAAAGAAAACAATATTCAGTAAGAAATACAATTTACCTGTAAAATTCAGCAAAAAGGTCCTTGTCACTAATATATGCCAGCAACTTCACTACCTGCAAAACTCAACCACATAACAGAAAAATCAATGTTAGTAATAAGAAAAATAACTTCCACAGTTCTAATAACACTAGAAGGCCATCTAAACACAAAAAGGTTTATGCAAGGGAACTTGGATAAGCCACCTTCTCCAGTGTTTCTTCTATGGCCTCATCGCTCAGTTTCTCACTTCCACCCTTCTTAAGGATATTATCACAGAACGTTGCAAGTAGTTCTGCACTTGAACTGCCGGCGACTGTTTTATTACAAAATATCTCGAAAGCCTCTTTCATTGCCTATTGAACATTAAAAAAGGATGAAGGAAAAAGACTTGAGACAATTTAATAAGACCACATTTAGGAAGCCAAAATAACAACTACAATACAAACAACACACCTTATGGAACAGCGTGTGATTTTGGAAACAATCGTTCACATATGTCATATACTTGTCATGAAGCTCAATAATCTTTCTGATAAGAACCTGAAAACCACACTACTAAATGAATTATTTGCACCAACAGTTACTCCCACATACCTAAAAGGAATAAGTTGTGAGATTTACCTGTTCCTGTAGGCCACCATTTGCAGTCTGTAGAAGCACATAATTTCACAACTTAGTTCATCAGCAATAATTTAGATGCAGTTAAAAAACGAATATATACTACTATTTTTCTGCAATAATGCAGCAACGTTCCCTAACTTCCAATTCCTATAATCCAAACAAGAGTGACAAAAAAAATTCACCAGCTCTAATTCTTAATTATCACTCAGTTTTTACCCGCCCCTAAGGTCTTTGCTTCTCAAAAGTGCAAATTATTAACCCAAGAGTACAAACACATACCAAATGCAATAAAAAAAACAAATATTTAAAATAGAAAATCCACAACACATACCTGATTACTTGCAGCCTCCTCAGCTTGCTGGACCAGTACTGTACCGTCAGCAGTGATATGCTGTTATAAGGAAGTGTCAGTACTAAGCAAAAGCCAAAATAGAAAGAATAGCAATAAGTGTACAGACCAACCAACCTGCTTGAAAACAGTTGCCACAGGCTCCAACCCTTTGGTTATTTTATGGTAAAGCCTGTACATCCTTGAAAGATCTTCAACCTGCAAGACAAACATAAACCAGAAAGTTTATTGCAATACCACATGGAAAAGCAAATAAAAACCAAAAAGATTATACAATGTCAAGTACCATATACCTTATCATCACTAAGCAACGCACGACACCCAGAATGTTCCTTTTCAAGCAGTTGATTGGCATAAACCACCAATAATTCATGTTGAACTTTCTATAAACAAAAGAAAAAGCTTAATTAAATATGAGAACAAATCACCCCCACAGATACAAAAAAAGGGACTCCAATCAAATTTTGCATGCATTTGAATCAGATTTTTCAAATGCAACTAGGGCCAAATTTGACCAGAAACCTTCAGACATCCTATCAAATCACTTCAAAAACAGCTACTGGCTCAAATTCAATATTCATCTTGAACAACTTTTAATTTGCAGAGTAAACAATGTGACATTCTCACAAGGATATAAATCCTGATTCCTTTAACTTCAAATTAAAATGCCATCCTACAAAACTGAAACTAGAGTAGATATAACAAAGTCCAAATAGACTTTGATTATAATTTCTTTATTTTTTCTGGACAATGATTGAAAGACCAATGCCCACAATTCAATCTCACAAGCATGAAATGCACTAACCTCCACTAGCTTTGACTCACTGCTTGAATGCAGATAATGAGAAACTCTATCCCTCTCCTTCTTCAGGCATTCCTCAGCCTGCAAATTCATTGGAGGTGTTAGGATTTCAAAGCGTTAGCCATATATATACTATTCATACGAGTACAGAAAAGTACTCGCCTTCAACATATAGTCTGGACAAGAATCTTCTACTATCCAGGTTGATGCTTTACGAGAATAGTAAGAACCAGTATCTTCAAGCATGACTTGTTCAAAATCTTGTTCATAGTGGTCCATTTGACCCATTCCAATCTCAACAAATATACCTAAAACATTCTTCAATAATGCCCTATCAATCTGCTCTCCCTCGCGTTCTTTATCAATCTGCTCCACAGAATACAAATGCTCAATATTTCTATTAGAAACTGGAATAGGAAATATACAAATTAAATGTACATCAAATTACCAGAACCACCATAGCATCTCTAGCTTTACCAAACACTTCCTGATAAACCTGAACAAAAAAAATAATTTAACAGCAGCAATAATCAGGTCTTCATATTAGAGGGTATGTAATCATTCATATGATAATTATTAATGTGCAGGACTAGCAATCTAGGTTCTCTTTATACAAGAACTGGAAACATTAAGCAATACGAGGCATCTAACAAACCAGGTCACGGAAGCAAAGTAGCCCAACGTCATGAAGTGGAGGAAGTGACCTCCGAGCGATAAAGTAGCGATCCAGATAGTGAAAGAAACGTGACAACCACCTAACCATAATTTTATGGTTAGTCCACCTCTTCACAACCTCCATAAGCATAAACTCGTCATGCTTCTCTCTTATAGAAGGCAATACCTGATTCCAGAAACAAAATGCCGCAGAGATGTTATTGAGAGTGCACAATAAAACTCCATCATAAAAATCACATGTACATAAAGAAATAATCTAATAATGGCTCCATCTTCTTACCGTTGCCTGGATATATCCTTCAAAAGCCTCTCGATACTTCTCATAAAGCTGCTGAGAATAATCATTAGGGGGCTTCTGGGTGCACATATTGTATATGGTCCTGTGGTGTATGGACTATGAATGAATCAAAAGAACACAAGAAATACATATGAAATAAATTAATAACACTAAGTTTCTGACAAGAAAGAGTACGTGTATAGCATCATGTATTCTTCTGAGCTGAACTGCTCTTCTCCTCCTTCCAGAATCCTCTTCAGCTTATTAATTCCCGTCAGCATAAAATTCCATCCTTGATCCAGATCAATTGTCTTGCGCTCCATGCTGTCGTGAAATCCTGGAGGAAACATAAAAGATAATAATTTAAAAAGCAGCAGGTGAACCCACACTCACAAACACCATTAATAATTTAAACCTAGATGATTAAACAGTTAAAAACAAAAAACAAATTATTAAATGACAAACAGGCAATTAAATATAAAAATCGGAGAGCACAGAGAAACAGTTAAACTGATTTCACAAACAAAGATGATTCTGTATTATGCACAAGGTTTTTACTGGCTAACATATTACTGAAAATAAATGAGCATAGATATTGCGTCCGGATATTACATTATCTTATTAAAGATAATCAAAACCCTAGCTAGGATGAACATACAAAAAAACAATTTCTAATCAAATCAGAAACACAATTAACAAACAAAAAACCCTAAATAACATTCACGGATGAAAACGCAAAAGCATATAATAAAATAAAATAAAAAAACGACATTGATAACAATCGCATGAAACGAGAGGAGCATACAGATTTTAACAAATAATGTCTCTACAAAAATCAAATTTACGCATTAAAATCCATAAAAATGGATGATAAATTAAACCCTAAGATTACGTATATACTTACAATAGAACGTGAGAGACAACGCAAAACAAATCCGAAGAAAAATTCTCTCTCGCTCGTTGTTGAAAAATAAAATAGATAGGAAAAGGCAAATTTGATTTGGAAAATTGCAGTGAGGTTTAGGTTTTTATAAATAAGGCTCAAAAATAATTATTGTGTTTGACTTAATTAAGTAATTGTTGTAATCAAGAGTTGATTATGACTTTAATTACTGTTTGCTAGGGTAATTTTATGCGGTATAAAAATTCCTCTGTTTTTCTTAATATTGGCGGCAATTTATTGGATATTTTTAATTATAAATAACATAATAAACGATTTTATACATTCTAGTATACATAAATCATAAACAAATTTTAATAATTCACTTGATATGTCTTTAAATATTATATTTTGAATTTCGTTTAAATCTCTAGTATCATTTTAATGCTTTTCTTAAACTATTTTAAGACATTATTTGTGAAAAAATATAAATATACCGTTTTATAGTGAAAATCCGTTCAAGACAATTTATGTACTTTATATAAAAAAATTTAAGCTATTGATCTTAAATGAATTAATTGATGAAGAATTTAAATTATAAAATTACATACGCTAGCATTATTCATTATTTAGTACATAGGGGCATAGCCATTTATAGGTGGGTTCATGCGTCCGTTCCAATCGGAATTGATTGAAAACATAAATTATATTTAAAAGAATTCTTCAATTCTAAATTCTACCTTTTAGTATAAAAAAAAAAAAGTAATACATGTATCCTTGGACTATTATTATTCTTGTCGCAGTATTCCTATATCATGCATGATCCTTCTACGTTTCTTCTCTTTTGGCATTGAAATTAAAATTGCTACTTTTATTTTGTCTGTTTGATGATTTTTGGAACAACCTTTTTATATGTTTGGGTTAATTATGTATAATCAAGACAAGCTGAATAATTAGCACCTTTTTAATGGGTCAGCTCATCTAATTGAGGATACATTACAGTGAAATGGAAAAACAATATATTTAAAAAATTCAAGATCGTTTCAAAATGGGATGTCATATTAAATTAATATATACCATTTTAGCTTATAAATAGGTAATATCAAAACAAAGAAAACACATTACATTAAAGGTAAATTCAATAATTTCTGTGGCCACCGGCCAATTGCCAATCATCCATGGTGGACGGTTCTAAAATGACTTAAAAAAAATCACTTCATTTTCAAACTTCCTTTAGAAGAACCATCTTATTTTTCAATTTAACCAACAAAAACAAACTAGCTAATCAATTTCTCTCAAAACTTAAACATTTAGCTGAGCCTCTGTCAGGTCTCCTAAATACAAACTCCTTGTATCTCCCCAAAAACATTTGCAATTTCAGAAATTGTAAAATATATTCCAACTTCATCATCTTCAAAAGTTCAAAAATCAGCCGCAAGGAAGTTCGCAGACAGTGATACCTGCAAAGAGAGATGGATACTTAGCTCCATACAGTAATCACATGCCAACTATATCTGAATCGAAAAAAATGAATCACAGAGAGTTGAGTTCCATTTTGTAATTTACCTTCTCGCCCTCTTTGAATGGTGGAAGACCCTTGTAAGGGCATGTACTGCAGCGAAACGCATCCCCTAGTCCGCACTGCATTTTTTCAGAGTACATTGAGTAAATCACACTAAATTACTATATGAATTGATGGTGAAAAGTTTTGATATTTGATGCCCCTTCACAAGGCCCTAAGATGCCACGAAGCATGTTCAACTAGTTGCATATATTATGCAGATCATGTATCAAGTTACTAATATTAGGCGGCCAGTAAGTTAAAAGATACAACAAGTTAAACATACACTGCCGCATGCTGATTGAGGATTATGCAGCTGGTCCATTGTCAGTCCTAACTGTACTTTCTCTTCTGCCTCAGCTCTCCCACATGTACAATTCTTGCATGCTTTCCTTGTGCTTGTAACTTCGCAGTCACCAACTTAACCCAAAAAAGAAAGAGTCAATGCATGCCCTAAAAATAGGAACAAAATTGTGAAATTGAGAAAATAGAGAACTTCGTGTCTAACCAGGTGCTATTTGAGGTTTCTTCAAATCATCTTCAGTCAAGAGACTATCTTCATCAATTAAATCATCATCAAATTGAACCTTAACTGAACCCTTTGTGGACTTCTTCAGGGAAAAGGATGACCCAATCTTCCAAGAAGGCTTCTTGGCTTTTACCTATGAAAATGAAAATAATAAACCAAAATTAAACAATCTGAAAACTAAACCCTTAACCAACGTAAAGAAGATATGAAATAATTATCGTTCTATGTTTGGCCATGGGCATAGAAGATGGGTGCATTGGATACTGCATACTGTTTCTGCAAACTCGTGACCAGAGTAACTAAGCACACCTTAGGAGGATAAGACCAAATAGATAAAAGCAAAGAAGCACCAGCTTACTTTTAGCACAGATAGAAAAATTACAAATGTTAGCAATTTTTAAGATTCAAACAACATTTTTTAAAGCTTATATCCTTTTAAGAGCATACAAATTGATGAAAATCCCTTGCAAGAACTAAAATTTTCGTTAATCTTTGCAATACATTACATATCATTTACCTTGCTGCTCTAGCAACCTAACCAAGATCCCCAAATAAAATCTAGAGCCTAGAAATGCACATTCACAACAATAGAGAAATCTGCTCCCAAAGATAAATAGCAAATGCTTGTAGAGGATGGAAGACAGAAACTAGTGAGTTTTAAAATATTATGTTACTAGCATATACAGAAAACTCACAACAAAAGATTGATCAGCTTCAGATATTCCAACTGATTTCAATTGGAGACCTTGAGCATCTAAGAACCCTTCCAATAGCAACTTGCGCTCAAGGGCAAGCATTGCCTGCACAAACACCATAGTGAGACAATTGACTTTAATTTCATTAACTCGTATACAACAAGATAATAACCTTATCTGTTTCATCGGCAAAAGACTGAAAAATCTTGTGAATCAGAACAGTCCCACCAGGTTTCAATACTCTTGAAATATCCTTAAATAAGAGATCACCTGGAAATTGCGGGGACTTACAGAAGGAAATGACGATATCCATAGATGAAGAATCTACTGGCAGCTTGCCTATCAAAAATCAATAATGCACATTCTCTTTGTTAGCTATTACACAGAACAGAATTGAAAAATATAAAAAAAAAATCAAACAATTAAAGTCAAGAATAAGCTAGAAATATTTTCATTTCGAGGAACATGATGATGTTTCAAAGTCATGCAACTACAAATGTCCGAAGCAACATTAGAAAAGACCACTGCGCACACAAGAAAAACTTCACAGGCAATCATAAGGTTCATAGTATAATAAAGATAATCGTATAGAAACGAAGAAAAAGATTAAAGAAAAGTACTTAGAGACGAGGCTTGTGAGACGATTTGAGGGTGGCATTGATCAGCCACTTCATTACCAAGCTCCCTAACAGCATCCATAACAGTATTTACAGTAAGAACCGTGTCATCTGTAAATGCTAGCACAGAACAATTTTTGCTTGTTGTGTCCTACAAAAAAAAGAATTCCACATTCGTAAGCTTTTAGTAAAGTCATACAGTTTTAACCAACATAGAAATGCCTAAATTAAAAAGAAAACAACTATCATTAGATTGAATTCTCAAAAACTAAACCAGATCACAAACAAAAGAAAAGATATAATAGCTTACCATCTTAAAGAAAGTCTTCTATCTGATTGCCTTACCCTAAAATTACCAAAAAAAAAGCAATAAATAGTTAAAATCAATGACAAGAAGAAAAAGCTCAAATACGAATTAAGACAGACCTTTTTTGCTAAGCAAGAATTCGATTCTATGATCGTTGCAAAGGAGGCGGCAGTTGAGAATATAGGCGGTGGAGAATTTAGAAAGAGGTTCTAGTAACGTGAATTTTTTTCAAGAAATTAGAAAGAGGTTTAATAACCAAAGTTTGAACCGTGAACCGAACCTAACCCATTGAGAAAACCCAATTATGACCCTGACTTTTCATTTGTTACTTAGGATTTTCAAATGACAGAGTTAGGCATGCTTTGAAGGGTAATTTTGGATTTTCATTACAGTACGTGTGAATTGGAGCCGGGAATATAGGGGATAATAATATCCCGAGTTATCCTGCGGAGTCTAGATCCTTCGTTAAACAAATTTCTCTACAGGAAACAGTAGTAAGAGAGAGGCGGTTTTGTTAATCTCTTATTATCTTATCAAAGGCTCGATACACCGGAACGAAACCGTTGCGCTCTGAGGTGTCTTCATTTTTTTTGGCGGTTAACGATTGTAAGCTCTCTCAGTTCTGATTTCCGCAAATTTTAGTTATCTTTTTATAACTTTTTGTTTAAATTTATATTCTAAGGTTTGTTGGTTTTAAAGAATTTTATGTGTGCAATTTCCATTTTCATCAGTGGTTTGTTCATCAGCGCGTCTGATCTTTTTTGGTTTAGATAAAGATCATGATGTAATTTTGTGCTGTTTGATAAATGGTGCGCGTGTTTGTGAATTTTTTGATTTTAGATGAGCTGTTGTTTGGAAGATTTTAGCGTGTTTGTCGATGTTTTTAGTTTGTTTTATGACTACATGTACAGTTGTTGATGAATAATTGTGATAGCTAGCTCTCATTTCAGGATTAATACTTGTTGAGAAAATGCAAGGAGGAAGGGGTCGCGGGGGACCCTTTTTTGGTTTTGGTGATCCGTTTGGTGGCTTTGGTGGTGGATTCGAGGATCAGAGTAGTTTGTTTTCCAATTTAATGGGTGGAAATCCGTTCAATGATCCATTTTTTGCACCTCCTTTTGGAGGAATGATGGGGTCGAGCTTCTTTGGTTCTAATGCGAGCCCATTTTCTCCCATGCATCCATCTCCATTTATGGAGCATCAAGCTATAGAGCCACCCAGAAGGTCCAGGGGACCTATTATAGAAGAATTAAACTCTGATGATGAGAAAGAAGAAACTGATAATGGCAAGAAAGACAATCCTAGAAAACATGGTAGACCGGACAAGGAGCCGTATGTTGAGGACCCAGATGATGAAGCCCAAGGTGAATTACATTCTTGCTCTTTGTTTTATACTGATTTTTATATAAGTTCTGATCTTTATTGTGATTTCTGTTTCTGTAATACTTGTAGAGAGAAAGAGTAAGCACGTGCAGTACAGAAATAGTCACAACAGGTTCAATGGGAATGAGCGGCTGCTGCAGCCTCAAACACAAAGCTTTACATTTCAGAGTTCTACCGTTACCTATGGTGGCGCTGATGGAGCATACTATACGTCATCCAAGACTAGGAGGAGCGGGAGTGATGGAGTGAGTATTATTCTTTTGATATAATTTTGGCTTGGAAATTGTTATTGTTTAGTTACTAACTGGACTTTGTGATCCAGGTGACAATTGAGGAGAGCAAAGAAGCTGATAGTATTGCGAGAGAAGCAAGTCACAGGATTTCTAGGGGACTGCACAATAAGGTCTTGATTGTTTTCTATTATGATCAATGGCGTTAGGTTTTGCCACGTCTCAAAGTTTTGGATTTATGTATATTTGTTGGGTTAGCGTCCGTCTTAATGGTGACGGTTAATTTGTTTTAGGGTCACACGGTTGCCAGGAAGCTTAATTCAGATGGTAAGGTGGACACAATGCAGACATTGCATAATCTTCATGAAGGTACGTTGTCACTATATGTTATTCTCGCATGATTGATTCTGGTGCATTAATGAGGGCTGATTTAGAGCTTTGAACTGGTATATTACTAGATGAGCTTACTGGTTTTGAAGAAGCCTGGAAGGGAAAGGCTAGACACTCTCTACCTGGCTGGGATGGAAATTTTAGTGGCCATGATAATATGAGTAAGATTGTTTTGACTTATCTTATTTTAATTATTTATCGGTGTTGAAATGATGATACAATTGATGATAACTGTTGTTCCACTGCCACGGACTTGGAAAAATTGTTCTTTTCTATGAGATGCTTTTCCTTTTTCCAATTTGGCCTGCTGGTTTTAGTTTTAAGAGTAATCCATAACTCACTAGCTGAAGCATCTTGCTATTTGTGTTATGATATTTGTCCTCTGTGGCTTTCATATTGTATTAATATTGAAAGTCCCATCATAGATGAAGTTTATTCATGTTTTTTTTAGCTGGATGAAGAGTGATTTAATTTGTAAACTAAAGTATATTTCATTTTGCTAATCCGAAAGCTGTCAAGTTCCGTGGAATATGCACAATTTTATGATAAGTACTTTTGAAATCATGATAATATTGTTTAATAAGCTAGAGTAATGGTGAGTGTATTTGTATTATAATATTTGTGAACCTCAAGAAACTCATAATTGTAGTGATGGCACCCAATTAAAGTGGAATTCCATGTACTAGTCTCTTGTTGACGTGTGAGGAAGGAAGTAGTTGAAGCATGTGAACATTGTTTGTCAGGACAGATGTCTTACCCAAGTGGCTATTTTATAAATTCACCTTAGCTTATTGAATGTGAGCATGCAATGTTAGATTTAGTTTACATACTGTTAGTCGGGAATTTTGAACTTTTTGTTGCTCGGCTGTAGGGAATGCTGGTAGTGGACAGGCAAGCCAGGGAGGCTGGGCACTTCCATCCACTGAGCAGAATCAACAATCAAGGACTGTACCTGATAATGGTAGAGACAGGGTAGCTTTTTCTCAAATGCAGAACTCAGGAAGGACGAAGGCTTCATCAAATGTCAATGACAAGAGTGGAAACTTTCGAGGGAAAGCAAGAAAATAAGTCGGAAGATGCCGCATATTCTTGAACAAGTTTAATTCTTACGAATGTAATTCTAGTTATAGCAGATGAGATCTTATGTGTACCCAAGAGATGTACTTGGGACTTGGCGTCTACCACGACAGTCCATAAACAAGTCTCAACAAGGGTAGCTTTTAGTATTATCTTGTATGAGCACAAACTCGTTACTATATTCGATGTCTATACCTATGCTATCATTTATTTTCTGTTGTATCTAGCATTGAAATTGGTTCATTTTGAAAATTTGGCAAAAAATATTTGCACAAATTAAACTAATAATTTAAATAATAGAGGAACCATAGAAGGCCGGATCAATGAAATGAACAAATTGAAGTCAAAGAACTGAGGTTTATAACCGAACCATGTAATTGAAAGATCCAACAGAAGCCACAAAATTGATTGTGTACTAGGTTCTCATTTTTAACCAGAAAAATGGCGGCAATTAGGACCACAACAAACATGATTCTGAAAGAGATGCTAAATTACAGGCTACCTTTATCTTCCTCTTTCTCGTTATCGTCATCCCTCCGTCTAATTCCTCCTATCTTACACCCTAATTCCTTAAGTTTTAGACGGCGTGAATTCAGCTTCACTCAAATCCGGTGCGCCGCCTCCGACGATAAGAAAGTATCGTCTCGGTTATCGCAGGTTCAGCAGCTTCTTCAAGAAGCTGAAGAACGAGCTAGCTCCGCCGGGAATGAGCCGCCTCCAAAGATAACCCTGGGTCGGTATTCAATTAATCAATTTTCGTTGCTAAGGTTTCAATTAAGTTGTTCACCGATAATTATTTAATGCATCTGCTTGCAGACAATGTGACGGTGAGTTTTGCTAGAAGCGGCGGACCTGGAGGTCAAAATGTGAATAAAGGTCTGTTTCCCTATTATATTTGCAAACAATTTGATTATTGTGATTCTTTGGTGCTTACTTTATGGTGTGTTTGGTAAATGAGACAGTGAACACCAAGGTGGATATGCGCTTCAATGTCAAAGATGCTTACTGGCTTAGTGACAGGATCAAAGAGAAGATTATGCAAATGGTATGCCTACATGAATATGCAATGCATAATTCTGATATTGTGTACTTCAAACCAATTCCATATTGCTGCAAGTACTTAGTTTTGCTGAATGTTTTCTTTAATACATTCTTTAATACTTCGTCGCATTAATGTACTGGCAAATCTTGTTTTTGTTTGGTATCTTGTGCATATTGTGAAGTTGCTTTCCTTTATGTTTAATAGGAAAAGAATCGAATCAACAAGGACGGCGAGATTGTGATTTCTTCAACCAAGACTCGAACACAGAAGTTATTATCTGCCTTTTTGTTTGACTGATTATTGGTTTTCTTTTTTGGGCGTACTTTGATGCTAGAACAGTTTGCTTAATTCAAATAACATTTTCTCTCAGGGGTAATATTGAAGATGCTCTGGAAAAGCTTCAGGTAACTGAGATTTATAATCCAAATCATTTTATTCATGCCGCATTCTCTTAATTGTTCCTTTCATGATGATTTCATTTAATTTCCGTTGCTGTTTCTCCTATCGAATATGCTAAATAGGCAATTATTGATGCTGCTTCTTATGTTCCGCCTCCTCCTTCAGAAGAGCAAAAGAAGAAGATTGCAAAGTTGTAAGGATTTCTGGCCATCTTTAATTACATCTACCTTCTGTTACTATATTGTTCTCCTGTCTAAATTTAAACCTTTGTAGATTAGTGATTATCTGAAATTTTTCACTTTGTTAAGACTAGCATTATTGGATTTGAGTTATCTGTGTCGGAGTGTATTCACAAATTTTACTTTAATTTCTAAAGGGCTGCTATAGGAGAGCAGAAACGACTAAAAAGTAAAAAGGTTCTTTCGGACAAGAAGGCTTTTAGACGAAGTAGGGACAGCTGGGACTAATTATTTCTGTAACTCCGGTTAATCTGTAAGTTAACTACCCGTCTTCTTAGGATTCAAATATTTCTTCATTGTGTCATCATCAATTTAGTATTGCTGAATGATCATATTATTACAGAATACATAATTGTCTATTAGATGAGAATTTATCATAGGATATCAATCAATCATGTATAATACATTAAACTTTTGAAATGTAGAAGTTCCATTTTGCTGGTCATTAAGACTTCTTATAAATCGATCTTGATCGGTTATTGACTTCTTGTAGTAACTAAAATCTAAATCCTGTTTATTTCTTCAAGATTCTTCTGTTCCGGTGATCCCCGGAAAAGAGATATAATAAAAAAGAACGCAAGGGAAGAATAATCGATAATTATAGCTTTACAATGAACAAAGAATTAGGTAACATTTCTCCTGAATTATATAATTTAGACATGAGAACATCTGCCCTAGCCCTAAAAGACGAAAAGCAGCCAAGAAAAATATATACAAGCTAAAATACCCTGCTAAAAACCCAGTTTTAAGGAAAAGAGGTGAATCATTTGCTTTTGGTGAATTTACTTTCGAATAACGTGTTCCTCTCCCGATTGTGTATCAATGTGCTTGATCCATTTTTTCTCACCTTTCTTTTCTTCTGAATTTCCTCCACTCGCAGCTACATGCGCGATATCAAGACCCTTTCCTACAGGTAAAAACACCGACCTGACAATCCGTCGAGACCCTTCTTCAAGAGCACCTCTCCATCTAAAATTCGAAGATCTCGAATTAGCATTCTTGCAAACCACAACTGCACCTCGGCTACTGAACTTTGTGAGCCTCAGTACCCGGGAGAAGTCCTTCTGCCGTGAATCCAACACCATAAAATCTACACCATCCAACCATTCCATAACATCATCTGCTTCTCCGACCATAACTTCCGACGACATCCCAGCCTCTCCCATAGCTTCTGCATATTCTGTTCTTGATCTTTCATCAGGTACTACACAAACATGTCTTCCATCTGTTTGGCGACTAGCGATAGCTAAGCCAATGCTCGTTGCTATAACTCCGCCTTGTGACCATGTTTCCACAATTAGTTTAGCATTCCACCCTGCCGCCGTAGCTGAAATAAGCTCCGCTACACTGGATTCTTGAAAAAGTTGGCACTGCAAAAACGAGATAACCCGAGAACATTCCAATTAGAAAACAAAAACCCATTATTAATCAAAGATGATTAATAAATAGTATTTACTTACAGATTCAACAGTTTCTATATATGCTTTTAGTGCTGTTTCAGGGGACCAAACAAGCTTCATTTTTTCTCTTTTCTTGTCTTGTTTTCTTGAAGAGTTGTGTGTGTTTTGGCTTTGTTGCAAAGTTATAAATGGTGTTTGACGATGTTTAGCTTTTTATTTGTGACAGAGAAATGGAGGGCTTGAAAAATATTGGTTTTAATTGGACCGTTGACAATTACACAACCGCGCAATTCCAACGTGTGGTTGATCGAGATAAAAATGGGATTAGCATTAACATACATATTATACTATAGGATAATATTATTCCTCCACCAAGCTGATTTTTGAATCTTTCCTACAATAAAATCAGTGTTTTAAGAACCGGACTAGCCACTTCAACTGATTTGACTACAACTAAAAATCGATTTGGTTTGGTTCAAAACCAGAAATGTTGTTCAACTGAAAAGAAAAAATTGTTTGAACTAGTGAACAGTTGAACCGATTGAGCCATAAAAATCGGCCGGTTTTCATAAATCTAATTAGTTTATTTTATTAAATTATAAAACTTTTGCATAAAAAATTTATTTTTATTTAATCGGTTCAACCGTGATTACATCAATTGAACCGTGAAACTGAAAATCAGTTTTTGGGCCGGCCCAGTTCTTAATTACGAGTGTGGTACCACTTAATTAACAAATGACGCTTATTTGTTCTTCTTAAACGTGCGGTACCACTTAATTAACAAATGACGCTATTTGTTCTTCTTAAACCTGTGATGTGTGATACTTACTAGATAAAGATCCATCCATTTATCTACACGACTACACGCAACAGGAAATTAATTAAGAAAGTTAGTTGGTTGAGTTAGTTGGGTAATTATTGGATTAAGCATTGCTGTATTTCCTTGTTAACAACTTTGCTCACTTATAGTTTCCTTGTACACAATCTAATGTTTGAATCCAAACAGATAAGTTCAATTAATTAGTTAGTGAGAATGAAATTATGAATAAAATAAAAATTATTTTTATCAAAATGGTATTCTTTTTTGATTCAACACTCAACTATTAACCATTAACAAAGTAAAATTTATTTTCAAAACGACTTAATTAGCTTCTTACATTGCTTTATCGTGCCATAAATATAAACTTAACTCTAACAATAAGAACAAAAGACCAGAAAAAATAACTTTTCACCTTCAGTTTCTGATAAAACTAAATTAGCTAATGTTATCATATTGATATAAATTTTTAAAGTTGAAAAATGAAAATCAATTACTTCATATATAGAATAAAGACATAAGAAAATAATTACTGCATCTAAATGCTGAAAATATCTAAAAAATAATTCTATTTGGAAATTTTAGCTATCAGCTAAATTGCAAATGGCTTAGATTGAGTGATCATCCACAATTAAACAAAATTATATTATTATTTATTTTTAAAAGATAATTGACTTTCTATAATAATTAACTAATCCATAAAATAATACAACAAAAAAAAAAACTTGAAAAGCAAAGCCATTAGCGTTATTGCAGTTGCCATCATTTTCATCATGCCTTATTTAGTTTTTCTAATTGTTTAATGTTTCCTTACAACGGTTTGCTAGAAACGAAATTTAGCATTCGATAACGACCTAAATTAGGTGAATTGGCATCCCAATTTTTTTACAAAAGTTAAACTATTACGTTACAGTTAACATACTTGACATGTCACCAACAAAATTGTAATTTACCTCAATAAAGTGTGCGCTAATTAAAAATTCACCTTTTTAAGATCATTTAATTAGAAAATAATTAAGTGATAATTAATAACTCTCAAAATAAATAAGTCTCTAACTGAGCACATGCAGAATGAACAATGCAAGAAGGAACCAAGTTGGATTAGCCTGAAAACCACTTTGATGATTAAGTTAGCACGCTAATTGAGAGATTAAAAGGGAAAAAGTAAGTGTTTAAAGGTGTATAGGTGATTAACCTCTACTCAGTAGAATTAAGGTATTTATAGTTTTAATTTGAGATAACTGTTGGTCGTGTCTTACCACGTTCAGCAAGAATCACAGAATGATCTCACGTCCAAATGTATGTGTGAGTAAGTCGTCTGTTTCTGACATTATGCCGCCTATGGAGGATTGGGCGAACTTTGTGTTGATCCCACGTCCAAATGTATGTGTGAGTAAGTCGTCTGTTTCTGACATTATGTCGTCTATGGAGGACTGGGCAAACTTTTAAATAAAATTATTAAAATTTATTGCATTTTTTTATTCCAATAAATTTCAATAGTCTGAATAGTTATAATTTTGTTTTTATTGAGTCAACTTTCTTTATATTTTTATTTAAATTAATTTGATTCATAAAATTATGTAATAATTATATTAAAATATGTGTTAGTTATTTATATTAATTTAGCAATGACAAGTATGTATTTGAAAAAACAATAAGTAGGTCCATTATAGTATTCTATTTTTTGATACTAGTTAGTAGTTAAATTTATTGTTATTTGTGTTGTATTTAAAAGTTGATAAAACAAATGAATTAGTATTTGATAAATTGATGATTGATACAATTCACAATTTCTTAATTTTTAAAGGGATCTAATAATTGTTTTTATATCAAACGACATGTTGTTAGGCATAATTTGTTGTCTTTAAAAATAGCGGAATGACTTATCATTCTGTCAAATTAATTTAGTCTATTGGGAAATGTTTTAGCCTCGCCACTGAAAAAACTAATGAATTACTAAAACACTAGCCACTTTTTCAATACCAATTAAAAATAATGTCAACACAAGACTAAAATTTCCAGATTTACAGTTTGGAGTTTTCTTTCTAGAAACAATTATTTTTCTAAATGAGTAGCCAATCAAACAAGGGCTTAAGTATTACAACAAGAATAGATTGATCCGGATTATATACAACTAGTCGTAAATCCGCGCATTTGCGCGGAATCTACTTAATATATATATAAAATAAATTTATACGAATAATGTCAAAATGGTAATATTTCATAATGTATGAACTTTTAAAATAAATTTCAACAAAGTTGTATACTAATAATATTTTGTAATTAACTATTTTAAATTACTCAATATGACACATTCTCTGTATTTTATATTTTATATTTTTATATTGAAATTTTTCTTTATCTTTTTAATGTGATTCTTCTCTTTTCTCGCAAGTTTGTCAGCAACTACTTATTATAAGAAAATATGGATAGGACATTGTAATTTCAGTAATGTGAAAATATTCTTTTTGCATATGTTAATAAATTGATGTTTCTTTTTATTATAAAATATGTGATTGATAACTATATATTATGATGTACTTGCACTCATTTTTTTACAAAAATATGAATACATCAATAATATATATGAGCATATTTGTTTTTAAATCTTTTATATTTAATTTAATTACATGTAAAATCATGACATATATACGAAACTGCAATTTCATTACGTCCTTTTAAAGTTGGAAGGTTCATTCACTTCCAAATTTAATTTTGTAATTCTATCATGGTTTCAAAATATGTGATGTAATTACAATCTCATATAAAGAACTTAATAGAATTGTAACTTAATGTAAATGTCATGAATTGATTTGCAATCTATCTGCAAAATAAAATAATATATCTCATACATATGCAACTCTAGAGCCTAAATCATCTAAAAAATATTTGGATTTTGAAACGGTGAGAGAATTGTGAAAATAAAAAATGATGGTGAATTAAATTTTTAGTTTTAAAAAGACGTGAAAAAATTATAATTAATTTCATGAAAGAGCCATGAATTTATTTGTAACTAACTTTTTATAATATCACATCATATTGAGTTTTTGTCCTGGTAAGAATCTTCATAGCAAATACAATGCAAAAGTCTTTCCAAGCATCAGTAGAAACATATTTAAAATTTCCACCATAATCCTAAACTTGCTTTTCATGGCCATAATAACTATACACTTGAGTTCGAAAAAATGAAAGTATAAAAAAATTATATAATTAATAATTACAAAGTTTATATATGAAAGTGTAAACTAAAATATTAATTTTTATTTAAATTAAATTAATTGAACACTTTACACATATTAATAAACTTATCTAAATTTGAATTAAAAAATAAAATTAAACAAATAATTTAGATAAAAAGAAGCATATGAGACTAACTTTAGATAAAGTGGGAACTCATGGAAATATTTTATTTGGTGAGAATTAGAAAAAATAATTTTATTTGATGAAAATTAGTAAAAAAAATCTATTTGGTGAAAATCAATATTTTGTCCATATTTATTCCTTCAACTTAGCGAAACATCATTTCAGTCCCTGACTGACAAATTTCCAGGAACTTGAAAATGCATTTTTTTAGTTGAAAGACTAGATAAAGACAAAACATAGTTTAAAGACCATATAAATAAAACATATATAATTTAGGGATCTGAAAATGAGTTATAATTAAAAAGTATTAATAATATCAACAAATACATTAACTAATAAGAAATATATGGATGGATGAAGATTGGAGAGTATAAAAACGTACCTCTGCATTCACAAAAAAAGTGAAGAGACGACTTTTATTTTTAACTGATCATAACCTGTAATCAACCTACAATATCTCATAAACAAATATAGAATTGAAAAAGTTAGAGATCCAAACTTCTAAGAGAGAAATAATATTTTAAATCACTATTTTGCCTATCAATACAAAACCATCATATTGACAATCGTGAAAGAAAAATTAGCAAATATTTAGCTATGGATGATGAGAGCTTTTTCTGTAGGTATCACGTTATGTTGGGTATGTTTTATAGATGAGAAGAGTTGTTAATTATAAAGAGGTTACTTAGAGATAAATAATATTTTAAATTAGTAGTTTAAATAAAATGGGAACTCTTGACAAATTTTTATTTAATGAGAATTAATTAGAAAAATCTATTTGGTGAGAATCAATGAGAGAGCTCCGTTGGTCCTCTCAATTATATAAATATATAGATATAGATAGATAGATAAATAATTAATTAGTGGGGATTTGAGGAAAAAAATTAAAGAGTGTTTTTAGTTGTATTTTACGTTATCCTTTTGCGGCTGCCTTGTAAGTTAATCTAAGAATCTAATTCAAAGATGATTAATGTTCAAAGTTAGAACACATTAAAATTACTAAGAAAATTACTTTATTTTTGGGTCAAATTCGTGGATTCTATTCCAAGTATTAGAATTTGTGCATGAATTGAATATCTATGGATGTATTACTCGGCATATGGTAAATAAAAATATACTTGTTGGGTACTTGTGATTAAATTATAGAATCTACAGCTTATATAAAAAAGAAAAAATTTCACGTTTCCTAATAGTAGGGGCATGCAAACTATAATTGAGTTCAGTTTAGTAGTAAATATTTCAAAACCGAACGATTTATTAATAAATATAAAACGAACCGAAATAAGAGTGTGTTTGATTTAGTTTTTGTTTTATCGAAATATTAAAACATTCTTTTCAAATTTTTAAAGACAAAAAATTAAAATCAAGAATTATAGATATTAAATCTAAAACTCAAATCTAAGATAAATTATAACATACATTTAGATAAATAAAAAATAATATTATTTATCAAAAAAATAATGTAACTTATTAAAATAAATGTAACTTTTAAATAATGCATTATATAAATAGTTCGCTTTTTTTATTTTCAGTTTAATAAAATTAAAATTCAAAACCGAAGAAAATTTAATTTAATTATAATATATAATTGAACTTTCCCTTTCCAAATTTCAATTTGCTTTACTTTTGTTTTTCAATTATTTTAGTTCGATGCACGCCCCTATCAATTCACGTTTTTGCTCATAATTTATTGCATAATGTTTGATATGATAATTCATAAATAGAGATGATAAAATAATTATCGGTGTTGTGTTAAATTTTAGAGAACTTCTTAGATAGATCGAGTGTACCACATCATCCGTAAAACAAGCCATTCATAATGCAACACCACATTAAAATGATGAAAATATCGTAATATCACCATTAAAATTGAAATACATTTATTGCACAATTATTACGATATTACTATCATTTTAATGAGTTGTTGTATTATGAGTGGAAAATGAGATAAATCCTTCATTAATTACCACATGCGCACGTTGTCCAGCCCGATCGTTTCGGTTTAGACATTTTTATTTTATCTACGAATTATATGCTAAATAAATACAAAATTAAAAATCGTATACATAATATTATTTGAATTATATATAAAATGTTTATTAAAATATATATATAATCGTATTTTTTATATAAAAAATTATACTTTAATTACATTTTTTGAAAATTGCATTTTCATAATTATTTTTACAAAAATCTCAAATAAAATTGTCTGGTAGTTGTTTTTAAAAATAGGGTTAATTTCATATAAAATCATCATCTTTACATGTTTTTTCATTTTAATCACGTCCTTTAAAAAGTGTCAAATAAAATCATCACCTTTCATTTTTTTTGCAAATCTATCACGAAGGTAAAAATTCGGAGTATTTTTGTTGACTTAACAACCGGAATCAACAAGAAAATAGTAAGAAGAATGTATTTTGTGTGTTAATTGAGCATTAGTCAAATTAAAATATTTATTTGGGAGAAAAAAGACATGAAATTTTACTCATCGATGATAAATTTGGAAAAAAATGAAAGGTGGTGATTTTATTTGAAAGTTTTTAAAGGACGTGATTAAAATGAAAAAACGTGTAAAGGTGGTGATTTTATATGGAATTAACCCTTAAAAATATTTATTGTGTTTCTAGTATTTATGGAAACACTTCAAATATTAACTTCAAATCTTGAGCTGAATGAAAAAGGGCCGATCTTTTTGGTGATTAAATTGAGCTTCATAAAGCCCAAACAAACCTTCAAGCCCATCATATGAGTTCTGCTGGTATAGGTTATAGACTTTAAGCCTACGTGTTCGAACCTAAGACTTTCAAACTCCACGTGTCACATTCCACCTCTTCCTTCAACCTCTTAAAAACCCTGTAAACAAAAACGAAATCATAAGCACCCCAAAACGACATTGCAAAATGCACCGTTTCAAATCAATCCTCCACCGCAGCTATCACCACCACACACTCGACAAAACCACCGCTGCTTCCCATCTAAAATCCCGGTCCGTTATCCGGTTCAGCGGTCCAGAAACAGTAAAATTCCTTCAAGGCCTCTTAACAAATGACATAAGGAAGTTCGATGAAACACCCAGCGAAACGACGTCATTTTTGCCTACTCCAAATACACCTTCCGTTTCTGTACCGCCTATGTACGCCACACTTTTAACTCCTCAAGGGAGGTTTCTGTATGATTTGTTTCTATATAGACCCGCACGCGCGGATGAGAAGCTTGATAGAACCGGGTCTGGACCTGGGTCGGACTCTGGTAAGTCCATTGAGTTGTTGGCCGATGTGGATACTTCTGTTCTTGACGAGATATTGCACACTTTTAAAAGGTTGGTCATTATTATTTTGGACATTAAAATAGTGGACTGGTCTTTAAATTGACCTTGTTTTTTGATGCAGATACCGTTTAAGGTCTAAGGTTGAGATTGAAAATCTGTCTGAAGAATTTTCTTGCTGGCAGCGGTTCGGTGGGAGCCTTGTTGAAAAATCCAAAGTTACAGAAGAACCGGATGCTGGAAGTGTTGGCTGGGGATCCGGTGTTGATCGTGTTGCCATGTCATCTGCACAAGGGAATGGTAATGGATGGCAATGGTTTAAGGATCCCAGATTACATTGTCTTGGTTTCCGGGGAATCTTTCCGTCTAATACAACACGTGAGATTTTTAATGCCTCCTCTGCTTGTTAAATCTTTACATCTTTTGCTTAAATTTTCTATTGCCTAGGTAGTCAGCTGTTATTTAAGTTTTTGAAGTTGTTAGATACTGTGGTTTGGCTTGTTGCAGCACCTTTGGTTGAGTCTGATACAGAAACGGATGAGAAAAATTACCTGTTGTGGAGAATAGAGAATGGAGTTGCTGAAGGATCGACCGAGATTCCGAAAGGTACTACTAGAAACATATTAGAACCTATATCCTTCCGATGAAAACTTGATTTTTCGACCTAAAGATGTGTATTTGTTGTTTAGGTGAAGCAATTCCCCTTGAATACAATTTTGCTGGTCTAAATGCGATAAGTTTTGATAAGGGTTGCTATGTGGGCCAAGAGCTTGTTGCTCGTACGCACCACAGGGGGGTAATCCGCAAGCGTTTGCTTCCTTTAATATTTGTAGATGATAGCGGAGAAGGTAATTTTGTGTTTGTTTCGACTGCATTTTCCATTGCTTGCACATAGTCTAAGCAATATTTTAAAATCATTGATTTCAGAGGTGGAGCAAATGGTTGCTCCTGGCTCAGAAGTGATTGACACTGCATCAGGCAAGAAAGTTGGGTCTGTGACAACTGCACTTGGTTGTCGAGGGCTAGGTGTTCTACGCGTGGACGAAGCATTCAAAGGTGGGTCGGGTTCCTTGGCTATACAAGGACAGGATGATATAAGGGTTGAGGCTGTTAGACCAAAATGGTGGCCAGCTGAATGGTTTCCAGAGCATCAACAGTCCAGTGCAGCTGCTTAGTAAATGTTACTTTAAAGGCAAAGGTTCCCTGGTTCTCGACTTAATCCTGCACATTTTCGCCTCTTCACCAGCAGTGCAGGTAGGTCAATTAACTTGTAACTTGTCTCATACTGAAAATAAAAGGAAGATGCTGAACCGGGAGTTGTACAAGCCCGTCAACATGCTTTCATGGAGCAAGAGTATAATTACGAGTTTGAAGTTGATCAGACGTCCTGTAATTCATATTTTATTTTCCTTTGGTGCAAGGAAATAAATTATAGAGCCAATAATTAGCCCGTCCATGCTATTCTGATCATCTCTTGCTTCTGTAGAGTAAAATGAAATTCACCATATCTTGTAATCTTAGTTCTCATTAATTTGATTACCTTTCTAAATTCTGAGATATGTTTCTTGTTAAAAATTAAGCAGGTTCTCACATTTTAGCTTCATAGTCATTCTGTGATGTTGATATAGATTTATACAAGGTTAATTGTAAAAAAACAATCTTCAATATTGACAGTGTAAAACAGTAAACTATTAATGTTTTGCAATTTAAAGGAAGGACCAATCTTTTAAAAAAAAAATTATATGCAGAATAGTGTATATTCAAAATTTTAAATTTATTATGTTTTGTAATTGCTAAACTTGCTAAGTACGATAAATAATCTAATCACAGATCTTCTCTATACCCGAGGACTGAAAGTCTTGTGTCAGTTTCTCACAAAGCTCATGGAGTAGCTTATTTTCTAGTTAAAAATCACAGAAACTTTGCTGCTCCAAAAATGTCTGATCGATCAAAACTATACATTTACAACAGTGCAAGGCTAAGCAGAGGTTTGACAATAATATGTCTCGTTTGTGCAAGTAAGCAGGGGTTGCCTTTTTCGCCTCATCAGCTTTTGAATGTTCTAAAAGAATTATATCAATCATTAACCAGCATCAATTCTGTTCATTTCTTGAATCAGAGTCTCCATTGCCGGCCTGCGCTCCGGCACCTCATCTGTGCAAGCAAGTGCAATTTTTGCTATTATTTCAGCTTCTGATTCGGAAAAATTTCCTTCGAGTTTGGTGTCGATAAAGTCTTCATATCTGCCTGATGAAGCTGCCAAGCGCATTGAATTAGAAAGCACCTGCTGACCGGAGAGGATTTGGAGAACGATCACACCAAATGAATAGATATCGCTCTTTTCAGTAAAATGTCCTGTGGTTACATATTCTGGAGCTAAATATCCCATAGCTGCACTTGTTTTAAGTCCTGAGTACACAATGTCATCTGCTAAAAGCTTCTGGAGACCAGAGTCTGCAATCAATGGCTTGAATTGCCGATCCAGAAGAATTTTTTCAACTGATATTCGTCGGTGAAGTATAGGCGGTTTGTTTTCCTCACTGCTGTGCAAATATTGAATACCTGTTCAACATAAAACATTATTACTACATTGCACGGAAATGAGAATACTAAAACAAAAAATGTTGAAACGAAAAATAACAATTAATAAACAGAATAAAACGCCAAAACGTAGGGATGTAAAACTAACCTTTAGCTATGCCATTGACAATAGAAATCCTTGTTGACCAATTAAGAACATGGCTGCTTTCTTCTAAATCAAGATATCTCGACAGATTTCCTTTCGGCGCAAAATCATAGACAAGAAAACATTCACCTCTGCCTCTAGAACAACAAAACCCTCTCAGCCTAACGAGGTTATCATGTCTGAGAAATGTCAGTAAGTTCAAACCCTTCACAAACTCATCTTCTTCAGATTTACAGCTTGTTATACTAATGCTTCGAATCGCTACAATTGAACCATCTCTAAGTATTCCTTTGTAAACACATGAGAAGCTGCTTTTTCCTAATAAACTCACCTCAGAGAAACAATGAGTAGCAGACTCAATCTCCTCCAAGTTGAACCTGAAGCTATTTAGATGATCTTCAAAGATTCCAATTCGTCGATGATCACCAAATGGATCCCAGCCATTGGAGTACTCAAGACTCACCAGCGGAGAGGCACCACTCTGGTGAAACTCCTTAGCCTGGTCAGTACTCAGTCTTGCCTCAGAAGACTCAGATTTACTTCCAATTTTCTGTTTCCGACGGCGATAAAAGAAAATAATCAGAAATGCAGCACATATCACCAAAATTGTGGCTGTAATAACCCCTGCAACAATCCAAATCTCCCGAAATTTTGATGAACTTGAACATTTTGTTTGGCTGCAAGGTGCTTGGATAACCGCAGACACAGGGTTATTTTTCACAGCAGTAGTGTTCTTGATTGAATCAAACGGTTTAACTTGATTGACATTCAGAGTATCAAATGCAGTGCAAGCTCTAAGTGTTGAAAAACCAACTCCACATAAACCATTGTTGTTCTCAAACTGAAACCCTCCATTTAATTTCTGCAAAGCTTCATTTTACAATCGTACAAAAGACTATAATCAGAAGCTAATAACTCCAAATAGACAGTCACACAAAAAGTTTAGAGAAAGAAGCAAATTTACCAGATGGAACCGTTCCGGAAAGCGAATTGTTACGAACATCAAGAACTTGCAGCTGAGGAGCATTAGCTAATGTTGTAGGAATTGGACCAGATAAGTAATTAAATCCTAAGTCAAGCCTTTTCAACATCTGCAAGTTGCTTAAACTGGCTGGAATTTGATCAGTTAGTCTGTTATATTGCAATGAAAGAACAGTTAGCTTCTTCAATGACCCTATTTCTTTAGGTATGCTCCCTGTTAGCTGATTACAGCATAGTTCCATGACTGAAAAACAATAAAATTTCAAGTAAACAAACAAACAGAACCTGAAAATCTTCTTCATTAAACAAAAAAAGTTACATTTTGTCACCATTAAAATCAAACACTAACCTTGAAGACTAGCCATGCCGCTGATCTCAGGAGGAATAATCCCAGAAAGATTATTTACGTTGAGATAAAGATCAGACAACTCAGTCAAATTACCTAGCTCTTTAGGTATATCTCCAGACAGTGAATTGTAATGCAAGTAAAGTCCCGACAAGCATTTTAGCTCAGCCAGCGCCGGTGAAACCCAGCCGGAGAGACCCTTTCCCTGCAATGAAATGTTAGCCACTTTCCGATGTTCATTACAGGCAACTCCCTCGAATGAGCCACTACAAGGATCTCCATCACCAGTCCATGACTGCAAGTACTTATTTGTTGGATCTAAAGCTGACTTTACTTCCATTAAAGCTCTCAACTCTGGGTTTGCATTAACATGTTGCAGAGTTACAAGTAATAAAATGACTAGAGCATTAAAGTAGAAGTAATCCATGTTTGTCTTTTTTTCTTCCAAAAATTTAGTTTTTTTTTCACTTTAGTGAGTGAGAAGAAGCAAATAAATGAAAACTCATCTCACCAAATTCTCTAACATAGCCGGTAAACAATTCAGTTTGTTCTTGGAATCACTAGGAGAAGAAGAAAAGTGATGCAGATTAAGATAAAAGTACTTTTTAATTGAAACAAGGGTAATATTAAAATATCTAGTATGTACATTTGTTTTGGACTGACACACATTCACATTTGGAAATTTGAATTTAATGTTAGATGGATAGTAGGGTGAAGATATAGTATGAAACTATTAATGATTAGCTGTGATTGGTTTGACTATTGGAGCGACGGTAACCGTTGGATTTGAAGAAAATATGTGTAATTTGATTCAAGTAGGCCCTACTTCTTTATGAATGAAATTCTCTGACTCTGATGCTTTTGATCTTCACCGTTTGATGATATGCAGTATGCAGTAATGTATGCACTACACCCTACAATTGATGAGGAAAGGTTTATTGGAGTAATGTTATATAAACAACACTTTTAATTAATTTTTTGTACCTCCTGAGATGACAATTAAAGAGGTGATTAATTAAATTTTGTTTTTAAGATACACTTTTAGGTAGTAATTGGACAAATGAAACTTTGTCACATAATGTAAGTTAAAAGAGTTGGGTTAAAAAGGTGGGTTATAAAGTATTTTCTATTTTGAATTAACCCATTTTAAAGAGTGTAAATATATATTATTTTACTAAATTATTTTAAACTGCATATATATAAAATTTACTCAATTTAATCGGAGCATAATGAGTAATAATGTATACATATAATTTTTCAATAGTTTCACAGTTTATCAGTAAAAGATACGCACAATCAATTGTTCTTTAGCTATATATCATACTGAGATAAAATAAAACATGTACTACATGAAAGAGACGGTCATCTGGAATTACATGAGTGATTAAGTATACACAATTATAAATATACCAAGAGATTGATGATGACTAATAAAATGTACAAGAGAGGTAATCCAGTGATTAATTTAATTATACAGTTGGAATCCAATGTCTTATGTGTAGATTTAGGCATTTAGCTACACAAATGGAATAACAAGCTACAAACTGTAATATTAAATTAAACATTAGAAGTTTTGATTTTTAAATTCTTGATTAATGCGAACGTTAGCTTCAGATATCTAACGGTAATTATATTATAAAAACTACTCCTATCAGACAAATATAATTTATAAATCCAATTAGAAATAACAATCATTTATATAGTATTTAATAATAGATTTAGTATTACATTAAGTTTTGGGATATTTTTAAAAATACTGGAGTAGTATATTTAAGAAATAAGTTTGTTGGAATGTTTGCTGAAACAAGCGTATAGTTTGGAAAAGGACTGGAGGTCAAGGAGTTGGAAACCTAACTTTGGCACACACAACATGGCATCCCACATGGGGATTGACTGCCCATTGCACAGATTCATAATTTAAACTCTAACCTAATCAAAAATACTTTTACGGGACAAATTTGGATAATTAATTAAGTAATTAATTAATCGATGATAAAAAAAATTACTTTGTAATATAGGAACACTCATTTTTTCGAGAAAAAAAAAAGGAGAAAATCATTGAGTACATTAGACAAAACAATAGAATATACTATTAAAACTTTTCAAAAGAAAAAAGAAAAAAAGAATATACTATTAAAATAAATAAAAGATGTGAATTATTCCATCATTATAATTAGAAATAAAATTTAAGCAAAACTCAGTGCATTGATTTTAAATGCATTTAAAATCAAGATTAGTTTTATAGCCTTGACGAAGAGACTAGCAGTGTCTTATTCAAAATTTCATAATTAGAAGCATATTTATAAGCCAACACTCACATTAAGTTTGAAAATATACTTTTTTTCATAATCGAAAAGAAGAAGCGATGGTCGAAGAATTTAAACCTACGACCTAACAATTAATTTGTTGTCCATCGCTTATATCATATGAGTTATAACTCACTGGTATATCTATATTTAGGATTTTCTTCTAATTATTTTCAAAGTACATGTAAAAATGTGTTATCAACTCCAAAATAAATTTAAAAATTATACAATAAACCGTTGCATCATGTCATTTGCATAACAAACTAATGATATGTTAGTCATATAAAAATAATAAAAAAAATAAATTTAATACTCATTAACTTGTTGTAAATATAATATGGCACAAATAAACACTCAGGTAAACTTTACTTCAATCCACGTCTATTTTTTTTTCTTTGATAGAATCAGAGTCCGGAATTAGTTCTCAAAATTTATAGGTTAGTTTTCTATTTTAAGTGATCTAAATTTTATATTGATTTTTATTTTAAAAAGTTAAGAAATAGAAAATTATTTAAACCGTTTTTATTCAAATATAAAATAAATATTTATGGGTCTTTCTTGTACGTCTGCTTATGGTATAAAAATATAGCTGCGAAGCTTGGCTGAGGGGGCAAGTCCCCCGTGTCAACCCTTTTTTGAGAAGAACTTGAGAACGACAAGAATGATCTTTGAGACCCGCTATTCTCTCGATTAAATTATCTTTTAATATGATAATTATATTTAATAGTAATATTTATTTATATAGTAAGAGTTATTCGGAGTCACTTATTTTATAAAAACATATCAAAATATCAAATATTAATCACCTGTATAAAAACCTATTATAGACAATTTTTAAAATTTAATAAATGTGTAAATTAAATCAGCATCAATTTAAATCACTATGAGTACTTTATCATTAAAAAAACATACAATTTTTTTATAGAGTTTTTGATTAGGTGCTGTTTTATTGCAAGGTAATGATGCTACAAATTACATCTTAAAACAAAATAGTCCAATAATGACAAACTCTAACCCTATCTATAACATCTCTATTGAATTACACAATCAATCAAGGAAAGAGAACAACACTCAAGTAGGTATTATTAAGACAACATCAATAATAATATAATATATGCAAAGTAATAAACAAATATATTTAGTGGGGCTAAACTAAAAAAACAAAAAGTTGATGCGCTTTAAGCATAAATCTTTACTAATTAGATCCTCAAATCATGGTCCTTTTAGAAAAAGTTAATACCAAACTTTACAATTTGAATTGGAGAGCCATTGTTAATGTGCTCATCTTTTTTCAATTGCTTTAATACCGAAAATCAAACATGATATAATTTAAATTCAAAGAAAAAAATTAACATGATATACAATTTAATAATCAAGAAAAAGAAAAAGAAGTCCATTTTGCCATAATAACTAAGAAAAGCGACACCGTTTGCATTGAAAAAAATTACTCCCTCCGTCCCAATAGAGTTGTCCACTTTGCCTTTATCACACAGTTTAAGAAAAATAATTATTGCTTATGGGTTTTGTAAAATTTTACTTACTTTTCTTGTCATACCCCTATTTAATATAGGATCCACTTGCAATTTACTTTCAAAAGACTCATTAGTGGATTTTAAATAGGGGTAATATATAATTTTGAGTGTAAAAATTAGTTACTTTTTGAAAGTGGACAAGAATTTTGGAACAAGAAAATTTTTCAAAGTGGACAACTCTATTGGGATGGAGGGAGTATATTAATTGAAAGAATTCTCCCACCATTCTCGAATAGATTGACGTAATAATAATACTCAAGAAAATGTGGCAGCAATTACTTAATGACATAGGGACACGTATGCGGAGAAATTTAAGGCAGGCGGCTAATCTTGAAGAATTTTTGCCTTGATTTTTAAGCCATTAAAAATTTAGAATGTGCTTTTTTTCTTCAAACTTCTTTCTAGATTGTAAATGAACAACGAAATACAATAACTTTTGTTCTCACATCCTATTTTATTTTTCAGTTAGAGTTTAATTCTAAAAAATTAAACCAATCAATTTGTACATAATTGATATCCAATTTTAAAAAATAATTTCCGTCTTTTGGAAAATTTTTATTCAATATATTATTAGTATTATCATTTAAAAATAGTATTTGAATATATAATTTCTCAATTTAAATAAGTCATGACTATCACTAAACTATATTATAATTTTGGAATATAAAATAGCCGCCCGTTGAATTTATTGGTAATATTTTAAAAAGACAATAATAATTTTTTTTAATTTTATATGTTTTTCAATGTACATTTAAATACAAAACTTAAAACACATAGTAGCTCAAACAAATTTGATCGAATGAGACAAGGCAAGCACAAAGGCTGTGAGCCTGTAAGGTGTGGGCTCTAGTAAGTGGAAGTATTTTTGCAGAGTGAAAGTAATAATTGGAATGAGATTTGAGCTTTGCAAGTGCATATTCAGCTCAGCATAGTAATCATTTCTTCACCACCATTATTATGTATACCACTTTTCATCCGAGGGTTTGAAATTACCAGCGGAACTAGGGTGTAAACGGACCGAATCCGAATTAGACTCAGGCTAAATTCGAACTCGGACATGTTATATAAGTCTGAGTTCGAATTTAAATTCAAACGGATTTAAATGTTTAAACTTGAGTTAAACTCAAACAATATCGAAACTATTTGACTTCGAGTTCGAATTCGACTCGAATTTAATAAAAAATAAAAATAATTATTCAAAATTATCATAGCTGATGTACATTAAAATTCAATTATAAAATATAAAATTTAGCATATACATTTAAAAATATAAAAAGTTAATATATTAAAAAGAATCCCATAAAAAAATATCTTTTAAAAAAATTATGAATTCATACATGTACATCACAAATATTTTTAATTGACATCTAAATTAGCTTGAGCTCAATTAATATTTTTTAAATTAATCTTTGAATTTTTCAGGTCAATTTCGAATAATTTACCAGTAGCCCAATTATATACATCCTAAGTGACTTGGGCTTATTCTTTAGACAACTGGGTATAACTTATGGTAAAGATGGGCTGGCTCAGTCCTACAATCTCATAAAATGGTCTTTATGATCATTGGACTTATTTATTGTGGGCTTATAGATGTTCTTTTCTTTTCTTTTTTCCACTACTTTTATCTATAGAGGAGTCATCCCACTTTTTATATTGTTTTTCTATAAAATATACACATTGTAAATTTTAAGATTTGAATAGTATCTATTTTTAACAGAAGTATAATAGATAAATTGATAAAATATTTAAGTGCATAATAAATCAACAGATAATAAACTAAAACGCGCATACGTCACCTTGAAACTGAAAAAAAAAAAAAACTAAAACGTAAATAAAAATCGAACAATTAATTAATCTATTAAAAGTAAAACACCTTGATAAAAAATTTAAAATAAAATTTTGACAACGTCAATATTAGGTAAATTTCAGTGATGAATTTTTTGAATGCTATTTACATCTTTAAAACTTTTATCTTCAAACAAACGTGCTCCACTTTAATATATTCTAATATAACGACATCAACCTTGATTTATCAAAAAAATTAAAGTTAAAACTCAAGTAAACAATCAACGGTTCTAATCGAACTAAAAAGTAGTAATGTTTTTAAAGAATCAATACCCGAAAATCTCATAGACTCGTGACATTAACTAATCTATGACAGCACTTAGAAAATAACCTTAAAACACACATAAATTAAAATAAAAAAATTAGAAACATTTATTTGATAAAATAACCAACATTATATAAAACACATGGACGAAAAAACAATGACTTTTCAGCTTTCTCCTGCCACCATGAAAACTACTTATCTAAAATAGATAGCTAGCCATTATTGAATAGTAATTTTTTTTTTTTTTTGATATTTGCATAATTCAATCCAATTTTAGTTCACAGATGGTGGGCCTTTTTGCTCTCCTCTTTACATCCTGTACTTCTGATCCAATTCTAATCCAATTCCCTACACACATAAATGATGCCACAAAGCAAACGACAACGTTCCATTCCGACATATTAACGACGTCGTATTTATATCATAATTTCATTCCCCAACTTCGCGAGCACATCGTGCACCTCCATTTTCAGACAACAGCAGCAGAAAGAAAACAGAAAACAGAAACACAAAATAAATAAATAAAAATCTAACCTCTAGAGACTCAGAGAAATAAGCAACCCGAACCCGGATTGCAAAAAATGGGCAAGGATCTGAGCGACGAGCAGGTCTCATCAATGAAAGAAGCCTTCACACTTTTCGACACCGACGGCGACGGCAAGATCGCACCGTCTGAATTAGGAATCCTAATGCGATCTCTCGGCGGCAACCCGACTCAAGCCCAACTCAAAACCATAATCGGAGAAGAAAACCTAACCGCACCGTTTGATTTCCCTAGGTTTCTCGATCTCATGGCTAAGCACATGAAACCAGAGCCGTTTGATCGGCAGCTTCGCGATGCGTTTAAGGTGCTGGATAAGGATAGCACCGGTTACGTGACGGTAAAGGATCTGCGTCATATTTTGTGTAATATTGGGGAAAAGTTGGAGCCGGCTGAGTTTGATGAGTGGATTAAGGAAGTGGATGTCGGGTCGGATGGGAAGATCCGATATGAGGATTTTATTGCTAGGATGGTTGCTAAGTGATTGGGTTTGTGTTTGTTCTTTCTTAATTTTGATGGGTAATGTTTGATTTTATTTTATTTTTTGTTTTGTTATTTTGGGTATGGGAATTAGGGTTTGTTTTGGTATTTTGATTCATGGATTGTATTATGATGTGTTCCTCTAATTGTTAAGTTATTCTAAGCTTTTCTTCTTCTTTTAATATATGTTTTTGTATTGTATCTGTGTATTATTTTTGGAAAATTTCTTCTTTTAATTTCTCTTTATCGGTTATTCATTTTTCCCTTTTTCTGATGCACATAAGGATTTAGATGTTTGGAGTTATGGGATGTGACTTGCGATTTTTCTTGCCGAGAAACGTAGTTAGGTTGTAATTCTGTAGAACTGTACATTTTGATAGATAAATAGCAGATAGGAGAGTGAGCATGCCCGAACCATGATCAATGAGGAAACTCTTTATCTAGCTCGATTGTTTTAAGCTAATTTGTATGGAAATAAAATCGTTGAAATGAAGAATGCTGAGATTGGAAACTGCAACATAATTATATAAGAATAGGTTATACATATTAAATTTTGGAGTTTTAGAAGCGATTCTGGAAATGGAAGCAAAAGCAGTTCCCAGGCAACATAGATTGGAATTTATTGAGAGTTGTATGATTTGTGAGATGCCTAGATCAGGGACTTTTTGTGCTTCTATGCGGATTGTTGTCTCATGATTTCTATACAATTTGGGTTCGATTTGATATGTTCCTAGAATTGCCTTTGCATATGAAAATGCTGTTCAATGGGTTATGACTGATACAACAAATGGTTTTGTGGTGAAACTGACGACTGGTTTGACAGAAAGTTTGCAAGTACATTGAAGGTGAGGATCATATGGGTTGTGAATTTAACTATGGTATCATCATTTTCTTTACTCTTCGTAGCCCTGCTTGTTAGTTTGTTTTGCCAACTTCGTCGTTGTATGGTTACTGTTGTGAGTTTAGATGAGGCATGCTGATTCAATTTGGATGCAAATCCTTGCTAAGCTTTGGATTTAGACTGTTGGGAGTTCTATGGTTCTCTGTTTAGCATAGCATGCTGATTCAAGGGTGCAATCATACTGGAAAATAAGTCCCTGAGCTGGTGCTTGGTTTTGATTTTCAAGGAAATATAGCTTTGGACCATATATATTTTATTTTAGTTCCATCGCCTTGCTATTCATTTGTTTGAGATTAGCAAAATAAGATCCAAACATGGAAAATGTTTTCGTCTTCTTGAGCTTATTTGATTGCTTGTGACCCGAGCTCATTGTTAACTGAAGTGAAGTTTAACGTTGGTCTTGTTCATTACCATTTAGCCATGATAATCTCTCAAAGCAGTTAAAATTTGATTACAGAGTTTGAGCTACATGCTTATGGTACTTAATTTGTGACGAACTGATTATTGCAAGAAACTCTGTAGATAGATGGGTTACTGAACATTGAGCCTAATATGTAGTTTGACTTTGAACTTGTATCCATTTACCCATAACCCCTAAATTTAATGTCTAACCTATTGAATCTCTGAATTTATTAAATAATTCGATTTGACCCTTGGATTTGATAAATATGTAAACATTGAATCTTTACGTGTCCACCCGACACTTGAAACATTCTAAAAGAATTTGTGTATGGAGAGGTTGAATGTACGTATTTATCGAGTTCAGGGGTCAAATCGGATGATTTAACAAGTTCAGAGACTCAATAGGTGAGACGTTAAGTTTAGGGATTAGATGGATAAAAAGATATAAATTCAGGGAGTCAAACTGTGTATAAAGCCCTAAACATTGTGGTAAAGAAAGCACAGGCTAATCAGCAAAATGCCTCCCAATTGAAATACTGAAACACACTTCATAATTTTCATCTTCTGACTAAATGTATAAAGGTAAAGAATCTTAAAAAATGATGCACAAATTTCACTCGACTGCTTAAAATTAACGCAAAATTTTCAATATACAAATGTACAACAATTTTAGAAAAAATGGTCCTTAGCCAAAAGGATTTAGCATCACCAAGGATTCAACTTGAAACCAATGCCTGTGGAAACTTAGCACAACAAAGAGAACAGTAATCTGCAAGTGCCTATTGTACACCCATGGCCCGAGTTTCGGGCAACAATTTAGTCATAATGTACATATTTTGCATATAAGATGATAATAAACATAGGGAAATAGTCTCCCAAGTTGACTGCAAATAGATTTCAGTGGTTACAGTGTGTGGTGTCTTCAATGATTCACAAAGAAGTGCAGCATCTTCCTGCCTAATGGGACACGTCTTTGCACTACTGTGAAGCGGTTCGTCTAGAGTATGCGAGTCTGAGCTTTCTGAAGCAGGAGGTAACTGATCTTCGCCGGATGGACCTTCAGAGCTTCCGCCATCTTTGGGTTGATAATCAGGATCTTTTTTCTTGTCCTCCTTTTCACTGTGACTTCCGCCGGTGCCATCTTTTGGGATGCCACGAACCAAATCTGGTCGACTTTCAACTCCGACTCGGCGAAGATGTAGCTGCATTATGCAGATAAACCACTCTAAGCATGTTTTGCAGGCAGAGTTTGAAAAACACATAAAATCTGAATATTTTACGAACCTGAAGATGCAAGTTGACTTCATCCGGGCGAGAGAGAAATGGAAAATCACCTCCGGACTTCAAGTACGCTCGCCTTGCTTCTGGATATCTTTCACTAAGTTGATCTTTAAGATGTTGTGGAATTGCACAATAATCGTTCGTCTTTGATGAAAAAAAACCATACAAAAAAACGAAATTATTGACAAAATATCTTTATTTCTCTTCAAGCAGGGAGCAAAACCTAATTTGACCAGTATTTTAGGTGAAATTCTTCTTTTAAAGAAACAAGCTTCGATAGCTTACATCCATTATGGTAACATGTGCATCTGAAAGAAGAAGAGGTCCAACTGAAGCGGCATCGACATTCAACGTCAACCTGGAGGCCAAGTCTTCTCTTGATAGAGTTTCAACCTAAACGCAAAGTTGAAAAAGAATTAGCCAAGGATTTCTTCTCCAAATTAGCAGACAACTAAGGCAAAGAAGACGAATTGTAATTCGAAAGCAATTAGCCAATGGTCAAGGAAAGTCCTCATTTTCTCACAAGGATTGCTAAAAAAATTAGAGAACGATAAAAAGCAAAAAAAAAAGAGAGCAAAGTCTTTGAAATACAAGAAGAAATCTGAAATCAAGAAATCAGTATAAAAATTGAGGAACAAGCATACACCTCCATGCAAAAAGTCCATAAGCGTCAAAGACGGAGAAGAACATGGAGGCAACATCCCAAAAACAAAAAAGGACACACAAATAGATATGCATGCTTAATTGTGTAATATGCAAAATGCAAAGAGGGAGACTACACGAGGAAATCATAAAGAAGGGCCAGAGGACAAGTGAGGTGGGTAAAATCCACAAAATTAGGTTGAAGACCGTACCTGGGAAACAACAAAGTCTACAGAATCTGCAATAAATGGTTCATGAGGACCATCACGAATTCCAGTTAAGACGTATCTCTTTAGCAAAAACGAAGGGGTCCAACCAACACTGCACCACAAATATTAAAGTCAATTGCAAATGTAACTATTAATTCACACATGGCAGAGCAACATATAAAGGTAGAAAATAAGAAAAGTAAAACCAAAATATTAGATATCTAGAAATACTGCATAGAAGTAAGACTCTGAGAAGTTCTTTAGCTACAACAACATTCTCAGTTCCTCTTGCTCGAGTATTGCGATAAGTGACATAAAGATGCCAACCAGTACGAAATTTGTGTACACTAGTGGGTGAATATAATTTCGAAGACTTATTATAAATCATCAACTGAACTTAACCACTTCACTTGCTAAGCCAAGCTATTAGAGTTTAATTATATGGTTATTATTAATAAACCAATCAATTCTCCCGGTTATTAACCATCCAAGACTTCATGTAACTCTTCTAGTGTGTTTACCAGAAAACTAATAGCACCCCTTCTGTTTAAAGAACAATAGCAAAAGCTTTAACGATCAATCAATGATGAACATATAGTTCTAAAGAGGGGAACTACAGCAACTACATACACAGGAGCCCATGGCATTGCAGCTGCAAAGCTGCGTGTATCCAAGAATGTGTTTGAGAGTATCAAGGATCTCACTCGTCTTGGACGATGCTGTGCAAAAAGTTGTGCTAAGAAGCCTCCAAGAGATGTGCCATACAGATGAATCTGTCAAAGTAATTTGTAAGACAATTCAATTTCCAGTTGCTAATGATTATAGAAGACATAATTAATGTTGAAAAATATTGAAGCCATATGCAAACATATAATCTCTCTCTTTATTTTCAAATTTGACAATGTGCACTATGATTATGATCGCTGAGGATATACACAATCTTTTTCTTTTTCAATAGTCCCGATTAATCTAATGCATCAGCAACCAGACCTTGCAGCCCTTTTTCCAAAATGAGATCAAGAAAGAATACTGACGTTTCGTAGAAGCATGGAGAATCCATTGAAACAAATTGAAAAAAGAGAGACTAGAAATCAAGTTGGTAGTACTATACTGATCCAACAATTGTAATTCAATAAACCTTTTGTATACCCTGAACTGAACCAGGACATTGCTAATTCACATATTGCTGAAAGACTATAATAGATTCAGCATGTAACTTTTGGATTTTTAAGCTATAAATAGAACACAAAACTGTTATAGTTTATGGATACTTTAGCAAAAAAACTTACGGACTTTTTGAATGTGAGGGGATATTTAAATATTTTGTACTGACACACTCGTTATTGTTCTAAGACAAACTTCACAGTCCTTCTCGCAACATCCAAAGGACCCTTTTCAAGCAGGATAGTACTCAACCTCAATAACCAAACAGATTAAGAAAGTGTGAGGGTAAAATTTGAGAAATCAGACATTTCATATGTTCAGAACATAATAACTGCTAACAAAGCTTTAAGTAGCAGATTCTACCAACAAAGGTGCAAGAGTAAATAAAAAGAGAATGAAGTGCTAGCTTTTCATGAGTTGGTGTTAACAACCATCAATTAACTGATATGAAAGACAATGAGAGGGCATAAAGCAAAAGCAAGTATCAAATTCAGAAAAAAGAAAACAAGGTATAGAATCAAAAAGACTGCAAGGAAAATACTATAGTTGGAGTCTCACCCAACAACTTGGACTATGGTGAATTGGTTATTTGATATGGTATCAGAGCCTCTATGATCGAAAAGTCTAAAGTGCAAGATGCGGTGGACATTTATGCTTGTTTGTTCACACTTTAATTCCAATGGGCATTTGCATGCGAGGGTGTGTTAAAATAATACTATAGTTGGAGCCACACACCCAATAACTTGAGCTATTGGGCGAACTGATTATTTAACAATACCAAGATATAAAATAATGAAGGTTCTCACATGATGAACATCAATGACATCCAAAAATTTCTCAAATGCTTGGATCCACTCGTGATGATTCCATGCACGTGGAATATCAACAGAAATCACCCGATAACCCTGAAAATTGAAAAAAAAAAAGAAATGAAGTAATGTTGCACAAGCTTGATGATCAAAAAACAAATCTAGGAAGCTAAATCACAAAACCTAGACGAGTTTGACAGCTTTCGATCGGCATTCCAATCACAGACTAGAATAATCATTCAGACCAGACATCAGGAGAGTAATTTTTAGCAAGCGTATTTCAGGTTCATGTTTTCTCGATTTCTTTGTTCTTTTATACGGAATTGCCTAAAAAACCTTCTGCATTAAGTCAGGGGATGTCAGCTTCTTGTTTTACTTAGGTTTTTGAAACGTTAGTTGTGCTAAAATTAAACTCTTTACTTCCTTTTGGCCAATTAAATAAAAAAAAACATGATAACCACAAACAATGATAAGTGGGTATCGAAATAATCATTCCATCTTATTATTAATATCATTCATATGCATTATAAAATAATAAAAATCAGATCAGATATGTAGTAGATTATTAACAATAATTCAGCGGCAGTTTAGGTTCTCCATTCAAGGTCTTTTGACTGGAATTCACAGCACACTTGAGCACAAACATCCTTGTATTTTAACATCTAAGTAAACAATTAGGGTTTCCCATATGGTTTAACATTGACCAAAAGATATCCATCTTGGCCATAATGTGCCACACATATCATCATAAAATTTCATTAAGGACACCCTAGAAGTCAGTTTTTTCAATTTTGGAAAGAAAGCTAGAAGTCAGTTTGTGAAGAAATTTCTGCTTTTCATCACAGCTAGAGGAAGGGAAAATTTTCAAACATTGAGATAAGAGGAAGTTATAAACATTAATAGGCTTATCGTTAAGGGAATAACTTTTGATTTTTCTGTCAGATCTCCATACAAACATCAAAAGCTAGCAGCTAAAAGTCTGGTCAGATGACAGTATAACAAGGTAGACATTCTCACCAACAATATATGGTTTTGCAAGAAAAATTACTTCCAATGAAAAAAAAATTGTTTATTTCGTTCACTTCTTTTTCCTTTAAATGAAAAGCCCAAGGCTATGTAAAGTATGGAAAGTGGATGCATTTGAATATGGAAAAGAAATGTTTTTCTATCTTGAAACAAGACATATAATATTCAAAATAAAAAAACCTTCCCATTTTCCTTCCTCCCAACCAAACTTACCCTAATACTAAATATGATTTTGATCGAAAATTTAAGTCTGGCATAAAGTTTCAAGGTAATTCCTTTATGAGGAAAACCTACACAAGCAAAATATAACACAACATATGAAAATGCAAATAAACTGAAGTATATATTGACTACAAGAGAAAGGCAAAAATTAAAGAAAAAAGGAAATATCGAGAATATTCGTATACTTTCTAGCTAACTGCAACATCTAACAAATTACCTTCATGGAGAGTGACATAATCTGTTTATAATAGACATCTGCTGTGCCTGCTATTCCAGGAAGGCAAATAAGTGGTGGAACTACCTTCGGACCAAAATCATAATATCGCCACTGTTTTGTTCCAATCTACAATAAGATTATTAAAACAAAGTCAAAATTTACCGTCATATGCGACCAGATACACTTGACAATTGACATAGAACAAAGGGCCTTAAAGAAAAATGGATGAGCTACAGACTGAAATTCAATACAAAGATTCAGCACAATCAAGATTTATCTGATAAATACATACCTAAACTAAAAATAAAGAAGATATAAATACACAGTAAACCCTCAAAAACATGCATCTTCCAGATTAAACATTGACAAATTCACATATAAGGTCTTTAACTTATTATAAACATAACACAACCTACCCATTAAAAAGAAACAAAGACAGACTACCAAGTTAAAAATCTGAGATCAAGGTAAAATTAAGACAAACCCAGATCAATAAATATATTAAAACTGCGAGAAAGCATTAAACTGAAAACAAAATGCAGAAAATTGAGCAAAGATAAAGGTAAAAACAGCTAAAACATGTTCAAAAAGTAATAAAAAGAAGATAAGCAATAAAAGGCATGATGGTATTTAGATTAAAAAATTGGAAAAAAAACTTACAGGGATCTTGTGAAGAGGAACTTGAGACTTGAAGTAAATATAATCACCAGGCGCCGAGGAGACGCCTTTCATGGTATCTAATTTTGGCTATGAACATATAAAATCAATCAATCAACAACTGAAACATTGGATTTGATTTGAATTATGGATAATTTGTTTCTCTCTCTTTGTTTTTTTTATAAATTACTACCATTATTGATGATTGATCGTGTTTACAATCTGCTGTTTTTTAATTTTTGGTTTTGGCTAAATTCATTCAGAAGTCCCCAAACTATTGCTTTTTATTCTAACATGGCCCATATAGTATTATTTATTTACATAATCCCTAATTATTATTTTGTATCATCACAAGATTTAGGGGTGAGCAACGGTCGGTTCGGCCATCGAACCGCCCAAAAATTTAAAACCGTTCGGTTTTTTAAAAATTTCGGTCATCGAACCGTATTAACCAAATTATATCAAAACCGTATTAACCAAACCGAAATATTACGGTTCGGTTCGGTTCGGTCGAAAACCGTAATATTTTTTGTATGGTTTTTAGAAAGAAAAAAAACAGTTTTTTAAAAAATAAATAAAAAAAATGGAAAAATTTAACCTAGAGAGTACATGTTCTCTAAATTAAATCTATATTTATCGTTTTTTATTATAAAACTATAAAATTAAACAAGTTTAATATATAAATGTGAGTATATGAAAGTTTAAAACAACGTAATTTTTAAATACGGTCGGTTCGGTTATTACGGTTATTTTTTCGTAAAAACCGTAAACCGAACCGAATAGTCAGAATTTTAAAAATTCGGACCGTAACCGAACCATATTTTCAAATTATATTTCGGTTTGATTAATTCGGTTCGGTTCGGTTCGGTTATTCGGTTTTGACCGTTTAATGCTCACCCCTAACAAGATTCATACATGGATTAAGTTGATATTTTTATATTATTATTTATAGGTTTAATATTTTAATTATATGAGGGAATTGCATTAATTGCTGATTTTTTTTAATAAAATAGATTATTCCATGCGCATGTATTTAATGATTTATGCATTAATTTTAAAAAGTTTTGGAAAATTAATTTTAAAAAGTTTAGAAATTACTTTTAAATATACTTAATTATTTTTGAAATCTTTTTAGTCTATTTAGGAAATATTCACTGTAATTTTTTATTTTGCCAAATATTCTCTGTAAAATAATTACTATTAAATTAAATTAAGGTCAAATGTCGTAAAAAGGACAAATCTTCACAAAAGTTCTGACCTTTCAATTTTATCGATTTTAGCCAAAAATAGATTATTTGGTTTCAATTGTGTCCAACTCTCAATTTGATTTCAGCTTGCCTATGTGGCGCCTACGTGGCATGCACATATATTGAAAGGTCAGGACTTTTGTGAAATCAAATAATTCATTTTGGCCAAAATCGACAAAATTAAAAGGTCAGGATTTTTGTGAAACTAAATAATCAGTTTTTGGCCAAAATCGACAAAATTGAATGGTCAGCACTTTTATGAAAGATTTGGCCTTTTTACCACATTTGGCCTTAAATTAATGAGGTTGAGTTATATTTAGAGAATTGAAACCATTATAAATAGAGATTATCCACGTCAGCATAAATTATAGATAAAATTTACAAGTCAGTTGCCACAGCAGAAATGATGTAGAAGCGGATTATGGGTATTGGGAAACGGGTTATGGGTTTTAGCTCTGTGTTTCTTAAGCGGTTATGGTTGACGGCTAATTCTTGTGTTTCAGCTTCAATTTCTCTGCAAATTAAGAAAAACTCATTTCAAGATCTAATCTTTTAGGTCCTTGTACTATTTCAAAACTCCACTCAATCGAAACCCATCAAACTCTCATGCTCATTGATTCCAGCTCTTATCGGCTATTTCTATTCCCATGTTCTCGAAATTCCGTATCTTTTTATTCTCAATACAATCCACACAGCTGAGCATCAAAAACCCATACCCGAGATTGTCTAGAAACACTCATTTTGATTCAAAATCAGGTTCAAATTCTCCAAACTCAACGCCAACAAAAACCCCATTAAAACCCCAGAACAATGTCGCAATTTTCTGGGATTTGGACAACAAGCCCCCGAATTCATTCCCTCCATACGAGGCTGCATTTAAGCTCAGGAAGACAGCATCTTCATTTGGGTATGTTAAACACATGGTGGCATATGCTAACAGGCATGCATTCAGTTATGTTCCACAGGTTGTCAGAGAGCAAAGAAGAGAAAAAAAATTGCTGAATCAGTTGGAAAAAAAGGGTGTCATCAAGTCAGTTGAGCCGTATTTATGTAAAGTTTGTGGAAGGAGGTTTTATACTAATCAGAAACTGTTGAATCATTTTAAGCAAATTCATGAGACTGAACAGCAGAAGAGACTGAATCAGATAGAATCAGCTAGAGGGAAGAAGAGAGTTAATTTAGTGGCTAAGTATGCTATGAAGATGCAGAAGTATAAAAATGCTGCGAGTGATGTTTTGATTCCGAAAGTAGGGTATGGTTTGGCTGATGAGTTGAAGAGAGCGGGTTTTTGGGTTAGAACTGTATCGGATAAGCCGCAGGCGGCGGATGTGGCGTTGAAGGAGCATATGGTGGATGTGATGAATAAGAGGAGAGCCGAGTGTGTGGTTCTTGTATCGGACGATTCTGATTTTGTTGATGTTTTGAAGGAGGCTAGATTGAGATGTGTGAAGACTGTTGTTGTTGGGGATGTAAATGATGGAGTGTTGAAGAGAATCGCTGATGCTGAATTCTCATGGCAGGACATTTTGATGGAGAAGGCTAAGAAGGAGGCTGCGTCTGTCGTCGGGAAGTGGAAGGATCGGGAGATTTTGAAACGATTGGAGTGGACTTATAATCCTGAGGAGGAGAAGAAATTGGCTAGTGCTGTTAATGTACTTGACGATTATGAGAGTGAGAATGGGGATTTTGATGGTATCAGTGATGAAGATGGGGATGATTGTATGCAGAAAGAAGATGTAAGGACTTGGTGGGATTTGAATTCTGATTCTGAGCCTACTTAGAATTTATGGAATTGATAATGCCTCAGCAGAAATTTTCTGAGCTATTACTAAAATTTTCTTTCTTTATGGGCAGTAATGAGGGCTAAGATATATCCGGAAAATTCAAATGTATGATATGGGAAGTTGAACACTTGTTTTGATCATTTTCAGTTTAACAATCTCATGATCATTTTCAGTTTAGCAAAAATTCAATCATAAATCGAAGTTATGAGCGACAATCGGAGGATGACAAGAATATAAGCACAACAAACATTGAACTCAGCACGAGCAATCAAAACGAATGTGTTTTACCAGGTGCAAGAAAGGAAACTATAACGGGTGGGCAAAAGGACAACATTTTGCTTTAGCTTCTGCAGCTACTTATACATTCAACACAAACAAAAAGAACTTGCTTTTATTCATTCAACAAAAACAATAAGAACTTGCTTTTATTCAATCAACAAGAACAGTAAATTTTGTTTGTAATAACTTGAGAGCTAAAAACACCAAAGCCACAAAGCTTCTAACAGGTTGAGCTATCATTACCTATCTAAGAAATACAATTTCATTTTTCAAAAATTCATTCCTATGCAAATACAATTACACATGTCCACCTACATGGCACAATGAAAGATCAATATGCCAACTGCATTTAAAATGGCACCCTACCTTGTGTGACCTTCAGTTCCTGTAATGATGATAAGTGAAATTGCAGAATATTTGAATATGTTATGAACAACAATAACAAAACAAGCAATGGTATACAAATGCAACTGGTGTATGGAAAACATAGGGTGAACATCCGTTTCATTCTTAATACCCGACTAAAAGCAAGCTGGAGCCATTGTTTTTAGTAAATATGAATTGCATTCCTACGGTAAAAATATGCAAGGCATAATGCCCAAGAACAGATGTAACGCATAACAGAAGTTTCTCAGCGTCGATCAACATCACCAACATAAACATATAACAGACAGTAAGTCTAGGGTGCCATGTCTGCAATGACTACACATATAAAAGATCAAAACAAGCCAGCTGACACTTCCAACTTCTAATCAAATCAGCTAAAATCTAATTCCAAATATATAAAATTCTGAGTTAAATGTGACTTAAACAATAAACAAATGTATATAAGATACCTTAATCACCAATGTCTTCCGAGCCAAACAGAATGAGAACATGACAAGAATTTAATTCAAAATCAAAAGCAAATATTGAAACTGTTTCATAATTATACACTGTCTAAACTATAAATCGTACCTAAAAGAATGAAGCAAAATGTGGGGAGAATTAAAAAATAAATAACCATTTCCTGTTGATACAAATCATATATGCACCGCTAAAAACATGTTCATCAATCAACAAGCAAAACAAATTTCAGCACATTCCTCCCTGTACCATGGTAAATGAAGGAAGATCTAAATGTATGTGCAAAAATTCATAACTCAAATTTAAATCGAGTTTGTTAATCACAAAGAACCCTTCTTTGAACCTGAATAATGTTGAAGATACCACCTCACAAATTTCTTAAGCCCAGTTTCCAAATCAGTAGTAGGCTTATATCCAAGCTCTCTCTGCGCATAACTAATATTAGCATGTGTAAACTCAACATCCCCATTTCTTGGCAATGGCAACACTTTCTTCTTAGCTTTCACCTTCAAAAGACTCTCCAATATCGCAACAAGCCTACTAACAGGCACCGGTGAAGTATTCCCCAAATTAAAAATCCTAAATTGCGCCGCACCCTTCTTTTTCCCACGACTTCCGGTACTCTTTTTAGCAGTATCCAAAGCAGCTAAACACCCTTTGACAATATCATCAATGTAAGTAAAATCCCTAGCCACACTCCTTCCATCCGCTGTCTCAAACAAACCAATCTCTTTCCCCTTCAAAATATCCTTAGTGAAAAAGAAATAAGCCATATCAGGCCTACCCCAAGGTCCGTAAACCGTAAAAAACCTCAACCCGGTTATCGACAAACCATAGATATGATTATAAGAATGAGCGATTTCCTCTCCTGCTTTCTTAGTAGCTGCATACAAACTCGCAGGCTGATCAGTTCTATCCTTCTCCGAAAAGGGCACCTTTGAGTTCAGACCGTAAACCGAACTCGAAGAAGCCCAAACAATAGCAGGCTGTGGATTAGCTGCCTTACAAACTTCAAGTAAATTAACAAGACCACCGATATTACTATTAACATAAGACTTAGGATTCTGCATTGCATAACGAACACCAGCTTGTGCAGCTAAATGCATTACATGAGTAAAACGCACAGTATCAAAAATCTTATTCAACAACATCATATCATTAATATCACCTTCAACAATGAACACACCAGATTTTTCAAGTACCTTTTGTCTAGCTCTTTTAAGCTTGATATCATAGTAATGATTGAAATTGTCAATGCCAAGCACGCCATCACCTCTACGTTTCAAAGCAGCCGACACGTGGGTACCTACAAAACCAGCAGCACCAGTGACTAAAACCGTTAAGCCACCTCGTGATTTAGGGCGGGACGATTTAACGACTTGTTTTTCCCAGAGCGGACCGCCGTGGTGGAGCGGCGGTGGACGTGAATGGTAAGAAGTTGAAGGAGGAGACAGAAGGAAAAAGAAGAGGAAGAGAATTAAGAATAGGAAGGAATAAAAAGTCAGCTTGGATAGTGAAGAATGTAATCGGAGATAACGGTGGTGTGGGTGGTGGAGATAAGCGGCGGCGGAGGATTTTTCAGGTTTGAATTTGCCGGGAGTGGATGGTGGTGTGGTGTCCAGTAGTGAGGACATAATGGGTAATCGTAAAATTGCGTATAGCCACCACCTTTGACTTGGGTTACGTTGTTCTTGTGGCTCCGGTGGCCGTAGGTGGTGGTAGACGGGCGGGGGTTTTGAATTGGGTTTTTTTTCTTCCGTCAAGACTCAAAATGGTGTTACTATATAAATGTGAGAGGTGATGAAAAATATGGAAAATGAGAGAGTTGGCAAATTAAAGGCCTAGTGTCTTAAAAAACCCCGACCTTTTAGCCCCTTTTCAATTATACCCTGACGTTGAAAATTTGTCAATTTTACCCTATTTTGCATTTTTGTGTTTCAATTGTACCCTGAAATATTAAATTAACGTCTTTTTTACTTGAAAAAAATTTTAAAAACATCCTCCATGTCTAGCATATATTAATTGTATGTTTTTAAAATTTATTTAAATTTAGTTAAATTAATTAAGAATTTAAAATAGTGTTAATTTGATTATGGTTTTTAGTTAGTTTTTAATAATAAAGGACTTATTTGTACTTTTTTGAAGAAAAAAGAATTTAATTTCATCTTTAGACTTAGTTAATTGAATGATTTCATCATTTAAGTAAAAAAATTAACAAAAATTAAAAAATTGGGGTACAATTGAAAACGGAAAATTCAAAAGTGGGTAAAATTGATAATTTTTCAACGTCGGGGTGGAATTGAAAAAAAGTCTAAAGGTGAGGGGGTTTTGAGTGATTAGGCCCAAATTAAATGAGAGTAAAAAGAGAGACTGAGGTTTTGGAAAATTTGACTAGAATTTAAAATGATTTTTTGTTGAAATTTGTAGTTAGGTGTTTAGGTTTCAGCTTCAGCTTCGTCTTCCTTTTCATTTTGTTTTGTTTCTGTTTATTTTATTTTATTTTAAAGAATTTTTTAGGTAGATTCAGTTTACTACGTCATCCGCATATTAGTCTATAATATTGTGACATGATATTTAAATAATAATATTATCATAATTTTATTTATTATTTTTCATAGATTTGAATAATAATATTGCGACAGTGCCACTATTTTAATGACGTGTCATAATGTGATAGACTTAGTCTACAAATAATATGGTGGACTGAATTTAACTAAAACTGTTTGTCTAATTGTTTTGTAATTTTTCTTTTATGTAATTGCTTAATTTGTTTTAATACTAGTAATTAGTTTTGGAAATTTATTATGGTACTTCTTTTTGGATTTATAATGATTCCCGAATATATGCTTTCGATTGTTAGGAAATTGTTTGGATTGAAATAATTTATTACTCTATTATGTTGATATTTAACTCAAATGATAATAAAATTAAATTTTAAATATATTGATCTATAAAATTTATAAAATTTAATGTTTTAAGATTTCTTATCTAAATCAAAATTATGTATCGGTTTCGATGACGGAACTGAATTAATCAACACTGACTTTTTTTAACAGATTTTTTTTTTTTTTTTTATCAAAGATGGAAATCGACTCTTTAGAGTCTCATGTTAGTTGTTATTTACCGAAGCGTGGTTCGAACCCACAACCTCTCGATGCACTTAGAGACGCCTTAACCATTTAGGCTAGGCCCACATTGGCACTTTTTTATAATCAAATTATATGAAAATTGAATTATAACAAATTATAGTATAAAGTTCGGTTGGTTATTCGGTTAGCTGATAAGACATTAACAAAAAGAAAACAACATTTATCAAAATTAGATGATTTCAAGGATTGAAAAAGGAGTATATATGCCTGCAATTATGCCATGAAATTTTCCTTTGGATGTTTTTAGGCTGGATATTCATTCCTCTATGTTTTCTCCGTTATATTCTTAAAGACAAAAATGACACTCATTCTCTATTTTTTTTTATCTACTCATACATATTACTTCTTCTCCATTTTATTATCAATGATAAGTTTTTTATATTTTATATCATTTTAAAAATAAAATTCATTTTTTATCATTTGAAGAGAGGAGAGTTTTGATTTTATATAAGAATTTTATCCCATAATTTTAATAAAATGATGCTTAGCGCACATACAATTAGAACCACAGTCTATTAAACTGATAGTTTATTCATTGATAGTTAAAAAAAATTAATATTAAAGCCTTTTAATTAAGTATATTTTTAATATTTTGACATAACGTGATAGGTGGGCAAAAAAATTTAAAAACTAATAAGAAAATATAAAAATACCTGGTAATTTTTTTTCTTAAAATGATAAAATTAAGTAATCAGAAACTATTTATTACAAGATTTGAGTACAAAATATGTACACTTTACTCTCATTATATATACTAGTAATAGTCTATTTTGCTATTCAAATCATTGATGAATACTTTTCATGATTCAAAAATAGTGTGCTAGAGAAGCATGAGATATAATCCATCAAAAATATTTGTTGTTTTCACTTGTCACACAAAAATATAGTACATGGATAAGACTCGTTCATTAGCAGATGAACCATTTTAGAGGTCATTGAATTTGTAAGTTTCTTGCATCAACCTACTAACTTCTTCAAACATGTATATGAATATGCTACTCCCAATAACCGATTGATATACAACATTGAACATTGACCGAGGAGCGTGTCACGTAAAGTTCATTGGTATACATCAATTCATTGTACATACATCTAATATTTAATGTATCTTAACCAATTTTTAAGATATCTTTGTCTTACCCTAAAAGAGAAGAAGATATGTTTGTCTCAAATTATTGTCATGTGATTAACATAACATGGTTAGTGCAGGATGCACATTCAGTTCGAATCAAATTAATTTTTTTGAGAATTGAATCGAATTATATTTATATAACTAGTATTAGATATTTCTTTTGTATCGATTGGTATTAAAAGTGAATTTAATTTTTTCATCGTCAAAGTTTAATCCAACAAAATTTACCAATTTGGTTCAGTTATGCGATTTTGTTTGCTTTTTGCACAATTCTAGATAGAAAGTGCTACAATTTCTAAATAAGAATTATATATGTGCAATTTAATTTATATATAATTTTGGGTTGAACAATTTCTTTTATTTATATTCATGATTTTAATATTATTATAGACCAATCTTTAAAAGAATTGGAATCCATAAATCTAACGAGTTAAAATTATTATGTTTATATATCAAAAATTACACAATTTTTTTAACTGAATTAATCAAGTAATTAAGTTCATCTAAACAATCTATATTAGACTAACTATGTTCTGAATTAGTGGTGTTTAAATATGAATTATGTGAGTTTTAAACTTTGAATGACATGGTATTTTGAAAGCAATATTAACAATCTTTTATTTATATTGACCCACTAAATAATAAGGCACTTAAAATTTTATAACTCATATGAATTTAATTTAAACACTCCATTGTGAATATAGTTGTTTCAAATTGCAAAATTAACAAATAAGACTGGCAAATTTATTTTAAAATACAAATATGTTAAAAGAGTTAAGATTATGGATAAATAAAGTTATTTTAATTTTAGATCATAAGTATGTAGTGAAATTTAAACATTTTTATTTAGTAAACTTAACTAAAATTTTAGGTAGAATCCATTCTCAAGTCTTTGTATTTTTTACTTTTTATTTAGTTGGTCCTTTAAAAAAAATATTTGTTTATTTCGTCCCTTTATAATTAAATTTCGCAACGATTCCATCTTTATTTGGACTAAGTAAACAAAAATAAACTTTAAAAAAATATTACATAAAGCGGTAACAAATAAAAAAAATACAAGAACTAACTAAAATAACAAAACAGATCAGAGATAAACTAAACAAAATGTAAAAATATAGAGACCCGAGAATGAATTCTGCCAAAATTTTATAAGACATGGAAATGGAGGTGGGTGTGGGTAGGGCTGAGCAAAAACCGAGTCAAACCGAAAAACCGAGTCAAACCGAACCGAAATAAATAATGGAGTGGTTAGAATGGAGTAAATGGAGTGGTTTGGTGTTAGGGTAAGAAAAAACTCGGTTTATGGAGTTGGTTTGGATTTTCCCTTCGGTGACCGAACCGAACCGAGGAAAACCGAATATAAAACTACGTCGTTTTATACAAGAAACCCTAGGATATATAAATAATTTTATTTCCTAAACCTAACCCTAAAAACTGATCTCTCGCTCTCATTTGCACCGCCTCACTCTCTCTCTAAAAAACGCTCCTCCTTCTCTCTACGAAACCCTAACAATTTAAGCCTAATCGCTCGACTTATCTCTCATTTTAGCAGATAATCTTCCCTTCCCAGCATAGTCTACCATCGATTCTTCGTTTGCTAGCATTTGTTTCTCTGTTCCAGTCTTCCAGTGAAGTTTTTATCTCCTTTGCTTGTGAAGTTTTTGGCTCGCAAAGTATCAATCGATGCTAGACTTATGCTGATTTCTGTCGAAACACACGAATCATAAGGTAATACTAATACAAATGATTATATTTTCCTCTATTTTTTTTATTTTGCTTTGATCTAACATTTTTCTTTTTATTTTTGTCTCTTCTTGTAGATTGTGTTTCCTTTATGACCTAAAAAAGAGTTATTAAGGTAAACCCTTATCTGTGGACTCTGTTACTGTCAATTTCTATCCCATGTCTCTCTGTTTTGATTCGTATTGATTCGTGGTTTTGATTGCTAATATCGGTCCTGTTTTCATGTTTCAATGGCTGAAATTTGTTGGTATTAAAGGCTTTGGTGGAAGCCCCAATCTGCACTATTCTAAGGTAAAACCTAATGCTTGCTTTCCTGAGTTCTTGTATTGTTGTTGATGTTTGGTCTTTGATTTTCTTGTGTTCCATGTCTCTGAGTTTGGTTGTTTCTTCTTATTTCATGAACTCTTTGCACAAATTGGTGCTTAAAGCTTTGGTGGAAGCTCTGTTTTTGTTATACAAAGGTAATGTTTTGGCTTTTATGATTAAAATGTTTGTTTATTATGTTTTTATTTTGATTAAGATTGTGTATGACCTAATCTGTGTTTTTGTTTTCTGTGTTTGTGTTTTTGTAGATGGACACTGATTCTGACCCTGCAATTGACCTTAATTCTGAAATTGATCTAGAAGCCATTACTGGCCAACTTCCTGTTGTCCAAGAGATTGCCCCAGATGGAAATGGTGGACAAAGTCCAATGGAAGCAAATGCAGTGACTAACCCAGACCATGCTGGTGGTAGTGGTGGACAAAATAATCCAGTGGAAGCAAATACTAGAAAGAGAAAGGAAGTCCACCAAAGATCAATTGTTTGGGACCATTTCAATGCTATTAAAGATGCTGATGGGGTAATCATACAAGCTAAGTGTTCTTACTGTGCTCGTATTTATAACTGTCATGCCAAAAAAAATGGTACATCTACTTTGAGAGGTCACATGCTTAGATGCAGTAAGCACCCGCATAGTTTAGAAACCAGACAAGCTTTATTATCCTTTCAGCCTGCTGTAAATGTGGGTGTAGTCCCTAATAGTGGTCCTCAAATGTGCAATGTTGCTAATTGGAAATTTGATCAGGAAGCCATTAGAAAGGCTGTGTCATACATGATTGTGGTTGATGAATTGCCTCTGAAATTTGTTGAGAAACAGGGTTTTAAAAAGTTGATGAGTATTGCATGTCCTAGGTTTAAAATTCCATCTAGATGGACTGTAAATAGAGACTGCTATGCCATGTTTGTGGAAGAGAAGCTGAAACTGAAACATTTTATGAAATTTAATACTCAGAGAGTAAGTCTAACTAGTGATGCATGGACTTCTAATCAAAGAATTAATTACATGTGTGTCACTGCCCATTTCATAGACACTGAGTGGAAGCTTCATAAAAAGATAATTTCTTTTGTACCTTGTTCTAGGCATAAGGGTGAATACTTGTCTAAGGCTTTAGAAACCTGTTTGCAAGAGTGGGGGCTCAAGAATATCTTTACTGTGACCCTTGATAATGCTGAAAATAATACTGCTGCCATGAGTTTTTTCATGAAAAAAATGCTGACTTGGGGTTGTAGTCCTGCTAGATGTAAAGTTGCTCACATGAGATGCATAGCTCATATTCTTAATCTGGTTGTGTCTGATGGTCTAAAAGAAAGTGGAGCTTCTGTTCAAAAAGTTAGGGGGGTTGTTAGATATATTAAAAACTCACCTCTTAGACTAAGTAAGTTTAAGGAATGTAAAAAGACATGTGAGTTAGAATGTAAGCGTTCATTATGTCTAGATGTCCCAACTAGATGGAATTCAACTTATCTCATATTGAGTACTGCCTGTTTGTATCAAAAAGTCTTTGAGGAGTATGAAGAAACAGAGTCAAGCTTTAAAAAAGATTTGGGTGATAGTGTTCCTGGTTTCTTGGATTGGGAACATGTTAAGGAGTTATGTGGCATGTTAGAATGTTTTTACAAAATGACATTGAGAATTTCTGGTTCTCTTTATGTGACTTCTAACAACCATTTCAATGAAATTTCTGATTTGTGTACAATCTTGCAAGACTGGACAAGGTCTGATGATGTGTCATTGAGGTCTATGGGGTCTAAAATGAAACAAAAATTTGATAAATACTGGGGTGATCCTATTGTAATGAACAAGTTGATATTCTTTGCTAACATTTTAGATCCTAGGGATAGAATTCTTTATTTGGAGTACACATTGACTCATATGTATGGTGTTCAAGAGGGTAAATTTCTGTTTTCTGGTCTGATGGATGATTTGCTTGCATTATTCAATGACTATGAATTACAACATAAGAAAGAAAAGGCCATTGGTGGTGGCCAGACTAGTGTGTCATCTGAGCATGTTGGTGGCTTATCTCAAGCCAATTCTGTGTTGAAAGAGAGGTATCTACAAGAAATGAAGGAGACTGGTGGTGTTGGTGGGACCAAGAAATCTGAATTGGATTTGTACCTTGGAGAGGCAGTAGTTGCAAATGAGGAGAATTTTGACATTCTCAGATGGTGGAAGCTGAACTCAGAGAGGTTGCCTGTCCTCTCTAAAATGGCTAGAGACATTCTTGCAGTCCCAGTCTCCACAGTTGCTTCTGAGTCAGCATTTAGCACTGGTGGAAGAGTGCTAGATGACTTCAGGAGTAGCCTGACTCCAACACTTGTGGAAGCTCTAATCTGCACTCAGGATTGGCTTAAAGACCCAACTAAACCTGTTTCTGTTGAGGAGTCTTTGGATGAATTGGAGCAGTTTGAAGAAGGTATTATACTGTCAAACTTAAATTTTAGTTTATTTACATTTTACTTTGATTATTTATGAATTATTAACTCTCTATTATTCTTTTTTTGCAGGCTTTCAAGAACCAACCAATGCTAACACTAATGCTGTTGTTTGTCTATATGTCCTTTTCTCAATTTACTTGATGTTTGTTTGGTCATATGACATGTTGGCATGTTGGACTAGGAAGCCAAATCTGAGCTTGTTGCCTTTATGATCTAGTTGCCTTCTGATAAGTTAGCATAGACATAGTTTATATGTGTGTTGTTGGATTTGATTTCTCTGTCTTTATGCTTCATATTGGCTGTGATGATGCTTCCACCATCCAAGTTTGAATACTAATGACTGTAAATTGATGAGGCACTATATTTATGCCACCATTTTATGGACTTAGTGTTTGTGCTTGACATATCTTATATCTGAGCCTTTAAAGCTTTTGACATTGCTGATGAGATCTATTTATGTTTTTCTGTTGATTTCTCTGCTATGTCTTTGCTAATTTATCATTACATATTTTGGCTGTGATGAAGCTTCCACTTGTTTAAGTCTGATAGCTTGATCATTAACTGTGTGACATTAATTGTTGCCTTTAATTGATTTGATCATTAACTGTGTGACATTAATTGTTGCCTTTTAATTGATTTGAGCTTAAATGACTTATATTTGAAGTCTGAGCCTTTTTCTTTTACTTACATTAATGTGAATACTATTTTGCTTTTGGATACTGTCTTATTTCATTGTGTTATTTTGCAGGATTGACTTGTGAAGGAAATTTTGAAGCTGTACAGGCTTGTTTTGACCTAAAGCTGACAGATTTAGGGTATATTTTTGGTGAATATTTTGTACACCCATTAATTGTAAAAATGTAATAGCTTAGTTATGTTTTTTTGTAAAGCTAAGCTATAGTTTAGTATACTAAACTTGATATTTATATAGGCTTAGTGATGGGTGATTTTGAGCCAATGCAATTATGAAAAATTGCAAATGATTGGCCTTTTGATTATAATTTGTAATTTTTTGTAAAACTGTCAAATATATATAGTTTATTATTTTTTTTAATTATTTTCTATATATTTAAAATTCGGTTCAAACGGCTCGGTTCGGACGGTTAAACCGAACTTTCGGTCCACCGAACCGAAAAAACCGTATACCGAATTGCATGGTTTGGTTCCCTTAAAATAAAAGTGGTTTGGTTCGGTTCTGGGAATTTGGACTCCGCACCGAACCGAACCGAACCGTGCTCAGCCCTAGGTGTGGGTGTGAGTGTGATGAAGAGGAGATGCATAAAGCATAATGCATTTTAGTTGAAATAGTAGCAAGATGAAACTTAAAAAGAAGGCAACAACTCCTCAAATAACTTAATAAATATGGTATCTTGTTTTCTAATTTAAGTTAAAGTTTTCTAATTCATGAATTTCAGACACTCACCAAATTCACCTCCATAATCTCATCATTACAATTAACCTCCAAGAAACATGCAATGCCATACATTCTCCATCCCCTCCTCTATTCCATGATAAATTTCTTAATGGTCTGTTTGGTTCAAATGAATTTCACAATTTTTATGGAATTCAATTGAATTTTTACAAGATATGTGTTTAATTCAAATGAATTTTCATAATTTAAATTTATATTTATACTCGGAAATACAATATTTAATTTATTTCACTTAATTTAACATTATTTTCATATTTAAAATCCAGAAAATCAAATACAAAAATTTATTTTTCAAATAATTTTTATGTAGAATTCATTTAAAAAGGAAAGGAATTGAAATGAATTCTATATTAGAATTCATCCAAACAGGCCCTAAAAGTCTAATAGTTTTTTTTATATTTTTTCAATTTCGTATTGTATTTCAACTTTTTAAAAATATAAAGTGACATAGTTCTGATAAATTCACGTCGATTGCTCAATTTTTAAATATAATGCCAATTGTTTTTAGCTTTTTTCTTTTACAACTAGCTATTTTTATTTCGTCAATTGTAATCTAAATTTGATATGTACATTTCTATTGAAAAATGTGAGGTCACACAAATGGAAAAAAAATGATTTTTTAATTAATATGTCTAACTGGCTAAAATTAAAATACACTTATAAAAATGAAATTAAAATTGACAATTTTGAAATATTTGGATCTATAATAAAAGAAAGGATATCTTTACTGATTAGGGCTAATTTTTTTCTTATAATTATTATGTCAACATGGAATTTTTTTTTATTTAAATCTGGTCTATATTTTATTGAACAAAGGATCACTTTACACCTTGAACTTGGCGCAAAGTATCAAAAACGTCAAAATTAACAAAATGGGGTCACTTTTACCCTGAACTTGTAAAATTTGGTACAAAAACCCCCCTCCCCACTCTCACTTAAGAGAGTGAGATACACTCTCCGGTTTTCAAAGTGGTTTTCGGTTTCTTAAGGTGGTTTTTGATATAAAAAAGTTTAAAATGGTCCTAATTCTTTTTAAACCATTTTAAATTAATACCTAATAATTAAAAAAACAATTTAGTCCCTCTAATCAAGAACTTAAAATAACAAATTAACCCTTTAAATTATACATATATAACAAATTAACCCCTAACTTTTTATAATTTAATTAAAAAAAAATTAAAGAACAGACCCACGGGTCTGTTCTTGACGACCCGTGGATCTGTTCATCACTTCCATTAAGGAAGTGAAGGATTTCTTCACTTCCTTAATGGAAGTGATGAAGAGACCCAGATGGGTCTCTTCGTCACTTTGACGAAAGAGACCCAGATGGGTCTCTTCCTCTTCACTTCCATTAGGAAGTGAAGAAAATTAAATTTTCTTCACTTCCTAATGGAAGTTATGAACAGACCCATCTGGGTCTGTTCATCTTTTTCGTTGAAGAAGATGAACAGACCCAGATGGGTCATATCCGCTCCTCGAGGAGCAAAGCAAATTTCTGAGGAGCTGTTGCTCCTCTGAGAAGAGGAGCAGCAACTCCCGTTTTCCGGCGAGGAGGCTCGCCGGAATAAAAAAATTAAAAAAAGAAGTTGAAAAAAGTTAAAAAAGGCCCTTAAATTAATTAGAATTTAATTGTTATTAATTAGTGTTTAAAAGTGATTAATTAGAGTGAATTAGGTTTAATTAGTAACCCACTCTCCAATTAAGTGCCACGTCAGTATAAGGGGTGTTTTTGTACCGGTTTTGACAAGTTCAAGGTAAAAGTGATCCGGTTTTCTTAATTTGGACGTTTTTGATACTTTGTGCCAAGATGAGGGGATAAAGTGATCCTTTGTTCATATTTTATTTACAAATCTAAACCAATTAGGTGTTAGAACATAATAAACCGGTGAAAATATATAAATTTTGTAGTGTGTGTGTGTGTGAGAAGGCCAACTCTGAGTAAACTAGCTATCATAAACTTATTTGGTTATTTAGTTAAGACATTGTGCATAAAATGCAATTTTATCTGTGATCTATTGGCTCCAACATGTCAACTTGTCAGCTGCACAAATATAGCATTTGACAGGTAATAGAACCTCAGATCTTGAAAGAATTTTTAGGTTTCATGCCAAACATAATACTGTTTCATTCATTCAATTTTTTATTATTAAATTTATTGTTATTTTATTAAATAATTTTTGAATTAGTATTTTTATTTTCTTAAACTATTGTTCTTTTTTGTTTCAAATAATATTTTTTAAAATTAAAAATAAATTGATAAATGGTTACAGAAAGCTTTTGAAAGTTAATGATCATAGTAAAATCACTTTCAACAAATTACGATTAGAAAAAGCAACCTTTGAGGAGAAAATTAGGGCATGTTTATGAACAATTAGTACTGTAATTAATTTGTATGCTTAACGAATTGACTATTTAATGAACTAAACTAAGTTTGGAAAGTGATATGAGAGCATGCAAATTAAATGACCAAGAACTTGAGAGAAATAAAGAACTACCCTATACATGGACAGATAGACCTTATCATAAGCCTTGGTATACAGCCATTCGAGCCCGTATATTTTGGACCGGGTTTGAATAGTTAATTTTATTTTAGGCCCGGTCCAAACTTATAATAAATCAGATCTGTATGAGCAAGTTTGTCTGTTCATTTTGTGTAATATTTCGTTTAAGTCCGATAAGATCTAGTCTAAACCCGTAAAAATTATAATGTAAAAGTCATATTTGAATAGTAAATATAAGACCGGAATCGAACTCATACTAAATTTATTGCATTAAAAATAGTCAAGTCCGGTTAGAATCTGTTCAAATTCGGTCCATGGACATGTCTATAAAATGGACTTCCATAAACAGAAGTTGGTGAATAAAATGGGCAGCAATTGCTGGGTTTATTTTTTGTTTTTGTAAGGCGATCTGCGAATCAGGCTGCGCACTTGTTAGCGCGTAACGCCCGTTCCCTGTCAGGTCATCGGGATTGGTTTTCGAACTTTCCTGAGTATCTTACTCCTGTAACTGCTTCGATATTTCATTAATGAGATTTGATTATCAAAAAAAAAAAAACTTCAATTCCCTCTGTTCTTATGAGTTATTTGGATAATTGATTTTGGAAGTCACTATATTTCTCAAAAATTGCAAAATGGTGACAGAACTTCAAAACGTAACATTTTAGTTACTATACTATTTGGTTATGTTATGATATAAGGATTTTTGGTCACTGAAGAAAAATATTCCGAGTCGATTTTTTGTTAATTGTGTGTATATATAAAATACAAGGTATTATTTATCATAAATAATCAAATTTTGATTACTACATATGTATAATTTGACCGTAAAACACTTAAAAACCTTCAAAAATTACATATTTAAAAATTTAGTAACCATATTGTGACATTTTGAAGTTCAGTCACCATTTTGCAATTCTTGAAAAGTACAGTGACTCCTAAAATCAATTACCCGATTTATTTAGCAACATAAGATAGCATAAGAAAGATTTGTTTTTGACTTAGTCACTTAAGACAAATGTTAATAATGATCATTGAACAAACTAAACTGTTCCTAGCCCCAGTTGGATTAACTCAACCATTAATTAATGAATTAATGAATGAGGTCACTGCTTTTTAATTTAATACTATTAAAATGTGAAAAAAGAACAAAGTATTTTCTAATCAATAGAAAACATACAATTAAGTTGGCAACAAATTTCTCGAGTGTAATAAGTAAAAAAAAATATTCATTACGAATCACATGAGTCCAGCAAAAAGAGTGCTTCCAAGAAAATTAAAATATTTTTTTACCGGAGAAAATTAGAATATTGGTGGGTACAAATTAAGGACTTTGTTAATACTCTAAATCAAAAGGCAAAATCTCATCAATTGGAAGAAATTAGCAAGACAATCCAGTAATGCAAACATTAACATATTTTCATTTTACATTCATAAACTTCTGCATATTTCTATTCTTTCTTGCATATTTATGGCATCCTGACCCTCTCAAGAAACCAAATTTTTATGGGTTCAGCACCAAATTTAGCACAACTCAAAAGCTAAACCAAAACCCAAAATCAAATTTAAATTACTTGACTGATCAAACTCCTCAGCATCCACTAGACCCACTTACAGTTCAAGAAATCAACACAATCAAATTAATTCTTTCATCATATCAACTCTTTTTGTATTCATTTCCTGCTATTCATTATTTATCACTTGATGAGCCAGACAAATCTTCAGTCTTGAAGTGGAAAAAAGGTGACCCGATTCCTCCAAGAAAAGCACTTGTAATAGCAATATTCAACACTCAAACTCATGTGTTAGTTCTTGACTTAAACTTTGGTCAAGTTATAAGTCATGAAATTAATCCTTATTCAGGCTATCCTATGCTGTCTAATGAAGATATTTCTGATGCAACTCAAGTAGCTCTGTCTTATCCGGAACTAAACCGGTCTGTTATAGCCAGAGGAATGAGTTTTAGTGATTTGTATTGTTTGGTTCAGTCAACCGGTTGGTTTGGTCCGGATGAAGAAGGAAAAAGGGTCATTAAGGTCCTCTGTTACTCAAGCCAGGGTACAGTAAATTTCTACATGAGGCCACTTGAAGGGCTAATTCTAACTGTTGACCTTGACAAGAAAAAGGTAATAAAATTTTCTGATAAAGGAAGAGAGATTCCAATTCCCGGAGGTAAGAGCACAGATTATAGATATTCAGCACAAGACATGACCGAACCGCTAAAAATGGAGCCAATCAACCCAATTTCAATGGAGCAACCAAAAGGACCGAGCTTTACTATAGAAAATGGTCATATAGTGAGATGGGCCAACTGGGTTTTTCATATAAAAGCTGACCAAAGGGCTGGGTTAGTGATTTCACAAGCCATGGTTAGAGACTCAGAGACTGGGTTGCTGAGGAGTGTGATGTATAAAGGGTTCGGTTCAGAGGTTTTTGTGCCGTACATGGATACAGACGAGGATTGGTATTTTAAGACATACATGGATGCTGGTGAGTTTGGTCTAGGAGTGAGTGCGATGCCACTTGTGCCGTTAAATGATTGTCCTAGAAATTCTTATTATATAGATGGAGTTTTTGTGTCGTCCGATGGCAGGCCTTATGTTCAGCCCAGCATGATTTGCATTTTCGAAAGGTATGCTGGAGATGTCAGTTGGCGCCACTCGGAAATGGCCAGTTACAATTTTGAGGTATATATGGTTTGGTTCGATTTGATATAATAAAATATAAATATTTTCTCCATTAGATTTCGTTTGAAAAAATTGACATCCTTATAAATATAGATCAATTTAATTTTGAAGAAAATGAAAAATTTTGATTCGGTTTGTTTCGAACAGAATGTCGTCATACTTCATTTAGAGTTATTTTGTGATTTTGACTTCAATTGCCTCACAGATTAGAGAAGCAAGACCAAAAGTTACACTTGTGGCTAGAATGGTAGCATCATTGGCCAACTATGACTATATATTTGATTGGGAATTTCAAACCGATGGTTTGATTCGAATCAAGGTCAAATTTTAATCAAAAACCTCCTCTTGCTTTTACCTCTTAATTCCATTTTTATCAAGTATAAATATTGCATATATGTTTTTTAAATAATATTCCAGGTGTCTCTTTCTGGGATGGTAATGGTAAAAGGGACTCCATATCAAAATGTACATGAAATTCCTAATCAAGAAGAAATGTCAAGCCGTTTAATATCAGAAAATGTGATCGGTGTTGTTCATGACCATTTCATAAACTTCCATCTCGACATGGACATTGATGACAGTAATAACTCATTTACTGAGGTTAATTTAGTTAAGGAAGAGAGTTTAGCAGGTGAATCGCCAAGAAAAAGTTACTTTAAAGCCAAGAGAAAAATAGCAAAAACAGAGGAAGATGCAAGGATTAAACTTAACCTATATCAACCATCAGAATTTCATGTAATAAACCCTTCGAAGAGGTCTAGGTTAGGAAATCCAACAGGGTATAAGGTTGTGCCTGGTGCTAATGCAGCTAGCTTGCTTGATCTCCTTGATCCTCCTCAACTAAGAAGTGCTTTCACCAATAATCAGGTAAAAATTTTTTATGTCATTTTTAATAGCTTTTGTCCACCATGTCATTCGTGGAGAGAGTAAATCATGTTATAACATATTAACTAGTTACATCAGAAATAAACATGACCAATATAGCACAATATTTAAACTAAACTTGTAGAAATAATATTGATTATTTTAGTATAGTGCTGCTGATTTTACTTCTTGGATTGGAGGTTGGTTATAATTGTTAGGCATGTGTTCCTGTGTGGTGTTTAATAGATTTGGGTTACGCCCTATAACCGGAATGAACAATGGGCTGGAGGACTTCTTGTCTATCAGAGCAGGGGAGATGACACACTCGATGTCTGGTCTCAAAGGTATTGCACTCCAAAACCTATAACTTTGCCATACATCACTAGAGCTATTCATTCACCGACTACCCACCCGGCTCGTCTAGCTCCAGCCGCCGGACTTAAATATTTATATTTTATCAAATTCCGAACGAGTTTGAACACTTATCAAGCTCATTTCATTACATTTTTTTACATAGGTCAAACAAATTTAGACTGAATTTATAAATCTGATATTTCAATCAAGTTTGGCTAATAAATAGTGTTAGATTCGAACTAAATATGGACTGGGTTTATTTGTGTTCAAAATAATTAAGTTTGATTAAATTTGATATGAATCCATTCAATTTTGACATCTGAACAAAAATATATGCATCACTAAATATGATTTTTGTTTTATCTTTTGAATATGATCAGGAATCGTGGTATAGAGAATACGGATATTGTGGTGTGGTATACCCTAGGGTTTCATCACATTCCTTGCCAAGAGGATTTTCCTGTGATGCCAATTGTATCATCAACTTTTGAATTAAAACCTGTGAATTTCTTTGAGAACAATCCCATTCTTAGGGCTGCACCGATGTCTGAAACCGACTTGCCTGTCTGCTGGCCGGCAGCTTCATCTTGATTTATGATGTTTTTTTTAATGACATAATTTATAAGTAAACGTACATTAGTAGATTGATGAACCAAAAATTGATTGTTTTTTCTGGATTTTTATTACCTATTACTATACATATGTAGTCTATGATTTTAGAACAGTGTTGTCACATGATAAGTGGAGGCTAAGACAAGAACTTCTCCAAATGAAGCGTAATTTTCCTTCACAAAAATATGAACTTTCACTGAATAAAACAGAAAATATAATACTACGTACCATTGTATATAATTTGTAGTAATTCAATGGAAATCTATGAAGCACAGAAACTTCGACGAAGTTGCGTGTCCTGTTAATTTCTGAAACGTTTTGAAAACCGTAAACTCTCAAAAACTCTCGAAAACTTATAAGAAAACTTTTTGGGCCGTTTCCATAAATTAAAAAGTTATAAAAAAACCTAAAACATTCTCAACAAATAATGTTTTTGATTCAATTACCTACAATTTTTTATTGTTCAGGTTATTTACAATAAAACTTATCTTCTTATTTTTTTAAATTTAATTATGCTTAATTTATTTATTAATACGGATAAATATATAAATAAAATTTTATATATATAGCATTATTAATTTTATAAATATATCTCTATATTTTTATTATTTACACGTTTCTTTCATGTTTCGTGTCCTTTATTTAAAAAAAATACCGTTTTCACGTGTCCGTTTCGTGTCGTTTCTGTTTTCATACTACCTAGATGGAAATTGTAGATAGACAATATAACTAATTAACCAAATGCATATCCTTTAAAAAAACAATTAACTATATGCATATTGTAATCCAAGTCTCTTGTCATCATTGCTTTCTTTAGTGGATATTTGGTCCCATATGGAATCCTTATTTTAAAGATTCGAATATAGAAGAGTTTTGGGCCATATGGAATCCTAATTCATTTAAGCAAACGAATTTTTTCTCTTAAAAAACAAATGTTTTATGAAATGATATGAATAAAAAATTCAGTTGAACATTTTGTTTGTTAATGATAAACCTAATCGAATAAGATTGATGAGGTACAAATCATACCTATCACTTCGGTATTCAAATAATATTGGTTAATAAACTTTTTTTATCTCATTTTTTCACAGTTCCATATCCAAATACGAATCAGCTACATGATTAAACTAAAACAATCTATCTTCAGTTGATTTGAACTTACCAGCAGCCATTATAGTTAGGAATTTGATCTGATCTTTTCAGTTCCCCTCTAGTAAAAAAATACTACTAATTTACATGATCATAATAACGCTTTCCAAAAGCTAGCTTTATTATTTCTATTTTTTCACGAGAGTCTACTTCGTAATTGATGATCTGTCTTGATCGCAACCATCTATTTTCATTTCTAACTCTATATATCAACACACGTACACTCATCAAATACCAATATAGCAACAAACCAAATTAACCAGTGAGTGATGGAATCAAGAAACTTTCTCCGTTTCCTCTTGATCTTTGTGAGTGCTTGTCTTCTCTTGCTCTTCACCTGGATTCATCTTCCCTATGCTCCGGCACCGCCATCCGCCACCGATGGTTTCTTCGACTGCGCCTCCGGTTCTTCTTTGTGCACCTCAAAGAACCGGTTTTTCCAACCCAAAAACATCATCAAGAAACCCCCGAAACCCACCAGCCACCGTCATGAAGCGGATCTTCCTCGCCACCCTTTAGACCCGTTGACCATCCAAGAACTGAACAAAGTTCGTAAAATTTTAAAATCTCACGAGCTTTTCAAATCATATCCTTTCTCTTTACACTCTGTAGTACTCGACGAGCCAGAAAAACCTCTTGTGCTTAAATGGCGGAAAGGAGACCCCATGTTGCCACGAAAAGCAGCCGTCGTGGCACGAGTGGACGGCAAGTCGCACGTGCTCACGGTGGATTTAGACACAAACGATGTTTTTGTTCAAGAAAACAATCCGCTCACTGGTTATCCGATGATGACGGTGGAGGACATGACTTCAGCGACTTGGGCTCCGCTGGCGAACGCTGACTTCAACCGTACGATCATCGAACGTGGAGTTGATCTTGAAGACTTGGCTTGCTTGCCGCTTTCTTTAGGGTGGTTCGGCGAAAATGAAGAGAATCGGAGGTTAATAAAAGTTCAGTGTTTTTCCATGAAGGGCACTGCAAATTTCTACATGAGACCGATCGAAGGACTGACCGTTCTACTTGATATGGACACTAAAGAAGTGGTGGAGATTTCCGATAAAGGCAAGCATATTCCGATACCGTCGGCAGCTAATACAGATTATCGTTATTCTTCTGTAGAAGCAAATCAAGAAATGAAAATGATCAATCCGATTTCTATAGAGCAACCAAAAGGACCGAGTTTTACAGTAGAGGACGAGCACATGGTGAAATGGGCAAACTGGGAATTTCATCTGAAACCCGATTCAAGAGCTGGAGTGATCATTTCTGATGCTCGGGTTAAGGATCCGGATAGTGGAGTGATGAGGAGCGTTATGTACAAAGGGTTTACTTCAGAATTGTTTGTGCCTTATATGGACCCTACTGATGCATGGTATTTTAAGACTTATATGGATGCTGGTGAATATGGGTTCGGGTTACAAGCTATGCCACTTGACCCGCTTAATGACTGTCCCCGGAATGCCTATTATATGGACGGTGTTTTCCCCGCCGGTGATGGAACTCCATATGTCCGATCAAATATGATTTGCATTTTTGAGAGTTATGCTGGTGATATTGGATGGAGACACGCTGAAAGTCCAATTACGGGCATGCAGGTAATAATATTTGGACTCCAGTATAAAGCGTCTCAAATATATACATAATTTTCATTTTGTATCAAATCGATACACCGATTCATAATCCAATATAATTTATTGAAATAACCATATTGAAATAGCACCATTTCTCAGTATAATATACTGATGTGGAACTCTTTTACGAATGACAATTATATTGAAAAAAATGAACATATATAAATTGTCCCTAAAACTAACTTAAATATATTCTATTTTATTTTTATTAATCAGAGTTATTAGTTTTTTAGAATTGATGCTATACATGTTAACTATCATTTGTTACTTGATAAATTCATGGACACTTTTGTTAATTAATTATGAGATTAATTTGTAGAAAGATAACTTAGAATATTATACGGTATTCTGATTTATTTTTATTTATTAGTTTTTTTTTAGAATTGATATTATACATGTCAAGTATCATTTGTAATCTGATTAAATTATGGATATTTTTCCTATTTATGTGATTAATTTGTATTATTTGGCTTTGGCAGATTAGAGAAGTGAGGCCAAAAGTGACGCTTGTGGTTAGAATGGCAGCATCAGTAGCAAATTATGATTACATAGTTGATTGGGAATTTCAGACTGATGGCCTAATTAGAATTAAGGTTAGTGATTATGCTTTCTTTTGTTCCTGTCAAAAAATAGAATTATTCTTATTGATCGAACAATTACATTATATAAAGACAGATGCATTATATAAGGTGTCGAATTGACAGCATAATCTTACAAAATACAAGACGTCAAGACTAGCTACTTGGCTTCAATCGCACAACTAAAGCACAAGATAGGCTAAATATTTTGGGCCGTATCTAAATTTCATGACATGTTTCAAATTAGGATATTAAACTCTGTAGATCACTAAACTTTCCTCAAATTACAGAAAGGTCATTAAAAAAGTTTTTGTTACAAAATGGTCATTGAACTATACCTTTTATTACAAAGGGGTTCAGCCATCTAAAACGTTGCGTTTTAAGAAAAAACGCAACATTTTTGCTTATGTGGCAAGCCAAAATTACAAAAAGGAACATAGTTCAGTGACCTTTTTGTAATAAGATGTATTATCTAGTGATATTTTTATAATTCACAAAAAGTTTAGTGTTATTTTTGTAACAACATAAACATTTTTGTAGTAAAATATATAGTTCAATGATCATTTTATAACAAAAGTTTTTTTAGTGATCTTTCTGTAATTTGAGTAAAGTCTAATGATCTACAGAGTTTAATATCCTTTCAAATTAATATCTAAACTTCTATTTATATAAAAACTGATGGGACAACAAATATTCTATGAATAAACGTTGCAAAATCAGTTTAATTTTATCGAACAATATTAAAATATTTTCCTTTGATATAAAAAGTTAAAAATCATGTAGTACAAATTAAAAATTAAGATGTCAATATAAAATATATATATTAAATAACCTCACAAATTTTCGTTGCAACATAAGTAAATTTTAATGTGATATGTTTTAGTGATTTTTTGTGGTTATTAGAATAATATTCAATAACCAAAATTCAAAAGTTTTTTTAAAATAAGTTTAAAGATCAAATTAAAGTTCATTTTAGAAAATCATACCCATCGACTAAATCAAATAACAGAGTTAACTAACGGAAATGGGTAGTGGTTAATTTAATAAAACAATAGTAAATAACAATTGACTTTTTAAAAATTACAGAAAAATACTCCATCCGTCCCGTTTAAGAAGAGACAAATGACTTTTTCACATAGATTAAGAAAGCATTAACTACTATAGTGTTTTCTTATTTTGCCCCTACTTATGATTGTATTATATTTTGTGTATAGTCTAATAGTCATTAATTATGGAAAGAGAAAAGAGGGTAAAAAAGGAAAATTTATACAAATTGGCACAAAAAACACGATATGGCCTTTTTAAGTGGGACAAATAAAAATGAGATATGTCCCTTTTTAAATGGGACGGAGGGAGTAGTAATTATGATCTAATATCGGAAAAATAGTAATTATCCTTTTTTTTAGCCCCAATAATACCTACTAGGAATATTCTGAAAATGTATACGACACCAACTAGAATCCGAAGCATCATCCCCATGTATATTTGTTGAAAATAATGCATCTTCTATAAGATTCTTTCCTAATTGTCCCTACAGAACTTTAATATTTGTCCACTTACTATATTTGAATTCTTCAACTTTCATTTCGTTTTTTCTTGCTAATCTTTTATGCGACGGCGATAGCTTATCTTTGTAAACCTCACAATTTGGTACCACAGGTTGGACTTAGTGGAATTCTGATGGTGAAAGGCACATCATACAAGAACATGAACCAAGTCCCAGCTGCAAATCAAGAAAATCTCTACGGCACTCTTTTATCAGAAAATATCATCGGCGTCATTCACGACCACTACGTTACATTTCACCTTGACATGGACATCGATGGCGCTGCTAATAATTCCTTTGTGAACGTAAATATCCAACGGCAACAGACTTCAAATGGAGAAACCCCTAGAAGAAGCTACTTGAAAGCTTCAAGAAAAGTTGCTAAGACGGAAAAAGATGCTCAAATTCAGCTCAAGCTTTATGATCCTTCGGAGTTTCATGTGATTAACCCTAGTAAGAGAACTCGGGTCGGAAACCCGGTCGGGTATAAGATTGTTCCGGGTGGTACTGCTGCTAGCTTGCTTGATCATGATGATCCTCCGCAGAAACGTGGAGCCTTTACTAATAATCAAATATGGGTTACCCCGTATAACCGGAGTGAGCAATGGGCGGGTGGGCTTTTCGTTTATCAGAGCCAGGGCGAAGATACTTTGGCAGTTTGGTCTGATAGGTAACCACATAATTTCTTCCAAATCTTAATGAATTCAAATTAAAGTTGTTTCAAAATGATCTAATTATGCTCTAGGGTACGTAATAAAGCAGTTCTAGTCAATAATTGCTCATTTGACAGCATGAAAATATGTGATTAATATTGATTATTTTTTAGTTAATATGCGAGTTGACCCGACTCGATAATACCCGTAACGTAACACATTTTTTTTTTATGGGCAGGGATCGTCCAATCGAGAATAAAGACATTGTGGTATGGTACACATTGGGATTTCATCACATACCATGCCAAGAGGATTTTCCAATAATGCCAACAGTATCAGCCAGCTTTGCTCTAAAGCCTGTCAATTTCTTTGAGAGCAATCCTATTCTTCGGATCCCACCCAATGTTGAGAAAGATTTGCCCGTTTGCAAGCCTTCTGATGCTACTTGAACCTCCAACTAATGATCAATTATTGTTGATAAAAATATTTAGCTGCAGTGGGGTCTGTACAAATTATTAGTGATAATTAGCGTTGAAGAATATTATTTGTCATTAATATTTATGACTAGAAATAACCGTGTTTGAGTATCATTTTATGAGTATCTAGTTATTAAAAATTTCAGTGTCCCTTGTCGTATCATTGCATTTTAATTTTTAACAACAATCAGTTTGAAAGAATAAACAAAATATATAAACAAAACAACTATATTTTTATACTTAATTATAGGATGACGAATAGAGCTAACAATTTCCGATATTGACATGTATAACAGGTATAATAAATATTATAATTTTTAATCATGACTTTTAAATTAAATAGTTAAAGGGTTATTACTAAACACGTTATAACTATATGTTTTATTTATTGGTTCATGGATTTTTTATATATAGCTATAAATTATAAAACATTTCTAGTGAACGGGTTGGACAGTTCGATACATATTAATCTATTAAATAAACGTATTGCGTTTGAGTTTGGAATTTTAACAAAATTAGTTAAACATATCTGAGTTTATCTTGATTGTATATATCTCAATTTATTGTGCTTAATGAGGGTTGATAGACTAATTTATAAAAACTCGAAAGGCATACAAATGATGTATGCTGAATGGTGGATTTTGACAGATTCTTTTGGCAAAGGTGTGAGTGGAAGAAATTGATGAATTAATAGGGATGGATAGATATGTTAAAGTCTGTATTCCTCCTACTCCAATAAGCCAAAAAAGTAGTGTTGTGATGCACATAAATTTAATGAGAGGATTATAATATAATGCACTCACAAAATACAATAGTATAGTAGTGACTAGTGAGTCTGTGAAAAAGACTTGTCAAATTACCACTTTTTATCCAAAAAAGCGAACCAACTCAAAAAAACCATTAGTTTCAAATGAGCTACATACACCCACTTCACATAGAAGTTGGGATTTCTGATGGGCAGAGTTTGGTGCATGATTCACTTGCCTTATGAGGACCTGGTCATTGGGCCCAATACCAGTCCGGTCTGTACAAGCCAGCCCACTTGGGCCAGGAGGAAATATTTATTTTATTTTTTATTTTAAAATTAAATGCAGTATTAGTTTAAGTCCATTTTGGATCCGCTAAATGTATAGATTGAACCTTCTCGTTTGGTTCGGTTTTAAATTTGGACCCTAATAAATTATTTTTCGATGGAGGTACTTAATATTATAAAAAAATTTAAATCGAACACTCCAAACCTAAAATGCCATATTTGTTAGTGACTGGCCAACTCAGTACTAATGTATCAGGTTTGATGGTTCACATTAACCAATCACTAACGAATATGTGACATTTTAGGTTCAGAGGATCTAATGTAATTTTTTTATAACGTTAAGTACCTCCATTAAAAAAAATTCATTCGATTTTAAATTCAAAACCGAACCAAACATGAAGATCCAATACGTATATTTAACCAACGGAACCCGTCTAAAAGTAATATATGAACCAATAATAAGATAGCGAAAGTTAGATCTCAAGCGAACCAGACTGGAATTAAGCTTGCATTTCTAAACTTGAATTCGATCTGAATTTGTATAAGTCTGACCCATGAACTGATGAACATATATACACACTAACATATAAGAAGAAATTACGCCCCTTATGTTTTTATTTTGAATTTTTTACAATAATGCAATCTAACTTTTTGCTCTTGCAAAAATATCTTTTCATAATTTTTTTTGGCAAAAGTACACCATCTATCAATAATCTACCAATAATAAATAAAAATTTAATTGGTTTTAATTTTTGTATTCATTATTTTTACCAATAATATTACAAGTGGAGGCATAATTAACAGAGTTGATTTTGTATAGGCAAGCAATTTCATTAATATATGTGTATTGCTATAAAATTACTTTAGAGAACATTTCTTAGATATATTATTTTAATAAATTTAACTATGAAGAACCAAGTAAATAAGAGTTGTTTATTATAATCTCTTAAGAGATAATAAAACAAATTACCATCAAATGGTTAATTTTTAAACATTTTCTAATTAAATTAATTACTTATTATATACTCAACTTTTTTAGATAACTGATATTGTTTAAACTAAATTATTAAATTCTTTTATTTATATTTATTAATATTTATAGTTGGCTTAAATTGACATAAAATAAATCAAATTGGCTGCACTTAAAATAATTAAAAAGTTTAGATATACTTAAAATTTTCATTAAATATATGTATATATTTATTGTTAAATCTTAATTTAATGACTGAATGCAATGTGCCGGGACTAAATAAGTATTGTTTTTACCTAAAAGGAATTCTGAAGTTTGAATTTCCATAGTAATTTAGATTGTTTTTGTGTTTGTTAATTTTAAGTACAAGAATAGATTTATGGTAGTTTTATTGTGTGATATGATAAATTCCTTGGTTAATCTATTGCTTGGTCCTTTTCTTCTTTTTAATTTTCTTTTTTTGGTTAATTATCAAGGCACCCACACTTATAATTACTTGAAAGAAAAAACAATTCAGGGACGCAGTGCCCCCCTTGGCCCTTGAGCAGGTCCGTCGCTGCACCAGAAGTATTTCTCTTAACCACAAATGAAGGGTTTTTTCCTAAAGAATTGCCTTAAAATAACAATATTCCCTAATAGTTTCTCTCTATGGAATCCGCAACTATGAGTTGCGGATTCATCCATAGAAATCCCAATTAAGGAGTTAATCACTCGCCTACTGTTTCTAAAGAATGGACATTACTATTCATTTGAATATTGTGACCAGGTTTATATACAAATTGGCCAATTGGATATTTTGGTCCCTAACTGAATTACGCACTTTAATCCAAATTCTTAATTATCGTCCGCACTAAAACGGATAACGAACTTCGAATTTTATGAAATTTTAACCATGAATTTCATAATTCGTAAATAGAATAAAAACGTAATTTTTATTCTCACGGGACCTATATTTTATTTTTAATAAATCATTTAAAATTTATTATGGCTAAATTAGACTCACTTGATAAAATAAACTATGTCCAAATTTCATAAAATTTTGACGATACCTTACTAAAATTATTTCGCGAATATTGACATCAAAAATATTCACTCGAGACTTATAAATTATTTTGTTTTAATTTTCAAAGCGTTATTACTCCCGTTCAAATCCGATTATTAAAATTTAAATTCTCAAATTTAAATTTTGAAAATCTATAACCATGATATATTTTAGGGGTATTTATAAATTAAATTTACAATTAAATTTAATTTATATACTCTCAGTTTATTAAATCGCTTCCTGTGGTTTAATTTAACGACATAAAATTGTCAAACTTGACTTTTATTCATCGACAAACAAAATAGGTCTTTTATAAATATTTTTCTTAATATTCGAACCTCAAAATATTAAATATTTTAATTATCTAAATTTGACTTCGTGACATATTTTATTCACTTAAAATTACGAACTAAATATGTAATACCCCGTAATTTTATTCATGGTTATAGGTTTTAAAAATTTAAATTTGAGAATTTAAATTTTAATAATCGGATTTGAACGGGAGTAATAAAGTTTAAAAAAATTAAAATAAAATAATTTATACGTCCTGAGCGAATATTTTTAATGTCAATATTCGCGAAATAATTTTACGAAGGTATCGTCAAAATTTTATGAAATTTGGACGTAATTTATTTTATCAAGTGGCTCTAATTTAGTCCTAATAAATCTTAAATGATTTATTAAAAATAAAATATAGGTCCCGTGAGAATAAAAGTTACGTTTTTATTCTATTTACTAATTATGGAATTCATGGTTAAAATTTCATAAAATACGAAGTTCGTTATCCGTTTTAGTGCGGACGATAATTAAAAATTTGGATTAAAGTGCGAAATTGAGCTAGGAACCAAAATGGCCAATTAGCCAATTTATATATAAATCTGGTCATAATATTCAAATGAATAGCAATGTTCATTCTTTAGAAACAGTAGGCGAGTGATTAACTCCTTAATTGGGATTTCTATGGATGAATCCGCAACTCATAGTTGCGGATTCCATAGAGAGGAACTATTAGGGAATATTGTTATTTTTCTGATAATCTACCAATAAGGCTAATAGAAATTCTCCACCAGAATAGGCAATTCTAATGCATATCCATAATTCATTACTGTTGTTACAAGCTTACAGAAGTACACATCTTCCAGGGAATTATTGACAATTACAGACTATAAGCTGTGCTTAGTATATTTGTACTTGGACCAAGTGAGAAATTGAATAGAAAAATATTGAGTTCATACTCAAACTCAATCATTAGCTAAAAAATACTTTAATTCAGACTCACTCATAAAGTGATGAATCAGACAACCTTGGTGTTGGAATAGCAATAAGAGGATTCTTCAACTTCAAAACAATCCCAAACTTCTCAGAGAGCTCCATTTTCTTTCCTTCTGGCAGTTTCCAGTCAAAAGAATGTAAAAATGTAGCAAGTGAATATAAAAACATCCGCTCCGCCATTGCTATACCAGCACAAATTCTCCTTCCGGACCCGAACGGGAAATAACCGAAATCACTTCCGCTGTAGTCCCATTTGTTGTCAATGAACCTTTCAGGTTTGAACTCCAATGGATTTTCCCAAACTGAAGGATCTCTATGAATCTGCCAAACATTCACAAAAACTCGAGCGCCCTTCGGAATGGTGTAGCCTCCGACATCGCATGTTTCGCTAGGGCAGTGTGGGACTAATAGAGGCAGTGCTGGATGAAGTCTCAGTGATTCTTTCATGATGGCATATAGATAAGGTAATTGGTGTATGTGTGATTCTTCTACTATGTTGTTCTTGCCTACTACTGTGTCCAATTCTTGTTGAGCTTTTCTCATTACTTCTGGCTTGTTCATGATTTCTGCCATGGCAAATTCAATTGAATTTGCTGATGTGTCTGAACCACCCACTATCATATCCTGTAGACAAAAGTATATTCACTAATCACTATGTTTTGAGTTTGAATTTATGAGCTATTTTAAGTTATTATGTATTTCGTTTCCTTTCTTCTCCCATGCATGATGTAGGATGTGCAAAATCCAAACCAAAACGAATAATTGAACCGATAATTCAGTTTGACATTAATAACAAATAATTGATTTTCGGCTCAGTATGGTTTTAGAGAGAAAAATCAGTTGAGTTTTTCTAAAAAAAGAGCTGAAAAATAAACCATATTTATTAGTTTGGTTTCAATTTGATTTGAATTTTTTATTATTATATACATGGTTTGGTATTATCAAAATTTTAATTCAATTTAATATGAACCAAATGCACACTCTAGCAAGGTGCTATCCTCATGCTATATGCAAAAAAAAAGAAAAGAATTTTTTTAAGTAAACTAAGTTGATCATATAAGTTATAAATTTTCTAATAATAACATGATATGTAAAGTAATTGGATTAAAATCTCCATGAAGAATATTTAATTCTAACAAAAAAAGATAATACAATTGGATATTGGTGGGAGATTTTTAACAAATTAGGCATAAAGAAAAGAAAACATACCATAAGCAGTGCTTTGAGGTGAATCATAGTAAGTGGAGTCTTGGCATCACCCTCATCCTTAACTTTCAACAAGAACTGCAAGAAATCTTTACTCTGCTTACCATTTTCTCCTGACTTACCCATCTTCAGACTTTTTTCAATCATTCTCTCAAATATCTCATCAAACTGCTTAGACAATCTATCTGTCTTTTTTAGCAGACCTTGCAAGTCAAACCGACCCAAAGATGGAAAAAAATCTGATATATTAGGCTTACCTAATAACTCGGTCATCTCACCCACCACTTTTCTAAATTCAGTTCCAAGGCTAGCCCTTTCTTCACCCTGTACAGTATCTCCCCATAACATATTAGTAATGACATTAAGTATAGATAAGAAAACCTGCTCACCAAAGTTGACCGGGGATCCGGCCTGACTATGGATATAGCTCACAGTTTGTCGGACCTCGTGACGGCGAAGACTGTAGACAGAGTCTAAACTGGTATTGCTGAGCATTTTGAGGACACAAACTTTTCTCAACATTCTCCATTCTGGTCCATAGGGTGTCCAAACAATATCACAACCACCGTATGCGGTAGCTTTGGCAACGTCAGGGACATCTCGATTAGCAAATGTGATGTCATGGTCTTTAAGAACTTCTTTGGCTAAAGATGAGGATGTGATTACTATGCCAAGTTTGGAACCAAGATGGAGTTTCAAGATTGGACCGTATTTAGCTGCTAGAGAAGCAAAATACGAGTGAAGCTCCGGGTCAAGAGAGGCCAGGTTGCCAATCACCGGCAGGGGTGACGGACCTGGTGGCAGCTTGCTGTGTTTCTTTGAGTTGGAGAGTAATAGCCAAGCGTACCAAGAAAGTGTAATGATGGCAAAAAGAATAATAGAGGTTGAGAAATTTATGTCAAGATTTCCAAGAAAACTCGAGACGGGTTCCATGGTGGTGTCGAGATTTAGAAGTGATAGTTTTTCTGAAGTTGTTTCATGAGGAACTTGAATAGGAAAAGAAAAGATATATAGGCAGGAAGAAAGATGCCACTATATGAAAAAAATAATGACAAGTCAACAAAATGAGAACAAAGAGCATCTTCGGAGTTTTCTTGCATTTGTCTGTTCTGTAGATTTTTAAAAGAGATATATTTATGTATTATTGATTGAGATTGTCTGCTGATCTCACACCAATAAATCCATACTTGCCGGCCAAATATGAAAAACTATGCAAATGGAGTTTAGTCCGATGGGAGTAAAAGTCTTAATATAGAAGCGGAAGTGCAAGAATCTTATATATTGCCTAAAAATCACCAGAGCTGTTTTGTCATTATTTGAGATGCCTAGCCCTATTTATCCATAACAAGGAGAGTGATAAAAAAACCTAATTAAATCAGATAACTCAATGGAACCGAAAAATTCGGTTCGATTTGATTTCAAAATGTAAAAAAATTAGGTTTTTTTGTTTGATTTGGTTTTGGACAAAAAAATTCAGTTAAATTTTAGTGCAAACTAAACCAAATTGAAAAATCAACCAAACCAAAGGGTTCAGTTCAATTTGTTTTGACAACTTTGACATCATTTAATATAAAAATAATCATTTGGGTTCGGTTCAGTTCAAACCGAATGCACAGCCCCTAACAGCAACATAAGAAAACTACACATTTTTCAGACAAAAAGATTGATTTAGTTGGGTAAGATATAAAAAGAATTTAAAACGTTGCACAAAAAATGAGAATGAAGATGCTCTATCTACAAACCACCTTACAGAATTAATCATTGACTGAATGATTATGTTATGCATCTATACATTTTCAAGGACTACCTCTACATTCAAGTGGCAAATTATCCAGCCAAGAATCATCAAAAATTGGGGTTGAAGATTCTAATTCAGTAGGCCATTCAGAACTAACATCTATTTCATCTAAGATAACAGGTTTACACTTTCCATCCCTACTTTGGTATATGGCTTGTAACCAAAGATTGCACTGCACAAATACCAAATCATTTAACTTTTCAAGCTCCGATTTGTTGCGTTTCTTGGTGTGTATCCTTGCAAAGGAACTCCAATTCCATCTGCACCAGTGTGAACTACAAGGTTGGCTAAGTATTCGCATAGCAACTCTCTGCAGAGTGGGAATTTCATAGCCATATCCAGCCCACCAATCACCTAAACATCCATCATGCATATTACTATATTAGATGTAGTTGTAATGCTTCTTTACATGCATACATTTGGGAGATTATTTATCATTTCTAGACCCTAGTCATTTTGACTCTTAGCTTTTTCCTAAAATACACACCTCGATGATCCAGAGATGAGTAGAAGACTATGATTATACGACTTTGAATTAAATATGAAGATTGATAAGAGTATCAAAATTCAATTCTGAAATATGTATCCTAACTCATTACTGTCGACCTAGCCTTACTAATACTGAAAGAGATGATAAATGAACCATTTATCAGCTACCTTTAAGTATGGAACCATCCTTGTAGAGCTGTAAAAGGACAGGTCTAAGATCTAAGATTCTAAATATACCAATTGACCAGTTTAATATATTACTCTAAACTATCTTGTCCTTCATGTTTTTTCCAGACTATTGACCGAAAAAAATCTAATCCACCAATAAAAAGAAGGAACTTCTCAGTATCCTTATGGTTGGTTATGTAATGGCGAAATATATTTGTAGGCAGCAATACTGCTTTAGAGTTGGCATATGCATAAGGAGAACATATTTAATGCATTTCAAGACATGGTGTTTATGCGAATTGATAGAGGACGGTCCGTGGACAAACCTGGAGAATTCAAAGTCCTTCCCATGATTGCAAAATCAGTACCAAGGGCACCTTGAGCATTTATGTATATTGGATGCTCCTTTGTAATTTCTATTTTATCTTTATCTGAGATGGCCATTTTGATCATTGCTTCTTGGAACCCATTCCTCATCCTTAAATCAATTTTAAAATTTGGATTGTAGAATATTGAAGGATTAAGAAATGCTGCTGCAGCATGTAAAGAAGAGTGGAGCTGCACATTCCATCTTCGATCAACTATTTCCCACATTGGCATATATTTATCTTCAATACCCTTATAATATGACTTAATCGAAATCTTTGCCCTCTCTAATCCTTCATATATATACCCCATTGCTGGCATGTCCCCATCGACAATCCTTAAAACTTTTATAAGTGGTTCCGAGATGCTCACAGCTTCATGCGCAAACTTCCAAAACCGGTCTTGATACAATAAAGATTTAACGATCTGAGCATCTGGACGTCTACTATGCATGGATGACAACCACTCTGGATGAGAGAACATATTCTTTAAGTTGTTCTCCTGGATAACAATGGCCCTCAAGGAAAGGTAATTACATACATATCTAGTGAGTCTAGGCCTGATCAATTCACTTCCACCAGTGAACTTCCTCATCATATTCAAAGTCCATGCATTACTATATATGTATGTAGTGATGGTTTTTGCTTCTTCAATGACTGTACCAACCCACTCTTGTTTACCAATATCCTCCAACATCTTATTGACGCAATACGAAGCACAAGGTGACCAAAACAATGAGGTGTACTTAGCCATGAGAAGCCTCCCTGCATAAACATAACCGGCAGTACTATTTGTAATCACTTGTATAACATTTTCCGGGCCAACTTCTATCAAGATTGACTCGAGCAACTCAAATAAGTAATTGGGATCATCTTCATGACCTGATATATCAACTGATTTCAGAAATAGTGTCCCTTTGAGGCATGTGATGGAGAATACAAGAATTGATTTTGTCTTACCATCAGACCAGCTATCACAAAAGATTGTGCACCCTGTATTTTTCCACTCGTCTCTATATTTCTTATACCAATCATGTATATCGCCTTTCACCTTTACTAGTAGGGATGATCTAAGCTTTTCAAAACTCGGAGCTTTATAACCCACCCCACACTCAGCTACAGCATCAAACATTTCTTGGTAGTACATGGATTTAGCAGCACTAAAAGCAATAGAATTATGGAAGAAAAACACAGCAATCTTTTTGTCAGCATTATCCTGTTTTTGATTCGGAACATTATCTACTACTGCTAGCTGTCCAGTGGGTGAGGGATGTGGAAATAACAAAGATGGGCAGGTGCTACCCCGTTGACCACTAGATCCATGATTGGGAAGTACACCACCAGTAGCAGACGAGCTATTTTCTTGTTGACCATCAGCTACAGCTACAACACCCAGCTTCAGTTTCTTGGGAGTTTTCTGTTTCTTGGGAGTACCTACTATGCTTTGAATGTGATTTCGCACTTCATCTGGTACTTCTGAACATGGAACTATATCTTTATTCTTTATTTGCGCCAAATGAAACTTCATTCGGTAAACCCCTCCACTGAAGTCCCTATGACAATAATTACATCTAACCTTCTGCCGCGTTGCATCTACAAGAACACAATGTTCCCAACACGCATCTCTTCCTCGAACCATAATCTCTGTACCAAGTAACAATGTAATGAAAGATTGCTTTTATTTTCCCATTAAGTTTATATATCACTTCTTCATAAAATCTATCTGATTAAACACAAAAAAATACTGCATGGGAAACCTGGATTCTTTTTACTACTTTTTTCACATTTCTTACATGTTTTATGTTTCATAACATTTTTTTTCCTTAATTATGCAAATTATTTTAGATCAAATTACTTACTAATTTATGATTCAAATTGCAAACATCAGTTCACAAAGTTTCTCTGATAAAATTAAACTATAAGTTGACATCAATGTAACATCTAAGCAGCCAGTAAAGCTAACTTCTATCTAAAAACTTCTAATAATAAACAAATTAAATCTGCATAAAGAGACTACTTCAACAATATGTACCTAGCTAAAACTTGAACAATAAACAATTTAAGAATAAGATTCAGAGCTTAAATTTATTAAAAATAAATAAAATAGACAAGGACACAATATCTGCAAAACTAAGAAAGTGAGAGAGAGAATTACCAGAACCGGAAAGTGGATCAGAAAGCAGCGAGAAAAAGTCGGAGCTTGGTCGCGATCTGGAAAGAAATTAGATCGCCGATCTGTCAGGAGAGAAGAAGCGAGGAAATCAAAAACAACGGCGATAAATTTGTTATCCTCGGCAGCTGCTTCTCCGTAAACGCGGAAATCGCTTACTACCATCGTCACGTGATCTCCGCATGACTTTACCTTTTAAAAAAATTATGATTATAATTTATTAATTTTCTTTAATATGGAAAAGGTACAAATAGGCGCTCTATGTTTAACCCTTGGTTCAAATAATCCCCTCATGTATGCAATCGTGCTGAAACGCACTTAACATTTTGAAAACTGTTCAAATGATTACCACTCATTAAGCATTGAAACTTCAAATATACTGCCATCAAGTCTCAAAGATTAGTTATATTTTAAATATATTCTGAATATCCTTCTTGGGACTAGATGCACATATCAATTTACCGTTACCCAAACCAACGGCTAGCTCAATTTGCTTAGTGAAAATGGATCTCAATCAGCACAATTGAATAGAAAAATGTTTCCTGATTTCATAACTTGGCTAACATAGCTCGTTTAAACTTGCAAAGTTTATAGATCAATCCGCCCGTTTTCTGTTTCTATATTTTCCGTTTCATTTTCATTTCCATTCTCTACAACATAATAAATAAAAAGACTGATAGAATGTGACAAAAGAATACAAACCACAAAGCAGAGCTCTTTGTAGAAATTTGTGTGCATCAAATACTTTTTATGATGTCCACATTTCAGGAGTTTAACTATGTTAGAACCCAACTAAAAAATAGATTCAGAGATGCAAAGTTATGGATTTAACAAAATCCTAAATGACATCAAAAAGAACAGATCATATACTCAGAACAACAGCAATGAGAATCAGTGTTTAGTTTATTTGCACTGCAAAAATGAAACTCCCTTATCTCTCAGACTAACTACTAGGTCGGAATCATGTATATCACTCGGAAAATTCTCCCCTCATAAGTGTCTACTTATCTGCCGCATTGACTTGTCGCTTAGCTCTGTGAACACAATCGTAGTAGCTTCTAGTCAGAGGGGAACATTTCAGTATATCATTAGCATTTTCCTTGTAACATGCCCGACAAGCATCATAATCAGCTAAACAAGGCATAGGCTTCTGATATGGAAGCTTAAATTCCTTATCACGGAGATCCTTGGCTCTTTCCGTTACTTCTTTCGCCATGCTATCCTCCTGCTTCTGCAACTTTTCAAGAACGCTTTCACTTTCCCGAATAACAGATCTGATTGCTTCTAATTCTCCATTTGCAGATTGTGGAGGTACTGGCAAAAATACTGGAGATTGAACTGGCCATACCGGAGAAGGAGCTAGTTTGTGTGGTTGAGGATCATCGTGAAGCTGCTTCTCATTCACCTTAGGTTGGGGATGAGCGGGTTCTCGTGGTATCTTAGGTTTAGTTTTTCGAGGTTTCTTTTTTAACTTGTCATTATCATTGGAAAGCCTATTAACAAGTTCGGAACTAATCTGAATTGAAAATTCACCCATAATAGCAACTATCCAGATAAAATTACCTGAAAATATCATCAAAAGTTACATTTCAATTGATTAGAAATGAACAATTAAAGAATTTCAAACTAAGTTCAAAATTCAAGTGGGTAAAGTTCAATAGACTACACAAACTTAAATCAAAACACAAGACAACAACCAAATCCAACACATTAAATGTTAAGAATCTATGCACAAATTGGTCTAAACTTAAATTCTTATGTTGAATCATTTACGAAAATTGGTATAAGAAATTGGCTAGGGTTTTAAAAATTGAATCCAAATTTTAATCACAGCCGCTATTGACATAATCATTACTAGGGGTAAGAACTAAAAGCAAAATTAACAGCGAAAAATTCGCATACCTGAAAGAAAAGAGAAGAAATGGAAGCTTGATCACGATTTACGATCCAAATTTTTCACGATTATTTATGATTTTAGTTTCTGAAGTAAATAAAGAGTTGCACGTTGATGAGATACGGTGTCCGAGTCGTTTTGATTAGGATTATGGGCCTGAACTCAGTATTGGGCCTCTAAGACTGAGCCTTAATCAGCCTAGAGATTATCAAGTCTCTACGAGGCTCCTTCTGGGTGTGTTTTAGAGCAAAACTATATGCAATCATATCACTATATTTGACATAAAAAAATTATAAAGATAATTTGATTCAATTTATAACTATAAAAATTAATTTATTTTTAGGTTTGGGTTGGGTATTAAAACATAAAAAATCAGCTCATTGTTACACAATACGAATCGAAACGTAATGCATGGAAAATTAGTTAGTATCAATTATGTTTTGATGTGAGTTGACGCAAATTGTGACGAACTGGATGAAATTCTCTCTCTTTTCAGAATTAGTAGTATCGTTTGATGTGTTTTACACGTGATTTGTATTGTGACTCATCAAATAATGAATATATTTATTATGGATTAGAGTGATTATATTTATGTTTAATTAATAATTATTTCTATAATTATAAATTGTATTTAAGTATAAAATATCAAATAATAATTAATGATTGAAATGGTATATAATTTATCTTATGTATAGAGAATATAAATAAAAATATCAGATAGTAATTAAAATAATAATTTATTAAAAATAATTTATCTTACTTAGATAATTAAATATTTAAATTATTTGTCCACCATATGAATATTTGTCAAAATACCACTAAATAATAAAGTTAATTGTAAAAGTTGCTTTATCAAAAACATAATTAATTCTACAATTTTAAAAATGACTCGATCGTAATTTTCATTTCTTTGTCAAATACTCTACACCATAATTATTAGATGTGTGACTTCACAAATTGTGCAATTATCTTGCCTTTAACTTGATTGCTAAGAAAATTCACATTGACACAAAAGCCTGAGTAATTAATTAATATGATTATGCAATATAATAGCAAGTTGTAAATCTGCTACCATTTCTTGTTCTTGTAATGCATCTTTTTGAGGCTCAGAATTACCAATTAGTTATCAACCTTTAAAGCTGATTGAGACCTATGTTGAATTTAATAAAGGTGTCAATTAATATCCTCTAATTAAGTCACAATCCAGTCGATATTATAAAATTGATTAGGCGATTGACTAATTTATACCCCTCGTCAATTTGTTCTAGCCACACAAAATAAACTCTTCATCAATCGATCAATGCTGATGGCATAATCTTAACCAGGGTTCATATTGCTCGAAATACTTAATTTGGTAGTAACTGATGACTTAAACAAAGTGGAATTCCGTGTCAAAATTGGAAAACCCCAATATACATATTTTGATCCATCCTAGATTAGTGTATGAGGTATATATTTGTCAAATAATTAGTTTGGCGACATTGTGAAATAGTTTGATTTTTCTTGATCAAAATAATGGTTTAACAGTTTTTAGTTGCTAAAAATTCCTATCCATGTACACTGGTCTCATTATATTTAACCGTTAGATGAAAGATATAATTTACTTTTTGAAAATAAAAAAAATATTTAGATTTATTTATATACATGTAATAATAATATACACTATATTAATTATAAAAAGCCTTAATCCAGTTTTAATTAATTAATTGTTGAATAAGTGCTATTTAACATCACAAAATGTAAGAACCAAGCTTATATTATAATGTGGCAAGATCGTGGTTGAGATAATTGCTTAAAGTGGAATCAAATTAGCGCAAATTAAGTGCATTATCTTTTTTGAATTATCCTTTGTGCTCACTTAAACTTATATTAACATTTACTTAAACTATGGTGTAGGAGCATCCTTGCAGTGCCACATGTTGCAATTTAATAAGCGAATAAGAAATTAAGATCATAATTGATGATTTAATTGGACATTTTTGTACTATTATATAAATGTTATTAGTCATTGGTGCAATTTTAATAGAGAAAACAATGATGATACACTATTAAGTATATATAAAGCTTTACTTTTATACTAAAAAATATTGGACATACCTTATTTTTATTTAATTAAAACATTTGGTGTGCGTCATCGATGGTTAAAGGTCATCATCATATGCTTTTAAAAAATATTTATCATTTTACCTTTGTAATTTTAAATTATTTGATCTCCCTTATCCTTCTGGTGTGATTCAAGCATGTTTGGTGAACCTTACTAGTAATATACAATGCCATGAAATGAAAGTGAAATTGGATTCTTCAAATAATACCTCCAAGAATTGGGGCACTTTGTAAATTAAAATATGAAAAATATCATAATACCAAATCCAGCATTTATACGCTAACTTGTATCATCTGCAATTTTTTTAAGTAGCATAATGTAGGGAGAAACGATTTTATAATAGAGAATTTATTGCTCAAATTCTCATAACTAAACACAGTTGCATTCAAATTAGATCGTCGGATTTTAACTATTCAAAAAATTAATAAATTAAGAAAAAATATAAATAACCTACATTAATTAATAAATAATTTTCCATTAAATGTCGTAGTTGAGAGAAATAAATAATTTTCATAATCCCAATTTATTTGCATTTAAGAAAAAAAATATGTAAATGGTACCTCTAAAGGAACAAAAATGGTAAAACTCCCTGAAAAGAGCACAAGCTATTTTCTTGACAAGGCTCCAACATGTCCCTATCTTTTACACATAAATCTTACAAACATTTGTAAATGCACCAAGAATAATAATGTCACATTTTAATGATTTTTTTGTTAATTTGGTTTCACTATTTTGACTTGGTTGGTGACAAATCTTCGACACTAAAAAAAAATCAACACTTGATGATGCCAACCTTGAGTACTTCAGCTAAATATAAAATATGTATGATACACTCACTAGTCACTACCATATATCTGGGTAATTTACACTTAAAGTGTCTTAACTTTCTTTTTTATTACATTATAGTTATTTTTGTTTAATTTGTAATAATTAAATCCATCAATTTTGATTTTATTACACCAAAAAAGACTATAATGATAAAAAAAATGCAAATTACACCATATAATTCATACATAAACTTTCAAACTGTTCTCGTTATATATAGCAACAATTTTAGTATGAATACGTAGCCTACTCCTGAATTTACCATATGTACAATAATAAAAAACATATACAAGCTAGCTAGCGCTTGTCATCCGTCTCTAACGCGTTCATCAGCTCGAATCCGCCATCATCGAAGCAATCAAATCCAAAATCGTGAATACCAAAATCTTGGCAATCTAATAACCAATTGCAATTATCTTCCCATGATGGATATGGAAAATTCATGCTAGTATTTTCCAATATAGCTGAATTGCTATTGTTATCGCTAAGCGATGCATCGATCAATGGAGGTTCATCCATCCACAGGCTATTAAACAAAACTGATTCATCGGTACTAGAACAATTTTCAGGAGGCGATGAGCTCGAATTTTCTTCCGAATCATTATTTTCTTGATTGTTGGTAATATTGTTGTTGAGGGTTTCTTGCGAAAGAGAAGTTTGTTCAGTCTTGGGTTGTTGATTATGAAAAGGTTGATGTGTAATAGGATCAATCCCCATTTTGAGAAGCTTTTTCTTGATATGGGTGTTCCAATGATTCTTGATTTCATTATCTGTTCTTCCTGGTAATCTAGCTGCAATCTTGGACCACCTATACAATTATAATAATTAATGATCAAAAACCAATGGAAGAAGGTTTTGAGTTATATTTGTAATTATGATCATTTGAGTGGGTTCATTTGGTCATTGAGAAATGCATCATAAGGATAGGATATTTTTAACTAAATTCACAATTTTAAGGAAAATGGTGTATATTTGTTTTGTAATAAAAAAAATTATGGATCAATGCCTTCTTTGCTAAAATTTTATTTGCTAATATTAGCAAATTAATTAATGGGAATGATAATAATTAGGTGCACCTAAGTCGCCTTTTTCAACACTTCATTTCAAAATGAATTATATATATTTCATAAAAAACAAGCTACATATCGGATTATTAATTCTCGAAGTTACTAAACTGTCGTCTTGTATCACTTCGACAAAGCTTCTTCTTTTTTCATTTTGGTTATTCAAATTTTAATTTCATTTCGACGGAAAAATAAGCAAAAATCAATTGCCACATAATAAAAATAAAAGAAATGAATATATTAACACGTATGCATTTTTAGCCAGAAAGGCAAGTTAAAATGAAATTAAGATTTAATAACTAAAAATGAAATATAATAAAGATTGATCATCGAAATGAAGTAAATAAAAAAATTAGTAAAGCATATACAGAATCAGTTATCACTAAATACAAATTTTCATTAAAACACATATTAAAAGGAGAATTCTCTGAGATTCAAAAGAAAAAGAACAGAGAGAATTGTGTAAAATGCATGCATGAAACAAAAGAAAGAGATGGAATGAACCTATTGCCAAGACGAGAATGAAGATCAATAACCAATTGTTCTTCAGATTCAGTAAGAAGACCTCTCTTCAAGTCGGGACGAAGATAGTTAGTCCAACGGAGACGGCAGCTCTTGCCGCAGCGGCGGAGTCCGGCAAGCTTCGGAACAGCTCTCCAACAGCACTGGCCATTGGTAAGAATGAAGTTGATGAGTTTGTTATCTTCTTCAGCAGTCCATGGTCCTTTCTTCACACCAAGTTTATCACAACAAGGCTGTCTGCCCATGATCACATGCACTATTTCTTTATTTTTAGTTCAAAACTTTCCACTTCAAATGTAAAGACTCAAAAGCCCCACACCCACCTTTATATAATAATCTCTCCGACATGGTTGCCTTCAATTAATACACATACTATTATTTTATTATTTTATATATGCATTAAACATGTACAAACACATGTTATAGAGAAAAAAACTACTAATACTAATTACTTAATTATCACTATGATTACGTGTCACTTCTTCTTTAATTAAAGTATTATACAGTACTATGATTATCTATACAGAGAGTAGTCCGGTTGGTATTTTTATTCGATGAAAATTACAGAGGGTTCGAATTTAAATCTCTAAATAATCACATTAAGAGTTATTATATTTATGATACATATAATAAAAATTAATTATTTTTTTATTGTGTAACTCAATCTTATTAGGCTTTGAATGAGTAAAAAAAGCATTTTATATATATTTCTCATGACTAGTCTCGAGATATAATTTTCAAATGTAAAAAATAATTAATAACTAAATATTAGAAGTTTTATTATTAGTTTTGACCCTAATATTCAAAAGTATACAATGATTTTATTTATAGCTTGACCTTTTATTTTATTTTTAATTTTGGCATTATTTTAATAGTTATATTTCAATTGTAATTAATTTTTCATTCTTTTTCCAGAAAAATGGTTACACCAATGGATGAGTGCCACCTCATCACCGTGCATAAATTTGAGAAAAAGTGTTAGTTCGTGCATGAAAATGAGAAAATTTAAACTGCGTGGTTAAAATGAGAAAACGTGTAAAGTTCGTGATTTTTTTTGACATTAACCCTACTTTTTATTATATGTTTAATGTGTGACACGCATGATTAATTAATATAGTGATTAGTAACGTATTCTGTTAATATATTATTTATAATTAATGTAAACATAAATTTTATATTGATAAATCATATATATAAATATTTATCATTTATTAACGGGTTAATGTCAAAAAAATCACGAATTTTACACGTTTTCTCATTTTAATCATGAAGTTTAAATTTTCTCATTTTCATACACGAACTACCACTTTTTCCCAAATTCATATACGGTGTTGAGGTGACACTCATTCATTGGTGTAAAATGACCTCCACCTCAGCGAATTACACCAATGGAGCCGTGACACCTCAGCACCGTGCATGAATTTGAGAAAAAGTGGTAGTTCGTGCATGAAAATGAGAAAAATTAAAGTGCATGATTAAAATGAAAAAACATGTAAATTTCGTGAATTTTTATGACATTATCCCTTTATTAATTAATAATTAAAATTGTTGAGTGTGATGTTTTAATTTTATATTTATCGTGATTTTCATTTGAGATTATTGCACATGGTTTTTTCTTTTTTTATTTATCGAAATTTATATTTGAAATCAAAAATTAAAACTAAATCAATAATATTAATAAGCTAATCATATAAAAAGACTCAATATTATTCATAAATTATAATATTTAATATTTAATTAAGATTAAGAAATACTTCTAAGTGATTGATTCGGATTAGCAAAAATTAATAATAGCTAAAAATCTATTAATTATGATGATGTATTTTTATTCATGAATGAAAATATTTTTCTGCTAATATACTTTTATATATGTCGTAGAGTATAGATTATAGATATATTGATAAATATAATCCATAATATCTATTTATAATTTTCAGAAAAAATAAATAGAAAAGTGATCAAAAGAGGGTCTACTTTGTTTGTGAAAGGGATATGGGATCTAAAATGGTTTGTTAGGTTATGTAAAAAATACTATACAAAATCATAGGAGCGACAAAAGAATGATAGGTGAGCCAAAGGAGTTAGCTATTTATATATTTTAGAGAGTATATTTTTTTTTATTATATGTATATATATCAGGTTATTCCATGATTTATACGTTTTTAAATATTAGTTTCGCATTACGTGCTATGCACGTGGCTCGTAACGTAACTCGCCAATGAACATATTAGTAAATTTATTATAATTATATCAATTTTTTATTTATAATTAATATTAAATTAGTTAAAAAAAATTATAAAAGTAAATATAATATATTCAGTTATTAAATTTTTTTTCATACTGAATTTATTCTTGTTTTGATTTTATAATAATCATAATTAAATAATTAACTTAATTTTATTAATAATATCTTTAAAAATAATAAAATAGAAATTTAAAAAATAATATATTAACCGAATACATTATTTTAATTTTGTAGTTCAATCAAACTAAAAGATAGATGGTATTCCTACTAATTTGGATATTTTTTACATATTAAAAACTAAATTGGAGATAATTTAGCAACCTATTCTAATTAGGACTCTAATTACAATAGTGATTAATTAAATAACTAATTAGTTAATAAATATAAAACCTTTATTTAGTAGTAAACTGAAAAGGATTATTCAGTATATTTGTCTGCCCCCCTCCTTCCGTGCTTTTATATATAGTATAGATATAGATATATTTATTATTTTGAATTACACTTGAACTTCAATCATAAATGTATTAAATTAAGTTTTTTTTGGAAATATTAATTTATAATCATAACTTATCAAAGAGACGCCAATATTAATATAAACACAATTAATTAATATGTAACGTAAGATCATTTTTTATATGTTCTCCCAAAGAATCCATTTATGCTATACTACTTTTTCCGGAGGTATACAAAATAGATATTTTTATATTTATAATATTTAACATATATAAGTATTCATATTTATAAATTTTATGTTATTCATGTCATTTATGTTAAATACACCGTTTATAAAATCTCGTCATCATAACAAAACAATGTCGTAGCTGACGCTTCTAACGCTTGTAGTCTTTTCTTGCAAACTTTAAATTTAAATATATTTTAATTTTTTCACAAATCTCCATAAATCTTCATTTAGTTCTAATATTTTATTTTTATGGGGAGTAGAACTTAAGGTCTTGGACCTCCCTCCTAATCAATTGAGCTAGGACGACATTGGTTAATATTACTAGTTAATTTTAATTTGATGAATTTTAATATGATAAAATAACAACAAACATAAAAGGATATGGAACTTGTGTGCTATTTTTCACACATATAATTTGAAGAAAATAAAAATGAAAATATTTACTTGCCATATTCGTAGACAATATATCCCTACTCCACTCCTTCTGAATGCAATCTTACTCAACCATCACCTATTTCGTCAGCACCACGTTCCCTTACATAATCATGAAAAGTTAAATTTCCTTAAAATTTGTATTAATAATTCCTTTTTACGATAAAACTTATTGTATTAATTAACCGTCTGAGATTACTTTCATGGTGTTTTCAATTTTCCATGTCATTATTTATACCTTTGGTTACTTAGAGTATATTCTTTCTTCAAATACAATTTTTTTAACCACTTAGAAAAATCCCCATCATGTCATAATTAATACTACCTCCGTTCTTTTTTAGCTGTCCATTTAGCCAATATTGCACATATCAAGATAGTGCTTCTTTTGTCTTAATTTATAAAGAAAAATACTAATATAATCCTATTAGTTAATAAATGCCTTTTAAATTAAAACATAGGGTCATTTATTAGGGATGAGTAAACTTGGAAGATAAGTAGCTAATATCACATGGAATTATTAAATGGACAACTATTTGTAGACAAATAAAATTGGCTAAATGGACAACTATTTGTAGACAAATAAAATTGGCTAAATGGACAACTACAAAAGAACGGAGGGAGTAAGCTTTATTTAATTGAGAAAAAAATATACTAAAAAATATAAAAAATGTGAAATATTAAATACTTAATTTTACCTGGATTTATACAGACATAAAACTATAAGTTATTTATACATAATTAATCTTTCAAAAGATCATTTCAAGTAGATTATGTTCTGTGACAAATTAGACAAGAATGCTTAAATTAATGGATTAATAATATAAAAAAAATTAATTTCATTTTGACTTTTTAAAATTTAGTTTAAAAATTAAAAATGAAAAATCTATCACAATTTGGTAAGTGCTATGTAAATTTATCAAATTTTGCATAATCAATTTACTTGTTTTAACTTTTTTACCTCAATGTGATGCTCATTTGCCTTTTTTTATTTTAACATCAAAAACAATAACGTACTTTACACGTTTTCTCATTTTAATCACGCAGTTTAAATTTTCTCATTCATTGGTGTAAAATGACTTCCACCTCAGCGAGTTACGCCAATGGATCCGTAACACCTCAGCACTGTGCATAAATTTGAGAAAAAATAGTAGTTTGTGCATGAAAATAAGAAAATTTAAACTGCGTGATTAAAATGAGAAAACGTGTACAGTTGGTGAATTTTTATGATATTAACCCTTTATTTTATCTCGAATTTCAAACTGGTTTGTTTTTTTTACTTCAACTACTAAAAAGTTAAAAAGATGAAATTAAATTTGTTGTTTTTGTTAATTTGTTTTCTAGTTAGCAATTAGATTGTACAATTATGAAAAAATTTGAGATAATTGCAAATTAAATCACAAACTTTAACGTGTTTTTCAATCACAATAAAAACTTTAAAATTTGACAATGTCAGTTACCAACTTTCATTTTTTGACAAATTAGAATACCGACTATTATACAACAACACGTGACAGTATATTATAATTTTATACTTGCAAATCACGCTAAAGTTCGTGATTCAATTAGCAATTAACTCAAAAAATTGCTAATTAAGAAATTAGTATAAAAGTTTAATTAAAAAATTTAAGGATTGACAACCAAAAACTGGTTGTACAAAATTGAATGAATTTTACTAGTGAAATCATGAAATTGAAATAAATTTATAAACTATAAAGCTTTAAATATATTTATAAAAAATCAAAAGAAAAACTCAACTTCTTTGAATCATTATGACTACATGAAATTATGTTAAACTTATCAAAGTATAATTATTTTATGGGATTTTTCATATTTTAATACTGTAAATTTGTAATTTATCTCCTCCCCACCCACCAGGCACATGTACAGCCGTACAGGTTCTACTAAACAGATATTATGTTCTTGTATGGAAAATTATCATTATTCAATAATATTTAAAATTTAAGGGGTGTTTGATAACCCAATTTATTACTTAAATTAATATATTAAGCACTTAATTGTTTTAAGTTGGTTTGATAACTCAAAAAAGTTCAACTTAACTTATTCAGTTAACTCAAAAACCACTTAAAATAATAAATTAAAAATTTTGACTTATTTTTTTTACTGAAAACATTAAGTTATTAAATATTAGTTTTATCATTCAATAAACTTTATATTTTTATTATTTTCAATTATTAGTTATGAATAAAAATATTTTATCTCATATTTTTTTTATTATCACTAATTATACTTAAATTAGCACTTAAAATTGCAAATTACTATATTTTTCATCATGAATATTTTATTCTCCATCTTTATTTTGTTTTTATAGTCTATATGTCATTATTTAATATATCCGCTTTTAAAATTTTATTTAGACTTCCGTTTGTAACACACAACAATGATTATCAGATTTAAACAGTTTTTTAGAGTTTTAAAAGGTATTTTATTTATGGACCGATTTTCAAGTTAAATGGGAGAATCGTTATATCTTTAAAAACTAATTATCAATATAAGCAACTAAAATTTATGATTTTTATTTGTAATATGTGTATTATTCATAATATTTTTTAAATATTTTTTATTTATATTTTAAAAATTATTTGTATTTAGTAATTTATTTTTAAAATAGTTAATCTTTAAAGATTTATATATAAATATAATAATTTCAATAATATTCAGTAGTTACAGACTTGCAGTTATCAAACAGATTTATTTAATTCAGCACTTAAAAAAATCAGTAATTATTATTTTCAGCATTTAAAATTCAGCACTTAATTTTCAGTTTTATCAAACGCCACCTTACTGTTAACTTACATTTTAAGACAAGGTAATAAATTACTCCATGTTTTCCTTGGAGTATTATTATATGAGTGAAGAAAAGTCCTTAACAACTTGCTAAATATCTACTTATCTTCTACGTTCTTTAATCATTCAACTAATGACGTTTTTAAGTAAAAATTATGTCCTTTTTATTCATTTTCAATTTCTATATTAACATTCATATATACCTTCCTACTAGACTTTCCAATTAATCAGTGTTCCTTCTTAGGGGCATATGGATTATCATTAAAATTTTATCTATTTTTGATAGTTAAACAGAATTCATCATTATATAAGCATTGTTTTAAAACGAAATCAATAGCCGAACGGGTATATGATCATCGGTTTACGGTGCAACTGATATTTATATATATAAATATATATTACTTTTACAATAAAAAATATAATTAAATATTATATGTGGGTGTTTATAGTATTAGAAAAAAAATGAATTTTAATCCAATTTATGAAAATCATCCAATTTTTACAGTTTGATGGGTTCATATAATTTTTCAATTCAAATCAAACCAATTTACCACAATTCTGAATTTTAAAAGAATCAAATCAAACTAACTTCCTATATCCATCAATATATACCTTTGAGTAATTCTCATATAAATTAGACTTTTTAAAGCAGAAATTAAATAATACTATTCATTTGTATTACAAAGTGCCACGTACATGTATGTAAATGAAAACGATAGCCGACCATGAAAACGTTTGATTTTCATCATATGTTTATTTATAAACATTTCGATTACACTAACAAAGTAACAATAATACTCGTCATTTAATTACTACATGCTACATGCCACGTATATACATGTTAGCTTTCAAGAAACATTCTAGATAGTTCGAATTCATTCCCAAGGAGATCAAATCTTATCCAAGGCAAAAATTAAAATCACAACCAAATTTTAAAATTTAAAATGTGTACCTACAATTCCACTTATTAAAAGAAGATAGTTGGAATTTAAATTTGCAGCCTACAGTGACTAGATGGCCGAAACTTAGACTACTAGATTAAACCCATGTGGATAACTTATGCATATTATTTAATCACGAAATCAGAATTCATAAATAAGCAAACAAATAAACATTAAGGGTAATCTAAGACTAGTTTTGAACATTATGGTCATGTGTTACACTTGTCTTCTTAAAGAGAATTCCATGTCAAAAGTTAAAATCAAAATGTGTTGAGCATCGTCATAGAGGCAATTTAGGGTAGCTCATAATTCAATTTTTTGGGTTTGACTTACATCTCTAATCTTAGGTTAGTAGTAGTTTATGTGGACCCTTTAATTGTACTCTTTAATTAATATCATTGACTTATTTAATTTAGACTTGATGAATTGTCCTAATTTATCTCGACTTGAATGTTTATACTCTCATAATAAGGAAACCTAAAATACTATATTTATATATTTGGACCGGATGCATTTTAGGTTTATACTCCCATAATAAGGAAAAAGGAAGGTGATAGAAAACCTACCAAATTCATTGAATTTGATCACATTAAATCAATTTTGTTTTGTAAAAATACACTTGCTATATGCTTAAGATCTCCCAACAATTTAATTAGTTCTGCATTTACCACGTCATGTTTTTTCTTCCTAGCAGCATATATTGTTCTTCTTGTATAGTACAAAAGATCTTGTTCTCTATAATTATTAAATACATTTCTAGGTAGAGAAATCCGATACAAAGAGCATATATATGTTATTATATATAAACGCACTCCAAATGGTGATCAGGTAGCTGAAGAAGAGATTACTTGAGTTGCAGGGTTAGGCTTGGCTTCTGATTCATTATCAGCTACGGATGTACAAAAGTAAAACCAAATTGATTAACCGAACGACAAGTTTAGTTTGATACCGCTTATAAAAAAAACCTGGTTTGTTCTTGGAAGTTAAAATGTTTTATTTATGTACTAATAGAGCTGAAAACCCAATCGAACGGACTCATTTGGTTCATTTTGATTTGAAAATTTCAAGTCCTTATAAATCGACTTGGTTTGGTTTTTAAAAAAGTAAAATTTAATTTATGAATACAAATAGATTCTGACCGGAGTTGATGTGGTATAATGTACCACTTAATACTGGAGCTGACTATAAGTATAACTGTTAAGAAAATAACCAGGTCGCTGCATTATTAGCACTTAGTTGCACAGTAACTATTAGTTATTAATTAACTTATTATTGTTAGAACTTAAATTTTCCACTATTTCATTCCCTTTTAAGATGAAAACATTCAATAATGTATTGATTAGATGACATTTTGTAGCTATTTATAAACCAATTGAAGTAACCCAACTTGCGTTAGCAGTGAATATCCAGAGAAAGAAAACTGCATAATTATGCCTCTGAACATTACAAAGAACACATTACAGCGACTTGTGAACTGCCAAAATTGGGTATTCATAAGCATTAAGAAACAACTATTTTGTACACGCTTTGACTACAAAAATGCTAAGTCATAGACTCAATAATTATGAAATTCATTAAGCTGTCTACCATTACGTAATTCTTGAGTAATCCAATTGTCATTAGAGAAAAAAAGAGCTAAACTTAGACATTGATGGATATCGAATTGTACTCTCATTATAATTTAGTGCCCGTTTAAAAGAAGATAAGATCGAGTCCCAATCTCGTTAGGATTCGACCATATGCTTGACTACCGAGCATCACAAATCTCGTAAGAAAAGAGATCCAAACCTTATGACACTCAATCTGATCAAAGTTTGATTCCATCAGACCCAAAATCAAACCAAGAAAAAAAACTCTAAAGCCACATACGAGCCTGTGATATACTATATGACAGTTGATATTAAGTTGTTATTGACATTAAAATCAACATAAATACAATTAAATAGGAGTGTATAAAACTGAACCGAAATGAAAAATTCAGTTCAATTCAATTTAAAATTAGAAAACAAATTGCTTCTATGGTAAAAAAATGTCAATTAAATATTTAACACGAAAGAAACTAAAAGACCATTGACCTGACAGCTTCAATTTGATTTGATTTGAGATATTAATGACATATTCATATTAATTGGATTGATTCAATTTCACCTTGTTTCAGTTCAATTTGAACAGAATGCATACTCTTACACTTTGTCAATCCTAAACAACATGAGAGGATAGATGACTTGCTCATATCCAACTTATACCCGTATGTATTCAAGTAAATGTAGGACTAATTATAATGTTGGATATACCTAAAGAATAGATTAAAAGGATAAAATAAAATACAACCAACAGCGCAGAGGTAACCCGAGGGGGCATCCGCCCCTGCAATTCTTGTTTACAAAAACACCCTTTTGCTTTTTTAAGAATAATCATATTTACACATTTAGTCCCCTCGAAAAAAGATCATATGTGGCTACATCCCTCCATTCAACAAAAGCTAGTTTCGCCCCAACAAGAGAGGTAATTTAATAATACATATGCAAGTATTTTACTTATTCATTAGGAGGTATGAAATACAAAGATATCATTAATGTATTACACATTTGTCATCACAAAGGTGATTAATTAGGGGAGATAGGAGGAAGATAATGATGAAGAATGGGTTATTATATGAGGCGACCAAGACAATAGCTTGTTGAAGTTTAAACTCCATTTAGGGCAATAGAGATAATTACTTTTGGTTGAAACACTCAGTTGAAAACAACCTCAAATTTGGTCCATTCTTGGCTTTGGTGGGGATATCATATTTGCCAAGGGTGAGCTTAGGCAATAAGTAATGAAATGAAGGAATTGAACATCTCTGATTGACTATTTTCTTGACGCAAAAATGACATGTCATTAGTCGGTATTTCCCAAAGAGGTGACACGTCATTTTCCTTAAGTGATGATTGAATTATTCTTTTATTTGGACAAGGAAAGCAAAGTACATCATCTTCTTTTCAGAGCTCATGTAGATGGTTGGTAATTGGTGCTAGAGATCTGCAGAAAGTGAACCGACCCAAAAACCAAACTTAACCGAAAATTATAGATTTGGTTTATTGATTAAACAAAAATTAATATGGTTTGATATTTAAATCTCAAAAATCGAAAAAACCAGCTTAGCCTAGGACTAGAGTGTACATTCAGTTCAACCCGAACACAAATTTTAATTTTTATCTCCAAATTAAACCTAACCTAACTGAAACTGGTTGATTTTTATGGTTCAATAGTTTACTTTTTAATTCAGTTTATACTAAAACTTTGATATAAATTTTTCTATATACAAAATCAAATTGAATCAAAAACCAATTTCATTCCATATTATCAAACTGAAACAAACAACATTTAAAATTTATCAGTTCAGTTAAATTAAATTTATACACACCTCTGGATGTTTTATTTTTTGGGGATTTTTTGAAGCACATAATGGTTTAGATGTACTTAATGCAACAAGCATGATTATATTCTCCAGATACTGTATGTACCATATATAGACTTGTGAAATTATTAGCTCAATCGCCATCAGACAGTTTAATTCTAAAAGACAGGTCAAGTCATAAGATTTTAAAAGTTCAAACTTTAATCCTGATGAGCTTGGCTTATGGGAATTTTCCAGAGCAAATTGCCTCAATTGTAAGCTGAAACATCTTCATTGGTTAAACCTATCCTTATAACCCCATAAACTACATATTGATGGAAAATATAAGAACACTCGATATCACTTCTAGAAATTTCATCAAATAAATAGATGCACTTACAAGACTAAAATTCTCACAAACACTTCACAGCCGAACCCAGAAAATGCTGGTTAATAAAATAAGTACCTGACAAAGAACTGCACAAGTATCAAGCTGTAACACAAGAACAGCACAAAATTCTCTTTCGCATGATCTCAACTTTGCAGACTGTTTATATTGGGCCTGCACCTGGACCCCCACCCGAACCACCGAATTTGCTCATCATCTTGGCAATTACAGGGGCAACCTTGGGATTTCCTTGATGCTTAGCGAAATTTGCAGGGTTCTTCATTACTGCAAAAGCCATAAAAATATGACAAATCATCAGATATGAACCAAAAAACGGTCAAATATAATTAGATAAAACAGTAATGTGCCCTAAAGACATACAACCAACGATAGTTCAAGGAAACATGAAGGTGAAATATGGCCAACCTCTAGGCCAATGACCTAAATCATGCCAAGTATTTTTCTATCACCAAAATCCTTAAATTTGTATATTGCAAGAAAAATGGTCTTGATCAGAGGACGTTACACCATCTAAGTCGCACAGGCATACAGCAGAACACTCAGTTACCAACAAACAATAATAAGTACCAATATGGATTGGACAATCACCAAGATCTAAAAGAAGTAGATCACATCCTAGAGGAACGCAGCAACTACATTTAAAACCCACTAACATAACTAATTTCTAACATTTCCAAAATAATGTATCGTGGCGCATATGAAATATGAGAACATACAAGATATAAACCATATTTAAAGAATTGTATTGTTTACCATTCTTACAGGGGGGGCATGTTTTTCATGTCAGTTCACGTTTTTTTTAGTAATTTCAGTTTTCAGTCAAAGAAATAAGAATTCTTAACGACTTGCCTAACAGCTAAACAAGCCATGATTTCAGGATCGCTAAATTCTTACCATCTTGAAGTGCAGCCATGATTTCAGGATCGCTAAATGCAGCCATGAGTTCAGGATCCTGCCAAAGAAAAAAGCATAACATTTGCATCAAACAAACAAAACAGAACATGTCCGCTGAATTCACAAATTATTAGTGCATAGCAATTTATGTAATTGAATCTTTTTCACTCATCAGTCATTATGTGTGCATGTCCGTCTGCTAGATAGATAATAATGTAATCTAATATAATGCATTGTAATATATTTTAGATGGCCAAGGTAAATTGAGGATTTTAATGGGAGAAAAAAATTTACCTTGAAAGTTTACCCGCAAGCATAATAAATGGAATATAAAATAGAAAATTATAAGAAACCTTGAAAAAACTTACATTCAAGATTTTACTGAAATCAACGTTTCCTGGCATCCCTCCAGGCGCTCCTCCCGGCGTCCCTCCGGGCATACCACCTGGGGATCCTCCGGGCATACCACCGGGAAATCCACCCATTCCAGCAGGAAATCCACCAGGCATACCACCGGAAAATCCACCCATTCCAGCAGGAAATCCACCAGGCATACCACCAGGAAATCCACCAGGCATACCGCCAGGAAATCCACCAGGCATACCGCCAGGGAATCCACCAGGCATACCACCAGGGAATCCACCAGGCATACCTCCAGGTCTTCTGCTGGAAGATGATTCCTCTTGCTTCTTTGCCCTCTCATACTCAGCCTTTAAGCAATTTCCAAGAAAATGAAAATCGTGTATGAATGGACAGTAAGACAATGTACGGAAAATATGATTATACCTACCTGAGCTTTAGCACGTCTACGTCGTCTCTCTCGTTCATTCTTTCTGTCCTCTCTCTCTTTGGAAAGCCTTTCATACTTCCTACGATGCTCCTCAATCCTATGTGCATTAGGTTCAACCTGTGCAGTAAGAAATTTCAATTAGAAGATGTCAGCACAAGTTTTATGGTTAAACAACTTTCTTATTCTAGCATGATTAGCATGTTAAACATAGCAGAACCAAGTTGGCAAAAGTTGGTCGTGCCCCTTCTTGTTTTTTCCAGTACTCCAATGCAATCAAAACTGAGGATTTTAAAACCAAAACCTAAACGGCCTAAACTATAGACACAAACAGTGTATTATTAATATTACTATGAAATTTTGCATGTAGGATAACCTACAATAAAATTTAAGGAGATATAATAGCTGACTGCAACAGAATGCTATCAAAAGATAAAGAATCCTGCATGGAGAACTCATCAAAATGTAATTTGCATTTGTTCTTCTCAATTACAACTCAAGCATTTTGCATGTGCATAATTAACTAACCTCAATCAGGAAAATTGCAACACGAAAAAAAGAACATCAACATTTGGATTAAGCAAAATAGATAAAGAAGAGACCTTCTTGAGAACAGCACTTATTTCCTCATCATAATCCAAGTTAGACGCAACATGAAGATCCTTGGCAGCTTCTTTCCACTGACCAAGCATTGATCGTGCTATACCTCGAGTCTTGTAACCCTTAGCTGAATCTGGGTTAATCTGAGACAAGCATTACACAAAGTAATGCATTATGAGTTACTCTTTTGTTCTTTTAAAGCAAAACAAGACTGATAAATCCATATGCGGCAAGTAAAATTGGTAAAGAGAAGAACCTCAAGGGCTGCATCCGCATCACGTATGGCAGCATTAGGTTTCTTCATCTTGATGTAAACACTAGCTGAAAGTCATCACCAGGAAGTAATTAATATACAAGAAAACCACAGTTAGCAAGAGATAGCATGCTACACTACAAGGCCACAACAGCATTTACCTCTAGTAGCATACATGATTGCTGAAGTGGGATTGAGTGTAATCGCCTCCGATAAATGGTCAATAGCTTCCTCCAATTTACCTGCACATTACAAAACCCACCATTTTTCACATTCATATCATACAAAGATCAATCAATATACTTTCGCATATGCATAAGACTTGAGAAATCATACCCTCAGAGATGGCTTCCATGGCTTTAGCCTTAAACTCTTGGGAAGCTTCGCGATTCTCATCGGTAACCTCAACAGACGAGTCTCCCATCTGCAAAACAAATTATAGCCAATGCAATAAGCATATAAAATATAAAAGCAATCAGTTCAATTAGCAATGTAGTAATAAACTTCAATTATACATACTTTCTGAGGAGGATCATTATCAGGCTCCACAATATCGCCTTCAAGCTCAATATCCGATTCAATTATTTCTTCCTCTTCTTCCTCCTCCTCCTCAGGTTCTGCTTGAGGCACTTCCGGCTCCTCAATTTCATCATCACTCTCTTCTACCACATAGCTTTTCTGCAATAATTAAATCCCTAATTAGAAACATACACAGCATTAAAATGTGAACTACACACGCATTTTTTTAATTAAAAAAATTAACAGTACCGATTTAGCAGAAGACGGCAGGTTAGCACCGAGACTGAAACAAACAACCAAACAGAAAATCAATAACAAAACAATGGCAAAACGCAAATAGAAATAAGAATACGGTGCCGTTTTAGATACCTTTCGAGGTAGTCGCGGAAGAAGGAAAGGGAAGGATCGGAGAGGAGAGAAGGGTTAGATTTGCACTGTTCGATGAAAATCTTGAGCTCACTGAGTTTAGTTGCGTCCATTGTTGTGCCGACGAGGAGGAGATTAATGGAAAATGTCTAGGTTTTACGCTCTACTTGATAAGACTAAAGTGGAGTGAAGAGGCGACCGCCGTAACAAGTGTGTATACACTAAAGTGTAGCCTACGACGCAATGGGACTCCCTTCCCTTCTTCTAGTAGCTTCGATTGGATATTAATTCGGAAATGTTTTGCTTACAACGCTACTATATGTTTAGGTTTAAAAAAAAATACAAACTTTTTTTTAAAAAATTAAAATTATTATTTTAAAACATATGAATACTAGTTTTTTTTTAGAATAATAACACATATAATTTAATTCTGACGAAATTCAATAGATATAATGTGTATATAAATTATAATAAATTATTGTTACATGTAGAATAATAATTTTTATGTTTGTCTTTATATGCCTTATTCGTAAAATTTTAGTTGGTTTATATATTTTCTAAATTTCTTATAGACTTTTTTTTAATAAATTTTTTTAGTTATTCAAAAACGATTATATATTGTATGACTTTTTCTTAATTTTATAACTATTTAATTTATCTTTCCTTTTAAGTTTGATAAAAAGAACGGATTTATAAATTTACAAATATTAAATTTTTATGTAGCATAAATGATTTGTAAATCTCTATATTTTTTATTTAATTTAATTTAATCTTATAGTATTTGAGAAAATTTATAATTTGAACTTCTTTTAGAAAAAGATTTAATTTTTAAGAAATTTCAAAAAACAATTAACTAAAAATCTATTAAAGACCTAATGTACAGATTAGAGGCAGTTTGGTAACGAAAAGAGCCTATTAAGGTCCCGCAATGAGAATAGTTTGGGCTTCAAATTGTTTTATGTTTAAGCCCAATTAGACTTTTAATTACTTGTTGAATGAATGTACTAACCAAGACACCAAGTACATCAGAGCAGCTAATTTAGAGGCCAAAGCGGTAACATCAAAACTGAACCGAATCAAAAGCTGGATACTTTTATAACTCAAATCGAACCAAATTTATCTACTCGGTTAATGAATTCATATTCAATTGTGTCTCAATGAGTTGCTAGCTAACACACCTACCCTGCATTTTATGTCTTAACTCTCATCCATGGAGACCTAAGATCAGCAGCTCAGCTCAACAACAATGACCATTGAAATGAAGAGTTGATATTGCATCAACAAACGTATAAACACTACAAACCGAGTCCGAGTAATACCAAGCTCTAGTTAAACTGAAGTGTATTATATTATACAACTTCAACTTCGAATGGGCATAAAATATTCAAACTCGAACTAGAACAATATCCAAACTACTCGAACTCGATCTTAGTTTAAGTTTAATATAAAAAAACATTATTAAAAAGTTATCACATCTAATCCATTTTAGTTAATTTTACTATACCAATTAAGATGGTACATGTTTAAATTTATAGATATAAAAGCTAATATAGTAAACAAGCAAATTATTGTCATTTGTAAAAACCTCGCAAGCCTAACGGACCTCTTTAATCGATACTCGAGTTCGTCTCAAGCTCGTCTAATTTTTTGAGTCGATTTCGTATTGTTTTTCAAGTTAATCTTGAGCAACTCTCAACTAGCTTAACTCGCTTACATTCCTATGCATCAACAAAGATAATGCGTTTAAAAATTTAAATTTGGAAGACAAATAGAACTATCATGAAGCCAGTATAGCACATATATTCATGTATGATAGGCAAATACATCAACAACAATGATCAATCAATGGGATTAAAAATAAAGGAGTGAATACAGGCAACAACAAAAAAATCTCCCAGTGTGAAAATACAGCTCCCGAATAGGCTAATACTCGAGTCATAATAGACTACTAATCATATGTATCCCCAAACTTCAAAAGAAGAATGTGGGTGGTGACCTAATAAAATAGGGAAGTAACACATAATAAGAGCAAGCTTGAAAATCCTGTCCATGCCATCCTGCCGCTGTCATTTCCGGGAACTCCTGCAATTATTATAAGCAAATCCAAGCATTGTTTAGAATGTCAATGCTCAACATGCAGCGATCCAATAAATCGATAACCAACATAATTGATCAGAAGAGGAGCATTTGGAAGTTGAAATCTTCATCTAAATATCGTGTGCGACTTAAAGTACGACTAGACTACTATGTTCAATCACAATACAGAGTGATTATAGTAGTCTCTACCTTACAAAACATGTCATTCCTTTAGCATGTATTCTAGTGAGAAGACCCATACGACTAGTAACTAGTAAGGCTGTCCAAATCCAGTTTGAGCTGGGTTATGTACTTTAATATTCCAATATTTAACGGTTTAACATATAACAAGAAGTTCAGATTATCAATATTCTCCCAACATGAAACACAAAAGATCATCTCATTTAGTGTTTCATTATATAAAGTCCAACCCAAACTGAATTTGAATAGCCCTAACAATAGGCACATTCTTATCAACTAAAAAGGCTCGAAAGCTATAAGAATGTGCACACCATATGCATATTCATACTGCATAATTACCAATGCATGATATTATGAAAAATGGATATAAATTGTCAACTTCTACGTAAATTTCGTGAATGCTCGAGAAAAGAAAAGAAAAAGACTTTTTTGTACAATTTACCATTAGTGCACATTCTAATTTTCAAATGATGCATAGAAGGAATTATTAGCTATCATATGGGAACTACATGTGTGAACTGTCTTTTAATCAAAACACATGTTTGGTAGCTGTATTGAAGTCAAACACTTCTGGCACCGAAAGTAATCAAGTCCCACATTCCTAAAGCTTCAATCATGCCACTCATGTGTGGACCCAATTTATATTTTATTTATGCAAAATGACTACTCTTTTTACAAATTGAATGACAGTTTAAGACAAACACAAACATATGAAGTTTTTTTGAGAATTTTGTGTTTTTTTAATGTAATTTACCAAATTAATGAGGATATCTTCGATAATTTATCATATAAGTAATAGTTGAGTAACTCCATAATTTGGAACGCACTTTATTTGGGATGGACGAAGCAGAAGACTAATTAACAACAAATTGACAGAAAGGAAGCTTCCTTCTTGCTCCAAAAACAGCATTAAGAACAAGACCAAAATCAGTAGAGACCAAAATCAGTAGCCTCTTTCACATGTCCTAAACATTTAGCTTTGTATGATCCAGAATCAAGTCATTTATCAACCAAATTAAATCCTTTAATTTATGATTTAAATTAGAGTTAATAACTGTAATTCTAATGTTAGGTTGAAATTACTATTTTTCTTTCCAAGTTTCATAAAAGCACTAATTTTACTGCTGAAATCTCTTACAAGAGAGGGTTTTAATAATCAAAAACTAAAATATTAGGGGCAATAGTGTTTTTCTGAAATTCAAGAAAAATAGTATTTCAACCTATGATACTAGTGATTAACCCTTTAAATTAAGTTAAAGGGACAAGAATTGAGGAAAAAATCATAAACTAATGACACCAACAGAAGCAAAAATTCACCTGGAGGAGTGGTAGTTGGTGCTTCAGCTCCAACTGCAGAAAGATCAAACAGTTTGTAATTAGTATATGCAAAACACATAGATTCATAAGCAAATCCAATATAAATAATACAGATTTTTTAAAAAAGACCCAAACATCTCAAAGCTACAAACTTTATGAAAAACCCTTCAAAACCAAGATTCCAATTTCTCCAATGGTTCACTCAGATCAAAACTCTGACGAATAAAAAGAATTACCTTTGGAGCAAGCAGAAAGATCAGCGTTCACACTGCATCTGCGAGTGAGAGCAATAGCCTGAGTAACATTAACACCAAAGCTTTCAAGCAAACCGGGAGTGTTATAAAGGTTGCAGAGACAAGTAAGCTCCTTCTCAACAGCTTCTTTGATTGAGCTACAGCAAGTATTGGGCGGTGTAGTAGTGGTGTTCAGATATTCACCGCATGGAACTAGCTTCTGGGCACATGTTGCGGTGCTTTGAGCTTCTGTTATGGTTATGGTGGTGGCTATGAACAGGATTGCCACCGTCATCACCGCCGTTGACATGGTCAAAGAAGCCATTTTTGTTTTCTTTACAGGTTTCAGGTAGAAAGAAAGTGGTTGTGTGTGGGAGTTTGGTGTTGGGGTTTGAATTTGAGTTTGCTTTGTTGCTATAAATAATGGTTCTTAGTTTCGTAAAAGGAAAGTGTTGAACATAGACAGAGCTGACAGACTAACGCGGTTACGGTTTACGTGAAAACTTAAATGATAGGCACAATTATTAGTACTATAATTTAAATTATTTTATTTTATAATTTAAAAATTATTTTTAAAGTAATTTAATCTTACATCAATTAAAATTATTATGTTTATGTTACAATTATTTTTGGCTTAATATATAGTTTAACCCCTGACTTGTACCTTTTTGTCCATCTAACCTCTAGACTTAACGTTTCACCTATTGAACCTCTGAACTTGTTAAATAATCTGATTTGACCCCAAAACTCGATAAACACGTAAATATTGAACCCCTCCGTGTCCACCTGTCACTTGAAACATTTTAGAAGAAATGGTGTACGGAGAGGTTCAATGTTTACGGACGTATGTATCAAGTACAGGGGGTCAAATCGGTTTATTTAACAAGTTCAGAGGTTCGATAGGTGAAACGTTAAGTTTAAGGATTAGATGGGTAAAACGGTACAAATTTAGAAGTCAAACTATATATTCAGCCATTATTTTTTATATTCATAATCTTCACTTGAACTATTACATATTCTAATCTCAAGTTTTAACAATTAACAACTAACAATTAACAATTAACTTTAAATAATACTACATATAAGTTTTTTTTATAAATTATTAAAATGTAATGGTATGGAATAGAACAAATTTTAACAAGACTCTTATAAATACTCTAATGTTGAAACTTTCGCTATGAATATTTTTTTATAAGTAAATTAATAGGAATATTTTATAGTAGTTCTTTGAATACTATCCATAAGGTATTCCAATTTAATGCCAAACTTTCCCAACGACCCCGTCTAAAACTCCACTATTTATTTTGTTCAACGGTACAGGTATGACTAGAAAGTAAAACAAAATTAAGAAAATGACAATCCATGTTTTCTACTTATATTTAATAACAAAAGATATTTTTGCTTTTTTTTTAATTTGATCATGAAGTGTCCTGAACGGATTTCAACTATAAAACGGCACCTTTAAACCTTCCACATTCAGACTAATTTCCACTCGAGCCGGATAGGTCCCTTGCGGGAGGTAAAGCTCTGGTTCCTTGCTTTTAAAAATTGAATAAACCTCCCAAGTAATAAATACATGGAATTTTGTTTAGGTGGTAAAGAATAGAGAAGTGTTTATCCCATGCAACCGTTGCGCCACGTTATTTTTACATCAAGCCAATGAGCATTTGCGATAGAGAATCTTTTAATTATTATTTATTTTTTTATCATTCAATTTTTCATATGGATAACGCACAATTGATTTGTTGCACGAATGACATGACGCAACGGTTGTGTTCAATAATTTTTCAGAATAGAGATTGTTTGAAAAGGTCATGTAGTTTTAAATACAACACACATCAATTCGTATCTAAATAAATAAGCAAATTTAAAGAACTAAGAGAGAAAATAACGTGCTGAAATTTAGGAATTACTAAATTTTAGAGAAGATGTGGAACAGAAGACTCGAAATGTTGCAACGACTCATTAAAAATAGGCTTAATTCCTTAAAAAAAACCCACCTTGCACTTTTTCTTCGTTTATACCCTGACCTTGTAAAAACACCATTTGTACCCAATTTTGGGTTTTTATGTTTCATCTCTACCCAAAAGCATTAAATTGTACTTTTTTCATTTGGAAAAGAGTTTAAAACATACTTTTTTCTATTTTAAAATATATAAATAAATCCTTAAACTTAAAAAATAATCAAATACATCCAAATAATTAATTAATTTTTTTAATTTGATAAAATAATAAAAAATTAAAAAAAATTATTATTATTTTTAATTTTTTGTCGGAAATATTTAAAAAAAAATTAAAAAAAATTTCGAAATATTTTTTAAAAAAATTAAAAAAAATTATTATTATTTTTTAATTTTTTGAAAAAGATGGTATTTTTGTATTATTAATAATATTAATATCTAATTAGTATATAAGTTAAAAATAAAGGATTGTTTTAAACTTTTTTTCAAATGAAAAGAGTACAATTTAATGCTTTTGGGTAGAGATGAAACATAAAAACTCAAAATTGGGTATAAATGGTGTTTTTACAAGGTCAGGGTATAAACGAAAAAAAAATACAAGGTGGGGTTTTTTTAAGGAATTAAGCCTTAAAAATATAGAACTATAAAAGACTCATTAACCAAATCGATTTCCACTTCCTGCACCAAAATGGTCAACAAGTAGAAGAGTTAAAAACATATTTTTGTTACAGAGATTGACATGCGTCTTTTTTTAGTGCTCGCGAAGAAATTGTCCCTCGTAAACATTATTCCCTCCGTTTTTATGTAGTTTTCTGAGAGTAAATTCTTAATATAATATTATAAAAATAAAAATTAGTATAACTCTATTGATTAATTCTAGTAGTAAAGCTTTTAAAATAAAATTATTAGCTCCACTAAAAAAATTAAATTAGACCTTATTTAATAAGGAGATTACTTGAAATACAATAGCAAAAATTATATAAAAAACATAGAGTGACAATTATTGATAGACAAATATATTTGCCTAAACTGACAACTAAAAAAAGATTGATATAGTAACATTTTATAATAAAAAAGTCTTATAAATATTGTGTATTATATATGCGCATATGATTCGAATTGAATATAATTTTTTTTAAGATTAGATTGAACTAAATATTAAAAAGGTAATAAATTTTATAACAAACCAGTGAGTTTGATGATTTTTGATTTGATTAAATCATTTTCACTTTAATTTATACAAAAATTTAGCTACAGAAATAATATTCAAAATTAAACTAAACTAAAAAATTAATTTTTTATAATATTAAATCAAACCAAATTAATTAAAGTTTGTGTTTCTGAAATTAGTACTGTAACTTATTTATAAATACAAAGAATAATAATATTATACTAACACATCATTAGATGTGTACAAATTAAATTAATTAAATTATATTAGGATTAATGATATTAAAATCCAAACTTTTTCAATTTTTTAAAAATATATCCAAATCTTTCAAAGTTGTAAATTTATTTCAATTTATCTAATTCGTTGAAAGTCTGTCTGATTTTTAAAATCGATTTGATATTTTTTTCAAAATTGATTTATCTGAATCATGTGACATTCCAATTGATAAATTTTTTAAATTTTAAAAAAATTTGCATATTCAATTGTTATTATATGCATACTTAATTGAATTTGGTAAAATTGATAGATTTACAAAAAAAATAATCAAATTTAGATAGATTTACAACTTTTAAAAGGTTTGGATATATTTTCAAAAAGTCGAAAAGATTTGACTATTTCACATAATTATGCTATTATATTATTAGATGTATCCATAATAAGAAAAATGTAAGTAAGAATTTTATAAAATTTAGAAATATTTTTGACAACTATATACTTGGTGATAATTTTAATAAGAGCTAATCTATTTTTAATATCAAATCTTTGTTGATTTTGTCAATTATAGTCAAACTTTTTAAAATCGTCAGGATTAACCCATTTTGAGATATTTAAAACTTTTACTAGCTATTTAGACTAATCATGCATGTAATAATTTTGGGTTAAATTCAAAAAGTAGTGAGAAAATGAGCTGAATATCCAAAAATAGGCCAATCTTGACAATTTTAAAAGATTTGACTATAACGGACAAACTCACAAAATATTTAGTATTAAAAAAAGATGATCCCTTTGTATCTATTTTTTTCGTAAAAAAAGAAAACTAAAATTTCAAGATAAACAAAATATATGGACTAGACAAAGATCAAACTTTAAAGAATGTCTAAATAAATAAAACATTAACATTACAACGTGTGAAAACAAGTACAATTGTTTGAAATTTCTGTACCTAGCTGATTTGTTCATTTTCTATTTCATCACGGGAGGAAGATGAATATTTGAAATTGTAAGGTCATGTTCAAATCACTTCACTATAGTCAGCAAAAGCGTCGGAGCCCGTTACCTATTTATTTACTTTTTTTTTTTGTCGATTCATCACCAATTTCATATGTCAATTTAACACTGGAAGTCATGCATTATTTTCTCCAACAAAATGATGTTTGAACTTTGAATATTTGTCCAACTTCTTTTTTCCATAAAATTTCTTTAAACTCCTTTCTTTTTGGATAATTTTGACTTAGACCCGGTTTTTTAAAAAAAATATAAACCTATTTAATTAAATGTTAAAAAAATAAGAAGAAAGAAAAATTTAGGGAAAAAAAAAGAAATTTATGTTAGATTTTCTAACACTTAATTAAATAGGTTCGTGGAAGATTCATGGATCAGGTCTAAATTAGAATTTTCCTTTTCACAAAGAGGTATTCTTCTTCTTTTTCATTTCATGATGATGTGTAAATTCCATATTTTTAAAGAAAAAAAATATAGTAGAAGAGTGATATACTGACTATTTTGAATCTGAAATTTGTATTTTATATTTTCAAAATATATTTTAAATTTTAAATTAAAAATATAAAAATTTAATGGTGATTTAAAGTTTACAAAACTATTTGAATTTGATAATTTTATTGTGATTATATCCAAAAAATTATAATCAATTTAGTTTGTCTCAATTTACAATTGAATTTTTATATTCATTTATTAATTTGCAAAATTCATTTCTATAGAAATACAATATAGAACTCCTAAATTAAAAAATAATAAAAAACAACAATAATATTAAATTTAAAAATTTCCATCTTTCAATTATTAAGGTAAAATAATGTTATTTTGAAGTTTAAAATGCACAAAAACATACAAATAAGTATTATATTGAGGTAAAGATAGTACAATTAAATTGATTATTAAAATTTAAATAAAATTATAAAACATTATTAAATTGAATAGATTTATAAATTTTAAAATATTAAATAAAGTTATAAAAAATTTTAAAAATGAAATTTTTCTAGGACCAAGACAATTTATAAGCATTACTACAAATAGATTTTAGGCCTAATCACTCAAAAACCCCTCACCTTTAAACTTTTTTTCAATTCCACCCCGACGTTGAAAATTTGTCAATTTTACCCACTTTTGAATTTTCCGTTTTCAATTGTACCCCAATATTTTAATTTTTGTTAATTTTTTTACTTAAATGATGAAATCATTCAATTAATTAAGTCTAAACATGAAATTAAATTCTTTTTTATTCAAAAAAATACAAATAAGTCCTTTATTTTTAAAAACTAACTAAAAACCATAACCAAATTAACACTAATTTAAATTCTTAATTAATTTAACTAAATTTAAATAAATTTTAAAAATATACAATTAATATATGCGAGACATGGAGAATGTTTTAAACAAATTTCCAAACGCAAAAGACGTTAATTTAATTTTTCAGGGTACAATTGAAACACAAAAATGCAAAATAGGGTAAAATTGACAAATTTTCAACGTCAGGGTATGATTGAAAAGGGGCTAAAAGGTCGGGGCGTTTTAAGACATTAGGCCTAGATTTTATATCATCAACGAAAAACAATGAATAATAGAGATGAAATCACATGGCTTAATCATACTTGCCAGTGAGGTATCACATGGGTTTCACATAATTGCTTATTTGAGTTTTAGAAACATAAGTTATTAATGAATTCTTAACAAGTCTTTCTAACTTTATATTGTTGTGTTGGGTGCAGTTTTTGCTGGGTTTAAAATTTAAATTATCAGCTCAAATTTGTCAAGCTGTTGTTTGTTGCCACGTTTCATTTTTCTGCTCGAGGAAATGATACAAAATTAATGCTTTTGATTTTGTGACTTAGCGTGATCATTAGTTTTGTCGAGTTTACAGGACAAATTAATGAAAGAACTTTCATTAGGCGAATAATCTAAAAAATATTAATGCCGTTGGAATGTGATTCATTCTTTATGCTTAAGAAATTGAATTTAGAGTCACTAATATAGGTTACTCTTTCTGACTCATAAGTATATAAAAAAATGTAACAATTTTGTGTTATTCTGTATAAAAAAAAATCAATATTACTTACACATAAAATTATTACAATATTTCTAAAATTTTATTATATCAATATTAAATATATACTTTTATGTTTTAACCATGAATTTAATTATAGTTTGTCTATGCTCTTTATGCATATAAAATTTTATTAGACAATACTTACATAGTGCATTTGTTTTTTCAAACTTGTAATATAATGATTTTGATTTTTAAAAATTATTAATTCATAATAATAATTTTTAGAAAATTTAAAAGATGGTTTAAAAATATCATTACAAGTTAATTTTAGTTAGCTTACTCTTTTACGATAGTAAAATTATATAAACCTTCTTATCTTCATAGTATGAAGGTAGGATAAAATATTTAAATAATATAAATACATAGTTTCATTGATTAAATTTTGGCTTATCCAATGAATTCGCTGATAATCAAACTGAAGCTTTTCTTTTACAAAAATTCAAGTGGTGAACAATTTTAATTATCTCTTTGATAACCAATAAGCTCTAACTCAAATGATATAATCGTTAAGCAGCAAACTGTTAGATCGTGAGTTCGATTTCTCCCCACAGACGCTACCCCTTTTCCCTATTATCAAAAATATTATCCTTTTAATAATTAGGATTGAACAATTAAAGTTCGACATATTTAGTAAAAAGTAAAACAACTTATTTTATCCAAATTGTTTTGGAAAAAATGTTGATTTTTTTCATCAATTAATACGACATATTACAAAAAAAACATAACTCTAGTAAATACATAAATTATGTTACAAAGATAAAAAAAAAATTGAAGCTCAGTTGTATTGATTATACTAGCTGTGATGAAAACACAAATAAAATATATATTTTATTAGGTGACTATAGTAAACTAATTTATTTTTTAATATATTAATTTCAAACCATGTTGAACTCCCATGAAAAACGTTTTAACAATGAAAATAATTTTTGTTGTTGGAAAATACTAATGTTTTTGTACTAATTTAATTTTCCATTTTTTGTTAATAATAAATTTTAGTTTTTAAAATAATAATTTAATATTAAATTCTGAAGTCAAGAACTTATAGTAGATGTATGGAGTTAATTTTAACTAATTTGATATTTTTTAATGAAATCTTTTCATATTTTTATTTTTTATTTTTTTGAGATTAAAGCCTCTAATGCACACAATGAAGCAGTTATCGGTCGACAGATTGAGTTAAGGCCAATAAATAGAAACCCTGAAAGTTTCGGCCCAGATAAAAGCCCACTATAAGTGATGGCCCAGGCAAAGAGAAACTACAGAAAAATCAGACGGTTATAATTCCCGCCATCACCAAAAAGTAAAAAAACGCTATCCGCAGATAACACTCGAAAAGAGGATAACGGACACTTCAAAAAGAACCAACCACCAATGGCAGCTCTTGCCCTTGGCGTCGCCACTTCCGTCACCTTAAACATCCGTACATTTCCGTTCACAAGAACTCGCAGAAATACTAAAATCTCCTGCGTTGGATGGGTAATGTTATTTAGCTTACAATTTAATTTCAGCAACAAAAACTGTTTCAATTCTGTTAAGATTTTTGAATTTTTTTCTGTTTTTGCAAAGGAAGGATCCAGAGGGCATACTCGGTCCACCGCAGGTGGGTCACTTAGCCCGACGCGAGTTTCAAAGACGACTTGAGAAAGACGCAGATGCTCGCGAGGCATTCGAGCATCAAGTTCGCGAAGAAAAAGAGCGTCGTCAAAAACTTCGCCTCGTAATTATCTTTTTGATAATGTCAGTTTTTTTTGGTGTTTTTAATTTATGTTGACAGTTCCATTCTTTTGATTCGCAGTCTAGGGAAATACCGGATACTCCAGCGGAGCTAATAGAGTATTTTCTTGATACTGAGGCTCAGGAGATTGAGTTTGAGATTGCGAGAATGAGGCCACGGTTGGTGCACACAATGTGTTTGATAGTTTGCTTTTTATTTTTTGTCTTCAGCTTTTAATTTCATTTTTCAGTATGATTTTTCTACTTTTGGTGGTGAATTTAATATGATTTAAAACATGCAATTTCTATACAGATTGAATCAGGAATTTTTTGCTCAATTAAAGTTTGAACTAGGTCAAATTCGGTTTGCTGTTCCGAAGACAGAGGTTAGCTTGCTGCTTGTCAAATTATTAACGAGTGTTTGTTGAATCGAATCCTGTTTACATAGCAAATTGGTGATTTATTTTGTAGGTTATGGAGGATAGGTTGATTGAGCTGGAAGCATTGGAGAAGGCTTTGCAAGAAGCAGTTGGTCAGTACTCTTCGTAGACTTTTGCTTTTTTGGATTTTTATTTTTGTTTCCTTTATAATTCATGCTGATTTTCTGTCCTGTTACAGAGGCGTATGATAAAATGCAAACGGATATTGTAAAGGCGAGGGAGAGCTTGACGAAGCTATTGACATCTAAGGATTTAAAAGCAACTGTATGCATTATTGTTTTTTACTTCTATTCATTTAACATTTATCTTATTCATTTTATGGCTTTGGAGTCCAATTATTAAATATGTTGATACTTTTGTATTATGTCTGTCATGCTAGTTGTTGGATATGGTTGAGAAAAATGAACTCAGCAGATCCTTTTTGACTCTTCTTGATGAAAATATAGCAAGTGCCCATCAAAGTAACCAGGTACTACCTAATTGGTTGAGAAATTTATTTTATGTGGCAGAGGAACTCTATTACCATAGTATTCTAAATTTTGCTAAAACAAGCCTTTAGAATGGAGAACAATTAGTGTCTATATTCTACTCAATGTCAGATAGCTAAGTGAGCCTTTTAGCTATGTTTTATAGTAAACACTGTCAAAATTGTTCCTTCTTATTCCTTTTTAAGAGGAAGATACGCAGGAAATATCTTCCTCTGACCAAATTTAATTCGTCAGTGATAACTGACAAATGCATAGTTTTTCTGAGAATTCTTTAGTCTTTCAATCCTTATTTATTTTATTGGCAAATGAAAAAAAAGGTGCTCGTCTAGTTGGGTATCTCTCTCATGTCTTCCTCATCTGTTTTATCTCTCTTTATGGTGTGACAAAGTGCACTATGGGGTACTTTTTAACATTTTCTGAAGCTTTAGGACCAACTTCTTGCTAATTTTTGGATGAATGCTTATCATTTAGGCATTTATACTCCTTGGTTTTCTTTATTTTTTTCTGCATCCCTTCTTTCTTGCTCAATGAAGAATCCAGTTTACTCTTATATAGTCTGTGTTAGAAAATTTTAATCGTGGAAGGTTAAATTTATGCTTCCTATTTTTATCTAATGCCAGTCCCAAAGACATTTTTTTTCCGAATTGAAGAGCATCGTAAAGTAGAATGAGAACAAATAGGAAAAGTAAAACTAACAAGATTGATACATTGGGAGAAATACTAATCAATAACTTCATTCAAGAGATTCCTCCTTTTTTGAGAGAAAAGACTATACTCCCATGTGCAAGAAAACTAATTTTTCTAGCACATTCTCTGTTAGTGTAATATTTTGTTTATTTTCGTAGTCCAATTTATGTAAAAATATCAAATATGTAATTGCATCAATTAAAACATTATTGCTATGTGCAGAAAGATGCAGCAGATTTTATGGAAAAGCTTCGCGCAGCCGCGCTCAAGTACATAACAGTTTAGCTCTCAGATGGTAAATAAGAGTTCCCTTCAAATTGAATGTATTTTTATTAAAATTTGATTGCAGATCATTTTTATTATGAGTTCAGTATGTAGATGAAATTACACAGTAAAAAGTTCATAGAATATATGGACCAGAACATAGAGTCACGCTTTGGAGGCGGTTCTTACATAGTCTGACACTGCAGCTCTTGACAATAAGTTGGAATTTATCATCCAATAGAATTTTTAGCCAAAGCTAATGGAGATATGTAGAAATGGAAATCAAACTTAAAGATTAATTTAACATGCATGTAGGCCTCGACCAAGGTTCATTTTCAAAGAGTTAGGATAATCTGAAAGACGGACCAGCACGCTAAAGTAATATTATCTCCCATTATTTCAATGGAAACTCAAACTACGAATTACTTGGAATTAGGAATTAGACATAGTTCAGAAATTACAACTTGTCACAGATATTGAATTAGTTATGCCTGATATTTTGACTTCATAGTGAATGTAAAACTTATTTGCTAAAATTTAGCTTAAGGTTGTTGTTGAGTGACTTGGAGAGCACATAAAACAAGGATATCTGTCTAGACGTAGATTACTAAGTTAATGTCTTCACGGGTGTTCAGTCAATTTAAGAATCATCTACTTGTATATTATATTTAATGCAAGTCTGAGCTTCTGAAAGTTGATTTTTATTTATTTTAGAATTTGTGCTATTATACCTATATATATATATAGATCATTCACTGAGCTTTTCTATTATCTGAATCTTTCCCTATAATGCGTTTGTCCCAAACTGCAATCATTCTGTGTCTTTTTGTCCACATAGTGGATCTTTTGGAGATTAGGCACAAATAAATACACATAAATGTCATACTCAACTAGGTTGGTAGATTAGTGTTGTATGCTAAAGGAAAAAAAATAAAGTAAAAGAATTGGAAGCTAGTAGCTTTTCAACTAGATAAATAGCGGAAAGGAATAAAAACACTAGTAGAAGTAGAGAGAAGAGAAGGCCGAAAGAAGCAGAGAGTAAAGGAGAAGATAAGAAGGTATGGGTATGTGACATTTTTTATTTAATTCTTGAATAAGATAGATTACCACTAGGAGTGTGCCTGTTTGTTCGGTTCAATCGAACCGTTTTTTTTTTTCATTTTATCAAAAAACAAATCAACTGAAATTTCAAAGAAGTCGTTTTTTTTTTCAAACTGAACCGAACTACTCTGTTTGGTTTTTTTCATTCGGTTTACACTACAAATGAATGGAATTTTATTATGTTCAAAATTGAATCAAACCAAAAAATCGATTTTTTACAGTATCAAACCAAAAAATCGATTTTTTACAGTATCAAACCAAACTGAACCATATTTGCCTCTTCGTTTGAGTTGTTCTATTTGGTTCGGTTTTTGCACACCCCCTAATAACCACCTTTTGAACTCACTATAAATAAAACTCCTTTGTTTTTATTCATTCCATTGAAATGGCGAAGTTTGTTCTCTACCTACTAGTTTTCTTCTCTGCCCTTTTCTTGGCTGGCAAAGTAAGTTCTACCTCCAGCCCTATAGAATTTATCAAGGTCTCGTGCCAGGCGACTCGCTATCCTGATCTCTGTGTTCAGTGTCTCTCAGGATATGCTAGTGCAATTCAACAAAATGACCAACACTTAGCTCTAACTGCTCTATCAGTGAGTCTAGCCAGGGCTAGATCAGCTACTGAATATGTCAAGAAGCTGAGTAAAGTTAGGGGGATAAAACCTAGAGAATATCAAGCTGTGAAAGACTGCATAGAGAACATGGGCGATAGCGTGGATCGACTTAGCCAGTCAATCAAGGAGCTTGGCCGAATGGGGCGAGCTGTCGGTCGGGATTTTATGTGGCGTATGAGTAATGTGCAGACTTGGGTTAGTGCTGCATTAACTGATGAAAACACTTGCGTTGATGGTTTTGCAGGGCGGCGCATGGATGGAAATGTGAAGGCTGCCATCAAGCGTAAGATTACCGATGTTGCTCGGGTCACTAGTAATGCACTTGCATTGGTTAATCGCTTTGCATCTAAAAACAAAGCTGCTTCTGGTAAAAAGCCTTAGATCGTCTTTGTTGGTTGGTGTTTATGTGATATAAGGTTGGTTTGTGCCCGCCTGGCTGAATTTTGGATCTGAGTTTGCTAGCTAATATAAATGTAACATAAAATGAAACTGAAGTTTGTTTGATTTTCTGTTTGTTGTCTTGTCTAATAACTGTGTCTGTTTTCTTGTAAAGTAGTTATGTTGCACGGAAACTTGTCGAGTTTTACGTCTACGCGCTTGTTTCATTTCCGTTCTTAAAAATGATAATGTAAACTCAAGTTCCCAAAGTTAAAGCTGTTCTAAATCTTATTTCGACAACTTTTGACTTCCTTTAGTTTTACAGAGCTGACAAGTTCTGATATATAGTAGTATTTGATTAAAAAAGCAGTTAGGAAATGTACGATAATATTCTAAAGCTATCTAAGCAATTTTAAATGATTCAATAAAGGAAAATCTTTCAATAAATTATACTATTAGAGCAACAAAGTACTGAAGGTGACACAATGGTAAAGTTCTTATGGATTCATACTAAAGAATATTATAGAGTGTTGTGTAGGGTGTTCCTTCAGTTCAAATAAAACAGAACCCAATTAATTTTTTTTATTTTAAATTGAATCGAACAGAATTAAAATATAGTCTTTAAAAAACAAACTAAATATAAATGTGAAAGAACTAAAAGAAAATTAATTATCAAAAAAGAAAAAACTAAAAGAAAATCAAAATAAACTGAGCTGAACTTGTTGAATCAGTTGATTTTTTGATGTGATTACTGATTAGGTTAAATTATTTTGTTGATTTATCTAAAATTTAATTGAATGGATTTATGTCTAACATCAAATCGAAATGATATTTTTAATACTCAAATGAAACTGAACTGAATTTATGGGTTGGATTTGGTTTTAGGAGGCATGGGATAATTTTGTGAAAGTAGGCGACACGATGGGCAATAAAGAGGTTTCCCAATCTCAATAAAAATGAGAGTGCGTGAGCATGTGATGAGGTTTGAGTTAACTGAGTTGGGGATCAGACATGAATTGAAGGATGCCACATGAAGTTTACTGAGCATCTATTGATAAAGGAGTGTCTTGTGGGTCCTTTAATTTTATTTCCATCACCAAGTTATGAATTTGATGATACTGAGCCTAATATTTCAAACTGTATGATGTCATCAATCTTTCATTAGAAAACAAGTATCTTAAGGGGGAAAAAACCCAACTTTGCATTTCTTCAAAGATTAATAGCTAGTAGGACTAGCCGATTAGCTTTTATGGTTGGGAATTATTTTAGAGGGTTAGGGTTATGTTTCAATGTTGATATCCTTAATCTACATAACTTCATCTTCTGCATTGAATATAAAATTATAAAAAAATCTTAGCAAAGTTTCTTGAGGTTTGTCACAATAGCTAGAAGGCGGTAGGGGATGTCTGTGACATTTTCCTTGGGCTTGTACTTGAATGCCCTATATTCATCAATGAAAAACTCAACCCTTTTGTCCTTCACTTGAACCATTGCCTTCATGTTAGTTGTCTAGGATTTTCCACATCTTTTTGGCACTAGTACAATGTTGAACTCTTGACGTTTTCTCTCCACATCGAGAAGATATAATAACACATATAGCTTTTTGCTTGAGAGAGTTTTCTCCTTTTTACTCTTTTGTCCACTCTTCTCATGGCATGGATATGGTTCTTTGTCTTGAAACTTGACTGGAGCCTCATAGCCTTTATTCTATAGGTTGACGTTAGGGGTAACCGAACCGATTTTTGGAATTTTAAAAACCGAACCGAACCGAAAATTTAGAAAAAGAAAATATTTTTAACCGAACCGGTCAATTCGATCAGTTATTTCGGTTCGGTTTACATGTAAAACAGTCATAAATTTTTTTAAACTCAAAACCGAACCAACCAACCGAAATTTACGAACGATTTTCAACCGAACCGAACCAATTTGTCGGTTCGGTTTTGCACACCCCTAGTTGACGCCATCCATAACAAGATAGGTCTCCATGCGGAACTTCCAATTAAAATAATCCATGTCATCAACGAAAGGACTAAGATTGTTTGAGAAATTTTCAGTTGCCAATTGAAATCTCAAATACAACCTAAAAATGGTGAATTATGGTGGTTTTGAGAAATTTAAATTTTAACTAAAACGAATAGGAACGATTAGAGTTTGGAGAATGACCCGATTTAATTCAATTCTACGTCCACTATTCAATCGAAGATTGAAATACACTAGTTTAATATAATGGAGTTTTTCTAAAGTTACATTCTAATTTAAAAAGAATTGTTTTTTCAAAATTTATCAAGAACCTATTAAAATGGTAAAATAATAAAAATTTATCAACACAAAAATAAAGCAATCAATATAAAATTGTTGTATAATAAATGAGTATATAATTTGAGAATCGAATGCTTAATAAGTGTAAGGAGTAACAATTTGTGTAATCCTTAGAGAACGTTGGTAGAGGTTCATTTATACCCGCCAATAATTTTTCTTTAAGTCATCAATGAAGGTAACAAAAACTGTCGTGAAAAATTTAGTATAGGGTAAAAATGATCAACTTTTGCGAATTTAATTTTTTTTAATATTTCGTGACAAATTGAGGGGGTGTAACAATCCTTTATTTAAAATAAAATATTTGAAAGATCAAAATGAAAAATAGAATAGCAGAGCATGATGACTTATTACCACAGCTATCGCAGCAGCATCATCATCATCATCATCGCCGTGGCCGTCGTCTGGTTTATTCTCCGATTTGTAATCATTCATCTTCCGTTCTTTGCTTATCTTCTATCGCAGGCTTTAATTTTTGTTTGTTTGCTATAAATATTGACCTTGATTTCGTTTCGTTTCTAATTTTTAGTTATTTCGGGATTTGCAGATATGGAGGGCACAGCTGAACAGAGTCTGTACCCATTGCACCGTACCAAAACTCTTCACCTGGTATTAATAGAAGGCTTAATTACTTAAAAAAACCCACCTTTAATCTTTATTTCGTTTATACCCAGAACTAGAAAAACTGTCACATATACCCTTGACGTTGTCATTATGTTTCGCCTCTACCCCAAATTTCAAAAAAAAGATGATTTATTAAAAACAACTAAATTTAAGGGTTATTTTATACCTTTTTCTATTAAAAAATGTACAAACTAATACTTCATCTTTAAAAACGTTCAAATAAGTCCTAAAATTAATTAATTTTTTTAATTTAAATAAAATAAATAAATAAAATAAAATATTTTTATTAAGTCTTATTTATAACCGTACTCCTATTTAAAAAACCGCTAATATTATTTTTTTTAATTTTTTTTATTTTTACGAAAATAAGCTCCTTCCTCCATGGACTCCTCCATCCATGGAGGAAGGAGCTGCTCCTTCCTCCATGCGAGGAAGGAGCTCGCACTGCTCCTTCCTCATATGGAGGAAGGAGCAGCGTTCTCCTTCCTCCTTGAGGAAGGAGCTGCGAGCTTCTTCCTTCCATGGAAGGAAGGAGAAGCTCCTCCTCCCATGGAGGAGGAGCTATTTTTTTTTTAATTTAAAAAAAAATTGAAAATAAATTTTAAAATTAAAGTACGGTATTAGGTTAAAATTAATTAGTCTGATGTAAAAAAATTTACGGTTTTTTATTTTTAACAAATTATTAATAATTAATATAAAATTAAATTATTATTATTAGTTGAATTTTTTTAAAGAAGGAGGTGTTTTTGTATAATCAATAACATTGACGTGTAATTAGAATATATGCTAAAAATGAAGGATTATTTTAAACTCTTTTTCAAATGAAAAGAGGTCAATTTAATACCTCGAGGGTAGAGGCGAAACATAATGGCAACGTCAAGGGTATATGTGACAGTTTTTTTAGGTGAGGGTATAAACGAAATAAAGATTAAAGGTGAGATTTTTTTAAGTAATTAAGCCTTAATAGAACTGCTTGATTTCCGGCTTCATATTTTTTGATCTGTACCCATGAGGCTTATTTATCTGAAACTCTTATTGACGCTCAGGGGCGGAACTAGCTTTTGTGAAATGGGGGGACGAAATCATACAAATTTTATTTTGAGGGGGCGAAATAAAAATTACTATATTTAAAAAAAAAAATTCAAGGGTGTTTTTATTAAAAAAAAAATTTGCAGTGGCGGTCGCTACCTCAGCCATAAGGCTGGTTCCGCCCCTGTTGATGCTCCCCTAACTCTTTTTGGTTGGCAACACGTATATATGATCTTTTAAAGTCCATTTCATTAAATAGTTATAAAACTGCTTTCTTTTAGGTGTTTTTTTTTTTTCAACAGTTATCGTGCTACATAAAGAGACCTTTGAACATGGATGTATTTTTCCAATATGACATTAACATAACCATCATCGCTGTTATATGTTTCGCAATCAGACACTATATGACGCTTTACATTTACAAACAAAAATTACAGCTCTGAACAAGTCGTTTTGAAGAGAAGAGATGAAAATTAGCTCTCTCCGCATACCTTACGTGGAGCAAAAAGGAAACTGAAATGAGAGATATTTGACGAGGAAATCCTAGTCGTTCGGGTTAGGCCTGTTCATAACCACCATCGATATCATCGAAGGAAGAGGGTCCTCATTCTCATTCATTGGACACAAACTTTTCTGATAATACCACAGGAAATACATCCCCTCTGGGTAGATTGTTACTGGACGACAGTAACAATATAATTGCTAGTTGTCTTAGCCGAAGCGTTTTTTGAACAAATGATGACGCTTGGTTGGATCCTTGGGTTTCATACTCTTAAGCTGACCCTGGCCAGCAAGTCTGTTTCGTCCAGTACTGTATTCCATATAAACCATCCCCTTTGCACCAGACATTGCACTCATTGATCCCATCATGCGACGAGCTTTATGAAGGGCTATGTCATCGGCATCTTCATCTAACTGCTCCAAGCCAACAGCGTCATCACCAGCATTCAGCACCTTTGCAAGCAGCGCCAATTGCTCATCACGATGGTAGTAGCTTAAATCAGCACCAGTATCAGGAGGAGGTAAACTTGTTATCACCTTAAAGCTGTAACCTTGATCAATCAGAAACTGCTGCCTTTTTGTCGAATAGTACATCTCCTGAGTATCAGTAGAAACAAGGGAATAGAAAAACGCATTGTACTCTTCTTTTCCACCAGCCATCCTATCTTGATGCTTACCCTTTGCCCTAAGAATACGTCCTAATCGCTGGGCTTCTTGTCGTCTAGAACCAGCATGTGAAGAGATCTGGATGATCACATTTGCCTCGGGAATATCTATAGAATTATCACCCACCTTTGACAGAAAGACCGTGTTCACATCCTTGCTAGTTTTAAAAGCCTGAAGAATTTTAGTCCTCTCAGCATGGCTGGTAGCACCATAAATCATAGGTTTGCGAAGTTTCATAGCATATTCCGTAAGTGCAAAAAGATTGTCAGCAAACACAATTATCTTATCACCACGTTGCTGTTCATGAAAACGTATCAGAAACTCACATGCCCTGAACTTATTGGGATTCATCACATACAGTGCCTGCTTCTTCTTGGAGTTCTCCTTTTTCAGATATTCAGCAAAAAACTCTTTAGTCATTGGACACCATACTTCAGCACACTGCACATTTGCTATAAATCCTCCTTTTACTAAATCCAACCAGTTTGCTTCATACAATTTGGGACCAATAAGGAAGTTCAAATCCGTAATCCTTTCATCCTCTCTTACAAGTGTTGCAGTGAGCCCAAGTTTACAGTGGGATTTGGTGATGCTGATAACTTTACGAAACATATGAGCAGGCACCACGTGGACCTCGTCCATTAGAAGAAGTCCCCATTCTCTGTTCCTTATCTCTTCAATTATCTTTTCAGATTCTTCAGATCGTTTACCACCAAAAGCAACCATGTTATATGTTGTTACAACGACCCCAGCATTGCCATGGAATCTTTCTTTACTGTCAGATGTGAATCTACAAATTTGTTCCTCTCGTATGGTTGACCACAGCTGAAACTGAAAAGCCCATTGATCCACAGACACGGCATTTGTTGCCAAACACAGGCAACTTTTCTTGATTCTGCAAGCTGCAGAAACACCAACTAGGGACTTCCCAGCACCACAAGGAAGTACTATGATGCCAGACCTTGCTCTACCATTTCCAAACATTTTACTTAAACTCTTTTCCTGGTATGGTCGTGGTTGAGCATGAGGCTTCAGTTCCATCTCCAGATCAGGGTTTATAGTATCATTTCTGAAGTCATACTCCTCCAGCATTGGATAATTTAAAGCATTTGGCAAGCATCGCTGCTTTACATTTTCAACCTGAGAAGGATCAATCTCAAATGAGTGAGTTTCTTTCTCTTCTGCTGCAGCTGCCAATTCTGCTTCATTAAGCAACTCATCATGACTATTTCCAATTTCTCCTGCAGTTTTGCTAATGGTGAAAGCATCATTTTCATATGCCTCAGTTGTAAGTCTGGCTCGAGATATAACCTCGTCTTGCAACAGCCTCTTCAATACCTCTGGAAACGGTGATTCAACAAGGTAGCGATTCTTTTTAAGCACAAGCTTCACTTTGCCATAATTTGCAGTAGAACCATGTATAAATTCAATCATCTCTTTAGGCAACTTTGTTTTAGACAACTTATTCAAAACGGATATAATGGTTTCAGTTTCAAGACCCACTGAAACCGCAGCATATAACGAATGAGGGGTCAAATTATATTCATGCATCGACTCCGGCCTGCAAACTGGCTCAGCAATAGCTATGAGGAAATCATACGCTTGTTTGTATAGAGACGAGAAAGTTTCAAGAAAAATCCTACCATCAGCACACGCCCACAAAGGCCGATTCGCATGGTCAACTTTCAATTCCAATTTACTAAAATCTCTCTTTTTCCCCTCCCTATCATCCAGACGATCATCCTCCATATCTTCACCGTAATAAACATCTTCATCTTCCACATTTGTGCTCCTATGATCGTCCTTAGAGGATTTGTGCTTCTTACTGTGTCTACCCTTTTCACCATGACCCATGTTTCAATTTCTTCTGAATTTAATTCCAATTACAGTTTAAGCTTCAAATTATTTGTATCAAAGGATATATTTTCTTTTAGGTGTTGGTTGAATTTTTTTGATTATATTAGGCTTATGATATAATTTAACTCCCACACTACACTATTATAATTTATTCTATAATAATACCTCTTAATTTTTTTTTTCTATGGCACATCTAAACTTTTGTTACTTGCCGAATTAACATCTCAATGAGTGTGTGAATGACATGCGCGATGATCAATAGTGAAATACATGTCAAAATTTATAGGTTTCATGCATAATTTAACCGACAACACTTTTTGTACATCTAAACATTTTTTTTTTCATTTCAACACTACTTTCTTAATTCTTGAGATAAGTCAATTTTTCTATCTTTACGGGACGTAGAGAGTTTCTTATTCGATTCACAAAAACATTATTTTTTTTATTTTATGAAATGAAAAAAATTGACTGTATTTTATTGGTGCTAAAACATATTAATATTTGTTTATAATAATTTAATTAATACTTATATAATGATGTTGATATTTTTGTAGTTGTTTTATATTATTATATATGTAGAAAAACATTACTCAATTATTTAATTTTTTTTACCTGATATAAGATATATTTGCCAATAAAAAAATCATATGTACATTTGATTTATAGTATATAATTTTTTTAATTCTTTATATATCTAAATTAATATTTTATAGAATGATTTTAAGGATTAACCTTAAACTATCCTACTTTCACAAAGTTATTATAAAATTTTGGGTCATGAATTACAAATTATATTCGATACCCAGTTTCATAAAAATATCTATAAAAATAATTTTATCTATTTTTATTTATTTATTATCGTTTATACTCACATCACTTAATCATATTTAGTGATATCTTGCATTTGCAGTTGAAAGCTTCAATTAGGAGTTTATTTTATCATTTTTAACCTAAAACTTTATATATATATGGAGTTTTATTTTCATTTATATAGTATGTATGTTGAAATTTATTGAAAAAGTAAAATTATATATATATATATATATATATATATATATATCTTCATAAAATTCAAAATAAAAATATAAAATAGTTCCTAATTGTAAATCTATTTCCGTAATTTTGCTCCATAATTAATAAAAGTGATTGCATAAAAATATTTTATGAAACTATTAGTTATTGTACTATAGTAACAAAATACATGTATTTTAATAATTTAATAAGGTATCATAATTTATCAAATTAAAAAAAAATTCAAAAACAGTTAAATGTTGGAAAATAATATTTAAGGACTGAAATATAATTTATAATACATATATGGAGCAAACATGTTATTTTGTCATCTTATTTGGCTTATTAGGCGAGAGTGCAAAAGTTTTAACTCATGAGTGGCCATATACACACTGTGCAAAAGTCTTGACCCATGAGTTACTGTGTCGTTTCATTTACTTTCTTTGCTTTTGCCTTTTTGTTTAGAATACGGCAATCACTGTAAGTATTTAACTACTGTGTCGTTTCATTTACTTTCTTCAAACAAAATAAGCTAATCCAACAACTAATTCATATGTTTTAAAACAAAGTCCAAAATCATAATGGATATAACTACTAACACTATAAATTTAGAAAAGACTTTAAAATCACGTGCTGTGTACAGTTTTGTCGAGAAAATTTCACTTCATAAAGAAAAAAAAGTTTTAATTAGGATAAGTTTTCCAAATCCTAAAAGAATTTTATAGTTTCAAAAAAAAAAAAGAATTTTATAGTTTCAAAAAAAAAAAAAAGAATTTTATAAACCAAAAGTTACCCTAAATAACTTATGCGTATATAAATATTTACTTCAGCCGCTAGTTTCATACAGAAACATTGTCGCAGAAGAGAATGGGTGATAATAATAGTTTTGAAGGTTGGAGAGAAGTGCCAGTCGCAATAGTTTGGTTGATAATGGAAAAATTACACTTGATCGACAATATTCGACTAGCGGCGGTCTGCAAGGATTTCAAACTTGCTTTCACGAGTCTTCCCACCAAGCTCAACCACTGTAAGGACGTAGTACCTTGGGTTTTAATGATGAACGGAAGCGGCGATGATCATCTGCATTTTCTTCGAGTTTCAACTCAAACGACGATCAAGATGCGTATTGGTCGAAATTTATTCGATTACCAATCCCATGCCCCTTTATGCTCCAGGAATGGGTGGTTACTGGCTGCCACAGACTCTAATTTTGATGAGAAAACGAGGATGTTTTTGCTTAACCCGATTACCAGGGAGAAAATATGGATGCCCAAGACCGACACCTACATCGTCAAGTATGCTATTTCAGATTCAGTTGTGGATGGCAAGCCCGAGTATGTAGTACTTGCTAATATGTTCATACTAGATGAAATTAAGACAGTTGTTCTGCGTATATGTCGTCCGGGAGATTCTACTTGGACAAACGTTGCCGAATTTGAAACTAGTCTCCTCTTCAGGGAATGTATCTCGTGTCTGTGCATTGCCGGAGAAAAAATCTACTGCGTTGACGAAAGAAACTGGGTGAAAATTTACGACCTGAAGATCCGTGAATGGAAAAAAAGGGATATGGAAATACCATCCTATTCCTACGATGAAAGCATTGAGACACAAATTGCGGAAAAGAATGATGAGATTCGTCGAGTGGACATCGGCTATAAGTCTATGCGGAAGAACAAAAACAAACAAAAGTGTAAATTTGACTTGACATCTTACAGATTAAACGAGGAGAAGATGGAGTGGGAGATACTGTCTGAAAGGGATATCAAGGACACATCATGGTTCGTAGGAAATGAGACTTCCTATTTGGCTAAAGGGAAACCTCGCATCTACCTTATATCCGGTGAAGGTTATTTAATTCTTTCCGATATTAATAAGCCCGTTCAGAAGGGTACTGATTATCGACACTTATTCACTCGCCGCAACAACCCAATCCCTAATTATCCAGACAGAAACAAGCTCTTTTGGTTTGACATGAACTGATTTTGTATTAGTTTGTCATAGTTGCATATGTTATGTCTTCGGGATATCTTATTTATTTTATATAACCAACGTTTAGTTTTTTTTATCAATTGATCATTTGAACTTATTGAGCTCAAATTATGATGCAAACTTCAATAAGAATCAATCGGTGTACAATAAAAGATGAATAAAAAAAGGCAACTTTTCTCATTTTTAAAAATCAACAGACAAATTTATTATTTTCATACAACGGGGATTTGAAACTCCGTGCCCTTTTGCTCATTCTCGAGCACATTGGCCTATCACATATGCAATTCTGCAGTATTATCACTACTAATCTACAAAACAAAGAATGAGGAAAATTACAGAAAGAAGGCGACCTAATGCTGCCGGGCGAGCTGGTTCACGGTCACCATCTCTGCCTTTGCAATCCCAAATGGGAGTGGTCTCAAAAAGCTCGAGGGACAAGTCTTCTCTCCTGCTTAGTGAGCTATGCACTCTTAGCTTGGCAATCTCGGCCTCTTCTTCATGTGTTATCTCCCTCAATACTATTGTCGGACGACACTCAGTTTTACCATAACTCCAAATCTTCCCTTTGCACGCTAAGACACTCTTTTTAAAAAATCCCTTTCCGACAATAGCCTCAGCTGCACAAAAAGAGGAAATTTAGGATAAGAAGTAGTTGCAATAAAAGTCGACAAAACTCTTTTTCATTAACTCTAGCTGAATGGATAACCTGCAGGAGACACAAATTTTAATATTCTTAATTTTTAATTCGGGCCTTGATCAAACTGACAACAGCATACCAAGCTTTCTTATCAGAAGTTTACGAGAAGCTAACAACATCTGAGGGTTAGATATGATTCAAGAGACGGTAATTGTAATTCTGGATGAGCATGCCCCAAATAAAGCAAAAAGGGTTTTTACTACCCGACATGCATCGGGAAGCATAACTTAATCTTTGCATTGGATTTTCTTACTTGCATAAAGGTTATCTAAGTTAGATGAATCTATCAAAATTAATGCCATAATTGGAGTGAATGACGAGATGCAAAAAAGATGTCTAACCTGGTAGACAGTTTTTGCAGCTCGCTTTATTGTCACTTACAGCTGCAACTACGAGTCTTCAACACACGTGCCATGAATTAAAGCAGCAAGCAAATTGGCCTTCTTAGGACTCTGAAAGCAGCAAGCTAAAACTAATCAAACAGTAAGGATACACCCTGTCCAAATGATTATTGTCCTAATTCTTTAGAGTAGACATCTAATTCTCAATAAAAAGTATCACTATCCAATCACATTTTAAATTGAGAGATCAAAAAAGAAAACTTATCCAAGGTTATAAAGTCTTATATAAGAACCAGCAATAATGTTTTCACCCAAACAAACTGTTAGTGCATCCTTATATAAATTGTCAAGGTGATTTTATGGAAACAAACAGTTTAGCCAAAAAAATTTGAGACATCTTAATCATAGTAAAAAAAGATTACTAAAATAAGAAAACACAATGAAATACATTGAAGGATGAGTTAACTGCTACCTTAACCACTTGAACGCAGTTGCAGCTGCATCACCAAGTTCATTTTCATCTCGAATCTCGGCAAGACTATGTATTTAAGGAGTACAACTAATTCAAATTTTGTCAAATATATTACATTGACAAACCACTGGTAGAATTCTTTGAAGTAAAGTAATAGAGCGGCAAGATAGGTTCAAATCTGTAGATATACAAAACTGAGTAAGATGCATGTCTGAATCACACTGATCATGAAGCTTCAATCAGGAACTGGAACAAATACAATGGCGAGGACCTTTTGGTTTGCGCTTGATTAGGTATGCATACAACAAATAAATTATAAACATGGAACGCACCAAAAATTAAGGCCGTGAACGTACACATGTATCGGTCTCAACAATGCTAGACCTAAATACACCCCATAAACTAAGGTCATGACTGTGAAGACGCATCATCTTCAACAATATAATAATTTTATAGGCTAAGCAAATAAAGGATCTTCACAGAAGTTCAATTTTAAATAATGGAGCCTTCTATCATATATATAAGGTTGAAACAGCTACAGTGATCAGCCAAAAACACTTCGAATGCTTAATTTGTTTTGGCAATAACTGCCATTAGTATAATGCACAACAATCACTCACTCGCATTAGCAGAAAAAGAGATTTAAAGAGAGCTAAACGGGAATATTAAGATGCACAATAAAAATGCAGTTTTTCGTACTTGTTTTAAATTTTAAATAATGCTTAAACTTTTTCTGCTTAGAGGCTGTCTTCTGTTGTTCAACTTTTTCACTGCTTAGTGGAGTTAATTGAGTCAAAGGTTATCGAACCGGAGTTTGCTCAGAAGAATCTGCTAGTAAATTTCCTTGAACTGGAGATGTCCTATAACCAAGAAAGAAAAAATAAATTATTTTTATGAAACTTTAATAGTGAGCATTGAAATATAAGCTCCAAGTCATTACATATAGCAACTCAATTGCCTAATTTCAGTGAGCAATTCCAGATCAAAAATAAAGAATAAGTTGTGCATCCCCAATCATGACTCGATACAAATAGCTATTTAAGCAAGTCATCTCAATAAGCTATTGCAGAAAAAAAAATCAAAAATAAATAGAACAAAAAGTAAAAACCATAACAAAAACAGCAAGAAAATCAGTGGAATTAAGAAAAATAAGCATATTAGATAGTAAACACAATAATATTTAAACCGAAGCAGACAAATTATCTAATTATTCATAATCACATAGACTAACCATGAATTATAGATGAGCCCACGCAGGAAGAAGAAGAAAGTTAAAATTTAGCTACCCAAAATGAACAGACCACCTCTCTAAAACCCTAACTTCTTCTATTCAGAAGCAATTTCATTTTCACAATTTAAAACCTTAACCATTGTTTTGTTTTTTTAGGATCCCTAACCATTTTATTTGATATCTCCTTTATTAATAATATTTTTCCTTGACTCCAGTCTATATCCATTCTTCAGCCATGAATCGTTTTTTTTTCCGCTTTTCACTCTTTGTTTTTTATTTGTTGGTCCCTAACTACACATGTATGTTTTTAAATAATTAAGACAAAAGCTTTTAATTAAATAATTATTATTTAGAATTTTTTAAAATTTAATTATTTATTAAATCACACTACTTAAATTTTCTAAAAGAATTACTTACCTATGATGACATGATGTCCGTCGTCAGGTACAGCAAAAAAACAAGGGAACAACGATATCGATATCCATTCGTGCTGCGTGTTGTGGACTCTTAGACAGAACTAAACATGTTGATATTCTTGTGCAATACGAGCAAGGTCTGCCTGAGAAATAAAGAAAACGCGTAGCGCAAGGGCCAGCGACATGGTGCAGGGGACGGAAAAAAATTCCATTAGGCTTTCCTGTGGCATGAACTAAAAAGACATGACAACATGACACCATAGTCATCCAAGACTGAACCAATTTTGTCTGTGCATTGACAGAAAGGTTTCTGAGTTCTTGAATACTCCTGAAGGCCAGATATGAAAGGCTTCTAAGTTGATTCTGTCCAACTACAGCCTGCCAATTTGACCAGTTTCTTCTTTTTCACCGCCTTCCTCAGTCTCTTGGCATCATCCCACCTCCCCGCCGAGGCATAAACATTGGCAAGAAGAGAATAATAGCCACTCGTAGCAAGTTCCAACTCAAAGCAACGTCGAGCTGCAAGCTCTCCAAACTCGGCATTACTATGTACCTCACAGGCAAGCAGTAAAGCGCCCCAAACATCAGCATGAGGCTGCATAGGCATACTTTTTATCAGCTCATATGCTTCTTGAAGTTTTCCTGCTCTACCTAAGAGATCAACCATGATTGCATAGTGATCGCTCAAAGGCACAAGTTGGTGGCTCCTCATGGATTTAAAGCATCGGTAGGCCTCTTCAATCATACCAGCATGGTTATAGGCAGTTAACAATCCGGTAAATGTGACTAATTTTGGTTTTATGTGGGCATTCATCATTTCCCCAAACAATTTTACAGCATTGGCAACCTTCCCATTAATACCACATCCAAATATTATTGCACTATAAGCAACCACGTCCTTTTTCTTCAGGCAATGAAATAAGTCATACGCCTTGTCAATATTCCCACACTTTGCATAAAGGTCAATAAAAGCAGTGACCAAATGATCGTCAAATTCTATCCCAAAATTCTTTATATATGATTCAATCCATGATCCACGTCTCAAATCACCCAATTGTGAACAAGCTGATAAAATACTTACTATAGTCATTTTATCTGGTTGAACATCATTATCAGATTTACGCATCTCATTGAACAGCTTAAGGGCCTCGTTAGGCTGGTTATTTTGTGCAAAGCAAGATATCATGGCATTATATGAGACATGATTTTTCTTAAGCATCCGGTTAAATAGTTTCCATGCAGACTCAACATCTCCGTATTTCGAGTACCCAGTAATCAAAGTAATCCAGGAAATGTTATTTCTTTGGGGCATTGCGTCAAAAAGACTCTGTGCTGATTCTATGCTACCACAATCCACATACCCGCTAATCATTGCATTCCATGAAGCATAAATTTCTCTCTGGCATCTGCTGAAATAAAAGGCAAGCCTGGTTCATATCTCCAATACTTGCATACCCCGATACCATCGAATTCCATGATACAATATCTTTCATTGGTATTTGATCAAACAAGCTTTGAGCCTGCTCTAAATTCCTAGATTTTAAATATCCAGATAAAATTGAATTCCATGAAACCACATTTTTCTCCACCGTGTCATCAAAAACCTTCAATGCACTGTTCATATCGCCCAGTTTTGAGTACAAATCAACAAGGGCAGTTTGCGCATAAACACAACCACAAAATCCAAACTTATAACACTGAGCATGAATTGAAATTCCTCCAATCTTGTGAATTCTAGCGCACGCCCTTAAAGAAGATGAGATAGCGTATGTGCTTGGACGAAGTCCTTGTCTAACCATCTCATTGTATAGAGATAAGGCTTTCTCGAATTGGCCCTGCTGAGAGAAATATCTAACTGTGCAACCCCATGAGAAGGTATCTGGATTCCGTAGATGGAAAAGAATATTCTCGACATACTGAGAAACACTTTTAGTGCATGAGCGAGAAGCGAGAAGGATTTGACGGACTAAGAGAGGCTCAAGTTTATTAAGACTGTTGACAACAAGCTGTACATGGATCTGTTTTGCCTGGTTAGCAGTTGGGCAGTTATTCAATGTGGTTGTCAGTCTATCAAGTAACATTCCAAACAAAAGTTTGAAAGATTTAGACAATCTTTGTACTAAATCAAGGATGAATCCTCTTTTTATATGTTAACATGCATTCTATCCGAAAAGAACTTGAATTCATACCTTTTGCTCTCAATGAAACCACAATAATCCGAGTCGCTCCTCGATAGAAGTTGGAATGCAAGAATATAGCCAGAAAGATCAGTGAACAGAATAATCCTGCAAAAGATTGATAGAATTAAAAGAAATTATGATAAATAGAAGAAAAATGATAAAAAAAAAAAACACTCTTCTGGCAATTCAAATTGTCACAGTTATACATAATTACTCAATGTAACTAAGTGAAAGCAATCAAGTGGCTAATATAATTACAAACTGAAGCTCCATCATTAAGCCTTAATTAGCAGAACAAATCACACAGCAACCACTAAAACTAAGCCAGAATTCATAAGCTAAGTTAAATTAAGCCCCAAGAATGATATACCCAATTAAGTTTTAACCCTAAACTCGTATGTAACTGAAAATTGAAAAAACAAGTAACCAAGAGAATCATTTGTGTAATCAATTCGAAATTTAAAATAGATTAATTAGAAACAGAATATGGGTTTTCAAGCAAAGGAAACAACATATCCACGTACGAGAAAAAGAACTCAGCTTTACAAAATCTAATGGCATACCTTAATCATTTACTCCTTTATTACTTCATAAGCTTCCTGTCTCTTTATCATCATTTTAGAAGAAAAAGAAGAAGAGTTTTTTTACATGAATACTGAAATATTTAAAATATTTACAAGTATACCATGAGAAGTTTCACTTTACAATTAATTAAAAAAATACGATATTTGTAAACAATATTTACGAGTGTTAATTTCATAAAACATCACGACCTTTACACGAAATTTCATTTTAATCACGACTTTTAAAAGTTGTCGTATAAAACCACGATCTTTCATTTTTTTTCAAATCTATCACCAAATTCCGGTGTATTTTTGTTGACTTGGCTACCGGAATCCGGCAGATTTGTCAAAAATAAAAGGTAAAAATAAACCTGAAAATATAGACGTGATAGATTTGAAAAAAAATTAAAGGTCATGGTTTTATATGGCAACTTTTAAAGGTCGTGATTAAAATGAAAATTCGTGTAAATGTCGTGATTTTTTTATGGGATTAATCCTATTTACAAATATATAATATCCATTTTAGAAATAAAAAAAAGAAAGAGTGAAGGTTAAAAAAACCCCTGAACTTGGCACGAAATATTAAATAAGCCCAACCTCGTAAAACCATATCAAATCACCCTACGACTTGTCGAAACCGGATCAATTTCACCCTTTTAGCCAAAAGTGGAATAAGCTCATTTGAAAAATTAACTCTAATTAACTATAATTAATTCATTTAATTTAATATTTAATTTAATATTTAATTAATATACAGTTGGGTTTTTTTCTACCTTTTTTCTAATCACTCTCATAATCAACTAAAATTAACCCTAATTTAAACATTTGAAATACTAAACCGGCCACCGACCACCTACGGAGTTAATTCCGGCCGCCGCTCCGAACCACATCCGGAATCAAATGAAGAACATATCCATCTAGAATCTGTTCTTCATTTTGTGCTTCAAATGAAGAACAGATCACTAGGATCCGTCCTTCACGAAGAACCCTAAATTAAATATTGGTTCTAATTATTTAATATTTGAATTAATTTTAATATAAAAATATAAAAAGTAAAAAAATAATCAAATTTGGTTTTAACCGAACCGAATCAAACCAAAAAATTTGAATGAGTTTTCAGTAGTTTGCGGTTTCCGAAATGAAAAACACAAAAATATTTATGCATCCGTACTTTCTAGACCGCAGTTTCAAAGTAATATTTTTTGATAAATCAAATTTAAAATCGGAACTCAATTACTTGAAATAGAAGTAATCAATAGTTGATGACAAATATTTAACTAAAATAAGTTAAGAAAATAATTTAAGAACTAAATTGTAATTTAGCCAAATCGGCGCCAAGACAATATTTTAATAAATCGTAATTGCCCAAGTAATTATACGAATATAGGTGAAAAATATAATAATCGTTTTTCGATTAAATAATCAAAAATAATTTTAAATCATAATTGAATCAACATTGTTTTTAATTTATAAAATAATGATAATAAATGGCAATTTAGAATTCAAAACGATAATTGAAAGTCCGATTTAAAAATCGGTAAATAACCAAAATTAAAAATCTTGATTAATAAAAATAAACAAACCACTAGAAATAAGAGAAAAAATCACAATTGCCCATACGGTTGATAAATAATCCCAGAAACACGGTTTGACCAGACCCCTTTTATTCAACACGGGTTGACCAACTTTTCTTTCATAATTAAACTTTTTAAATTGATAAATACGGTTTTAGCAAAATCAGTTCAATACAACAGACTTCTTCCAAATTGAATCACAGTTTCATCATCTCTGTTTTACGATGGCCCTCTTCCACCACTGCCGCCACAAAACGCTCCTCCGGTATTCTTTTTGCAACAACGTGGCCGGCGCCAATTTGTTTCCGGTCCACCGCGCCGGTGGAATTGACTGGATAAACATAAGATGCTGAAAATACTAACGGTGGAAGCGAATCCAACGGGTGTGTCGAGATTTCAAAGAGAAAGGGATTTGAATCAGGAGAAGCAATTGCGTGTGCGAAGGTGGAAACGGTCGTTGACTCGGTTTTGACCAATTTCGTTGCATGTTAGAAATTTCCAACTTCATTTCTGGTCTCTCGATTCAAAATTCTGCACTAGTTAGATAAGAAAAAATTGATCCATTTTTGCTGCTATGGTGGATTTGTTTGTGAAAGTTTAAGAAGAAACCAAATAATAGTAGTCCTTTGATAGCATGATTGTCATTTTGCTAAATATCTTTATGCTTTTAGAATAGTCTAGAAATGTTGAATGGGATACAGCTGTTAAACTTTTTTTACTCTTTTTTCCTGTTGAAATCAATGGTCAAGGTTGAACACAGGTGGCACATGTGGCAAATTGTTAATTCAAAAAAGTAGAGAACTAAGTGTTTTCCATTTTTTATTCAGCTAAACATTGACTTATGTATCATGTTAAAACCTCTTCTTCCGTTTACTAGTTATTTAAAAGGTATTTCGAGAATTCTTTTAATTTCAATTCATTATTAGTTCATTAATAGTATACTTTCAGTTCATTAAATAAACTTGAGTTCGATATGTTATTATATTGTAGATAGTGATTTATTACTGGTTTAACATCGGTTTACTAAAAATCTATTTACTATTAGTTTATTAAAAATTAAATTTTCTGTGAATTTACTATCGGTTTTTTAATATACTAAAAATACAAATAGTTTCAAATAGTCTTATTTCACTAAACAAACTTATAGTAATATTATTAATATTAGATTAAAAAATGGACTATTAATTTTTTAAAATACCGATAGTAAATCAGTAGTGAACCGATAGTAAGCTAATAATAATTATTTTTTTAGTATACTGATAGTCAACCAATGGTAAACCGATAGTCAACCGTTAGTTAACCAACAGTCAACGGATAGTAAACCAATAGTCAATCAATAATAAATTGATAATGAACCAATAGTAAACCGGTAATCAATCGATAGTCAATCGGTATTCAACTAATAGTAAATCGATAGTCAAACAATAATAAACTGATAGTGAAGCAATAGTAAACCGGTAGTCAACGGATAGTAAATGAGTTTATAAGTGTCAGTTTACTAATAGTAAATCGATATTAAACAATACCATCAGTTTACTAATCGTTTACTAACGGTTTACTAACAAAATGTTTACTATCAATTCTCTAATGGTTTACTAACAGTTTACTTAAAAAATAAATTTACGGTTAGTTTATTTTTTTTAACCATTTAGTTAATTTATTAATCGTTTACTAACAATTTACTATTATTTTACTAAAATAGAAGTTAATTTACTAACCGTTTACTGTCGTTTTACTAAAAAATATAGTTAATTTATTAAATAAAAAGTATAGTTGATTTGTTTAATATAAAGTATTGTTAATTTATTAACCGTTTACTAACAGTTAACTATTAGTTTACTAAAAGATAAGTTAATTTACTAACCGTTTACTAACAGTTTACTATCGTTTTGCTAAAAAAATCAAACTCCTAAAATTCATAAATAGAAAATAATATAAAAATGTAAGGATATGATAAACAGAAAGTCATTTTGTCAAATACTTTAGTAGCCAAATTTAAAACCGAATTGAAAACACCTACTATTATGTCCTAAATAATTAGACTTTGATTGTCGACTTCGATTAGATGAATAGTAAATGAAACTGATATATGACATAAATATTATATGAAATAAAAAGAAAATTTAAATAAGTCTTCATTATTAGTATTGAATAGAGTCACATAACACAAATGTCAGTTTGTAATGAACATTTTACAAATTGCAGAATCTACTCTTTCTGGTGGTTACTATTTCTACTAACATCAAAACATAATGCTGCTCATGCTCTTGTTCTTTTTCTTCTTCTTGATTTGGTACTTAAAGTTGCTACCATGAAAGAATGACCTAATCATCATGAACCAAGAGAGATAAATTTTCTAGATACTTGCAAAATGTCTACTGCCATACCATTCTTTTCATAGGAAACTAAATAATCTGATTCTGGTAGAAATGTAATTCAACTAATTAATAGAATGATTATATACTTGTTTAACCAAAAGTACAAAATGAAAAAAGAAAAAGAAAATAAAAAAATTGCTACATCATTCTACAAATACAATTAAATTACAATTAAAAAATCATCCCTCATCTTGTTTCATTCCTTTTGTCAAGAAGCTTAATGCCAAAAGCCTAATTCACAAAGCAGCCCATAATTTAGTACTTTGACATCTTTAGGCCAAGAAAATTTATAAGAATTCGACTAGAAAAAGACAAGAAAAGATGTGCAAATGCAGCAAGGTTCAACAAAATGTAAATCCAAAACACAATACTAGAACCACACACAGTTAACAAGCAACTTAAGTATGATTAAAACTTAATAAATATCATATTTTTGAATCAGAATGCTCAAATATGATAATGCTAGATTCAATTTTGACCGTTTAACCGGATTGCAAGTGAGTCTACCAGGTGAATCCAAATATTGAGAAGCGTAAGCATCATCATTAGAAAAGATTTAGTTTTTCTAGAAAGAGCCCCCCAAAGCCTTGCTTAGATTCATTCAAATTCTTCATCGAAGTGTACTCGTGTGGCTTTGAATCCTACAGTAACCCACACAAACAAAAACAAACCATTAGCAACAAAACTCAAATAAAAACAATCAAAGATTAACAAAACTTGATTTGGGTACTTAATAAAATTACCCTATATGCAATTGTAGTAGAGACGGTGGTAGCAGCCGGGGCGGTGGTTAAAACCATAAGAAGATGAGAAAGAGGAGTCTCTATGAGCAGTAAAAAAAGCTCTAATAACTTTGGCAACGAGAAAAGTAGGAGACGATGAGTTAGTTTTATGGTCTTCCTCGTCGTCGTCTTCTTCCTCGTCGGTACGAAATGGAGATTCTTCAAAGCAAAAATCTATCTTAGCAGCCATGAATTTCAAAAAAAAAATAATAGAAGATGAACTCATGATTAAAGAAGCTAAAGATTAGAGGAGAATTTATTAGAGTTGAAATAAACCGTATATCTCAACTTTTTGACAGTAAAAATATAGATTTAAAGAAAAAAACTGAGAACAATTTAAAGTGTACAGTATTTTTGCAGGTGGAATGGCCGGATGGTATAATTGAGATTATTTTGGACTTACACAGTGCTGGACCTAATTTCCTCTAGAAATAAAAAGAAATTAGAACAATTAGCCCAATCACAAGGACCCAAAAGCCCAATACCATAATTGAAACACAAACCCAAAATATAAGAATCCAAAATACCAAAATAATCCCGAAACAAAACAAATCAATTAAAAAGGAAATGGCCACACATTTGAACCATTTCAATTTCCCGCCAACCTCTAAGGAAATCAAAATCATGAAACCAACCACTATACATGAACACACAGTGCCATGTAAATCATGCACAAGGCACTCTAAACAGTGAAAAAAATAAATCGGACGAGTCTTCTCGAGACTCGAATCATGCGTGAGGGGTCATTTCTCCTTATTTGAACCGCTAGGTTCCATAGGTGCCATGTTGGTGTTGTTTTGATGAATAAGTGTTGAAGTGGCTGCCATGGTGGCAAAAAATCCGGTTTGGTTCACAAATGGCCATAAAAGAATTTGAAATATTCAAAAATGGCAATTTGTGCCGATTTTTAAACGTTTGGGTATAATTGACCCCTCACGCATACGTTTGACATTTTACTGTGATTAAGTTTTTCTTCCTCGGCTTGGTTAACGTTACCGTTCTGGTCATTTTCCTAGATCTAGAAAAACTAATTAGTTCTACACAAACGAATTAGAGAAAAGAGAAGTAATTAAGTTCTTGATCAAAGAAAATCCCCAAAAATGCCAAATTAAAACAACAAAATAGTACGTTCTTAATCAAACAGAGAATGTCCAAAAATTTCAATCAACAATCTATCAACTGCAAAGTACGTTCTTGATAAAGAATCAAAGAGAAATGCCCAACAGAATTCAGTCAACAATATTAAATGCAGAGTTAAACAAGAACTAATACGTTAATTCTTGATCCCAAGAGATTTCAATCAACAATTGAATCGATCATTGATAAACAAGAACAGCTACGTTAATTCTTGATCCCAAGAGATTTCAATCAACAATTTAATCGATCACTAAACAAGAACTACTATGTTCTTGATAATTCAATCACAAAGAAATGCCCAACAGATTTCAATCAACCATGCAGAATTAAAACAAGAACTAGTACACAGAAAATCTTCTTTGATCATGTATACACTATCAACATTAAAAGCAAAGATTAAAATAAAGAACTGGTTTCATACCATTTGGAATAGTTTGCGAAGGCCAAATTGAAGCTTCTCTCGTTTTCAGTTTCACGTTTTTGAGCTTTTTTTTTTGCTTTGTGAAGCTTCATAGAGTTGATCGAAGCCTGGGTATTATTTATAAGTCAAACGTAACCGTTTTCTTCAATTCTCACCGTTGGATCCAGTAATTTGTAATCATAATAGCCGTAGGATCACTTCACACTGTGCACCTGGTTAACACCAGATCTTCCCTAGGCGCCAATTTTATAAGGCTTGTCTTTTAAAAATGCCCAACTTTGATTTTTTTTAACAAACTTTTAATAGTATCATTTTTTTTTATTTTCTAATGTTCAGTTTTAGTTATATTCATTTTAAAATTCAATTTTTCACAAATTAAAAAAAATCAAATATCTTTCATATTTAACATGCGACCTCAATTTTTTAAATAATTTAGTTGTTAAATTAAATTGTTAACTGGTTTAGGTTAAGTTATGCCGTTTATGTAAGTTTAGATAATTAATTTGAATTAGGTCTGTTACAGTGTTTATATAGTTAGTTTTGTTAAATTGTTTACATAACTAGTTTAGACTAACTAAATAATTTGGGGGTAAATTTGGTGAATTTGTTAAACAAAATTTAGGTTAATTTAATAATTTTGAGATAAATTTAATTATATATGAGTGTAATTAATTAGGGTTGATTTAGGTTTATTGTTTAATTTAATTAATTATTTTAATTTTTAACAATTGACGTTACAGAAGTATGAGGTATTACATTCTTCCCACTACAAAAATTTGTCTTGGAATTTTCATAAATCGTGATATAATTTAAACAATTGAGATTACTGTTTGCAATATATCACCAATTTTTGATTTTTTTTTTGAAGTATAGAATAGGATTTGATGATGATATCATATTTAATTACAACATATCCTCAGCTAGGCTAGAGTTCTCTTTCAAGCTATGGAACCAAAATTGAAAATAAACCTAATGTGATTTGCTTAATTATGTGGTGATGAAAGAAGAAGTGCTATAAACTTGGGATTAGTGTGAGTTTCATGTTATGGATAGACATGGGTTTGAGCTTGTATTTGGATAGTCAATTTTCATAGAAAAGGCCCACCTTCTCTCTACTTGAGGATACACATTTTGTGCTATGTGGCCACTTTAAAGCCACTGTTTTTCAAGGGCTTCAATTATTCTTGTTTTTAATAATTTTATTTGTCTAATATTTTTCTTTTATTATTTAATTTTGTATAATTAATGTCTTTTATCATGTGCTGATATAAAATACTACTTATTTATTGACTTTTTAAACAATACACAAAATAGTTTTTCTTAAATTAGATTGGAATAGAAGGACTAGATTAAATATTTTCTAATTGACTGATTAATCAATACCGTAAAAAAAAAAATTAAATGAAGATATGTCGATACTTGACCCCTAATAACAATATCAATAAATGTCTAAATGCATGGAGAAAAGCATTGGAGAATTCTAATAATGTTCTCTATGCATTTTATATATATTTGATGTGTCCTTATGTGATTAATCATTTAGAGAAAAAATATAAGAAAATCTCAAAATTTCTCATAAACCACTCACAATATGAAAATAAACATAATTAAGGCATATATTAGAGAACAAAATGAAACAGAAACTGAGCCATAGAAATTATCCCTAAAATAACATTCAAAATCCAATCCACAAACTCATCTTCTGAGTTGGAGTGAGGGAAAGACTTAGAAACACTTCCAAAGCCAACAAAAATGGCTGCAGAGACCCTCAGATTATCCGCTTCTGCTTCTTCTTCTTCCTCCTCTTCACTCTGCACTGCAAATAATGGGTCTGCACGAAGCAGAGCCACTTCTCTATCCACTCCACCTCGCTTTCTCGGCCTCCCTCCCCGACCTTCTGCCTCTGTTTCTTCCATTTCTTCTTCACTTTCTCATTTCTTGGGCACCGTTCGTATTGCCTCTAAAGCTTCTGTTTCACGTCAGCAACAACACAAGAGGAGAAATTTCTCTGTTTTTGCCATGGCTGCTGATGGTCATTTCTCTAGCTTTCTCTTTATTTCTCTCAATTTGATGTAACTTTTCATTTCAATTGCTCAATTTTGCCTATTTGCTGACTCGGGTATTGGGTTTTTTTCTTTGGTTTCATCTAAAGCTTATATCTTTTTGGACTTCCTTTTTTATTACATTCTTGAATTTTGCTAGTTTCTTTTGATGTCTGTTATGATTACTTCAATTGGATGTTTGGCTGTTTTGTTTGTTTAATGTGTGATTATGTTTTATAATTGTTATTTGTACTTCAATTGATATCTGTTATGATTATACTGCAGTTAAATTTTTGAATTTGGGATAGTTTCTTTGTGTTTTGAACTTTACTTTGATGACAATAATCAATCTTGCTTTTATAGTGTTGCTAACCATAATGTTTTTCTGTGTTTTCTTGCCAGAGGCGAAACGGGCTGTACCGTTAAAAGACTACCGTAACATAGGAATTATGGCTCACATTGATGCGGGGAAGACTACTACAACTGAGCGGGTTCTGTACTACACAGGACGAAACTATAAAATTGGGGAAGTGCATGAAGGAACAGCTACAATGGACTGGATGGAGCAAGAACAAGAAAGAGGGATCACTATTACTTCTGCTGCAACCACCACGTTTTGGGATAACCACCGTATTAACATTATTGATACTCCCGGTCATGTTGACTTCACTCTTGAGGTGGAACGAGCACTCAGGGTTTTGGATGGTGCTATCTGCCTGTTTGACAGTGTTGCTGGTGTGGAACCGCAATCTGAGACTGTGTGGAGACAAGCTGATAAATATGGTGTACCGAGGATTTGCTTTGTGAATAAGATGGATCGCCTTGGAGCTAATTTTTTCCGAACAAGAGATATGATAGTGACGAACTTGGGTGCTAAGCCGCTTGTTTTACAAATTCCAGTTGGCGCTGAAGATAATTTTCAAGGAGTGGTTGATCTTGTGAGGATGAAAGCTATAATATGGTCAGGAGAAGAATTAGGAGCGCAGTTTGAATATGTTGATATTCCTGCTAATCTCCAAGAATCAGCCGATGAATATCGGTCTCTGATGATCGATAGTATAGTTGAATTGGACGATGATGCTATGGAGAATTACCTAGAAGGAGTTGAACCCGACGAGGAAACCATTAAAAAACTAATCAGGAAGGGCACAATTGGAGGCAGTTTTGTGCCTGTCTTATGTGGCTCTGCTTTCAAAAACAAGGGGGTTCAGCCATTGCTCGATGCTGTTGTTGATTATTTGCCTTCACCTCTTGATGTGCCTCCAATGAAGGGAACTGATCCTGAGAATCCAGAAGTAACAGTTGAAAGGTCTGCAAGTGATGATGAACCATTTGCTGGATTAGCTTTCAAGATCATGAGCGATCCATTTGTTGGATCCCTCACATTTGTGAGGGTTTATGCTGGGAAGCTCTCTGCAGGATCTTATGTGCTGAATTCAAACAAAGGAAAGAAAGAGAGAATTGGAAGACTTCTAGAAATGCATGCTAATAGCAGGGAGGATGTTAAGGTAGCTTTGGCTGGTGATATTATTGCTCTTGCAGGTCTAAAAGATACCGTAACTGGTGAAACACTCTGTGATTCTGAGAATCCAATTGTTCTCGAACGCATGGACTTCCCTGATCCTGTTATTAAGGTTGCAATTGAACCCAAAACTAAAGCTGATATTGACAAGATGGCAAATGGTTTGATCAAACTTGCTCAAGAGGATCCTTCTTTCCACTTCTCACGAGACGAAGAAATTAATCAAACTGTGATCGAAGGAATGGGCGAATTGCATCTTGAGATTATTGTAGATCGGCTCAAGAGAGAATTCAAGGTTCGTGTCTTCTCAAAACACATCAGCTTATCAAATTATGCTTATTCATTACACATTTTCTCGAACATATTTTGTCAATACACTTTGATTTTAAATTTTTTAGTACTATTTATTTTTTTGATAATGAACTTATGTGATTGTGTTCAGCTTTGCATCTTGAAATTCTTTGCAAAGATAATACACTGTTCCTCAATGTTTGTTTTTTAATGCTGAAATGTAGGTGGAAGCTAATGTTGGTGCACCCCAAGTAAACTACCGTGAAAGTATTTCTAAAGTTGCAGAGGTGAAGTATGTGCACAAAAAGCAGTCAGGAGGACAAGGGCAGTTTGCTGATGTCACAATAAGATTCGAACCAATGGAGCCTGGCAGCGGCTATGAGTTCAAAAGTGAGATCAAGGGAGGTGCAGTGCCTAGAGAATACATTCCCGGGGTAATGAAAGGATTGGAGGAGTGCATGAGTAACGGAGTGCTGGCCGGCTTTCCCGTTGTTGACGTTCGTGCTGCACTTGTAGATGGCTCTTACCACGATGTCGACTCAAGTGTTTTGGCATTTCAATTGGCAGCTAGAGGGGCTTTCAGGGAGGGCATTAGAAGAGCTGGTCCTAAAATGCTTGAACCTATTATGAAAGTCGAAGTCGTCACACCTGACGAGCATTTGGGAGATGTAATTGGTGATCTTAACTCGAGAAGAGGTCAGATAAACAGCTTTGGTGACAAACCTGGTGGTCTCAAGGTACGTATATAGGGATGCGCAAAAACTGAACTTGACGGAAACGAACCCACAGATAGGGCTCGGTTTTGTTTGACATTATAAAAAAAGTTTGATTCAGTTTCTTTGACATTGCATTCTATAGACTTATTATTAATGCTATCTTTTGGGGATAATGCAGGTGGTGGATGCCCTAGTTCCATTGGCAGAGATGTTCCAATATGTTAGCACTCTTAGGGGCATGACAAAAGGCCGTGCATCTTACACCATGCAATTAGCCAAATTTGCGGTTGTTCCTCAACATATTCAGAACGAGCTTGCTACGAAGGAGCAAGAAGTTGCTGCTTGATCTCTTGAGAAAGAGCTATTTCATTTTCATTTTTTGTTCGCTTGGTAGATACTGATGGTTCAAGCAACCAGTTTTGTTTTCATGCGTATTGTATTTATTTATATAAATGTAACCAAAATTGGGTAATAATTTTGTCATTCTTTGGGTATTCCTGCTGAAGTATAATGAAGTAGTTTCAAGTATGAAGCTTTTTTTTTTATAATATTAGACGCTCATAACAAAGATGAATTTGATGGTCAAAACTCAAGGGCACAAATAACAGAAGTAGAAACATCTCTGACAGATGAAAAATAGACAATCAAACATCACAAAAATTTCCTGCTCAATTTAGTTTTTATCAATGTGAAAATTACAATTCAGGGACGAAAAGAAGCTGCATTTCTGATTCTCTATGTAGAAGTCTATTTGATCTGGACTATTCCTGCATTGATAAGTTTCTGAATTTTATTCATCACCATGGGGTTCTTCATGTGATCCTGAGCAGACTTGGGATTTTCTTGGAAGTCAACCAGCACCTGCAAAGTGCAGCCAATGCAACATCACCAAAACTGTCGGGATTGGCAACTAAAGCACGGCTGGAAACATCAAACATAACTTAAATGGGCACTTTATATCCTCCTTACCTGTCTCATGACGGGATCGGAAAGAATGTTCTGAACTTCTGGATCTTGCATCCCCTTCGCCTGCAAGATGGAACAACATTCTTAATCTGTGCCCTACAATGTGTTCAATCCTCGAACAACCATAGTGAGAGTACCCCGACATGATTTTTCTGAACAAAATTTACAAAAATAACAAACCTGTCTCTCTTTCAGTTCATCAGGTGTAAGATCACCACGGCTAGCCTTGTTCTGTTGCTCCACGCACCTGCAGAACAATCAAGACAGTTTATCATTGCACTTCCGCACAGAAACTCTCATCCAAATGAGGATGCAATAACCAGTCCCAGCTGTATTTATAGAGCAAGCAACAAATTGAGCTGCATAATATAATACCTTCGAACACCATCAATCAATTCCTGGTTCTGAGGGTCATGTTTAAGCCCTTGCTGGTAGGTCTCCAAGGCCTTCTCATATTCTTTCATGAAAAATTGGATCGCAGCCTTTCTTGTATAACCCTTTACAAAAGTTGGATCAAGCTCAATGCATTTTTCTGCATCTTTCAATCCTTCGGGCAAAGCTGTCAATTTAGTGTAGCATGCAGCTCTATTACTGTATGCCTGCAAGACGATAGATATACAAGTCACTTGACAGACTCATTGCTTAGACCCAGTAACAAAATTTCTATAAGATTCGTTTTACCTTTACATCTTCAGGGTTCCTTCTCAAAGCTTCTGTGTAATGTTTCACAGCCTCTGGATAATTTTGCTGCTTGAAATATTCATTACCTGCAGAGATTTCATAAAAGAAGACGAGAATTAAGGTTCATCCGTTGTAAAAAAAAAAAACCTCGAGATAATAAGTTATAAATGATTCCAAGCCTAAATCTTTTTCCTCCTTTAACCACAGAGAAGTAAATAGACAACAAGATATAACATGCATTTATGTAGGGTTGGAAGTGAACTGTTACCTTTCTCACGTTCCTCAGCAGCCAACTTCGGGTCATAGTCTTCACGTTGCTCAAGTTCCTTCTTTGCTCTCTGTGCTTCATTTAGCTTCTTCAATGTGTCTGGATTGCGGTGCTCAGTAAGAGCTTTCTGAAATGCCTCTATAGCAGGATCAAATTCCTTCGAGGTTTTAGCCATTTTCACCAGGGCATTGCCTTTCCTTGTCAAAGCTCTAGCTACCATCTTGTAGTCTGATCTAAGTTCTCTTCCCCTCTCAACAGCCTTGTCACAGTCTTTTATACAATCCTCGTACTAAAATTGCAGTCACAAGAAGAAAATTATCGAAGGTTCATAAAACATACGGTATTTATAACAATCACTTCACGCAAAAGCATAAACAAAAATTGGCACAATACATAATGTATGATGAAAAAGAGCACGAGTCTGATAAATTTATTTTACTGCTACATACCGCTAGTGCTATCTGGCATGAACTGATACATGGAAATAAAAGGTACAAACATGGACAGATATTCAAAAGTTATCCAGATTAATTTGCATATTAGTAGGATCGATGCAGTACACTTTCCTTTCCATAACTGATTGACAAATTTGGTAAAACAATGAATAATTTATTAAACCCCAAATCTCAAAATTTGCCATTCAGCATTGCAAGCATTATATCTACTACTCCAGTCTAATTTCCTAATTCCTATTATTAATTACCTACACCTTTGATAGAACAAAGCTTGCTAATTTTAGTAAAGAATTCTTGAACCCTATCTAGATAGAGACCCAATCTTTATGGGACCTACAGAAAAATAACAGAATTGATATGCAAACTAAAAGCAATTAACATAAACACAAAATCAAAGTAAAACTGAACAAGACTTAATCTTTACCTGACCCATCTCGAGATAAACAGCAGCACGATTAGTCAAGTAAGAAATATCCTCATCATCAAGCTCCAATGCTTTAGAATAATGAGCAATAGCAGTTTCAAAATCCTTCTTCTTATAAGCAGCATTCCCCAATTCCTTCTCTTTCACAGCTTGAGCTTTCTTCTGCTTCTCTTCACTCTCCTCTTCAACCACCTCCATCGGCTCCGGTTCTGCCGCCTTCTTCTCTTCCTTAGCCGCCTCAGCATGGGAAGCCGAAGCAGAACCAGGAGGAGAAGAGGATTCATCCTCGGGCATCTCCATGTCTTCTCCAGCATTCGGAGCTCTGAATTTAACATTCAACAAAGCCCCTAAAGCTTGCATAACCCTCTGGTCTTTCAAATAAAGATTTAAATTATTAGGGTTTTTCTGAATCTCTTGCATCATCTTCACAAAATCAGGCTGCTGTAGATACATCCTAGTCGTAGGATCCGCCGTCAATTTCGCCCACATCTCCGGTCCGGAAAAGGCGTCTCCGAACGGAGACGGCGGAGGAGCCGCACGTGACCTGGAGGCAGCCGCCTGAGCATCAGCTAAGCCGGACTTCAACGCTTCATTATTAGGGTCAACTTCAAGACCCTTTTTATAGGCGGAGATAGCATCTTGGACTTGGTTTAGACCTAAGTGAGCGGCGCCGAGGCGGGAGTAGCCTTTAGACCAGTCGGCTTTGAGCTCAACGGTTCTTTTGGCGTCGGCTAATGCGTCGGCGTAGTTGTGGAGAGAAGCCTGAGCGGCGGATCGGTTGGAGTAGAGGACATGGTTCGTCGGGGCTAAAGCGATTGCTTCTGTGAAGTGTTTGACTGCCGTCGAGAAGTCGCCGGCGGAGAAGGCGGCGTTGCCCTTAGCTTTCGCTTCGTCGGCCATTGGAGTCGAGATTAATGAAAAAAATGAGGTTTATGAAGGGATTAACGATTGATTATAATAGAGAGAGGGATGGAAACGTTAGATTATGAAAAGAATGAAGGGTATTATAGAGATAAATAAAAGAGAGATAGGGCGAGAGGCTTCTGGTTATTCTGGAAACAAATATGTGTTCTGGAATGTTCTGTTCGCGTGACCGTCAAAGTCCACGATGGCAAATGCCACGTCATATATACTACAAGGTGGAATGAGCCACGTCATATACATTTACAAGGTGGAAGTAGCCACGTCATTCACATAAAACTTTAAAGAAGAAAAACCATTTTGTTTATTCGAGAACACATCAATTGAAATTTATAATTAAATTGGGAAATTGCCCCGTTACAGAATTGGAGCTGCAGTGGAAAAGTTGACCCACCTTCGTAAGTTTCAATTTTTCTTAATCAGTGTGTTTTTTTAATTTAATTATTGGACATTTTTGTGACATTTTAAACAATTTGAAACCCAATTCAATGATTATGATCTGCCCCTCATTTGTTTTTCAATTTGTTACTGAAAATACCATGAATTTACAATGTGAGCTAGGTGTTTGATTTAATGCTTAAGAGAAAATGTGGATCTTCTTTTAATATGCTGTAGTATGCGCGCTTGATTATGCTTGTGATGTGGTTAAATGTGTGTCAGTAATGTGAAATAGAGGAATTTTGTTGACAGGAGTTTAGGATTAAGGTCTTGTTCTGTCTGAGACTTTGAGTAGTATAGCTTAGCTAATGTTAGTAAAAAAAAAAACTTAGTTTTGATAGAACAAAGTTGTAAGCTTGCTGATGTTAGTTAAGAAAAACTTAGAATCTCTTTAGATAAAGACTCAATCTTTTATGGGAGCTACAGAAAATTGCAAAATTGATATGCAAACTATAAGCTTTTCTTGTGCTTTTCTTCTTTCTCCTCTTCAAATATGCTTATATATGCGGTTACTTGTGTGTCATTTTTGTGAAATAGAGGAAATCTGTGTAGACTAGTTTAGAATTGAAGTCTTTGTTCCGTCTGAGCTGTATAACTTAGCCCATATAGCATACCGATAAATATGCTCATCACAGGGGATGATTTAGTTTTGCTTAAAAAAAGCACTCTCATTTTCATGTAGCTGTTGGTTATTCTGTTTTTAGAATAAATATGAACTCTGAATTTCTTAATCCTAAAATCAATAGCAGTAATTCTGTTGGTGATCCTCTGCTGCATTTTATTGTTATATTTGGATAGTAAAACTCCCATGGGGAACTTTCTCACATATGGCTGAGTTAGATTTTTTGACAGTTAACACTGTTGTAATAAACTGATTTCGAACTGAATTCAATTTGAAAGTTCAAAAATCGGCGAGATATGTACTATCCTTGGGAGATTGGGATGGGATTTTGGGTTTGCTGAACAAAGTTTAATTTCACTCATGATATATGGGGAATAATACGTTGCTATAAAACTTTGCCGAGTCTATGTAAGTTAATACTTTTTGTACGTGCAGTCATTTTTGTCATTTATATTAATTGACATTCGCTCAAGTATATTTCTTCGTAAGCTTTTGATATCCAAGTATACTCACTTGTAGGAGTATTAACATTGGGGATTTGATGAAAGGTGCTTCTAATAGTATACATGCAGCTTTCTCGCACTGTGTACAAGTAGTACGAAGATATGATTACCATCACTATCTCTGCCTCCTTGAAATCCCTCCTCACATGCGAAAGGCTGCTTTTGCCCTCCGTGCCTTCAATGTTGAAACTGCAAGAGCTATGGATGTTGCTTCAGACCCCAGGATTGGTCTTATGCGCCTACTCTGGTGGCAAGAAACTATAGATAAGATATATACCAACAAATTAATCGAGCACCCAACAGCACAGGCCCTCTCGTCTGTGATATCAGAGTATAAACTTACTAAGGGGTGGTTAAAACGGTCTGTTGAAGCTCGCATCAAGGATGCAGGGAGAGAGGTTACAGATATCCCAGAAACTATCGAAGAATTAGAAAAATATGCGGAGGACACTATATCAACCATCATGTATCTGACACTTCAAGCTGGGGGTATTAGGTCCACAGCAGCCGACCATGCAGCGTCCCATGTTGGCAAGGCAAGTGGCCTTCTATTACTACTCAGGTCACTTCCATATCATGCTAGCCGCAACCGTCACTTTTCTTACATACCAACAGAAGTGGCAGCCAAACATGGCTTATTAGTGAAGGATGGTGGTCGTTCAGAAATTCGAATGGATTTACGTGAGGGCTTATGTGATGCTGTGTTTGAGATTGCCTCAGTAGCTAATGTCCATTTGCAGAAGGCTCGCGCATTAGCGGGAACTGTACCTGCTGAGGCTCGCCCGGTGCTTCTGCCAGCTATTCCAGCTCAAGTTGTTCTAGACTCGTTGAATAAAGTGCAGTTTGATGTGTTTGATCCGAGGTTAGATCGAGGAATTCTGGGTATTCCTCCTTTGTTGTATCAATTGAAATTAAAGTGGTCTTCATGGAGAGGGAAATACTGATAAATTACCCTCTATAATTCGAACCGAATCATCATAAGGGAGAGAATTTTATCATACTTTTCTTCAAAATAAGCTGATTGCCTTCACATGAAATGTGATACTAGGTAAGATCTTTCATAAAGTTTGGTTAAACGTTTACTCTTTGTCTCTACAATTTCCTTGATAATTAGCATGGGCTGATCGTGAAATTTCTCATTGTTGCACAAGAAAAACACTCAGGGTTACAGCTTGATCCCTTACATGTAGTAGTTGAAAGAAATCGAAACTAATACCGGCAATAGGAATGTACCTTATTATTTTAGTGGCAGTTATAAATGATATGCAAATTTCATTCCAATTTTAATTACGTATATTACAGATTAGACTAGTTCAAAATGTGTTTTACAAGTTAATATGCTACTTTTATTATCTTCACTAGCTATCTAATTGGTTTGCTCTCTTGGCACATCTTTACAGAGCTTGCTACATTATTTATCATTGTTTCAATAATTTACATGTGGATGTTCTGTTTTTCAATAAAGAAAATATATTTTCATAATCTAAAAGTAATTAAACAATAAATCATAAAAGCAGGATAAAGTAATGTTCAACTGAATCATAAAGCTTGATCGTTCAGTCCACTTTGCAATTAAATTAAGAATCTTATCTCAACAAACCCCACTATATGATCACTTTCATCAAACAAAGTAATTAATTAAGACCACTTTCTTGATTAGTGTCTAATTAAACCCGCAAGAAATAGCTATGAAGAATCAAGATTGTAAGATAGTCCTATAAAAGGGGATAACATAAAAGAACAAAGATCAAGAAATCTAAACAGAGCTCACTTCTCTAAGCATAAGCAACAACTTAGGGTCCCACCATTTTGATCCATCTTGAAGACGTGTCGGCTCTTTGTTTTGCATGGCTTTTTCCACCGCTTTGCCACCTTCACTTTAAATAACGCCTCAAAACTCAGAACACAAAACTCAGTACTTCCTCATAGCTTAACCTCTCAAGCTCAGGTGACACATTTTCACCTGTTTGACCAATTCTTGTGTCTTCTTGATCTTTTTTAGCCATGGAAACTCGCAAATTCTTGCTGTTATTTACCAACTATGTACTGTTTTTAGTCTTTGCACTATTACAAACTGGTTTTGCTTCTCGGGTGACCCCTTTTGAAGCTGGTATTATGATGCCTACTGATGAACTTCAACCAGCAGCAGCTTCAGATGATGATGAGGATCGTCTCGGCACGAAATGGGCTGTTCTTGTTGCTGGTTCTATGGGATATGGAAACTACAGGCACCAGGTAAGTAATCAGGATCAGTTCATCATCACCTTGTTTGATTCTTTACTGATAATTTGAAGCTATTCATACAGTTATTTACATATTTAAATTATTGGTTCTGTGATCTTAATTGCAGGCTGATGTTTGCCACGCATATCAATTGCTGAGAAAAGGTGGATTAAAAGAAGAGAATATAATTGTGTTCATGTATGATGACATAGCAAATAATGAGTTGAATCCAAGGCCAGGAGTTATCATCAACCATCCACAAGGAGTAGATGTTTATGCTGGTGTTCCTAAGGTATTTTAATTAATTTCCAAAATTGTGCTTTATTAATTAATCTAAAATTGCATTTGAACTTTTTTCTTTAAACTCTCAAGTTTCTCTGATATCTGTGGTTAAGTTGGTTTGATTAATATTAAAAATGGTTTGCTGGCCATTATCTGTGATGGTGATGGATTAGTGGTGATTAAGTTGATGTGGACTTGGCCATTTTCATTTTTCCTTTTGATAATGATGTTTATTCGATTCAACGGTTCAAGTTAATATTTGTAGGGAATTAGTTTTTGTAAGATCTCTACTTTAATTTTATTGGTCCGGACGAAATTTCCTCAGGTACTGCAGAATAATGATAAAAATTATGACATTAATTAAACTAGGCTAATTGGACTTCACTAAAATTATCTTTCATTTATTTATGTTTAGCAATGATGTATACTTGTTGCTTTAATGTTATCTTTGAATAGAATAAATAACGGCTAGAATTTGTTCTCATAGTATATACTTTTTATATAAGAATTTAGTATAAAAATCTATCTTAGTTGTTGAAAGTGGAAGCCAGCTTAGTTTAACAACTATTGGACATTTGATTACCTGAATTGATCTTATATTTAAGTCGGTATGACCCACTCCTTGATGTTTTATATGGAAATTGGAGGATTTTTTTTAATGGTTAAGCTCTTTTGAGTTGTTACATCCAAAGAATGTTTCATTGGACACTCTTTTTAACTTTAAGCTAGAAAATAAATGGAATCTCTAAATTAAGGAAAAGCAAATGATTGGTTGATTAACTCAATTTTGGTAACACTAAATCATCACTTGATTGAATTAGTTTGGTAGGATATTTCTTAAGCACTTGCACTAAAAGTTACTAAAATTGGAGATTGATGACTTGAATTGACCGTCAATTTGAACCGCTTATCTTGCAGGATTATACAGGGAAGCATGTCACTGCCAAAAATCTGTATGCAGTACTACTTGGAGACAAACATGCTGTCAAGGGTGGGAGCGGCAAAGTTGTTGATAGTAAGCCTAATGATAGGATTTTCTTGTACTATTCTGATCATGGAGGCCCTGGAGTTCTAGGTGAGCCCACATTTTAGAATCGATACCAATCCAAGTTCTTAAATTTGTTTAATCTTTCAAACGTCGTTAAGCAAAAAGAATTTGGACCTTACCCTATTTAAATAATGCAGGGATGCCAAATCTACCTTATTTGTATGCAATGGATTTTATGCAGGTTTTAAAAAAGAAACATGCAGCAAAGGGATACAAGGATATGGTATGAAATATCATCTTCCTTCGCTAGTTATTATTTAATACGACAGAATCGATTATCGATAGGGTGGTCACAAATGTTGATATGATGTGCATACAGGTTATATATATAGAAGCTTGTGAAAGTGGGAGTGTTTTCGAAGGGATCATGCCAAAAGACCTAAACATTTATGTCACCACAGCATCAAATGCCCAAGAGAGTAGCTGGGGAACTTACTGTCCCGGAATGGATCCTCCTCCTCCACCAGAATTCATCACTTGTTTAGGAGATTTGTATAGTGTCGCTTGGATGGAGGACAGGTATGTAATCTGTACGTTAACTCAAGAAACAATTTTTTTGGGGGTGATTTTAGATGTGAGTTATATTATATTCCCTTGTTATGCAGTGAGACGCACAATCTAAAGAGAGAAACAGTAAAACAGCAATATAGTGCGGTAACGCCACTAATACTCGATTACATACTATCAATTTTAGCGAAGTTCTTCTTTTTCAGCGATCCAAGTAAATACTCCAATTACTCTGTTTCAGGTAAAGGCTAGGACATCCAATTACAATACGTATGCTTCTGGATCTCATGTGATGCAATATGGAAACGCAAGCATCAAATCACAGAAGCTATACATGTTCCAAGGTTTCGACCCAGCGAGTGTGAACTTCCCTCCGAACAATTCACTTCCTAATGCACCTATGGAGGTTGTCAACCAAAGAGATGCAGAGCTGCTTTTTATGTGGCAAATGGTGAGCTATATAGCCTCTTTAGAATTGACATACTTGATGCCTATAAAGCACGAAAACTCTGAGAAAGTTGAGTTTCCCGTTTGTAAATGTTCTGATATTTGAAACTCTTGGAAACTCGTACGAAATCTTTCGGGGCCGTTCGTTTAATGACAAAGTAAACACACGTTTTTCTAAGAAGAAACTTAAAAAAATCTAAAACATTTGAAATCTGAATCACAAATTTTATTATTTCTACATTTCTTCCACGTGTTGTGTTTCATGTCAATTTAGTTTATCATTTCCGTTTCCGTGCAACTTAGCTTGATGCTAATACATATGATGCAATTCTAATTTGTAATTTGGTATGTTTCTTGCAGTATAAGAGATCAGAAAATGGGTCAGAAAAGAAGAAACAAATCCTCCAGAAGATCAAAGAGACTGTTAAACACAGAAGTCATTTAGATAGTAGCATGGAATTGATTGGAGATTTACTGTTTGGACCCAAAAATGGTTCTAAAATCCTTAAATCTATTAGACAACCCGGCTCGCCCCTAGTCGATGATTGGAGTTGCTTAAAATCAATGGTAGCTACCATTACTATGTCATTACTTCGCTCTTGTTCCGTTTTTCTTTTTCTACATCTAACATCTTAATTTCAGGTTCGAGTATTTGAAACACACTGCGGATCATTGACACAGTACGGGATGAAACACATGCGCGTATTCGCCAATGTCTGTAATGCAGGAGTCTCTCGAGCCTCGATGGAAGATGCTAGTGCCGCTGCATGTAGCGGCTATGATGCAGGACAATATTGGCCTATTACAAATGAAGGTTATAGTGCTTAATGGCAGAATTTGTGGAAGCAACATAATCAGTAGTTATTTTAGCCAAAAGAGTCTCCTAGAAATTATATGGTCAGTCTGGGGTTGTATATAACAAAAAAAATGAGGTTAATTTTGAGTCCTATGGTCTGTTCCTAATATTTGCAGTATGAGAAATAAAGCTATAATTATACTATTATCTACTTGTACTTGTTGGAAATTTAGAAAGAGCACGAAGATGGTTAAAAATGATGAACTTTTCATTGATATTTAAAAAAATACTAATAAAGCCTTTCATAGGTGTTATATAACAAATAAAATATTTTTGAATGTTCTCAACTTATTTGTTGATTATTTAAATTATATTGAATAGCTCCTTAATTCAAATAAAACAATTGATATTTAACATTTAAGAGTTTGAGCTTGAATTGATAAGATATAACTGTAAATAAGTATAATTATGAAAAGTAAAAATAGTAAATTAATTAAAATTTACTAGAGAAAATATGAATTTGAAAGATTATATAACTAGAAGGATCAATACTATACAAGAACAAAGATTAAGAATATTGCACAGTTCCCTCAAAAACAAAAATATTGCACAGTAAATTAATTGTCCGTAACGGCAGGCGTACACTTGTTTGGACTATGCAGCTTCTTTGAAGACGTGTAAACTCTTTTTGCAGAACTTTGCCACCTGCACTTCATGTCTTCGATCAAATCACTTCCCCTCTCTCTTACTTCGTGTGATCATTTCTTGTTTTTTTGTTTCCGATCATCGGATTATGTCCTGTCCAGCGCTGTCCATGGAACTTTTTACCAGTAATGTTCTGTTTATAGTCTCTATACTCTATTTTCTAGCAATCCAGGATTGTCTGGCCTCCGGGCTGAACCCTTTAGAGCCTGGTATTTTGATGTCCACTGAGAAATTTGAACGAGCTGCTGCAGGAGTTCATGATGATGATGAACTTGGTAGTACTAGATGGGCTGTTCTTGTTGCTGGTTCAAAGGGTTTTGAAAATTACAGGCATCAGGTTCGAACCCGTTTGTTCTCTCTCTTTTAGCTTTTCTTGATTGGTTATGTAACTGTGTATAATAAAAGATTTTGATATGTGATATTGCAGGCTGATGTTTGTCATGCATATCAATTGTTGAGAAAAGGTGGGTTAAAGGAAGAAAATATTATAGTATTTATGTATGATGACATAGCAAATAATAGTTTGAACCCAAGGCCAGGGGTCATTATCAACCATCCACAAGGAGAAGATGTATATGCTGGTGTACCTAAGGTATTTTTGCCAAATGATGCCTTACTTCATTAAAGTTCATATCTAAGGTAACAAATTTCTACCTATTTCTGATTATGAGTCTCCAAGCCAATGGAATCCAATTGTAGGGTTTATTTGATTTAAGAGATCAGGATTGAGAGTCGAAATGAGAATGAGAGGCAACGGAAATAGAAATATAAATACTTTATTTGTTGTTTGGTTGAATAGAAAGTGGATGTAGAAATTAATGAAAATGAGAATGATTTCATACAGAAGAATGTGAATATGTCATTAATGGAGAAATGAATTTTTGTTTCTATCTATTTTTTGCTAATCAAACGCAAACAATACGAATAATTTGTATTCTCATTCCTCCAGATAAAAAATAAGTATATCAAATGATCCTTGGGGGTAATTTGGTCTAGGCGTCGTTCTTATTTTTTCGATCCTTACATCAATGTAATTGAAGCAACATAGACGAATTGATTGTCAACTTTGAAGGAATTACTTTGCAGGATTATACAGGGGAGCATGTCAATGCAAAAAATCTCTACGCTGCGCTTCTTGGAGACAGAAATGCTGTGGAGGGTGGAAGTGGCAAGGTGGTTGATAGCAAGCCCAACGACAGGATTTTCTTGTACTATTCTGATCATGGCGGTCCTGGAGTTCTTGGTAAGCTGTAAATATCCAAAGGAGCCAATCTCAATTTTATGTCTTTAATAAACTAGAAGTTGTGCATAGGTTGATGAGCTTAACTATGATTTAATGCAGGGATGCCAAATCTGCCATATTTATACGCAGTGGACTTCGTTGAGATTTTAAAGAAGAAACATGCAGCTGGGGGATACAAAGAGATGGTAATATACGTGACTCTGCACTTGTGAACTTTTGTTCGATAAACAATCATTAATTGGTTACGAATCTCGATCTTTTGTAAGTGCAGGTTATATATATAGAAGCTTGTGAGAGTGGGAGTATCTTTGAGGGGATCATGCCGAAAGACCTGAACATTTATGTTACAACAGCATCAAATGCAGAAGAGAATAGCTGGGGAGCTTATTGTCCTGAGATGGATCCTCCTCCTCCTCCGGAATTTGACACTTGTTTAGGCGATTTATATAGTGTTGCTTGGATGGAGGACAGGTGTGTACCGCTGTGTTCTACTTCCAAACAAGTGAAATTTTTGCATGATACATAATATATTTGACTTGGATTTTCCCTTGTTATGCAGCGAGACACACAATCGGAAGAACGAAACAGTACAACAACAATATAGCTCAGTAACGTCCATATAATCAAATTTATTTCCATGTGCACAATTTCTATTTTCTAGGAGTTATTCTATAATATATTATTGGAGGCTACTTTTATGTAACATATGCTCGATGCTAATGTAAGATTTCCTTTTGTTTCGTGAAGGTAAAGGATAGGACATCGAATCACAACACATACCTTGCTGGATCCCATGTTATGCAGTACGGAAACAGAAGCATTAGCACGGAGAAGCTCCATTTATATCAAGGTTTTGACCCTGCCAGTTTGAACTTCTCCCCAAACAATGCTCATATGAGTGCACCTATGGAAGTTGTTAACCAGAGAGATGCAGAGCTTCTGTTCATGTGGCAAATGGTGAGATATACTATCTAAACCACTTTAACTTGATGACACTAATAAAGCAACTCGTAATTTATCATGTTTCTTGCAGTACAAAAGATTAGAAAATGGGTCAGCAATGAAGCAACAAATGCTGCAGATGATTAAAGAGACAATTAAGCATAGAAGTCATGTAGATAGTAGCGTGGAATTATTAGGAAATGTATTATTTGGACATAGAAAAGGTTCTTCCATCCTTAAATCTGTTAGAGAATCCGGCTTGCCGTTGGCAGATGACTGGAATTGCTTGAAATCAATGGTAAATATCTGTTATTTACAAAAAAAGGAAATTTTAAATTAATCCTCTCTAATGCTGCGCAACGTTTAAATAATCTCAGGTTCGGGTATTTGAAACACACTGCGGATCATTGACACAGTATGGGTTGAAACATATGCGTGCATTTGCCAATATTTGTAACGCAGGAGTGTCTCGAGCGTCGGTCGAAGAAGCTTGTTATGCGATGTGCGACTGGCATGATCTAGGGGAATCATGGCTTCCTACAACTCAAGGTTATAGTGCATGATGGCAGAACGAACTTTCATGTAATTTTCTTGATATGTTGTGTTCCTGATATATACAGTAAGCAGCTTGTAGAAGTTTAGTAATGGGTAATGAAGCAATAAATGTTCATGTTCCAGTATGTTCCCATTTTAACGTTTGGGTCAGAAATGCTCCTAATTTGAGATCAGTTTGTGGGCTGTTGGTTAACCCATGCTACTGCATTATGTGCTTAAAGCTCATCAGTTATAGGCAATCAGGGATGCAATCAACTCGAGTCGAAAACACTTTTAAGTTTGAACTCCATTCAAGGATAAGATTTAAAGCTCGAGCTTTAATTTGAATTTGATCAATTTTATTTTAGTTCATAGCATAATTGAGCACTTGATTTGAAGAGTCTCGATTATTGGTATAAATACTTATAAATAAAATTTTAATATAAAACTAAAGGTAGTATTATTAAATCACACACATATATATAAAGGATAAAAATACAAATTAATTAAAATTTGATTAGGCTTGGGAAAGAATTTAAGCTCGCGAGTGAGCTTAGTTACATTTCTTTAGTGGACTACTATTTACCGCCCTAAATTACTACCCACCGCCCCAATTTTGACCAAACTACCCCTAATCTTTTTTCAACTCAAAAAACAAAAAAACCATCCTCTCAACTTCCTCTCAAATCAAAATTCTCTAAAATCCATTACAAAATCTCAAGCAATAATCGGAGCCGATTTATGTCGGAATTGACGAAAGATAAAAGACGGGGACCTCCGGTAAGTAATTTAATTTCGGTTTTAGTTTTTTTTAATTTTTTTTTACGGGAACCGGTCATCGTCCGGCGATGGCGATGACCGGTTGCACCATCGCCGGCCGATGGCGATGGTCTGCTGCACCATCGCCATCGGCCGGCGATGGTCTGCCGGACCTTCGCCATCGCCAGGCGATGGTGCAGGCCGTCGCCGGCGATGGCCAGGACCCGCCGGATGGCCAGGACCCGCTGGATGGCCAGGCTGCCGCCGCCGTCCGAGGGCCGTAAATCGATTTAATTTTTTTTATATATATATTTTTTAATTTAATAAATTAAAATTAATCGATTTAATAAATAATGAAATAACCTAATAATTAATTAAAAAAATTTAATTGAAAAATACAATTAAATTTTATTAGTTATAGGTGTAATTAAATTAAATTTTATTAGTTATAGGTGTAGTTAAATTAAATTTTAGTAGTACAATTTTAGGTTGTATAATATAATTTTTTATTTAATTAAATTTTATTATATAGATTTAATTAAATTTAATTTTGATAGTGCTATTATTTTAGATTTTAAGAAATAATCTTTAATTTTACGGACTAAATAAATTTAGGTATTTACAATTTAGAATTTTATTAATATATTTTTATTTGCTTAAGTTTAATAGTATAATTTAATGAATATTATTGTTTGTAAAATTGATAATTGCAGAAAGAAGGACCCGGTAATGGTGGCAGTGGAAAGAGTAAGCCTATTATAGCTGAAGCTGATTTTGAGGAGTCGGGACAGCGAAATGTTCGAAAGCGTGGTGTGAGTGCCTCAGTCCGACGACACAAGAAGGGGGCTCCTGCTATTGAGGGAGCTAGTGAGACGCCAGTCGATGATCAGATACAGGATGATCGGATGGAGGATGATGACATGGAAGACCGCCGGATAGACGATGCTGATTTTGAGACTTCTGAGGACGAGAGTTTAGGACCAATCGTGAACATTCGACGGAGAAAGGGGAAAGATGGACGGTTTGTTGCTGAAACGTCATCAGGTAAATAAAATTTAACTATTTCATTAATTTAATAATAATAGTTAAAAGATATTAAATTTATGTTAATTGTTGTAATTGTAATTTCAGTGACGAGTAGAAGAGCCAGGACTGAAATACCTGCTTGGACTGTTAGTGATCCAGTGCCATGTGGACCTGAGGACGGGAGTATTATTCCCAGTTTCCTTGGACATGTCGCTTATGGAATATGGACAGGGAAGGAGGAGCGAGGCACTCTGAAGTGTCAGAGTAGACATGCAATTTGTAAGAGGCTGTCAGCATGGCATCATGACGCCTCAGACGAGGTCAAATACCTGATAGCCGAGATTGGTTTGGGGCATCTCCCTGATATTATGTTCAGTCACTTGGATATTCCGCTCCTTTCTGCATTTGTGGAGCGATGACAGCCTGATACTAACTCTTTTCACCTGCCATTCGGGGAGATGACCATTACACTGCATGACGTGTGGATTATTCTCCGTATTCCTGTATATATATATATATTTGCCAACAACACCAACCAAAAAACACATATTATATTTACAGAGTATTTTTAGCAACAAATTCTAACAAAAATTCGGCAGCATTTCCTCTATAATAGTAGCATCACCCATTTTCAGGGACTTCCTGTAAAACACAAATACATATATATTTGCCAACAACAACAACCAAATGTATTACTAAGTAAAACAAGTGACACGGCCTCAAACAGAAGCATCTAACAATCTCTGCCATTGCGCTCTCCTGAGAACGTACAATCCCTCCAAATACTCAACGGTAGCATCCCTGTTTGTGAACCACAAGGAGGCAATAGGAGGGACTGGAAAATTATCACATAAATCTAGACGAACAAAATGAGCGTATCTACCCAAAAATAGTATCACTATCTCTCTCAGTGGCCGTGAGTCGATATCAGATGAATGTAAAGGCAGAATTGTACACGTACCAAAACCCGGCTGTGAGTTCGTCGCGCCATTTATGAAAATGACAGCTACATTGAAGAGAGTTGCAATGGGGAACAAGTCATCTATAACCTGCATCCAGTGTTCGTGCCCACATGCCTCCCCTTCCCACCTAATACGTGAAATGGCCGCTTGGATCCCATCACTGCAAAGACCGTCATATAGGCCAGGGTTGCCGGCTAGTTCATTTGCAATGCTTCTTCTTATCAAACCCCACTTGTTTTGATCACCGTATATGTAATCTGCGACAACGCGAAACCCACAGTTCCCGTCGCCATCCACGTCTACATATTTCGTGACAAATGGCAATATGATTCCAGGAATAAGCTCTGAATTCGGGATAAAATCTGCATAAAACATATATTGACATTATTGTTATACACAATATATTAACTTCGCTGCATTATTGTTATAAAAAATATATTTACCTGATGTAGGAGCACTGTAGCCCCGACCTTGTGATGACTTGGACGCCTATAGTCTGTCTGGAGCCCTCGAGTGTTTTCCTGCCAATATAGACAACACACTAAATTAATGATAATGTCAACGTTATTTTTTATTATTAAGAAAATATTAATTATTACAGAAACATACCTAATATCAGTCAACTGGGACTGTATAACGCAGTCCACCTTCGTCCAAACTGTGTCTAGAGCACCGGTACTAGAGTTGAGCCACTGCTTTAGCTGAGCATGTGCACTCTTCACTCTACACGTAGTGGTGTTTCCAAAATGTAAGACTTTGTTTGTCCAACATGATACAAACTTCTCTTTGTGCCCCAACCAAGTACGGTCAAGATATTGCATCACAGCTGGAAACGCTCTAGTCCGCATTTTCACAGTGGTCAAAGCTGCTACGTATTGTTCCTCTGTTTGAGCCTTAATAAGTTTCTTCCACGACCCATTCATGAAAGTATCAGTTATTGCGGTGTCTCTCCCACACAGTTTGAACACTTTGTCTTCTACATCCTTATTTATGTGCCACGTACAAAGCAGATGAGGGGTATGTGGAAATATCTCTTCCACTGGTTTAAGCAGCCCCAACTCTCGATCAGTAAAAATACAAGTCGGCTGTAGGTGGTCGCCAATCAAAAACCTCAACCTTTCCAACACCCATCTGTAACTCCCCTCAAACTCATCCTTCATAATTGCATATGCAATTAAGAAGTTCTTGTTAGAAGGAGTCATACCGATAATCTCAAAGAAAGGCATGTGGTATTTGTTGGTCTTATACGTGGAGTCCATACCGATCACCCAGGGGTAAGTTCGGACTAACCGCACGGAGTCAGGATGCGACATGAAAAGGTGGGTCAACACACATGTGCTCTCCTCAGAAAGCGTCCAGTGTAAATAGTTGTGCGTCAGAGCCAAATGAAAAAACTGACCTACCATATCTCTATCCTCAAAGCTAGACTTTCTCAAATTATCTATGTAATTATAAACTTGTCTTCTTGTAGGGTTGTCAGATGGAAATTTTTCTTGAACAGCCGCCAAAATAGCACACGGCTTAACTTGTGCCGCACTCATATCCCGCACAATCATTTTGGCCGCAGCGCTCAGTCCGCTCATCTGACAGTGTCCCTCAGGATACACAGCTAACGCATGATTGTGCATACTTGAAATCCCAGACTTCGCAAGAACAGTCCATGTGCCATTAATAAATTTCACCACAATCCTGAAAGCGCATTGGCAGGCCTTCGTCTTCGTATTCTTTCGTGCAAAAGAATCTAAATCTGTGTGCGACCCTCTATATCTCTCACCCCGACAACATCTCAAAAGTTTTACCAACCCCCCTTTCTTGTGAGACGAAATAACCAGCTCAAACCCAATCCGTATAGCAATTCCCTTTGCCCAATTTATTGCTTCGGTATCACTTTCAAACCCGTTTTCATAAAAAAACTGTTCACTGTAATCGATACCGTCACTGCCATAATCTTCTAAATGAACCTGCAAAACGTAAATAATTGTAACAATTTTCAGAAAAATAAATTAAAATTACACTAGTTAAATAAAATCACAATTATAAAATAACATTAAACACATGAATACAAAAATTCGCTACCAAAAAAAATTAAATTTAATCGAAACTCTAATTAAAAACACTAACAAATAAATAGTAGTCCACATAAAATTTAAATAAAACACTAAACTTATATTATAACTAATAGAATTTAATTGATCTCTAACTAATAAAAATTAATTAATTTAAAGACATTTAATTATTTATTTCATTAATTAAATTCATTAATTAAATTTTTTTATTTTTTTATTTAAATTAAAAAAAATGAAAAATATTGTCCCTCAGGGACGGAATCGTCCCCGAGGGACAATTGATCCAATGGGCCATCGCCCAACGATGGCCCATGGCCGCATGGCCCATCGCCATCATTGGGCGATGGCCCAATGGTCCATCGCCGAAAGATGTCGATGGACCATATGGGCCATCGCCCAACGATGGCGATGGCCGCAATGGCCCATGCGGCCATCGCCATCGTTGGGCGATGGCCCATATGGTCCATCGACATCTGTCGGCGATGGACCATTTAAAAATATTTAAAAAAAATTAAAAAAATTTAAAACGAACGTAAAATAGATAAAATACCTCGGCAAATCCGGATACGCTAATTTCGGATGGTGGATATTCGTTTCCCGACGAATTACGAGCGTTATCCGTCATTTTAATCGAATTAGTAAATGTGGACTACTATCATTTGAGAGAACACATTTTTTTTTTTGGTTCAGAATTTTTTTTTTACAATAAGGGTAAAATGATAATTTTTGGGGCGGTGGCCAGTAATTTGGGGCGGCGAATAGTAAACCCCTTTCTTTATCATCATTCAATATTTTTGTTGTTTTACATATTTTAGATTCAGTTCCTTATATTCTAAAATATATTTACAAATTTCATAAACTTAATTAAAATTTGGATCAAACATGACTAATTATGGTATTTAAAAAAAACATTTTATCCTATTTACAATTACAAAAATATACTACTCTTTAAATACCTTATGCCTCTTTGCAGCTTTTCACTATTCATTTCTAATCTCTGTTTTAATTTCGGGTAATTGATTCTAACCATCATTGAACTTTTGAGTTTTTTTTGTTTTAGTCATTAAACTATTTTTTTTATTTTTATCACAGAACTTTCATTTTTTTTTTCATTTTGGTATTTCAGGCAAAAAATGCTTAGGTGGCAGCCGGAAGTTAACATGTGACAACCAGATTTTACAAGTTTTACTTTAAAATTTTATCACATGTACATAATTTCACTTTAAAAATGAGTTTTTAGATCTAATAATGCATATATGGCAAGTTTTCAGGTTAAAAAAAATTAATTCCGGTTGCCACCTAAGAATTTTTGGCCGGAAAATGCCAAAATGAAAAAAAGTGAAAGTTCAGTGATCAAAATGAAAAAAAAAATAGTTTAGTGACTGAAATGAAAAAACTCGAAAATTTAGTGATCTTCAGGATCAATTACCCTTTAATTTCCTTCTTTATTTATCATAACTAATATCACTATTTCTATATGCCCATGTAATTATGTTGCCTTTTTCAGATATGTTTGTGAATATATATGTTTATGTATGCATGACGTATATGCTTCTGGCTATGATGTCATTATTTGATTATTATATGTGAAAAGTTTTTAGTTAATTAGGCTTGTTACGGGTTTTGGAACTAGCACTCCCATTCTCTAGCGCCGGTCGAGGCTCAATAATTTAGGTCGTGACAGGCGGATCCTTTTTTAACTGAAATTTTTGAATTTCATGTACAAGGTAACTACATAAAGCAGTATAGTTTTCGTAAGTTTATTTTAAACATCCGCAACTTAGTTTTTCTGCGGCTTGGGTTAGTTAACACGCAAGGAAAATAATTCCAGTTACTCCCCCGTGAAGATCCGGTGATGAGAAAGTTTGGAAATGCAAGCTACACTACATATGAATTTGTCATTCTTCGCTTCCATTTAAATAAATTTTCTATTGACATAAAGGTTTAAAAGCACGATCTATATGCTGTCGGGTTTAAGCTCAGTAACCAAGAAATATAGTTGGATGGTGAGTGGGATGAGAGGGATGCAAGTTCATCCCCAAATAGCAATAAAATTCCTATGGAAGTATCATATAGTAATTTTGACTATCCCCTTCTTTCTTTTCCTGGCCTAATTGATAGTCTTCATAAGCTGAGAAATTACTATACGATAAATATAGAGGAGCATGCTCCTGTTGGGACAAGAGATAATTTGGTAACTCTTCCTTGTTTGATGTTTATTGAACCACGTAGGTTCGATAGCATTTTACGACTTCTTTGTGATGATAACTTGAGCTTTACATCCATAAATATTAATAATACCAAGGTTATTAACACTATTCACAGCTGGAGACCCTACAGCATAGCTGTTTTAAAATCTTCTAAAATTGGTGAAAGCTTTGCTAAATATATTTGACCCGAAATATTTAATGCAAACACATCAGAAAATGACCTGAAAAATTATATTTGACCCGAAATATTTGATCAGAAAATGACCCGAAAAAACCTAATATAATTGAAAACACAATAAATGATCTCTCTACACAAAAACAAACAATATTCATTCTCCCATTCTTCTTTAACCATATTTAACACTGCCACTTGTTTAATTGATAAAACTCAAACTACTCAAAGTAAGACCTAACATTTGTAATAAAGACCAAAAAGAAGAACTTGTTCCGCCACTTTAAATAACTGTGAGTGTAAAAGTCTTTCACCTGCTTTAATGAGCCTTACGACGAGACACGGACATTCCCCATGCTGCGATTCCCTCCGTCTGTTCCCGTGTAAGCGAGCGAATGTGTGTAAGCCCAGTTAAACATGACTGTTTTAGGCGGGGCGGGCCGCCCACCTTTGAATGGTGTTGGTCCGTAGGACCACTTGTTAAAGAGTTTGAGTAGCAGACCGACCTGACTAAAAAGAAAAGTCCCTAATACATATGACTCTCTTATAAATATAGAAGTTCTTTTCACCAGAGATAGGATTGTGTTGACTTAAGCTTTCGGTGCCTTAGGAATTATGTATTTCACTTCTCTCTCTAACAAGTGTAAATTGTTCCCGTTTTAACTGAAATTTTTACATTTCATCTACCTATTACTACAAAATAATTGTGCTTTCACCTTCTTTCACCCTCTTTCTCTTTCTTCACTTCTTTCTAAAAATGGCGGATTCCTTTTTAACTAAATTTTTTTGAATTTCATGTACAAGGTAACTACATGTAGTAGTATAGTTTTCGTACGTTTATCTTAAACATCCGCAACTCAATTTTTCTGCGGCTGGGGTAAGTTGACATGCAAGGAAAATAATTCCAAGTACTCCCCTGTGAAGATCCGGTGATGAGAAATTTTGGAAATGCAAGCTACACTGCATATGAATTTTTCATTCTTCGCTTCCATTTGAATAATTTTTCTATTAGTATAAAGGTTTTAAGGCACGATCTATATGCTATCAGGTTTAAGTTCAGTAACCAGAAAATATGGTTGGAGGGCAAGTGGGATGAGAGGGATACAAGTTCATTCCCAAATAGTAATAAAATTCCTATGAAAGTATCATATAGTAATTTTGACTATCCCCTTCTTTCTTTTCCTGGCCTAATTGATAGTCTTCGCACACTGAGAAATTACTATACGATAAATATAGAGGAGCATGCTCCTGCTGGAACAATGGATAATTTGTTAACTCTTGCTTGTTTGATGCTTATTGAACCACGTAGGTTTGATAGCATTTTACGACTTCTTTGTGATGATAACTTGAGCTTTACATCCATAAATATTAATGATACTAAGGTTATCAACACTATTCACAGCTGGAGACCCTACAACAGAGCTGTTTTAAAATCTTCTAAAATTGGTGAAAGCTTTACTAAATATATTTGACCCGAAATATTTAATGCAAGCACATCAAAAAATGACCCGAAAAATTATATTTGACCCGAAATATTTGATTAGAAAATAACCCGAAAGAACCTAATATTATTGAATACACAATAAATGATCTCTCTACACAAAAACAAACAATATCCATTCTCTCATTCCTTTTTAACCAAATTTAACAGTGCCACTTATTTAATTGATAAAACCTCAACTACTCAAAGTAAGACCTGTCATTTGTAATAAAGACCAAAAAGAAGAACATGTTCCGCAACTTTAAATAACTGTGATGTAAATTTGTTTTACCTTCTTTAATGAGCCTTGCGACGAGACGCGGACATTCCCCATGCTGCGGTTCCCTCTGGTCCGTTCCCGTGTAAGTGAGCGAATGTGTGTAAGCTCAGTCAAACATGACTGTCCTAGGCGGGGCGGGGCGGGCCGCTCACCTTTGAATGGTGTTTGTCCGTAGGACCGCTTGTTAAAGAGTTTGAGTAGCCGACTGACCTGACTAAAAAGAAAAGTCCCTAATACATATGGCTCTTTTATAGATATAGAAGTTCTTTTCACCAGAGATAGGATTGTGTTAACTTCAACTTTCGGTGCCTTAGGAATTATATATTTCACTTCTCTCTCTAACAAGTGTAAATTGTTCCCTTTTTAACTGAAATTTTTACATTTTATCTACCCTATTACTACAAAATAATTGTGCTTTCACCCTTTCTCTTTCTTCACTTCTTTCTAAAAATGGCGGATTCTTTTTTAACTAAATTTTTTAAATTTCATGTACAAGATAACTACATATAGTAGTATAGTTTTCGTACGTTTATCTTAAACATCCGCAACTCAATTTTTCTGCGGCTGAGGTAAGTTGACATGCAAGGAAAATAATTCCAAGTACTCCCCTGTGAAGATCCGGTGATGAGAAATTTTGGAAATGCAAGCTACACTGCATATGAATTTGTCATTCTTCGTTTCCATTTGAATAATTTTTCTATTAGTATAAAGGTTTTAAGGCACGATCTATATGCTATCAGGTTTAAGTTCAGTAACCAGGAAATATGGTTGGAGGGCGAGTGGGATGAGAGGGATACAAGTTCATTCCCAAATAGTAATAAAATTCCTATGAAAGTATCATATAGTAATTTTGACTATCCCCTTCTTTCTTTTCCTGGCCTAATTGATAGTCTTCGCAAACTGAGAAATTACTATACGATAGATATAGAGGAGCATGCTCCTGCTGGAACAATGGATAATTTGTTAACTCTTTCTTGTTTGATGCTTATTGAACCACGTAAGTTCGATAGCATTTTACGACTTCTTTGTGATGACAACTTGAGCTTTACATCCATAAATATTAATGATACTAAGGTTATCAACACTATTCACAGCTTGAAACCCTACAACAGAGCTGATTTAAAATCTTCTAAAATTGGTGAAAGCTCTGCTCATGGTGTTGCAAGGGATGCTGCTATGATACTTTATGATAAGGGTCAAGATATTCATGAAATTGAAGACAAGTTAGGATATTACAGGAGCAGATGATTGAAAGGTTTTAGATGATTGAAGAGTTTTACGATTTTAGGGTTTGCTATGTTATTGACTTTTATTTCTGTTTTCATTCTAACTAGCATATTATCCGCGCGATGCCACGGAATATTATAGTTGATTTAATTGCTACATATTCAATGATAATTATTATTGTAAAAGTTTAATGATATTTTTTTATTTAAGTTTGTTATTTATTTTCTTAATGGAAATATTTTGACATATATTTATTATTATTTTTATTATTTTAGTTTTTTGAAATAAAATAAAATTTTGTGAAATATATATGATGGCAACTTTGTCAATATTTCCCATTATTATTTATTATTATTTTTAAAAATCATGGATGTAGAAAATAAAATAATTAAGTTAGTTTATTTAAGTAGTAATTTGTGAAAGAAAAATATTGACCACTGAATGGTGGTTATATGTAGGTAATATTCAAATTAAAAAAACAAACTCATATTGGATGAACAAAAATAAATATAAAAAGTGTATCATAAAAAAATTTTAAAAAAATTATATGGTAAAATTTATAATATTATATACAATCTAATTTAGTTATTTTTTTAATTAATTTTCTCTTTGGGCTACTGCATAAAAAAAAAGTTTGGTCAAGTTTGTTGTTCATGTTATTTAACTGTTGATGTAAATTTGATTTTATAAGAAAAATTATATTTCATAAAAGCAACTATATTAATCCATTATATTATTTATGGATAGAGTTTATATTTTATCACACCACTAAAATGATAATAATGGTGTAATTTTGGGTACATTTAATTATGTTTAAAGAACACATGATCGGCACAATTGATGTAAATTTGATAACAGTGTTTTGTTCACTAAAAATTGAAAAAAATGATAAATAAGAGCATAAAAATGACAAACAATGTTGAAAATTTTAGGAATAATTATTATGCAGCTTCTCAATTTAGTTAAAAATACGACTATTCCTATAGTTTTTTAAAAATCAATTATTACCCTCTAATGTCGTTTAAATTCATTATCATTTTCTTCTACCAGTTCATTTGTTAGTTGACTTTTTAAAAGGTCTGGATTGTAAAATAAATAAGTCAAAGAAATTGTTAAAATCCAAATAAATTTTAAAAATAGTTTATAAATATTTATTTATCTATAATCTATTTATAATTATTACTACTATTTTTATTTTTATTTTAAAAATAATTTTAATAATTAAATTTTATTCAACACACAATTGTATTATGATTTACAAAAAAATATAAATTTTAAATGTTTTTATTCGGTTTTAAGTATCTTATTTTTTATTTAAAATTTGAATTGGGCTAAAAATATATTACATTTTAAATGGAAATAAACAAAAATATATTGAATATATTCTTTTATTTTGAATTCTATTTGATAATTTTAATTTTATTAAATATATTATTGTTTAATAAATAATTTAGAATTATTTTTAAAAAATAAATGATTTATAACCTTTTCAAAAAGAAAAAAAATTGAATGGACACAAACTCATAAACCAAGTCAACTCACGAACTTAAAGGATTTAATTGAATGTTAAGAAAAGACAATTAATTTTTTAAAATTATGAAAACATTAATTATATGTCGGTTTTAAAATAAGAAAGAAAATAATAATTATTTTAAAATTATAAAAAAAAATAGAGTCATCTTTATAAGTAAATAAATAATTAAAATTTGTAAAACTCTATTTTTTTGTTATCAAAGATACCCTACTCTAATTGTTAGCGGGGGATAGCGGGAGTTAATGTTAGATATATTTTAAATAGGCATACTGTTCGTGAGTGTTGAGGGTCGAACCCTCAGCCTCATACGCATATCATTAAAGCTATTAATTTTAAAAATTAATTATAAAGTACTACAATAAAAAAATATAAAAATGCTCACTCTAATTTTTTATTGTACTCTATGTTTCTACCTTCTATTTTTTAAAACAAAGTTACATGCATTTCTTGACCTATAATAACCCTACACATATTTGCATTTCTTGACCATAATGCATCTCTACTCACAGACATAAGAGCAATTTGGGGGTTAATAATTACTTTTTCATCTTATTTTAACTTATTAGATATAGATAAAGGCTAAAATTATTGCAATCTTTATTCATTAACTAATGTTGTTCACTGTCATAGTGTATGTCCACATATGCATTTTACTCTATTATTTATGTCGTTCGGCCTGGTTTGTTCCTTAACTTTAATGTACAGTATAATATTATTGACTTTAATTTCTATTTTCATTTTAATATTATTGACTTTAATTTCTATTTTCATTTTAATGTTATTGATTTTAATTTCTAACTTAGGGTTTGCTATGTTATTGACTTTAATTTCTATTTTCATTTGAATATTATTAACTTTAATTTCTATTTTCATTTTAATGTTATTGACTTTAATTTCGAACTTAGCCCAAAATGTACGGTATACAACTACCTCAAAAACACTTAAAAGCTTGGCCCAGTTGGCTAAACTCTAATGATATGTGTATGAGGTTGAAAGTTCGACCCACAACACTCACGGGCAGTGTGCCTATTTAAAAAACATCTAACATTAACTCCTGCTAACCCCTACTAACTATTAAAGTAGGCTATCTTTGACAAAAAAAAAACTACCTTAAAATAGTTTTTTTTTTATCACCCTACTCCACATTACTAATCAATTAATCCTTAAAATATCCAAATTAATACATTTAATCTAATTAAAAAAAAATTGACATGTTTAATGAACTAATTAATTTTAGTTAAGTGCAAATTCAAGAAGTAAATAAACAACCTCATTATATGTGTAATATCATGTAATTGTAAATAAATAGAATATGCCACGAGGTCAAATTTGAGTAATCAAAATATTAAAAATAATATTTTGAAATTTTAAATATTAAAAAAATATTCGGAAAGATTGTTAATAGTTAAAGAAAAATAATAAGGTGTGACTATTTAAGGTTATTAAATTAAATCACGGGAAGTTATTTAACAAATTTAGAATATGTAAATTTAATTTAAACGTATCCGTAAAAAAATATCGTAGTAAAAATTTAAATTGAGAATTTAAATTTTAATATACGAGTGACGGGACTAATAAATTTGAAAATACTTTCTAGCGTTGTATAAAATGATATATTAATAATTATTATATCAATAACCACTTTAAATGGAGAGTTTAATGCATTGGACAAAACCTCGAAATTAAAATGTTAAAACTCGGAAGTCTCGATGTGTAAATAACGAATATTTAGCGTTTGTGAGTCTTCTGTTAGACAGAAAAGTATTGGATCTTATTGTGTTAGAGCAGTTATGTAATTTTGATTTTATTTTGTAAGGCGATCTGCGAATCAAGGTTTATATCTTGTTCCATGTCAGGTCATTAGAAACGGTTATACCCTTTCTGAATTTTTACACCTGTAACTGCTCAAGATTATTCGATTGTCAAAAAAAAAAGTTAAGATATATATATATATATATATATATATATATATTTTAAATAAAAATAAAAATAAAGAAAGAAATGGATGAGGCGGTGGCGTATGCGTGTGGAGAAAGTAAAAATTTGGAAAAAAATATACGTTCTAGTCTCTAAATTTTTACCTCAATTAGTTTTCCGTTATTAACTAATAAATATTATTAGTTAGTCCAAATTAATATAAAATAATTTATAAGTCTCGAGCAAAAAAATTTGGTGTCAATATTCGCAGAATAATTTGATGAAACTATCGTTAAAGTTTTATGAAATTTGAACCTAGTAATTTTATTCAAGTGAGACTGATTTGGACCTAATAAATCTTCTGGGATTTATTAAAAATAAAATATAAGTCGGATGCGAATAAAAATTATATTTTTATTTGTTTTATATTTTATTGGATTTTTGGATAAACATTCGCGAAATTTAAAATTAGTCTTTCTTTGGACTACGCACGACTAATTAAAATTAGAGTTAAAATGGATGATTGAGTTAATATCAAATGTATTTTAGCCAAATCAATTTCTATATATATAAGTGAAGGGGCAGCTCATTTCACTACGTCAATTTCAATTGCCCTTAGCAAGCAAAGGGCGCGCCAACAGTACACGCGAATTGGATTTCGCGATTTCCGATCCGATTTTGCGATTTCCGACTCTGATTATTTCAATATTCTGCACGTATTCAAAGTAATAATCGTTAATGTGAATTTGATTATTATTAATTTGGATTATAATTAAATTTACAACGTCGACCGTATCGAATCGATCGAATTCGAATCAGTTTAACGTTTTAATTGCGAATTAGGATTGAATTAAATATTGTTGAATTGTTCGGAGCATTTTAACGCGTGTAAGCATGTCGGAATTGGACCGAGGAGTGTCCCCATGTGTGCACAGCCACCCGCACAGCCTGGGGAGAGCGCACAACCTCGGCAAAAGCTGCACGAACGCATAGGCCCCTCTGTGCAGACGCACAACGAGTCGGAGGTCCAGTATTTGGACGTTTTCGTCAGTTCCTTATATTCTAAAATATATTTACTAATTTTATAAGTTTAATTAAAAGTTGGATCAAACATAACTAGTTATAATAAATTTTTAAATAAATACTTCCTCCTTTCTAAAACAATAGTCTACTTTTATTTTTTTATAAAGTTTAAAAAACATTAATGCTCTAATTTTTTGCAATTTTTTCTTTATTTTTCTTAACACACCCTTATTAGATGTGATGACTAATTTACTTTATTAGCTAATGACATTAAATAATAAACTTTAAATAAGAGTAATATGGAAAAGTCAACTTTCTAAATGATTTACTAAGAACATGGACAATTATTTAGGACAAAAAAAAAAGAAAGTGCACTATTATTTTAGAACAGAGAGTAATATTTTATTCTATTTATAAAAATATATTACTCTTTCCATCTATATATAACTAAGGCACCGTTTGGATTGATGGATTCTAAACGATGGATTCTAAACAATCCATGGATTTGAACAAAATCTATCGTTTGCCTAAAAAAAAAATTAATAGAATCCATGGATTTACAAATTCCCTCATTTTCTACAATCCATCATTTTTGAGGGTTTTGATTTCCCACCTACTAGGTGGGAAAGTCCAAATCCACCATTTTTTATAGATGATGGATTGTTATCCTATTTATTATTTTCCATAAATAATATTAAAAATCCATTGATTTTATATTCAATCCAAACGATGGAATTTTAAAATCTATGGATTTAAATTCCATTGATTTAAAATCCATCGATGTTGCTAAAATCCATGGATTTTAAAAACCCTCAATCCAAACGGTGCCTAAACCTTTTGGTATTTGATCTAATCAATAATTTTTATGTATATGATATTTTTAAATTAACTTTTTTTTATCTTCTTTAATTAATATATTTAAAAATAATTTTTAAAAAATTATATTAAATTTAAAAAATATTAAAATATGTAAGATATATTTTACTCATTTTACAAATAATATACATACTAATCATAAAAAAAAGGAAATTGTTTTACTAAGAAATAGAAAAACAAATGCTAAGACAATCATTTGATTGCTGGTGCCTGGTTGTATTCACAGAAAAAAATGGAGGAACATAAAATTTCAAATTAAAGAAGAAATGCCATGGTCCTAAAAAAAACAATATAATACCAATATTATTATTATTATTATTATTATCACAAATGCTTATATTGTTGCTTCCACCTGGGAGAAGTAGTGGTAGTACAGTCATACCATGTCGCGATTCTCATTTTCACTTTCTCAAACTCCGAATACCCACACGGTATCTTTATCCCACCCGGATGATCATGCCCGTATACCCGCTCCGAATCCTTCAACAGCTTCCCAAACAGCGGGTGATTAAAGTAAATCACCGGCACCACTTCCCGCCGCGAATCGCCATTTTTGTCGCCTACGTAAATCGCCAAGTGTCCTTTTGGTACCTCTGCCGCCTGATTCTTCGCCTGTCCTAACCGGATATAATCTCGGTTCGGACTTCCTAATTTACGGGCCAAATTCAGGAGTTTGGAGATTGGATTAAATGACACAGTTGACTGGCAATTCAAGGAGCATAAACGGGTGGGTTTTTTATGTGGTCGGATTATCCATTTAAAAACTCTTGCAATTCTCCGACCAAGTTTAAAACCTCTAAATTTCTTCATGCTAACAAAATTTGGAAATATGGGTTTTGCTTAAAATGAGGTTCCAAGAAATGGGCGCTTCTTGTTTGGTGTTTTAGGTTCTAAAAATTATTTAGGTAGCTAGGTTGTTCAGACACCGGAGATGCCGGAGGCGGCGACTTTAGCGGCGGGGAGAGATGAAACCCGGAAAAAACAGAGATTTGAAAGAAAGAGAGGAAACAATCTTTGCAAGCGCAAGGTGGGTGGTTTTGTGTTTATATAGACAAGGTAAGAGTGTATGCACGTGTATACAAAAAGCTTGACTATAGATATGGTCGGCAGTGGCACACACGGTTCAGGCTACAGAAAAAACACAGATAATTTTTTTAATTTTTATACTTGTTGATTAGAGAATAACAACAAGAGTAACAAGAAGAGTTTGAAGAATTTAGTTGTTAGTTTTGAAGGTGTGTTTGTAATTAAATTTAGCAGTCAGATTCAAACACAGAAAATTTAGGGAAGAAATGCGAATTGAGGGGGTGAAGAGTCAGCTAAATTATGTTTTCTTGCCTTTAGAGTCTCTCAATAGGCCAAAATCAAGATTTTATATTTTCTTTATCAACAAAGATTCATTGGCCACTCCTAAATTAATCGCCAAAGATACCGAAAATACGTCAAACTTTATGGTTTCTTACAAATATCATTTTTTTAGTGAAAAAGGGACATTTTAACACTTGTATTCAATTTTTTTTGATAAATGTTATCATTACATTTATATTTAGAATTATTGTAGTAAAAAGTTGAATATAGTATTTGATTTAAATATGATTAGGCTTTTAATAGACATTTCATGTTTTGTTTTTATTAAATTTCAATATTTTTGTGCATAT